>NC_133737.1:3630000-4230000 GCF_048934315.1 Petromyzon marinus
CTGCCAACTGTTCTAGCTAGGTAGTGCCGTTAAAAGATACGGATGTGTGATTAGTGTGTAAGCACGTGGGACACTTGTAGTTCCTTGATGTGTAGAATAAAAGGTGCCTTAAAAGCCCTGTCTCTGGAGTGACGTTTGGTTGTCAGATGTGTCGAGGAAGAAGTCTTCATGTCGAAGGCAGCGAAAAGAAAGAACCCCACCCCGTAGTGCTGTCGGAGGATGAGGACAGCGAGGATGTGATTCCCCTGACAGCCGCGTAGTTGGAGAGAACCCTGACGACGCTGCACAATGGCTCCCTGGTGGCATTCAAGGCCATTCCGGAGGCGGATTGAGTGACTCTACCTCTGGCGTACGCACAGATGACCGCGATCTTCAACCCGCTGTCCAACACCCCCAGGAGGTTTGTTTTGCAGCGGAGGCGGAGAGGAGGTCGAGACGCCTCTTCGCCTTCTGCAGTGCACTGCTGGCCCTGGGTCAAGCAGCGTACCCTCACATAGATCGGGCAGTGCTCGACTCCCTGGCGCTGGAAAGGTTGCTGTTGCTGGCGCAGGAATTGAGTGTCTCCCTCTGCATCATGGAGGAGGATGACCTCACGTCCTTGAGGGTGGCCCGCTGTATACAGCAGCAGTGGGCCACGGTGGCTGCTTACACGGAGAGCCTGCGGATCCAGATGGGCCCACACCGAAGGAGTTCGAGAAAGCCTGCACTTCCGTTCACCTGGAGCTTACGCGGGAGAGGAGTCGAGGAATGGCAGCCGGAGCAGGAGTGGCACGGGAGGGGCTCTCTGCCAGCCTGGGGATCCGCGACCACCTGCTTAAAATGCGGCCAACAGGGCCACATTGCTTAGGGATACCAAAACAGCGCTGGATCATACGCCTCACCATCTATGGCTTCTGCCCCGCCAGCATCAGCTCCCCCAGCCTCACAGGCAAGTCGCGACACAATCAGACACTCTTGCCGTGCCCTGTCTTCTGGGCACGAACTTTTTGGGGAGAATGGCTCACAAGATCCTAGCGGATCGGGGCTGTATAGAAATGCTGTCGGAGCAGCGGTTGACCTTCCTGAAGTCCCCTACTCGGCTGAAGGTGGCTAACGCTACGTTTCAGGTCCTGGCGAGGGATCTGGTCACAATCCCGCCAGGTGCGCATATGCTGGTGCCCTTAAGCTTTAGGGAGCACCAGGAATTGCCGAGTCCCGAGAAGGGGATCCTTGTAACCCCCTCTAATACAGCCACTCGGCATCTCACATTGGTGGGCACTCAGACCACACTAGAGGGTGGACCAGGAGCCCTTCTTACAGGTGGTTAATGTGGGGCAGGGACCCGCCATAGTGTAAGCCGGCATGGTTTTGGCCCAGGCAATGGCGGCACGCTGCGCTGAGGATGACGTGGCTGCCGCGGAGGTTGTTGGCATGGTGGAACAGGAAGGCGAGTCGGACGAAGCGTGGATTGAAAATTTATACTCTGGAAATCCCGACTTGTCTCAGGAACAGCAAAAGGAACTGCGCTCCCTGTTACGGGATTTTTCGGACATCTTCAGTCAGGGTAAATTTTATATTGGCCGCACTTCATTGCTGCAGCACTGCATCCACACGGGAAATTTGACTCCTGTAAGACAGAGCCCTAGGGAGAAGGACCATGTTCGCCAGGCAGTTGACCAGATGTTGGCCGCAGACATCATCTCTCCCTCCACCAGCCCATCGTTTTGCTTAAAAAGCGGGACGGCAGTCTACATTTCTGCCTAGATTACCAGAAACTGAATAAGGTTTCGGTGGCCGATGCTTATCCCCTTCCGTGGATGGACGACTCATTCAACGTGTTGTTGAGCACACGGTTCTTCTCGACCCTTGACTTGCTGTCAGGATTCTGGCAGCTGCCCCTAGATGAGAAATCCAGGCGTAAGACCGCGTTCCGAATGCCCCAGGGGTTATTCCAAATTAATTGTCTTCCCATGGGGCTGCACTCGTGCCTGGCAACGTTTCAGCTGCTAATGGAGTTGGTCTTGGCAGATCTCCAATGAGACTCTTGCCTCATTTACTTGGACGACGTTATTGTGTTCGGACGTACGTTTGAGGAACATCTGCATCGATTGCAGTCGGTGTTAGAGTGCGGGCGGCCAATCTCATTCAAACCGCAAAAAAGTCACCTTTTGCAAACCTCGGTACAGTATCTGGGCCATATTGTTAGCGCGTCCTGGCTACCCACGGATCTCGACAAAAATGCGTGTGTGCAGGTCGGTGGGTGAAGTTTGCAGTTTCGTCGGGTTTGTGTCCTACAATCGCCGGTTCATTCCAGGGTTCGCAACGATCGCCAAACTGCTCCACGCATTGACCGCTAAAGGGCAGAGATTTTGGTGGGGGAAGGAGGTCGCGTTTGTCGTGCTACGTCAAGGCCTCGCCAACGTACCCCCTGTCAGCTACCCCGATTTCTCTCTGCCCTTTATTTTGGACACGGACGCCAGCGATACTGGGATAGGCACTGTATTGTCACAGGTCGTAAACGGTGCAGAGAGGGTCATAGCCTATGGTAGTCGGGTGTTATCTCCCACAAAACAGCGCTCCTGCATAATGCACAGGGAGCTGTTGGCCATTTTTTATTTTGTCCAACAGTTTCGGCCCTACCTTTATGGACGGGACTTTGTGGTGCGCACGGTCCACGCGGCCCTTCAATACTCCCTCCACATTGACCAGCCTTCCGGGCAGCTGTCCCGCTGGCTCAAAGCACTGCAGGAATACATATTCACTGTCGTTTACAGGAAAGGCGTACGGCACTGCAACGCAGATGCACTGTCTCTCGCCTGCCACCAAATAACCAGTGCGCATGTTCTATTGGTGCGGGCCGGTGTAGACCTTCACTGGCTGGCCTGCCTCGGGTGGTGGCGGCTTGCGGGGATGCAGCGCCACTTGAGGTAGCTGAGCCCAGTGATGGTGCGCTCGGCTTCATGCTTGCAGAGTGGGGACGACTGCAGATGGAGGACGTTTCCTTGATTAAATTGCGGTGCCGTGTAGAAAATACGGGCAGTAGAGCCGTTCCGTCAGGGGTCTCCCTTGTAGTCCTTCGCAACAGCTCTTGATGCGATGGGATGAGGAGCTGCAGTGCTATTGTATGGTGTTCTTTGGTTCTTACAGTAAATTCACACTGATAGAAAAAAAGAAAAGAAAAAATGAAAAGAAAAACTAAGATGTTTCGATCACAACAGGCGATCGTCAATAGGAGGAAAAATGGTAAAAAGAAAAATGGAAAAATCCCCTTTTTCATCATTATGACGACCGCTTGTGTTGTGATCGAAACGTATTTTTTTCCTATCTATGTGACTTTACCGAAAAGAACCAAAGAATGTGAATTCCTGCAGTCACGAAAGTTGTAAGTCAAAATTAATTGTACGGTATTTCCCACTGCTCTGCGAGGTCAACTCACCTGAGTTGGTACATGAGAAGCTAATGCCCCTTGGAGTCCGTATATGCTGTTGATGCTGAAGCAGGACTTCTATTCGCCTGGCTATGATGGGTGACTTATACCACCTGGTTAAAGGGTGCGCCGACTGTGCATGCCGCAAACCACCGCCGAGGCAGTCCCAGCCTCCATTACAATTCAATCACGGTGTCTCGAATTAACGAGCTAGTCGCACTGGATATTTTTGGGCCATTCCCCGCTACTCAGCGGGGAAATACATTTCTCCTGGTCGGGGTGGAATATCTTTGCCGGTGGCCGATGGCATGGCCTCTGCCTGATCAGTCGGCTGCATCCATTTTGGACGCATTTTTGCATGGCTACATGGATAAGG
Organism: Petromyzon marinus; assembly: GCF_048934315.1. Lineage (NCBI taxonomy): Eukaryota > Metazoa > Chordata > Hyperoartia > Petromyzontiformes > Petromyzontidae > Petromyzon > Petromyzon marinus. Next base: position 3,633,783 of record NC_133737.1, read on the forward strand.
GAGTCCCTGAACAACTTCTCGCAGATCAGGGGCAGAATTTTTCTTCTCAATTGTTACGGGAGGTGTGCGACTTCCTAGGTACTAAAAAAAGAGGACTTCACCCTACCAACCTCAGACGGGATGGTGGAACGCCTGCACAGGACTCTAACATTGATGCCGTGCCAGGGGGGTCAATGAGGTGCAGTAGGACTGGGATTTGCACACCCGCGGTGTCTAATTTCATCGTGTGTATGAAAGGGAGAGCGACCCCCCCCCCCCCCCCCCGTGCAAAGTTACGTTCAGGCGATTGACAAAGGCGCAGGAAGCGTCCAAGGGGAAATTCGGGCCAAGGGGCAGGCCGCGAATGAGAAGTTCCATCCATTGGGACACCGTGCGTCCGGGCTCCCGTGGAAAACTGGGGACAGGGCATGGCTGAAATGTCCACAGGTACCCCCTGGGTACGTCCCCCTAATTACACCGGCCTTGGGGCGGGGACCCTGTTGAGGTCGAGGTTGAGTTGGCCGCAGTGCGTGCGTTTTCAGGTCGGTCGCCGTCACTGGTTTGTGCACCCGTCAAGGTCAGAACCATATGTTAATTCCCAAATGGAAAACTCATTTCCATCTCCAGAGCAGCCGGTGTCTGATGTGTCCGAAAAGCCGGGGCAAAACGAGCCCCGAAAGCAGTACTTCAAAGGGATTGCGTTGTGCCGCCCTACAGAATCCCAGCATCTGCCGCCCGGTGATCCTCCTACATCTGCTCCGGAATGAAGGGCCGCGTGCGGAAGCCCGGTCGCCATCTATTTCTCCCACGGAGGGGCCGCGACCCTTCAGGCCATTTGTGTGAAGTTCCTGCGCTTCCCCACTGCGCAAGTCCCACTCGTGGTGGGGGGACCGGCGTCGATAACTTCCACAAACTGCCCAATTATCATGGAGAGTTCAGGATTTGGAAAGTTTCATATAAAATACCAAGGCAGTTGTTTTGTTTGAGTAGAAGAAATGCAAGGCCACACCTCTTCATGACACACTCCAGTGAGTAGCCATTACCAGATCATTCACATGGTTGTCCAGTAGGCAATGATATCTTGACAACAATGCATCGATTAACCTCCCCATGTAACTGCACCTCATATGAATTCTTCTTTTCGCGGCATTGGAAGAGTCGAACAACATAAGCAATGATGATGCTACGTAAAATAATGTACGGGCTAGAGAGCATACCTGTCATACCCCAACTTGAACAGTAAATGGGCCTGATCAGGAAGCTGTAGCCGGTCCTGGCGAGCGGTGGACTGATGACGCCTGGATGTCTGTGGAATTTAGGATCCAGGATGTCTGCTGGGCTGGATCTGGCTCCAGTCATCACGAGGGGTAGACAGCCCTCTACTGAGCACAGCATAATGCCAAACAGGAAGAGGCCCTTGTTCTGAAAAATAAAACTACAGGTGTGTGGGAACGTGATGGTGAGAAGTGGAATGCAGAGACTGCTGCGAGTACCTTTTAAGTTGGGCACGGTGCACAAGGTGTATCAATCGCATTCCAAGTACTATCCACGCATACACAACACAAACTCACTCGCGCCCATAATATATATACACACACACTGCACTCACAAAATACACGTGTACATTACACAAACTCTTCAACATTTAGGTGGTAAAGTAGACCAGTAATAGCTCTCGCGCTTCACAGCAAGAAGGGTCCTGGGTTCGATGCCTAACTCGGTCTTTCTGTTTGGGTTTGTAATTTCCCCCCTGTTCTACATTGGTGTTCCACTGGATTTTCCGTGTTTCTCCCAAACCTAAACTCATGAAATGTAGTTTGTGTTCACCAAATAGTCCAATACAGGACCCTCCTGAAAAATAAATGTTGGACTCTTGCAGCTAAATGAAACATTAAACTGGAAAATCCTCTCACACAGCACACAATTTTTATTTTACCAGTTAAGGTCCACCGAGCTATAGAGCTATTTTTCAAAAGCAACCTGATCACAATTATAGTTCAACCAAGTAACTAATTACGTGGACATTTATAGCTGCTAAATATTTCTAAATGTGGATGGGGAAAACTTGAGGACCCGGAGAAAAATCAGTGTGACCACATGGAGAACATGCAAACTCGATCTTGATTTGAAGCTTTCGTGACTGCAGGAATCCATACTCTTTGGTTCTTTCGGTAAAGTCACGTAGGTTTGAAATAAATCACGACGTTTCAGGTGCAACACAAGCGTCCATCATCAGGTGGAAAAGCATGGTCTGCTGCTGAGGCAGACTGTTTTAAAAGGTTTGAAATGGGTGTAGCTCAAGGGTTATAAAGAAGTGGCCGGGACTAGTGATGTTAATGTGAGAAATTAGCATGTAACTGTAAGATAGAAGAGCAGCCTCCTAAACGAGGGCACGGAAGTGGCTATGTTAATGTGAGAGATTAGCATGATGTTAATGTGAGAAATTAGCATGTAACTGTAGAAAAGAAGGAGAATAAGAGCAGCCTCCTCGACGAGGGAGTGCCTTTACCGAAAGAACCAAAGAGTATGAAACTAAATAAACTTAAACTCTAACCCCGCTCTCTGACGTCACAACTCAGCATTACCTCATCGGCGTGAGACACGAGGGGGAGGTGTAACCCACCAGTGACGTCATGTCACCAAGGAACTCACCCCCCCCAGCCCCCCCCTCCACCTCGAGTGCACTCACATATGGGCCTAGTTCATTAACATAATTTATTAAGTTACACCGCCGCACATTGGTTAGGGGAGTGTTTTGTTCCCCTCAGTGACGTCATGTCTCCGCCTGCAGCCGCGTGACGTTACGAGATTCCAGGAAGCTGCCGATCCACTCGCCTGCGCTCACTGGGATCCGAGGTGAGAAGTTCACATCGTGGTGGTGGTTGTTGTGGTGGTGGTTGTTGTTGTTTACCCAGGTAGAGCCTCGCTCCTTCTCTCTCTCGTAGGGATATCAATTGAGTAGCAGCGAGTATGGAATCGATGTCCAGGTTGGAACATTACAACGCGGAGCCTAGCCATGCGGGGCTTTGCCTCCTGCCCTCGCCTGATCGCATTTACTTTAATTCTCTGCTTAAGTTTCATTTGTCTTCACCTGGCTCACTACTTTGAAACTTTGTTTCTTTTAAATATTTCTAGAGTTTTTTTTATCTTACCAAGGCAAAGCCCACTTGAGCTATACCGCTCTTTTTCAGAAGCGACCTGCCCACAACAAAGTGGCTTATCAACGTGTGGAAATGTATATCGGTCAAATACTCTAAACACGTGGTGATGTTGGCTCTTAATGTGGAGGGAAAAACAGGCGGATCCGGAGGAAAACCCTTGCTGCTGTAAAGCCCCTACCAACGATACACGAACTGGACAATGTTCGAGCCTTGAAGGAACTTGACACCGCCATCAACTCACTAGCCAGCGGCAAGTCCCCGGGAAAGGACGGCATCACACCTGAGGTACTGAAATGTGCGAAACCCGCCATCCTCACAAAACTCTATGAACGTATCTGCCAGTGCTGGGAGGAAGGAGCAATGCCACAAGACATGAGAGACTCCAACATCATCACCCTATATAAAAACAAGGGTGACCGCGGGGACTGCAATAACTACCGTGGCATCTCCCTGCTGAGCATCGTGGGGAAAACCTTTGCCCGTGTGGTCAGCAAATTACAGATACTAGCTGAGAGGACGTATGCCTGCAATAACTGTGGCCTGACAATCAGTCTGAAAAAGACCAAAAAAAAGACCATTTTGTTTGTAGAAGGAGCCATTCCAAGTAAAGTAGGTATTGTTGAGGCAGTGCCTAACCAGTGCAGGTGTGTCGGGGTCTAGTCCATGTTGGACCAAATTTTCAATTATTTCAATGGTATCAGGTACTGGGACCTTGGTGAACAAAGAGATCACATTGAAGCTGACAAGGATATCGTCAGGGGACAGTACAACGTCTTTGACCATAGAGACCAATTGGGCTGAGTTAAGTACTGCTGAGGCGGTCTTGCCAGTGAAAGGCAGCAAGGTATCTGACAGAAAACAGGCTAGTCTATAGGTAGGGGAGTTGATAGTGGATACGATGGGTCGTAGTGGGGTGCCTTCTTTTTGAATCTTGGGAAGACCATAGCATCTAGGGGGTCTTGCAGCAGAAGGTTTTAGGGAGGAACGTTTAGTTGGGTCGATTAGGGAGGTCGAACTTGTGATGATCTTGTTGGTTTTTATCGCTAGGCTATTGGTAGGGTCATTTTTTATTTTTGAGTAACTTCCATCGTTGAGCAGATTCTGGATTTTGTTGTTGTATGAATCTTTATCCATAATAACAGTAGCGTTGCCTTTATCGGCTGAGAGGATGACTATATCAATTCTGTTTTTTAATTTCGCGAGTTCAGAGCGTTCATTTTTGCTGATGTTACTAATGGGTTTCTTGCTATATCGGGGAGACAAAGCGACATGTCTCTGACCGAATTCGCGAGCACAAATCAGATTTGAAACACGGCAAAACAAATTCTTCTGCCGTGGCTGATCACTGTTACAACGCTGTGGGTGATCACGATATAATTTTCTCCGATACCAAGGTTCTTTGCAAACCCACGGGTTTTTATCAGAGATTTGTTCACGAGGCAATTCAGATCTACAAACACAGACACAATTTCAACCGAGAAGATGGTTTCAAATTAAGCAACCATTGGAAAGATGTTCTAAATCGAACTAAACATTAAACTAATTTCAATGGTACAGTATATTTTTCAAGTAGTGGTACCCCAAACTTCCGCAGCTCTTATAAATTCCCTTTTCACACCATCAATAGGTAAACTGCCCCCCCCCCCCGCGCCAAACGGCAAGTCCACCGGCACGTACACCACCTCTTTTCTAAAATCGGCCAATCAAAAGCTAATTTTTATGCTAATTTCTTTGTCAGGACACCTTGTTTGCTCGCACACAGCTTAAAGGTCCGCGGTCTGAGCATGGTTGTGTTTCGCTAAATTCTCCTGTTTGATTTGTACTAGGTGCCTCGGTGAATGTATATGCTCTGACTTTAACATAGCTATTTCTGTGACCAGTTACAAGCTAATCACTCAGCTATTTCAATGCTAAATTCTATGCTAATTCCTTTGTCAAGGGGTGCCTCTGCGGATGTGTATACTTTAACTTAGCTATTTCAATGCTAAATTCTATGCTAATTCCTTTGTCAAGGGGTGCCTTTGCGGATGTGTATGCTTTAACTTTAACAGCCATTTCTGTGACCAGTCGCAAGCTAATCACTCAGCCATTTCAATGCTAAATTATATGCTAATTCCTTTGTCAAGGCGCTTTGTTTCTTCTCACACAGCTTAAAGGTCGTGATCTGAGCGTGGCTCTTTTTTTCACTCCAGCGCTGTCCTCCAGACAGTCTCGTCCCTTCACCTGATGAAGGCCGCTTGTGTTGTGGCCGAAACGTCGTGATTTTTGTTATTTTATTTTTTACCTACGTGACTTTACCCAATAGAACCAAAGAGTATGGATCCTTGCAGTCACGAAAGCTTTAAATCTAGAATAGACTTGACGTATTTAGTCGTAGCTGTTCTATCGCATCTATGTTGTGTAGAAGGAGGTCGGTAGTCTTGGTACATAGATGTAAATATTTTAGAATAGTACATGTTTTTTTAATAAATATTGCAGTGTGTATTATAGGTGAGCCGTGCACATGCAGAGAGGATAGTAAGGAGCTGGAAGTGGATGAATTTGGCGGCAAAAACGCAGGGCTGATAATAGGGAAGGATAATGTAAATATGAGAACAAATATAGCAGTGCAGTGGAGACACTTATGTCATGGTGAGTGCGTGGAATTGTAGAAAATGAAATGTCATAATGTGTTTGCATGTGTGGCAAACCGGAAGTAGTGAGAATGCGCTGGGCTTTAACACAGGGCAAGAGAAAGAGAGGGGGGGGGAGGTAAGGAGCAGGGGGGTGTGCAGGTGGTACAGGTGTTGAAGGTGAGCAGGTAAGCTAAAAATAGTGCGAGAAACACACGAATGGAAAGTTTGAGGTGTGTTGGCGCAGTTTGGTTCACAAAAAAATCTACACAAGCCAAAAGTCTGCTTTATCATTTAAAGATTTATACCATTTTGTTTGTTTCTCCGTGTTTATTTAAATTGTTTAGTTTATTTGGAATACAGTATAGTACTTATTTCAATTGTGATGTGAATTTTAGTTGACGTTTACCTAACACCATTACTTAGGTAAGGCGTTTGTATTGAATATCGCGCTTTTAGCTTTTGCAATTTCCAAAAACGTATCTTCCGCGATATGCAAGGAGCTGCTGTATTTTCTGTCCATCGACTACAGCAGAATATGGATTTTCAGCAGAAAATAGTTATCTGCTTTCTTGATTTAATTAAGGCTTATGGTTCCACAAAGAGGCTTGGGGCTTTGGGTTGTTATTTGTTTCCAAATATATGCCTCTGCTCTCATTTATTGAGGATTTGTACGATTTTTGGGAAGCCCCGTCTAAAGCTGCGTGACCAGGAGTCAGAGCCATTGCCTGTTTAACTTGGCTTGTGACAGAAATTCATGCTGGCCCCATGCATTACATTACATAGCATGTTCAATAACTATGTAGTTTGAGAAGCTCCCAATGGTCATATAAAAACCATTACATTCGTTACGGTTACAATTATACGCTAATCGATGCCTGGTTTTAGTTAAAGGATCGTTTCCTGCTGGTCAACCATGTTACATTTGATGATTTGGTAATGGCTACTCAATGAGATGGAATTAGGGAATCTTGTTCTGTGCCTAGATAATTCCATCATGGAATGGGGCCTTGAAAATGTTCCACGTAAATAAATCACCTGCCTGGGAATGTCATGTCATACAGCACTGCACCTCAACTCTCCATGAATAATCAGGCAGTTCTACAAGTGTTGGAGGAGCTCCCAAACCTGGTTAATGTGTTCACGACCAGCGCTGTTTTGGCAGCCAAAGTCTCACTTAAAATTTGTCGAGCAGCATTCTTTCATTAGACTGTAACACTGTGTGGAAGGTGCCTGGACTTTTTCCATACAAAGCTACGTATGAGTTTCCATCTCCAAGGTCTAGTCTGTCTTGAGACCATCCCTCTCCCTGCCATACTGGCATCGCACCCGCCCCTCACCCTTCATCCTGCGGATGTTCGACGCACAGGATGGCACCACGTAGCCACTGAGTTACGTGGGTCACACAGCCACGAGGCACTTGTTGGCGAACACAACCCCTGGGTCTGGCTCTAGGGGTGATATCAATATAGAATATATGTAAGGATGCCCCCCAATAGACTCCCCCTAGAACTCTACCAGACACGTCCCACTGGGTGATGACCCCGGGGCTGGCCCAGGACACGCTGGCATTACTATGTTGCTCAGCTAGCCAGGGAACGCTTGGGAATTCCCCAGATTGAGCTAGAGTCTGTTGCCAGGGAAAGCGAGGCCTGGACCGCCCTACTCAGCATGCTGTCACCGCGACCCTCACCAGGACAAGTGTTTTTAGATACTAACGAACAAAGCTGTCATTCTTCTTGGCCACAGATATTACTCTGTGGATTCAGAATATTAACTTATTTAAATTACCATCTCTGCTGGCTTATACATTGAAGGCTTGCCTGCCTATGATTCATTCTCTATTTAACCAGACTATATTGTATTATAAGCTTACAGATCCTTAAGATATCAATATAGAATATAATCTTGAGTCTCTTTGGCAGGGAAGGCTGCATTGGTTCGGTCATGAATCCCACATTCCCAGACACTGCATGCTCAAGCATCTTTTGTTTGTCCAGATATTAGGGGCTGAACAGGCATGGCATTGACTAAAGAAGAGATTGAAGGATGTGGAGGTGGTCGGACCTGCCGATGACTGGTGCCGAGAGTGTCAAGATTGGCCTCTGTGGAGGAGGTCCTTGAGGTATGCTGCAGGGCAGTTAATAGATATTTGCGCGTGAAAAGGTGGACTGCTGGGTTCCTAAAACCCAGCAAGACAGTGGGGAGCACAGCTGGTTCATCTGTCAGTCATCCCTTTACACCTGGATCATTCCCATTTACTGCCGACAAGGAATCCACACTTACATGGCCTTAAATTGCATCTATCATGGCATTAGCACTGGGATAAGGTTACTTGCAATTCGTCATGAATGGTGGATGTTTTGTTTATATATGTTAATGATGCATGTGAAATGTACGTGTATTTAAGAGTTTATCTTTGTGGGGAGCTGTGGTGCAGTTATTTCGCTGCATTATGAACTCAACAATTTGATTATCGCTGACAGCAAACATAATTGATAAGTGAAAGCTGAACTTATTGTGGGCCTCTGCTATGTTGATTGATCTTAAATTAATTACATGGTGAAGTGAGGAAGCATTAATACTGAGCAGATGAAGCTGCCCAGGCATGGTTCTGGACACACCAGCACCTTTGTACCATGCCAGTGTGTCACATTGTACACTTTGTATTTGCAGTAAATTCTATTAACTATTGAACATGAAGGTTAAATCAAAACAATAGTTTATTTTAGTTTTCCTCTGGAACTTTTTTGTAAGAATGGAAACAGTCAGAAAATTAACGCAGCATATATGCAGCTGAAGTTAGATCTGTTCATCCGAGCATTCAAGCAAATCGGAGCCTGGCTTCACACATCTAAGTTGCCATTTAACATTAATTTATGCATTTCTGCATAATACAAATAGTATTATTTTCAACAGCCTTTGCTATGTTAGCTGAATTTTGCTTTTACTTTTGCAGCCAGGCAGCCGAAATTGTGTGCTTGGTGTTTTGGGTTAACATTTATTTTGAAGATACTAGGGCTTCCAGGCATATTTCTAACCATTTGGCCTCTCATTGTGTGCCTTAACAGCCCGTGTGATGAATTGGGGAATATCTTGAATATATGAATAAACATAGACGTTGAAGTCGTGCGTGACTGTGTATATATTCATTCCTCTGTGCCTCGATACTGACGTAGATGGTGTGGATATTTTTTTCTGTTTGCAACTGTCACTTCTTCTGACGCTTCGTCTGCAGAATTGGTCTGATGGAGCAAAGGCACTCAGCGCAGCTCGGTAAAAAACGACAACAATCGGACCAGTATGCAAACAGCATGGATTGTACTGGAAGTGTGATACGGCACCAGAGAACTCAAAGAGGAGAGAAAACCTTCAAGTGCACTGTGTGTGAAAAGGCATTTGCATGGTCATCATTTCTTCAAAAACACCGGAGAACACACACAGGAGAGAAACCCTTCAGGTGTAGTGTGTGTGGGAAGGCATATTCAGATTCATCTGTTCTTAACAGACACCAGAGAACACACACAGGAGAGAAACCTTTCAGGTGTAGTGTGTGTGGGAAGGCATATTCAGATTCATCTGCTTTTAAAAAACACGAGAGAACACACACAAGAGAGAAACCTTTCAAGTGCACTGTGTGTGAGAAGGCATTTACAGAGTCATCAGATCTTCAGAGGCACCAGAGAACACACACAGGAGAGAAACCCTTCAAGTGCACTGTGTGTGCGAAGGCATTTTCAGAGTCATCACATCTTAAAATACATCATAGAACGCACACAGGAGAGAAAGCCTTCAAGTGCACTGTGTGTGAGAAGGCATTTTCAGAATCATCTGCCCTGAAAATACACCAGAGAAAACACACAGGAGAGAAACCTTTCAGATGCCTTTTGTGCAATAAAGCGTTTGCAAAGTCATCAGTTCTTAAAGAACACCAGACAATACACACAGGAGAGAAAGCCTTCAAGTGCAGTTTGTGTGAGAAGGCATTTTCACTGTCGTCAAATCTTAAGAAACACCAGAGAACACACACAGGAGACAAACCCTTCAAGTGCAGTGTGTGTGAGAAGGCATTTGCACAGTCACCATATCTTCAAAAACACCAGAGAACACACACAGGAGAGAAACCTTTCAGGTGTAACCTTTGCGGGAAGCCCTTTGCAGAGTCATCACATCTTAAAGAACACCAGAGAACACACACTGGAGAGAAACCCTTCAAGTGCACTCTGTGCGGGAAGGCGTGCTCACAGTTAGCACATCTTCATAGACACCAGAGAACACACAGGCATCAGAAGATCCCCAAGGAGTGTAGTCTTAAATCGACTTGTGAAAGTCAAAGTGCTGCAATGAGCCCATCCCTTCTGAAAAAAGAACCAGAAGTAAATTCAAGCTTGGACACTATGAAATGTATCAAGGTGAAATTTGAAGAGGCGAAGGTGAAATGTGAAGAGGTGATAGTGAAGAGCGAAGACGTGAAGGTAAAATGTAAAGATGAAGATTCAACTCCAAAATCGGACCTTCACAATCATGGAGGCAACGTGAAGCAGGAGGAGAATTTGGACTGTGAGGCAGAGCGAGGCAACGCCCAGCAGTTTGTGGAAGTGGAGGTATGGGTGGACTTCCTAGACAATACAAATTCAAATGAAGACACTGTAGATGTGTAATCTTGAGACAATGAAGCTCCAATAGATTCACCTTTGTCACAGGCCTTTAATAAAAATAACGTCAAGTTAAACACTCCATTCCTAGGTTTAACCTGCAGAGTAAGAGCGGTCAGTATTTGCGGACCTGTGGGTTGGGTAGATCTCTTACTCGGAGCGAGAGCCAATAAACTCCCAAGCATTCACTATGTTATAATAATACTAGCATTTATATGGTGCTTGCTTAATTGCCTCAACAACTCGGAGTTTTGTATCATATCTCATGACAAACACTCGAAGAGCACGCCTTTTTGGCGTCCTCTGGTCTAACACCTTTTGAGACTCAGTGTGGACCAATCAGTTTCACAGACAATATATTATCAGAGTAGATTTTTTGTTTGCATTCTGACCATGAGTATTGTGGTTAATGCAGACATGATTCCTTGTAAAAGGTTTCAGTTTGGTGTTTTAACATCTCAACACCTGTTTTGTTGGCAGAAAAAGGGGAAAACCATTTTCTCACTCGAAGAGCATGTTGTGATTCTGACTTTTTTTGTAATTTTGATAGGGATGTAGCGCTGGGGCATGGCAATGGTGAGTCCCCCCCCCCCGCCTCCTGCCTTGCCACACAAAAGACAGCTGGAGGATAATTACTCACAAGCCTGAGTGAACACTGCCAAGCATGGACAGCGTCTTTTAAGCTATGTGGGAGGGAACAGAGCACCTTGACAAAGGAGTTAACATATAAATTAGCATGTAACTGGGGGATCAGCATGATGTTGGTGTGAGGGATTAGCACCATGGAGAGCGACAAGCTATGTTCAGACGGACGAGGGGAGGGGGGAGAGGAGTTTACATATAAATTAGCATGTAACTGGGGGACTAGCATAATGTTGGTGTGAGGGATTAGCAGCAGTTTACATATCAACAGTAAATTAGCATGTAACTGGGGGATTAGCATGATGTTAGTATGAGGGATTAACACCACGGAGAACGACGAGCTTGTGTTCAGACGGACGAGTCCATCTATGTTCGGAACGGAGGAGGGGGGGGGGGGGAGGAGGAAACAGCCACGGTGCGCTGCTCTGTCCTGTGTTGCATTATAACTATGCTATAAACTGGACTACTATACAATACAATATACCTTCTAATATAAACTACATTGTATAATATCGTATCCATAGACAAATCCCACCCTTGAATTATACACTGCGTTACTATACACTACCCTTTTCTTTAGACTATAAAATATTAGACTTGTAGTATTACACTATGTATTATTCTATTAACCCTAATGTATACCACACTGCTGTATATTCACTATACAATTACGGTACTATATATTGCCTTATGAATTATCATAAACATTACACTGTTATACTATTTATTATTATACAAATGCTATAAACTATGCTATTGACCGTCGTGTGATAGGTACTAATAGGCAGTGCCAGCGAATGGACTGCCATCTGAAAGTCACCGTAAAATACAATCAATCAAGAACCGAAATGGTTTATAACGTCTTTCCAAATGGTTACTAAGCCAGAATCCATCTTCCCGGTTGAAATTGTCTCTGTGTTTGTATATGTGAATAGCCTCATGAACGAATCTCTCATGGTAGCCGGATGGCTTACAGAGAACCTCCGTCTTGGAGAAGTCTATGTCATGTTGGCCCACTGAATTATAACAGTGATCTGCCACGGCTGAGGTGTTCGTCCTACCGTGTTTCAAGCCTGCTTTATGTTCACGGATGCGGTCCGAGATATGTCGTTTGGTTTCTCCAATGTAGCTGCTACCACAGAGGCATTGTATGAAGTTATACAAGTGTGATGTAAGTATGCTACATTAAGCTCGGCTTCATTGTCTATGGTTGTATTATCAATCGGGATCATACCATTATTCTTGCTTTAACATTTACTGATTATATCTTAGTGTGGTTATGTCAGGTCTCCAAATTCAAATCTCACCGCAGGATACAGTTCTTATAATTAAGATTATTATGCATGAACTTAGGAATGCACCACTCAGACACTTCTGTGTTAAGCAACTTTAATTTCTAAACAAAAACATAACACTTATATGCAAACTCTTATGCTTGGAATTGTCAACACAGTACTCCTGGAGATGTTCTCATTGATCCGTACATTTAACCCTCAATGATTACGTTGTTAAACTGGGTAACAGAACAATCAATTAATTCCTCAGAGTAACGGGAGCATAGACGGCGATAGGAAAAAGTTCTTAAAAATGCATGCAACGATATTCATACGAATGGCAATAAAGAAACATGTCCTGAAGGCAAAAGTATACGTCAATGAATGCATTGGTAATATTACGCAATTAACGAAATGTCTTGGAACAATGGTGTGCGGCAGTGTGCGTATTTCAGCAAATGCTTATCAATTGGCTAAGGCTTCAATAAATTCGCGGGCAAGATTCTGTGATCAAAGAAAGATTTTAACACGATAGTCTCCCTGTGAGTGTGTAGATTCGTAACGTAGGTTTCTAAATGTTTAGTTTCATCAATTCATTGGTAATATCACAAAAAATAGCGACTATAATACTTCTAAACGACCGTATCCACATAACTCAATGGGCAGCAATGTTCTTTATAATCAGCTAATAGTTGACGCAGTCTTATCAATGGTCTTATTATTAGTTCCGATATGTGTGTTTTGGTGCTTTGTCTTCTAGTTCAATTCTTTGTTTTAGGCGGACGCCAAGGTTGGGCATCCCTTGTACCAAAAATATGTTTGTTCCCTGCCGAGCGGTGAGGGTGTGAGGGTGGACATGTCATACAAACGGCTTCGTTTGTATGAAAAGCATTGTTCTTCTTTCAAATCTTCTTGCCGTTGGGTTTCACACCTGATGATGACTGCTTGTGTTGCAGTCGAAACGTCGTGAGAATTTTATTGTTTTATATATATTTTTTCTTTTATTATTTCCCTTCAACGTGACTTTACTGAAAGAACCAAGAATATATTTGTCATTTGTTTTCATTAATTGCATAACCTTACCAATGAATTCATTGATGAAACACTAAAGATTTATAAGCATCTATGTTACGAATCTACACACACAGGAATACTATTGTGTTGAGATTTTTATTTTGATCACAGAATCTTGCCCGCAAATTCATTGATGTCTCAATCGCAAATTGATAAGCATTAAATTAAAATTTGATAAGCATCTGTTAGCCAAATATGCACACTAGCACTCACACTATTGTTTCAGGACATTTCGTTACTTGCATAATTTTACCAATGAATTCATTGATGTCTACTTTTGCCATTGGGTACATGTTTCTTTAGCATGTTTCGTATGAGTATTATAAATTTTTACAGACTTTTCTCATCGCCGTGTATGGTAGCTCTACTCGGAGCAGTTAGCCGATTGTTGTTACTCAGTTTTAACAAACGTAACCATTGACGGTTAATTATAGGGATCAATGAGTAGGACATCTTCAGGAGTACGGTATTGACGATTCCGATCATAAGTGTGTTCACATATTAGAGTGTTTTTAGATATTGAAGTTGCTTAACATAGAAGAGTCTGAGTGGTTCCATTCCTAAGTTCATGCATAATCTTAATTATAAGAACTGTATCCTGCGGTGAGATCTGAATTCTGAGACCTGATAGAATTATACTAAAACATAATCAGCAAAAATGAAAGTGAGAATCATTGTATTTTCACGATTGGTAATACACCCTAGACAACGAAGCTAAGCCTAGTTTGCATAATTGCATACATTTACAGAATTTCATAAAATTACACATTTGCCATTGTATTATCGCGATTGGTAATACACCCCTAGATAACGAAGCCGAGCCTAATTTAAATTGGCATAATTTTATCAAATGTCCTTTTTTTTTCAAGACTATATATAGAACAAGCACCCCCAAGTGGCAGCTGCCCCTGTGTGGCATAAGGTGATCCTGCACCAGCCTGCATGTGGGCATTAGTCTGTTAGTAGAGGGCGATGATTGATGTGTAATCTCAGTTGTGTAATTTGTGGGTAATGTTTAAAATTTCCCAAATTTTAACCACAACGCCAGCATGCAATCGCATACACGTTTTGAATGACAGTGTTTTAGAATCAGCTGTTAAGACGGTGCATATTTGTAATTCATGTTCCTGGACGAACCAGGCATACCTGTCGGATTTGAACCTTGAACCTCTGCAACAAATTGAGAATGCCCTATCACTTGGCTTCCCTCAATCTGAGTACTGCATGTGTAGGCCTCATCCGACAGAGATCAACTTCTTATAAATACGATATGATATGATGAAGTACATTTCGATGCTGTAATTACATTTTGTCAATATGCCTATCGATAATTTGGAATTATAATTTGTGCATACATGTGTAGAGGTGATAGCCACTCACCATTCAGTAACCTGCAGTACCACTGAGTGTCAACGGTGTGCAGCAGTGTTACTGATTGGCCGTGTCGGGTGGTGGAGGGTTACGACACATTTATAAATAACGCGATGTAACCCAAAAACCTTTATTATGAAGAATAAGAGCAGCCTCCTCGACGAGGGAGTGACTTTACCGAAAGAACCAAAGAGTATGAATCTAAATAAATTTAAACTCTAACCCCGCTCTCTGACGTCACAACTCAGCATTACTTCATCGGCGTGAGACGTGGGGGAGGTGTAACCCACTAGTGACGTCATGTCACCAAGGTATTCACCCCCCCAACCCCCCCTCCACCTCGAGTTCACTCACATATGGGCCTAGTTCATTAACATCATTTATTAAGTTACACCGCCGCGCATTAGGTAGGGGAGTGTTTTGTACCCCTCTAGTGACGTCATGTTACCTCCTGCTGCCGCGTGACGTCACGAGATTCCAGGAAGCTCCCGATCCACTCGCCTGCACTCACTGAGATCCGAGGTGAGAAGTTCACATCGTGGTTGTTGTGGTGGTGGTGATTATTGTTGTTAACCGAGGTAGAGCCTCGCTCCTCTCTCTTAGGAATATCAATTGAGTAGCAGCGAGTATGGAATCGATGTCCAGGTTGGAACATTACAATGCGGGGCCTTGCCTCCTGCCCTCGCCTGACTGCATTTGCTTTAATTCTCTGCTGAAGTTTAATTTGTCTTCACCTGGCTCACTACCTGGAAATTTTGTTTTCTTTTTAATAGTTCTACAGTTTTTAATCTTACCAAGGCCAAGCCCACTTGAGCTATACCGCTTTTTTCAGAAGCGACCTGCACACAACAAAGTGGCTTATCAACGTGTGGAAATGTCTGTCGGTCAAATACTCTAAACGCGTGGTGATGTTGACTCTAAATGTGGAGGGAAAAACCCTGAGGATCCGGAGGAAAATCCAAGCAAATACGGGGAGAGAGACGCGCAAACTCCAAATATACATCCATGATACAGGTTTGTTTGGGTTAAACTCGACACAGGCAACTAGTAGGGGTTGTCACGTAAACAGAACGTGGCCAATTCGTCACTCGTACAGCACTAGTGTATAGTATTGTATCGTGTAGTGTATAGTGTAGTGTATAGTGTAGTGTGTAGTGAGTAGTGTAGTGTATAGTGTAGTGTATAGTGTAGTGAGTAGTGTAGTGTATAGTGTAGTATATAGTGTAGTGAATAGTGTAGTGTATAGTGTAGTGAATAGTGTAGTGTGTAGTGAATAGTGTAGTGTGTAGTGTATAGTGTTGTGTAGTGTATAGTGTAGTGAATAGTGTAGTGAATAGTGTAGTGTATAGTGTAGTGTATAGTGTAGTGTATACTAGTACAGCACACCGGTTGTGTGTTGGAGAGCCAAGCCACAACATTTTACAATCTGAGTACGACATTTGCCAGTAATTACAACCAGCTTCATCAGGTGACAGCCAAATGTTATGGCTTGGCTCTGGGAATATCGGGTCGCTTGGTTCAAAGCGCAGCATGCTAACTGTTGCACTTCCACTCCCCACTCACGCACAAACATTTTCATCAGAAGTGTAGTACTTATTCAGTATTAGCTAAGTTTCTCGGCTTTGCACAGGTCTCAGTAATCAAACATTAAGGGTAATGTTTTGCCATGCTGCCTTTATTATAATTATTGAATTCTGCCAATGAAGTCTGTATATGTGTGTATATTGTCACGGTTTTTTGGTTGTGTTATACAATCACAGGGCTTGTTTGTTTCATAATGAGGACAGCTTTTAAATTCGTTACCCTTGGAGAGCTTCAGGATAAACAATTTTGGATGTTTTGCCATCTGGTGGGTTTAATCTAATGAAGCTTCAATTTTGGCATACATGTCGACAACAAATTGGTGGAAGAGCTCTTTGCAACTCAAGAAGAGATTGAAGCTACTGTTTCGCACCATGATCCTAAAGGCAAAGAAGTCGATGGCGAAAATCTTTTGTGTTGGCAAGCCTGTTGCTGGGTCAGTTTGGCGAAGTAGGACATGGTAGACATCATCACCTTGCCAGAAAATCAGCGGACATTGAAGAGCATCATAGGATCGTTTCAATTCTATGTAGGGTATTGTTCCTCGGTTGCAAGATGATGCCTCAAGTGCCATGTTGTTCAACAGTCAGAACGACAGCGACTTCAGATGTTACGAGTGCATTTAAGCGGCACTCATGTTGACCATGTGGAGTTTTAATACTGGTAGGAAACGTAGTGGACTGGAAGCCCAACCGGAATTAATTCACAGGAGGCAGGGGATTAATTCTGTATGTCTGTGGATGTCTGTCCACGTGGGAGGGGTGGGGCTGGGTGGAGAGGGGAGGGTAGGGAGGGGAGGGAGGGGAGGGTGGGGTAGGGCTGGGTGGGAGGGGTGGGGCTAGGTGGGGTGGGGCTAGGTGGGGAGGGGCTGGTCACCCCGTGGTGCCCTTATATGGACTGGAAGCTCAACCGGGATTTATTCACAGGAGGCAGGGGATTAATTGTGTATGTCTGTGGATGTCTGTCCACGTGTATCCGGACACCCTATATAACAAATGCGCTCCTAGTGGGCATTACTGGTAGGAAACGTAGTGGACTGGAAGCCCAACCGGGATTCATTCTCACAGGAGGCAGGGGATTGTGTATGTCTGTGGATGTCTGTCCACGTGTATCCGGACATTCGGATATAAAAAAAAATGGGAGGGGTGGGGCTGGGTGGAGAGGGGTGGAGAGGGGAGGGTAGGGAGGGGCTGGATGGGGAGGGGCTGGCCACCCCGTGGTGCCCTTATAAAACTCAACGTTTAACCTACTCACAACGGCTTGTGACCGCCCTCACAGTCGGGCATATTTGCGGAATACACCACGCCGCCGTTGACCCTGGCCACTGACCGAGCAACCAACGTTCCTACCAGCCCCCTCCGCAGGAATGTTCTGACAACATTGTACTCTAAAGTCATCTTCTCCATGGCACACTTGAAACTGTGAACGTGAGTTTTATTTATAGCGCATGTCTTGCCACAGCAATAGGACTTGCATCTTGGTGTTGATGACATTGTTGCAATGCTGGCGAGCCTGTCTAGTATTGTCAGACATGCAAGTAGATCTGTGGTAGTGTAGGTAGGTCATTGGGTAGTGGCAGCAGACTGCCAATGCGATTATGTATCTGGCCCTACACTTGAAATGTGGGCAGGTAACAAGATGTTGGAAAGAGTTGGTTGGTGCTAAAATATGTAATTTGGAAGAATGCGTTCTATCTTCTATTGTTTCGGAAATGGCTTGCATAGGTAGTGTTGGCAAGTATCAATACATTAATAGGCTCGGGATGGTCATTAATTGTAGGCAGCTGAACCATGGTACAGTTGCAGCATAGTCCTGGAGGGTCTTCTTTCCATGTCATTGCATGGCAGTACCTGCAAGAAGTAGACATGGCACCAATGGCATCTAATGAATCAGAAGTGTAAATGAAGTGAGAATGTGTGGAAAATACTTTTCCTTTTGGCTGCAGGGTAGGCACCTGGTTGCAGCCATTTTTGTGCTGTTTGCAAGCTGCCTTGCTTGTTGGTGGACTGGAGTTTGATTAGCTGTGGCTGTAGTAGTAGCTATACTCTCACTACAGTAGTATGTATGGACTGTAGTAGCAGCTATACTAACTCTATAGCAGTGTGTTCTGGCCGTAGTAGTAGCTATACTAACTCTATAGCAGTGTGTACTGTCTGGAGTAGTAGCTATACTAACTCGATAGCAGTGTGTACTGGCCATAGTAGTAGCTATACTAACTCTATAGCAGTGTGTACTGGTCATAGTAGTAGCTATACTAATGCTATAGCAGTGTGTATTGGCTGTAGTGGTAGCTATACTAACTATATTGCAGCGTGTACTGGCTGTATTAGTGGCTATACTAACTCTATAGCATTGTGTACTGGCCATAGTAGTAGCTATACTAACTCTATAGCAGTGTGTACTGGCCATAGTAGCTATACTAACTCTATAGCAGTGTGTACTGGCCATAGTAGCTATACTAACTCTATAGCAGTGTGTACTGGCCATAGTAGTAGCTATACTAACGCTATAGCAGTGTGTACTGGCTGTAGTGGTAGCTATACTAACTCTATAATAGTAATCTTTGGTTCTTTCGGTTAAGTCATTTAGATAGAAAAATAAAAATGAAGTGAATAATAACGTGAATAAAAAATCTAAAAATAACCATTAACGTTAACTGTAGCCTGGTTATTAAGTTTTGTGAGTGTACTAGCAGTCTATAATGTAGACTGTATAAATGGTAAAGAACAAATAATAAGTCTACATTATAGACTGCCAGTACACTCACCCAGCTTAATAACCATTGTTAAAAGAGCTCTCGGGAGCCTTTGAGAAAGAGCTCGAGAGACCTGGAAGGTGGACGGGGCGAAGGGTGGAGCCAGCCCCAGCCCAGGGGGATATAGCGGGCGCCCCGTGAGGGGCTCGGGGTTCTTCGCGTGCTGGTGTGAAGAAGATCCACGTCGTGGAGAAGAAGCTTCTAGCCACGCATTCCGGGACCCAGCTTGTGGTCCGGGCTGGGATAGCGATCCGTGTCTAGTTCTGTCATAGCGTGGCTAGATGAGCATTCAATACCCGAGTGTAGATTGTGTGATGTTATGTTGAAGTTGCTGGAACAAATAGTGTTGCTCCCCAAGACAACGTCTGCGACTCATTTGGACTCGCTACAAATATTCCTTTTGTAGCCAGGCTACCGAAATTGTGTTTGGGTTAACATTTATTTTGAAGATACTAGGGCCTCCAGGCATATTTATAACCATTTGCCCTCATTGTGTCCCTTAAGAGCCCGTGTGATGAATTGGGGAATATCTTGAATATATGAATACAGATGTGTAAGTCATGTGTGACTGTGTATATATTCATTCCTCTTTGCCTCGATACTGACGTAGATGGTGTGGATATTTTTTGTCTTCAGCTGACGCTTCTTCTGACGCTTCCTCAGCAGAATTGGCCTGATGGAGCAAAGGCACTCAGCGCAGCTCGGTACGAAAAGACAACAATGGGACCAGTATGCAAACAGCATGGATTGTACCGGAAGTGTGATACAGAACCAGATAACTCAAAGAGGAGAGAAAACCTTCAAGTGCACTGTGTGTGAGAAGGCATTTGCATGGTCATCAGTTCTTCAAAAACACCGGAGAACACACACAGGAGAGAAACCCTTCAGGTGTAGTGTGTGTGGGAAGGCATTTTCAGATTCATCTGTTCTTAAAAGACACCAGAGAACACACACAGGAGATAAACCCTTCAGGTGTAGTGCGTGTGGGAAGGCATTTTCATATTCATCTGCCCTTAAAAGACACCAGAGAACACACACGGGAGAGAAACCCTTCAGGTGCACTCTGTGCGGGAAGCCCTTTGCAGAGTCATCACATCTTAAAGAACACCAGAGAACACACACAGGAGAGAAACCTTTCAAGTGCACTGTCTGTGAGAAGGAATTTGCACAGTCATCACATCTTAAAATACATCAGAGAACACACACAGAAAATAAACATTTCAAGTGCACTGTGTGTGAGAAGGCATTTGCTCAGTCATCAGGTCTTCAGATCCACCAGAGAACACACACGGGAGAGAAACCTTTCAAGTGCAGTTTCTGTGAGAAGACATTTTCAAGTTCATTTTATCTTAAAATACACCAGAGAACACACACAGGAGAGAAACCCTTCAAGTGCACTGTCTGTGAGAAGGTATTTGCATGGTCATCAGGTCTTCAAATCCACCAGAGAACACACATGGGAGAGAAACCTTTCAAGTGCAGTTTGTGTTGGAAGGTATTTTCAGGTTCATCTCCTCTTAAACGGCACCAGAGAACACACACGGGAGAGAACCCCTTCAGGTGCCTTTTGTGCGATAAAGCGTTTGCAAAGTCATCAGATCTTCAAAAGCACCAAAGAACACACACAGGAGAGAAACCCTTCAAGTGCAGTGTGTGTGGGAAGGCATTTGCACAGTCACAACATCTTCATAGACACCAGAAGACACACAGGCATCAGAAGATCCCCAAGGAGTGTAGTCTGAAATCGACTTGTGAAAGTCAAAGTGCTGCAATGAGCCCATCCCTCCTGAAAAAAGAACCAGAAGTGAATTCCAGCTTGGAGACTATGAAATGTATCAAGGTGAAATTTGAAGAGGTGACAGTGAAGAGCGAAGAAGTGAAGGTGAAATGTGAAGATGAAGATTCAACTCCAAAATCGGACCTTCACATCGATGGAGGCAGCGTGAAGCAGGAACAGAATTCTGACTGTGAGGCAGAGCGAGGCAACTCCCAGCAGTTTGTGGAAGTGGAGGTGTGGGTGGACTTCTTAGACAATACAAAGTCAAATGGAGACCCTGTAGATGTGCAAGCTTGAGACATTGAAGCTCCATTAGATTCACCTTTGTCACAGGCCTTCAATGAAAGAATGTGAAGTTGAACAACTAATTCCTAGGTTCAACCTGCAGAGTAAGAGCAGCCAGTATTTGCGGACCTGTGGATTGGGTAGATCTCTAACTAGGAGCGAGAGCCAAAAACCTCCCAAGCATTCACTGTTATAATAATATTAGCATTCATATGATGCTTGCTTAATTGCCTCAGCAAAACGGAGTTTTGTATCATATCTCATCACAAATACTCGAAGAGCATGCCTTTTGGCGTCCTCTTGGCTAACACTGTTTGAGACTAGGCTCGAAAGAAAGCTGTCTCTGGTGTGGACCAATCAGTTTCAAAGACAACGCATATATTATCAGTGTTTTTGTTTCCATTCTGACCACAAGTATTGTGGTTAATGCAGACACGATTCTTTGTAAAAGATTTCAGTTTCCAGAAACAAGGAGAAAACCTATTCTCACTCGAAGAGCATGTTGTATATATGCCTTTTCCAAATATGTATATTAAGAGTGATTCGGCCTATTTTTTTGTAGTGCCCCCCCCCCCCCCCCGTTGGCTCCTGCCTTGCCACACAAAAGACAGCTGGAGGATAATTACTCGCACGCCTGCTTGAGAAGTCATAAAATTTAATATAAAAAACCGCAAACCCAAGGGGGGGCTAATGAGATTCAGCGGGAAATCCCTTGTTGACTTCAAGAGAAGGCTGCCATAAAAGAAACAACCGACAAAACAACATAAGACGGAAACAGCAGGGGTCACGAACCTTCCTTGGACAGAAAAATCCACCCAAGGGCAGTTAATCATTATGAGCTGACTGGGGTTTTAAAAATACAACAGTAAGGTTTGAAGCTTAGCTATATCTTCAACTTCAGGATATCAAAATATAACTTGAGAATAAGAAGAACGGATCTCTGGTGATACAGACAGGGAAAAAGTTTAATAGAACCCTCATAATATCCTTGGTAACTATTGTATACCACAAATCTTGGTTAAGCATGAACCAAATAATAATTATGAAAGTATTAGACCTAGAGTCATTCAGAAGAGATGCAATGCGAAATATATCACAGACAACCAAGATAATATGTATTCCAATGGATCAGAGCCTCACAAACCGCCTTTGTCTTCCAGTAGCTTACAGCACATGGTAGCAGTAAATTATATATGCAGGGGGACGCCTCCCCCTAATATATCAAATACCACGCAAGAATTCCCAACCACGACGTGAGTGCTGTGAACGCTGCTCAATACGTACTTCGAGTCACTTGCAGAGTCAAAACTGCAGAAAGTGGTACGGTACCAAGCTATAAGTGGTGTAAAATATATTTTGTTTACTTCCAACCCGTGATGAGAGGACAATACATGGCAACAGCAAGCACACCCAGGCACAATAGGTCACGACTTCAAACACCACAGCGCCCCTTTTTGAGAGAGACTGCAAGTCTGATGCGAAAAAAAGTAACACTTCCAGCCCGTGGTTGGACTGTGGGAATGCTGTCCAAAACTTGAACAGAAACATGGTGGTAATAAAGACATCCGGACAACAAACAGCCCAAGCGACTTCAAAAGGAAAACAGCTGAGGTGAAAAAATTCAGATTTAAGCAAGAACGCAAGAACAGAAATAAGTACTGCTCAAAGAATCGGCCAACTGCAACTGTGGAGAAGTCCAAACCATCAAGCACATCACCGATGAATGCTCCATGCACATTCTGGCGGTATCGCTGAAATCCACACTACGTCAAGCACATAATTTGACTGGATGAGGAATCTTTGTGTAGTGACATCGGGGATGTCACTGTGCGATGTCCCTACATCACGGACAGCACCGGGTGGGTTTGCTGTGACGCCAGGTCTAGCACAACACAGCGTGCGATGCACCGTTATCGCGTACACCCCGTAGGCGGGTGTAGTACCAGCCCTAACGGGGCTTCGTGAGCGCTGGGATAGCGTGGGCACCACACAGTGTGTAGTGCGGGTCCCCACAAGGGGGAGTGGGAGAGTGTCAGCCCAGGGGCAGGATTGCCCTGGGCTTTGGCACTCTGGTTGACCCCGTAGGCACGTGATCCGGTGTGTCCATAGAGAGGCCCCCAGGTGGGGAGGCTAGGGGGTGATCACGTGTCTGGGGAGAGCTCTCAAGGGGGATCGATAGGGAGCGAGAATGCTCGAGAAGGCAGGCAAGGCCGAGGGCGGAGCTGGCCCCGACCCAGGAAGATATAAGGCGGGTCCCTGAGAGGGACCTTGGTCGCTGCATTCTATAAGCTGCAACCTCCACGTCCTACAAGCTGAAAGCTCTACAGGCATCAACACGCGGTCAGAACCCGAGTGAGGGTAAGACCCTTCGTAGCTGTAACTCCTCCGTATAGGGTAGTTAGCTGGGTGGTCACCGCCCTAGGTGTATCTGGTAAAGGGGCAGTTACGCCTTAGTTACGTGTTGATGTTACAATAAATGTGTTGCCTATAAAGAACAACATCTGCGACTCAGTTGAACTCACTACATTTGCATTCCTTTATGACGATAATTAAAAATAAAAACTTGCTTTTCACAATGCCATACAAAAGAAGTAGTACTGCGAGTCAGGCTCCAGGGATTGCCCTCGGGACTTGCAAATTTATAGGGAGCTCTGCATCGGCAGAAGCCACGCATCACGGAGAGTTTTTTTGCGTCATTGAGAGGCTGCCAGCCAAGGCTGGTGCTCACAGTATTACAATAGAAACGTGGGGAGAGAGCCGGAGCATTACTATTCCCAGTGGTGAGGTCGCTGTGTACAGCCAATACGATCATAGTTACAATCGTTATGATTGTGCTCCAATCAAAGTCAAACCTTCGAGGGAAAACTGATGCAACCACTATTCGTGAGAGTGCCCCTTTAAATCGCAACCCACAGGCGAAGTTTAGTTGAGGGTCGGATCAGAGGTTGACACTGAACGATATAACTTGATCTGTAGCGTGCCCTCTGCAGACAACTGGAAGAGGACTCTCTTGAAGAGGGGGGGGGGGGGGGGGAGACGACAGGCACTGTCTCTCCAAGTCGCTCCTCAGTCTACAAGGATCAACAGTGTCTGGTGCCAAGGGGGGTGATGCGCGGCAACCAGCGGACGAGCTGCGAGCGGTGTCTGGCGACAGGATGATCGCGCACATCGACACAGACGGAGCCGGACCCATCATCCCTGCCAGCACGGGCACCGCCGACAGCGTGACCACCGTGCCAACTCGGCAACCAGCCCAGCTGTGGAGACTGACGAAGCAGCGGAGAGCACCTGAGGAATTTTCGGTACAAGGAACGCAGCACCTCAGAAACCGCTAACTCAACAGTTAGCAAGAAGACACAACAACTGGCATTCGCCACTAAGTGGCAGTGACGTCACCACGACGCTTGTGCCAGGCTATGTGCACCTTGAGGCCAAGTGAAGTGTCGAACGCCCGCTGGCAGGTCACGGGGCAGACCCAGGTGCTACGGGTCAACTGACTGAGATGACTGGCTGATGCACCACCTGTGCCCCCTACTGTGCCAATTTGCTGTGCTTTAGGCACCTGGCGCTTTTCTCGTTGTTATGAGCATCGCTCCTCCGCGACTGCCTCCAACTGCCCAGCAGCGTCTTTCACGAGCCTCCTCCACAGAGGCCGATCCTGACACCACTGGTACCAGTCATCAGCAAGACCACTCAGCTCCACATCCTCCTGTACAACATCACTCCATCTCTTCTCTAGCCTGTGCCACGCCCGTTTAGCCCCCTCGATCCGGCCGAATAAAAGTTGTTTAGGCATGCGGTGACTGGGCATGCGGGCTACACGACCCAGCCAACGCAGTCTTGCCTGCCAGAGGAGCTCACCGATGGGACTTTGTCCATATCTTTCAAGGATTTGTGAGCTCCTTGCACAAACCAACCTGGTTAAACCCAGGATGGATTGTAGGTAGGCCAGCCTAAATGTTTCCAACCGGCGAAGATGCTCCACGTTTCGCAAGCATAGAGAAGGGAGGGAATGACCGTGGCCGAGAAGACCTAAAGCTACGTGCCAAGCGACAGACCAGGCAGCTTCCACACAGCGTTACGCAACCGATGAAAATATAATGCCGCTCGACTGATTTTGAGTGAGGCCTCCACTGTCAAACCGGAGCCGGTCATGAGCACACTGCTCAGGTATGGGAAACTCCACTCTCTCCACAACTGCCCCATTACCGATTGGGAGTTGTGTGGGTTGAGTACCCAATGGTACAAAATACCCAGGCAAGTGCTTCGTTTTGGAGGGGCTGATGGTAAGTCCCCACCTCTTAGTGGCACGCTCCAATTTCAGCAGCAGCGCCTCCAACTCTTCCTCCTGAGTGAGCGGCAATTACCAGATCATCGGCATACATAGCGTGGTTGACCAATAGGGAGCCATCCCTTTACCGCACCCGGGCATTGATCAGCCGCCCATTGTATCTGTTCCAGAGGCTTCATGAACTATGTGGTCGAAAAAGATATTAAATAATGTGGGAGCCAGAGGACATCCCTGTCGCACGCCAAGGTGAACAGGGAATGGCTCCGACTCCCGGCCACGTAGTTTTACCCGGGCCCGCTCACCATCATGAAAGTCCTTAATGATCGTGAGTAGAGGGTCAGGGACTCCGAAGGCATGAAGAACAATCCTGAGCCCAGACCTGCTGATGGTATCATAGGCCTTGACCAAGTCAATAAAGCAGAAATGTTCGTTGGAATTTCCTACACCTCTGCTGTAGCAAACGGACAGAAAATATGGCATCTGTGCAGGACTGCCCTTTCCTGAAACCGCATTGGGGCTCCGCAAGCCTCTCCTCAGCGTGCCAGGCAAGGCGATGTTGAATAATCCTTGCCAGGACCTTTCCCGGCAAACTGAGGAGTGAGATGCCCCTATAGTTGTTACAGTCTGTGCGGTCCCCCTTCTTAACGAGGGGGGCCACCAGGGCATCCATCCAATCCTGCGGAACCCGTCCAGTGGTCCAGACTGTTATGATGTCATGTAGGGCAGTCTGTGCACAAACGCTACCCTCCCTCAGCATTTCGCTTGGGAGATCATCTCTGCCCGGTGCCTTTTCTTGGTCTCAAGACTCTGGATCGCCTTTAGGACTTCCTCAAAAGATGGCACTTCAGGCAGCCACTCACAGGGGGTTACTTCTTCCAATATTTGAGACACCGCAGCCTCAGCAGGGTCATCCCCACTTTGTCCCATGATGTTTTCCATGCCGAGAGATTTCCCCTCCCCCAGGACTTCACAGAAATTCTCAGCAAATCTGCAAGCCTGTTCCTGGAGGTCGGAGATTGGATCACCGTTTTTTTCCCCGAATGATGATAATAGGTGTGGCGCTGCAGGTTACTTTTTCGATGGAGTTAAATAGTGATTTGTGATCGCGGGCCATTGAGGCAGACTCCATCTCCTCAGCAAACCGCGACCACCACCCAATCCTTACAGCACCTCACGGCTCTCCGAACCTCTGAGCAAAGGCTGCGGTAAGCCTCCTCATTCTCTGACGTGGGATGCTGTAGACGCTGAGAGTGGGCCTGTCGCTTTTTCTCAGCCAGCCTGAACACCTCCTCTGTCAGCCAGGATCTCTGGGGAGGCCTGAACCGTGTACCCAAAGCAGCCATTGCAGCTGCATGAGACAGTCCTAAACTTCGCCCATTTACCCTCGACATCTGGAGGAGTGGGGGACGATGCCAACCCCAGCCGCAAGCGATTAAATTCTCGCTTGCAACTTTCATCAGCTAGCTGAGACCAGGCCACCTTAGGTTTGAATGGGGTCCTGGGTATCCACCTACCACCAGAGTGGAAGAATGGCAGGCACATCTTAAAGATGACAAGTCGATGGTCAGTGGGCAGATCTACTCCACGGTAGGTCCTGGTGTCAAGGACATGGGCCCGAATTCGCTGTTCCATCACTTCTCTTTGGTTCTTTCGGTAAAGTCACGTAGTTCGAAATAAAATAAAATGAAACAAATGACGACGTTCCGATCGCAACACAAGCGGTCGTCATCAGGCAAAGGAGTCAGCCTCTAAAGGCAAACTGTTTATAAGGGTTTGGGGATGGGCATAGCCCAAGTGTATCAACAACACCAGAAGCACAGGCGGTGCACGGGTGCCAATGCAGCAACAATGCCAATGCAGCAACAATGCCAATGCAGCCATTACCTGACTTTGTCGCCGAGTTCGCTTCCA
This sequence comes from Petromyzon marinus, assembly GCF_048934315.1. Classification (NCBI taxonomy): domain Eukaryota; kingdom Metazoa; phylum Chordata; class Hyperoartia; order Petromyzontiformes; family Petromyzontidae; genus Petromyzon; species Petromyzon marinus. Next base: position 3,661,151 of record NC_133737.1, read on the forward strand.
TCGCTAAACCTCTCCACATCTTGACGGAAAAGGGTCATAAATTCCATTGGGGTGAGGAGGCCGCATTTGTTGCCCTCCGGGATGGCTTAGGTGAACGTTCTTCCCCTCCGCTACCCAGATTTTTCCTTGCCGTTCGTCCTTGATACAGACGCTAGTTGTCAATGGCATCAAGAGTGTTGTCGCATATGGAAGCAGAGTGCTGTCTCCGGCCGAACGGTGCTGTGTCGCACGCAAGGAACTGCTAGCTGTTTTGTTTTTCGTGCAACAGTATCGCCCCTATTTGCATGGTAGACGCTTTGAGGTGCGCTCTGACCATGCAGCGCTACAGTACGCACTGCATATTGAACAGCCATCTGGCCAACTTTCACGTTGGTTGGAGGTCCTCCAGGACTATTCCTTTCATGTTACTTATCGCAAAGGCTCCCGACACACGAACGCGGACTACCCTGTCGCGATTGCCAACGAGCGATGGATGCGTGTGTTGTTCGGGCTCTGGGCGCTGTGAGCCACCCAACGGGCACTCGCCCCCCCCTCCCCTTGCGGCGTCGGCCAAGGTTGGAACCTCTGAGGTGGTCGAGGGTCAGGTGGCGCGTGACGCCGTCATTTGGTTGGACCACGAAGAATGGGGGCGGGTCGAGGCTGAGGACGCTTCCCTGCTTAAAATACGACGCCGTGTCAGGGAGACTGATGGGGGCGTGGGTCGACGGGGTGTTGCCTCTGTCATTCTCAGGGGTGGCTTGCTCATTCATTGGGACGGAGGGTTGTGCCGTTATAACATTGTTATGCCCACTGCCCTGCGGGGTAAGGTCATTTGGGCGGTACATGAATGATTGTTGCACCGGGGTGCGCATAAGACGTTGGCCACACTTAAGCTGGACTTCTTCTGGCCTGGCATGGCGGAAGGTGTCGCTAATTTGTTGAAAGGGTGTGTACAGTGCGCGTGGCTGAAACCGCCGTCGAAACCCTGTTGTCTACCGTTGCAGTCAATTCAGGTCTCCCGCGTAAATGAACTGGTTGCTCTGGACATCCTTGGGCCGTATCCCACTACTCGTCGTGGGAATAAGTATTTGCTAGTGGGAGTCATGATGGCCGGGGGCCTGGCCGCTCCCCAACCAGTCGGCGGCGACAATCACCGAGGTATTCCTCAATGGCTACATAATAGACAAAAGTGCTCCCGAACGTCTTTTGACCGATCAGGGCAACATTTTTTTTCGAAATTGCTGTGCGACGTGTGTGATTTGTTGGGAACAAATAAAGTACGCACATCACCATACCTACCCACAGACGGATGGCATGGTTGAGCGGCTGCACAGGAATCTGACCTTCACGTTGAGCCATCAGATCAGCGAGTCCCAACTAGACTGGGATTAGCATATTCCTGGAGTCCTGGATGCATGCAGGATGGCTCCTCACGCATCCACTGGTTACTCACCGTTTTTTTTAATGTACAGGAGAGATTGATGTCAAATTACAAGCCACTCCAAACAAGGCTAAATACAAAAAATTCTGACTCCGCTTTACCCTTCAGAAGCTTTCCGAAGCACGGGAGGCTTCCAGAGTAAATTCCAATTCGCGCCAATTGGCAATTGAGCGGCTGAGGGGTTCCCGTACTTCCGCACATGAGTGGGTGCCAGGGGACAGAGCCTGGTTGCACTGTCCACAGGTACCAGTGGGTATGTCGCCCAAATTGTTAAACCCTGGAGGGGGCTGGTTGATGTGATTCGGGTCGTTCGACCACTGTGTTCAGATTTGCTTGGGTCGCGGAGTTGGTTTGTACATCCCTCACGCCTCAAGCCTTTCATCGCTCTGCATGAGTTTGTTCCATCTCCACACCACAGGGGCCGCGTGTTAGATGTGTCGGCGAGCTGAGGCGTGTACCAACTGAGGTTGGTCCTCTGTGGAGTCATGTGACTCCGGCCTCAGGTGCCGCGCGTTTAACTTCCCCCGAGCCGCCACCTGCGCCGTCTTCACTGGATTCGGGAGAAGACAGCCCGTCCGCCCGGTCGACTGCTCTTCGTGAGGAGCCGGGTTCGATGGGACATTTCCATGTTGCCCCCGGGACCTCCAGGGAGAGCGAGTCCACCTCCCCTGGGGGCCCGGCCACAAGGACTCGATCAAAAACTCTTCGGTTTTCATGATCCCCATGCACGCACACTCCCACACCGTCGGTTGGTTGTCACACTTGGCAGGCCGTATCAGTTATTGGGTGAACCTGACCTTTGTTGTGCTTGCGGGTGTTGTTACACAGTGAGTGTGGGAGATGTTGGTGATGGGGAGGGGGTTCCGAGCGTTTGCGTGTTACTGCGTTGTTTGATTTCTCTCTCTCTTACCTTGTTGCCTATTCTGTACTTTCGTCCCCTTTCCCTGTTAGTTACTATATAATTGTATATACAGTACATATTGTATAGATTGGCTTGGGTATTTGGCGAGGCACGCTAAGGGTTTGTTCAATTGTTCATTGTTTAAGGGGGAGTTGACAGCCGGGACGGCCGAGTGCTACGAAGCGGGGGAAGGGGGGTGATGTAGTGACATCACAGATGTCACTGTGTAGTACCGGCCCTAGAGGGGCTCGGCGAGCGCTGGATGGCACCATGCGTAGCGTACAGTGCCGACACCTATAGGATGGGGTGTGAGAGTGCCGGCCACGAGAATGGGGTTACTTTGGGCCGTGGCACTGTGGTTGACCCCAGAGGACACGTGACCGGTTGAGTCTGCACAGGGGCCCCAAGTGGGGGCTAGGAGTGGTCAAGATCTTGCTCGAGGAGTCTGGAGGGTGGGCATGGCCAAGGGCGGAGCCGGCCATGCCGCAGAGCATATAAGCCGGGTCATCCTGAAATCTACGTTCTACGTCCCATGTCCTACAAAGTCTCCAACACGTGGTCCGGGACCCAAGCTGGGATCCGGTCCAGTGTAGCCAGTTACCGTGTAATGAGTGCAGTTAGCCTGGTGGTCCAACAACCATAGGTTGTTATCCTGTTAAGGGGCAGTTACCACGTGTTGGTATTATGCAAATTTACGGAATTATGTAAATGTATGCACTTATGCAAATTAGGCTCAGCTTCGTTGCCTAGGGTGCATTACCAATCGTGATAATACAATGATTCTCACTAACTTTTACTGATTATGTTTTAGTGTAATTCTATCAGGTCTCAGAATTCAGATCTCACCGCAGGATACAGTTCTTATTAAGATTATTATGCATGAACTTAGGAAGGAACGACTTTTCTAAGTTAAAAAAACTTTAATATCTAAAAACACTCTAATATGCGAACACACTTATGATCGGAATTGTCAACACCGTACTCTTGAAGATGTCCTACTCAGTGATCCGTACAATTAACCCTCAATGGTTACGTTTGTTAAAACTGAGTAACAGAACAATCGGCTAACTCCTCCGAGTAGAGCGACCATACACGGCGATAGGAAAAGTCCTTTAAAAAAATTACTATTCAGATGAAGCGTGCCAAAGAAACATGTGCCCAATGGCAAAGTAGACAAATTAATTCATTGGGAAGATTATGCAATTAACGAAATGTCTTGAAACAGTGTGAGTGCTCGTGTGCCTGTTTGGCTAACAGATGCTTATCAATTGGCTAATGAGACATCAATGAATTCGCGGGCAAGATTATGTGATCAAAAGAAAAATCTCAACACAAAATAATTCCTGAGTGTGTAGATTGATAAGACGCTTAATACGACCGTATTAATGTAACTCAATAGACAGCAATGCTTTCCACGATCAGCTAATAGTTGACGCACCACCTTAGGATGGCCACCCCTTTTGAAACACAAAATAACTTTGGAGTAATCTTATTAGTCCCGATATGTGCGTTATGTGTGTGTTGGTGTATTGTCTCCTTGCTCAAATCTTTGCTTTAAGCAGACGCCGAGGTGGGGCGTTTCTTGTACCAAAAATGTGTTGGTTCCCTGCTGAGCGATGAGTCGTGTGTGTGTGGGGGTGTCATACAGACGGCATCCTCGCTCTCTCTTGGCGGCAGCTGCAGGCCTCTCTGCTGCTGGATGAGCTGAGTCGGCACGACGCTTGTCTTTGAAGGTGCCCGATTGCGCTCGCAGCTCGTCCGCTGGTCGCTGGTGCCGACACTCTTGCTCGGTTGCGCTGGTCACGCTCTCTCACTTGCACCAGGCAAGGTTGGTCCTTGTAGACTTGACCTTTGCAGGAGTGTGATCGGCTTCAAAGTCCGCACACTCGTGGGTAGTCGTTAGCCGCTGCTGCTGGTCCTGTGCGATGCTCGCTTAATGGATGCTTGGCGCTTTTCCGCCCTTTCTCCAGGTTGATTGCTTGTCGTTGCTCGTCACTCTTTCTCTCTCTCTCTTGCTGCAGCTGCTGGGTGGGAGCTGGCACTCAATGTAGAATAAAACTTTTAGCTATACTTCATCTGCCAGCGCTGAACTCGTACTCAGTGACACATCGCTACTCTGCAAGCCTCACCATCCTTGGTCGATTGCGGGGCCTGCCCCCGGAGCTTTCCGCAGCAAGACTTATTTGCATGATCTATGTCCTTGCTTATATGTGAAATTCGCCCACCTCAGCTCGCCTTCTCACAACGGAACGGAATTCCTTTGATTTCACTCTCAGCCTGTGGGAACAGCTGTTTGTCTGTTGTGTGTGTGTTCTAATTTCATTGAAGTAATCTGTTGAGTCTCATCAAGGCCTGATTCTTGTCCCCTTCCTTAAGCCACCCTGCCATCAATGGAAATAGATGCTCCAAATTGCCCCCAAGTGCGTCCTTCCAGTCCTCCAACCCTCTGCAATAATTAATCTGGAAGGGGGGGGGGGTGGAGTTTCCCCTGTCCGGTTGCGTTCTCCCCCCTCTTCCTTCACGGTCGGGGTGTTACATTTTTGTCTCTCTCAAAGAGGGGCGCTGTGGTCTTTGAAGTCGTGTTCTCTCGTGCACCTGTTGGAAGTTAAAATATTATTTTACCTCTTATAGCTCGATACCGTACCCTTTTTGCGGTTTTTATTCTGTGACTCAAGGTATGTTTTGAGCAATGTTTACAGTACTTCTGTCGTGGTTTGGAAATCCTTCATGGTGTTTGATATCTCAAGGGGAGGCGCCCTCCCTGTGTATGCAATGTCGTGCTACCATGTGCTGCTGGGAGACAAAGGCAGTTTGGAGACTCTGGTCCTATAGAATACATATTATCTTGGTCGTGTGTGAATGACCTATTTTGCCTTGTTTTCTTTTGAATTACCCTAGATCTGATACTTAATAGTTATTATTTGGTTTATGTTTAACCAAGATTTGTGATGTACCATAGTTGTTACCTCAGGTATTCTGAGGGTTTTATTAAGCTTTGTTCTCCTTCCGTGTTGCTAGGGATCTGTGCTTCTTATTTTCGAGTTAAATTTTGGTATCATGAGGTTGGAGATAAAACTAGGTTTTGACTTAAGCTTTCGTGATTGCCGGAACTCATATTTGGTTCTTTCGGTAAAGTCACATAGATAGAAATATACAATAACAAAAAATGTGGTAAGTAATAAAAGCCACTAATGTAGACTGCAGTCTGGTTCTTAATCTTGAGTGTAGTGGCAGTCTATAATGTCAATTTATACTTGTCGCCCTGTGCTCTGCGTCCGTGGAGATCTGAATGGGGTGGTGCACGATCAACTAATAGTTAACGCACCACCTTGGGATGGCAACCCTTTTCGAAAAAACACAAAGATAACTTTTTGGAACAATCTTATTCGTTCTAATATGTGCGTTATGTGTGTGGGTGTGTGTCGTCTTCTTGCTAACTTGAATTAGCAGCTTCCGAGGTGCAGCGTTCCTTGTACCGAAAACACCTCAGGTCCCCAGGAGGGGTGCTGGGTCTGCGTGTGTCAAACACACGGTGCTCTCGGCTGCTTCCTCAGTCTCTTTCCACCGCTGGGGTGGTTGCAGAGTCGGCACGTTGGTCACGCTGTGGGTGGTGCCCGTGCTGGCAGGGATGATGGGCCCGGCTCCGTCTGCGTCGATGTGCGCGATCCTGTCGCCAGACAGCGCTCGCAGCTCGTCCGCTGGTTGCCACGCGTTACCCCCCTTGGCACCAGACACTGTTGATCCTTGTAGACTTTGGAGCGACTTGGAGAGACAGGGCCTGTCGTCTCCCCCCCCTTCCCCCCCTCTTCAAGAGTCCTCTTCCAGTTGCCTGTACGACTCATGCTGAACAGAGTACATGCTACTGATCAAGTTATATTGTTTGGTGTCAGTCTAAACTTCGCCTGTGGGTTGCGATGTAAAGGGGCACTCTCACGAATAGTGGTTGCACCAGCTTTCCCTCGAAGGGTTGACTTTGATCGGAGCACAATCGGAACGACTGCCACTCTATGATCGTGTTCGCTGTACACAGTGACCTCGTAACTGGGAATAGTAATGTTACGGCACCCTTCCCCACGTTTGTATTGTAATACTGAAAGTACCAGCCTTGGCTGGCAGCCTCTCTCAATGACGCAAAAAAATAAAAACCTCTACGTGATGTGTGGCTTCTGCCGATGCAGAGCTCCCTATTAATTTGCCAGTCACGAGGGCAATCCCCGGAGCCTACCACTCGCAGTTCTTCTTTGGTATGGCATTGTTAAAAGCAACAGTTTTCATTTTTAATGATCGCTCGCATTACTTTAGCATGGCATTGTGAAGAGCAACAGTTTTTATTTTTAATGATTGCCATAAATGAATGCAAAGGTTCCTCATCCAGTCCAATGATGTGGTTGACGTGTGGATTTCGGCGATACCACCAGGATGTGTATGGATGGAGCATTCATCGGTGATGTGCTTGATGGTTTGCATTTCTCCAGTCAGTTGGGCGATTCTTTGAGCAGTACTGATTTGTTCTTGCATTCTTGCTTATATCTGAATTTTTCCACCTCAGGCACTTTCTTCTCATAAAGGGGCAGCTGTTTTCCTTTTCAAGTCGCTTGGGCTGTTTGTTGTCCAGCTGTTTTTATTACCACCATGTTTCTGTTCACATTTTGGGCAGCGTTCCCCACGCTCCCATCACGGGTTGGAAGTGTTACATTTTTTTCGCATCAGACTTGTGGTCTCTCTCAAAAAGGGGCACTGTGACTTTGAAGTCGTGACCTATTGTGCATGGGTGTGCTTGCTGTCGACATGTTTTCCGTTATCTCATCACGGGTTGGAAGTAAAAAAAAATATTATTCACCTCATAGCTTGGTACCGTTACCACTTTCCGCAGTTTTGACTCCAATTGACTCAAAAGTACGTTTTGAGCAGCGTTCACAGCACTCACGTCGCAGTTTGGAATTACTGCGTGGTATTTGATATATTAGGGGGAGACGCCCCCCTGCATACATAATTTACTGCTACCATGTGCTGTTAGCTACTGGAAGACAAAAGCGGTTGGTGAGGCTCTGATCCCGTGGAATACATTATCTTGGTCATGTGTGATTGACATTTCGCATTGTATCTCTTCTGAATGACCCTAGATCTAATACTTTCATAATTATTATTTGGTTCATGTTTAACCAAGACATGGTATACCGTAGTTGTTACCGAGGATATTCCGAGGGTTTTATTAACCTTTGTTCCCCATCTGTATCGCCAGGGATCTGTGCTTATTCTCAAGTAATATTTTGATATCCTGAGGTTGAAGATATAGCTTCGAACTTTACTGTTGTATTATAAAAACTCCAGTCAGCTCATTATTAACTGCCCTTGGGTGGATTTCAAAGTCCAAGGGAGGTTCGTGACCCCTGCTGTTTCCGTCTTGTTTGCTTTATTGTGGGTTGTTTCCTTCATGGCAAACTTGTCTTGAAGTCAACTGGGGATTACCCGCATTATCTCGTTAGCCCCCCCCCACCCCGGGTTTGCCAATTTTAAATTACATTTTATGACTTCCCAAGCAGGCTTGTGAGTAATTATTCTCCAGCTGTCTGCGTGGCAAGGTAGGAGGCGGGGGGGGGGCAACTCACCCTTTCCGTGCCCCAGCGCCACATCCCGATCAAAATTACCAAAAAAGGCAGAATCACTTAATGAATTTTTTTGGAAAAGGCAAATGCACAACATGCTCTTTGAGTGTTTGTGATGAGATATGATACAAAACTCCGAGCTGCTGAGGCGATTAAGCAAGCATCATTATAATGCTAATATTATTATAACAGTGAATGCTTGGGAGTTTGTTTATATTAGATTTGAAGTTTTCATTACTGCAGGGATCCATACTCTTTGGTTCAATATCATGCGAGCCCACAGCGTTATAACAATGGTCAGCCATGGCGGAGGTATTAGTTCTGCCGTGTTTTAGATCTGCCTTGTGCTCGCGAACACGGTCCGACACGTGCCGTTTCGTTTCCCCAATGTAACAATCACCACAGGAGCAACCGAAAGAACCAAAGAGTATGAATGCCAATATTATAACATGAATGCTTGGGAGCGTAATGGCTCTGGCTCCTGGTTAGAGATGTACCCAACCCACAGGTCCACAAATACTGGCCACTCTTACTCTGCAGGTTGAACCTAAGAATTGAGTGTTCAACTTCACATTCTTTCATTAAAGGCCTGTGACAAAGGTGAATCTACTGGGGCTTCATTGTCTCAAGCTTTGTATTGTTTAAGAAGTCCACCCACACCTCCACTTCCACAAACTGCTGGGAGTTGCCTCGCTCTGCCTCGCAGTGAGAATTCTCCTGCTTCACGTTGCCTCCATCGAAGTGAAGGTCCGACTTTGGAGTTGAATCTTCACATTTCACCTTCACTTCTTCGCGCTTCATTGTCGCCTCTTCAAATTTCACCTTAATACATTTCATAGTGTCCAAGTTGGAATTCACTTCTGGTTCTTTTTTCAGGAGGGATGGGCTCATTGCAGCACTTTGACTTTCACAAGTCGATTTCAGACTACACTCCTTGGGGATCTTCTGATGCCTGTGTGTCCTCTGGTGTCTATGAAGATCTGATGACTGTGCAAATGCCTTCCTGCACAGAGTGCACTTGAAGGGTTTCTCTCCTGTGTGTGTTCTCTGGTGTCTATGAAGATCTGATGACTGCGCAAATGCCTTCTCACACACAGTGCACTTGAAATGTTTCTCTCCTGTGTGTGTTCTTTGGTGTTTTTTAAGAAAAGATGGCTGTGAAAATTCCTTCTCACACACACTGCACTTGAAGGGGTTATCTCCTGTGTGTATTCTCTGGTGTCTTTTAAAAGAAAATGAACTTGAAAATGACTTCCCACACACACTGCACTTGTTTGGTTTCTCCCCTGTGTGTGTTCTCTGGTGGATCTGAAGACCTGATGCCCATGCAAATGCCTTCTCACAGACAGTGCATTTGAAAGGGTTATCTCCTGTGTGTATTCTCTGGTGTATTTTAAAATAAAATGAACTTGAAAATGCCTTCCCACATACACTGCAATTGTTCAGTTTCTCTCCTTTGTGCGTTCTATGGTGTCTTTTAAGAGTTGATGACTGTGAAAATGCCTTCCCACACACACCGCACTTGAAGGGTTTCTCTCCTGTGTGTGTTCTCTGGTGGATCTGAAGACCTGCTGCCCATGCAAATGCCTTCTCACAGACAGTGCATTTGAAAGGTTTCTCTTTTGTGTGTATTCTTTGGTGTTTTTTAAGAGTCGATGAATCTGAAAATTCCTTCCCACACACACTACACCTGAAGGGTATCTCTCCTGTGTGTGTCCTCTGGTGGATCTGAAGACCTGCTGTCCATGCAAATGCCTTCTCACACACAGTGCATTTGAAAGGTTTCTCTCTTGTGTGTATTCTCTGGTGTTTTTTAAGAGTCGATGAATCTGAAAATTCCTTCCCACACACACTACACCTGAAGGGTTTCTCTCCTGTGTGAGTTCTCTGGTGTTGTGTCAAATTTCCAGTACGATCTGTGCTGTATGCACACTGGTCGCAATGTTTCCTTTTTGTACCGAGCTGCGCTGAGTGCCTTTGCTCCATCAGACCAATTCTGCAGAGGAAGCGTGAGAGGAAGCATCAGCTGCAGACAGAAAAATATATTCCATACCATGTACGTCAGTATCGAGATAGAGAGGAATTAATACAATATTTGATTTCAAGATTTCGTGACTACAGGAATTACTCTTTGGTTATTTCGGTAAAAGTCACGTAGAAATAAAATGAAAAATAAAATAAATAATAGAACGTTTCGACTGCAACACAAGCAACCGTCATCCGGTAAGGACTGTATCTAAATGCAAGCTCGGAGAGACACATAGATAAAACTCTTACATGCACATACATTTCACATGGATCATTAACATATCTAACCTATAAACGTCATTTTTTTGTCTGTCCGTCTGTCTGCGTACGCGCGCTTACGAGGGATTTGGCTCTCGAACCATGGGGTTTATGTCGAACAAAAATTTGCCAGGCAGCATGCCCTAAGGCCCGCGGTGGGAATAGGCTATTCTGTTTTCCCATCCGTAAACTTTAAAGTAGTTTAATCAACGATTTAGCGCGACACAGCAGGCATTTGCGCATGCGCGAACCGCTGACAGGAATTGCCCCTGGCAACGCACACACGACATAGCTGGAGGGTGGGGGCTGATTTTCCATTCGCGTTCAAAAGGCAAAAAAATGTACACGCAACGGCGGAGGTAAATTCATCAAAGTGTAATGTCCTCTTTCTCCCCCCCCACCCTAATGTCGGTAGATACTAAAATTACAGCACCTAGACAGTATTATTGTAGCGCGGGGTCGGGGGGGGGGGGGGTAGCGGCCCAGCCCCCAGCCTCGCCCGGCTGGGCAATCTAGGCGAGGCCGGGGGATCTGCACGGGACTAGGCCTCACCACGGCACTCTGTCAGGTGAGTACTTTGTGCTATGGAGTCGATATATGCTGCTATTAGCGGGAAGTACCTGGCGTAGCCCGGGGGAAAAATGTTTAAAAACGTCTCAAAACGTAAAAACATAACTTATACAAGTGAAAAGAAAAATGTGATCATTACCTCACTGATTAAAAATAAAATAAAACCCAACGCGCGGTGGGGGAAAAAACTAACGCTCGCGCGTCAAGATTCGATTCTTTAAATCGCGCAAAGGAATCGAAGGTTGTAGATTTCTTTAGAATTGGCCTATTCCCATAATAGGGTTTTCCCCTTTTTTTCTGGCAACAAAACTGAAACCTTTTTACGAGGATTCATGTCTGCATTAACCACAATACCTGCAGTCAAAATGCAAACAAAAAACATACTATGATAATATATGCATTGTCCTTGAAACTGATTGGTCCACACCAAGGGACGGCTTTCTTTTGAGCCTGGACCCAATTGGTGCTCGACCAGATGACGCCAAAAGGCGTACAGCTCAAAGACAATGCACTATCAAAGTAATGAGGGCTCGGGGTGAGCATCTACATCATTAGACCTCCTTTTGCCAGTACCAAAATATAATAGGGTTTTTCCCCTTTTTTCTGGCAACAAAACTGAAACCTTTTTACAAGGATTCATGTCTGCATTAACCAGCATGTACTACTGTAATCATACAGGTCCCACCACAGTCAGTATGCACTGCTGTAATAATAGCAGTGACCACCACAGTATGCACTGCTGTAGTGAAAGTAGGTGCCACCAAAGTTGGTATGCACTGCTGTCGTGATAGCAGGAACCACCACAGTCGGGATTGCACTGCTGTGGTGAAAGCATGTACGACCAGTCGGTATGCACTGCTGTAGTGAAAGCAGGTACCACTACAGTCGGTATGCACTGCTGTAGTGATAGCAGGTACCACCAGTCAGTATGCACTGCTATAGTGAAAGCAGGTACCACCACAGTATGCACTGCTGTAATCATAGCAGGTACCACCACAGTATTCACTGCTGTCATAGCAGGTACAGTGAGGGAAAAAAGTATTTGATCCCCTGCTGATTTTGTACGTTTGCCCACTGACAAAGAAATGATCAGTCTATAATTTTAATGGTAGGTTTATTTGAACAGTGAGAGACAGAATAACAACAACAAAAATCCAGAAAAACGCATGTCAAAAATGTTATAAATTGATTTTCATTTTAATGAGGGAAATAAGTATTTGATCCCTCTGCAAAACATGACTTAGTACTTGGTGGCAATACCCTTGTTGGCAATCACAGAGGTCAGACGTTCTTGTAGTTGGCCACCAGGTTTGCACACATCTCAGGAGGGATTTTGTCCCACTCCTCTTTGCATATCTTCTCCAAGTCATTAAGGTTTCGAGGCTGACGTCTGGCAACTCAAACCTTCAGCTCCCTCCACAGATCTTCTATGGGATTAAGGTCTGGAGACTGGCTAGGCCACTCCAGGACCTTAATGTGCTTCTTCTTGAGCCACTCCTTTGTTGTCTTGGCCGTGTGTTTTGGGTCATTGTCATGCTGGAATACCCATCCACAACCCATTTTCAATGCCGTGGCTGAGGGAAGGAGGTTTTCACTCAAGATTTGACGGTACATGGCCCCGTCCATCGTCCCTTTGATGCGATGAAGTTGTCCTGTCCCCTTAGCATAAAACACCCCCAAAGCATAATGTTTCCACCTCCATGTTTGACGGTGGGGATGGTGTTCTTGGGGTCATAGGCAGCATTCCTCCTCCAAACACGGCGAGTTGAGTTGATGCCAAAGAGCTCCATTTTGGTCTCATCTGACCACAACACTTTCACCCAGTTGTTCTCTGAATCATTCAGATGTTCATTGGCAAACTTCAGACGGGCATGTATATGTGCTTTCTTGAGCAGGGGAACCTTGCGGGTGCTGCAGGATTTCAGTCCTTCACGGCGTAGTGTGTTACCAATTGTTTTCTTGGTGACTATGGTCCAAGCTGCCTTGAGATCATTGACAAGATCCCCCCGTGTAGTTCTGGGCTGATTCCTCACCGTTCTCATGATCATTGCAACTCCGCGAGGTGAGATCTTGATTGGAGCCTCAGGCTGAGGGAGATTGACAGTTCTTTTGTGTTTCTTACATTTGCGAATAATCGCACCAACTGTTGTCACCTTCTCACCAAGCTGCTTGGCAATGGTTTTGTAGCCCATTCCAGCCTTGTGTAGGTCTACAATCTTGTCCCTGACATCCTTGGAGAGCTCTTTGGTCTTGGCCATGGTGGAGAGTTTGGAATCTGATTGATTGCTTCTGTGGACAGGTGTCTTTTATACAGGTAACGAGCTGAGATTAGGAGCACACTCTTAAAGGGAGTACTCCTAATCTCAGCTTGTTACCTGTATAAAAGACACCTGGGAGCCAGAAATCTTTCTGATTGAGAGGGGGTCAAATACTTATTTCCCTCATTAAAATGCAAATCAATTTATAACATTTTTGACATGCGTTTTTCTGGATTTTGTTGTTGTTCTGTCTCTCACTGTTCAAGTAAACCTATCATTAAAATTATAGACTGATCATTTCTTTGTCAGTGGGAAAATGTACAAAATTAGCAGGGGATCAAATACTTTTTTCCCTCACTGTACCACCACAGTCAGTATCCACTGCTGCAATCATAGCAGGTACCACCACAGTCAGTATGCACTGCTGTAGTGATAGCAGATGCCACCAGTCAGTAGGCACTGCTGTAGTGATAGCAGGTGCCACCACAGTAGGCACTGCTGTAGTCATAGCAGGAACCATCACAGTCGGTATGCACTGCTGTTATCATAGCAGGTACCACCACAGTATCCACTGCTGTAATCATAGCAGGTGCCACCACAGTCGGTATGTACTGCTGTCATTAAAGCAGGTACCACCTGACTAGCAAACTTCCCCCCTCCCCTCGCCAACCTGCACATGTTCATCCCCTCTACACCGTTCATCATGCTAAGTCCGCCAATTAAATGCTAATTTTTATGCTAATTCCTTTGTCAAGGCGCTGTTTCCTCTCACACAGCTTAAAGGTTGCGGTCTGAGCTTGGCTGTGTTCACTCCAGCGCTGTCCTCTAGACAGTCTGGTCCCTTCACCTGATGAAGGCCACTTGTGTTGTGGCCGAAACGTCGTGATTTTTGTTGTTTTATTTTTTACCTACGTGACTTTACCGAATTGAACCAAAGAGTATGGGCCATGGCACTTTGGTTGACCGTGGAGGACACGTGACCGGATATGATGATTGCTTGTGTTGCAATCGAAACGTCGTGATATTTTTTTATTCACTTTATTTTCATTTATTATTATTTTTCTATCCACGTGACTTTACCGAAAGACCCAAAGAGTATGAATTCCTGCAGCCTCGAAAGCTTAAAGTCAAGCTTTAACTGCTGTCGACATTTATGCCAAAATTGAAGCGTCATTCGATTAAACCCACCAGATGGCAAAACATCCAACATTGTCTATTCTGAAGCTCTCCAAGGGCAACGAATTTAAAAGCTGTCATGAAACAAACAAGCCCTGCGATTGTATAACACAACCAAGAAACCGTGACAATATACACATTCACAGACTTTATTGGCAGAATTCAATAATTCCAATAAAGCCAGCATTGCAAGACATTACTCTTAATATTTGATTACTGAGACCTGTGCGAAGCCGGGTAACTTAGTTATTACCGAATAAAAACTATACTTACGATGATCATGTTTGTGCCTGAGTGTGGAGCGGTAGTGCAATGGTTAGCGTGCTGCGCTATAAATAAAGCGACCTAATTTATATTCCCACAGAGCCAAGCCACAACATTTGGCTTTCGCCTGATGAAGCTGGTTGTAATTACTGGCAAAACGTCGTACTCAGATTGTAAATGTTGTGGCTTGGCTCTCCAACACACAACCGGTGTGCTGTACTCGTGACGAATTGGCCACGTTCTGTTTATGCGACAACCCTTAAAAGTTGGCTGTGTCGGGTGGTGGCGGGTTTAAGACAGATTTATATATTTACGCGATCTAACCCAAACAAACCTGTATTATGGATGTATATTTGGAGTTTGCCTGTCTCTCTCCCCGTGGTCGCGTGGAATTTCCCCCGGATCCTCCGGTTTTTCCCTGCACATTTAGAGTCAACATCACCACGCGTTTAGAGTATTTGACAGACAGACATTTCCACACGTTGATAAGCCACTTTGTTGTGGGCAGGTCGCTTCTGAAAAAGAGCGGTACAGCTCAAGTGGGCTTGGCCGTGGTAAGATTAAAAACTCTAGAAATATTGAAAAGAAACAAAGTTTCAAAGTAGTGAGCCAGGTGAAGACAAATTAAACTTAAGCAGAGAAGCTTTAAATCTAGAATTAAGCAGAGAATTCAAGCAAACGCAATCAGGCGATGGCAGGAGGCAAGGCCCCGCGTTGTAATGTTCCAACCTGGACATCGATTCCATACTCGCTGCTACTCAATTGATATGCCTACGAGAGAGAAAGAGCGAGGCTCTACCTGAGTAAACAACAACCACCACAACCACCACGATGTGAACTTCTCACCTCGGATCTCAGTGAACGCGCGCGCAGATCGCCAGCTTCCTGGTGTCTCGTGACGTCATGCGACAGCAGGAGGTGACATGACGTCGCTAGTGGGCCACACCTCCCCCTCGCGTCTCACGCCGATGACGCAATGCAGTGGTGACGTCAGAGAGCGGGTTTCGAGTTTAAGTTTATTTAAATCTTGACTCAAAGCTGTTGTGACTGCAGGAATATATTCTATGGGTCTTTCGGTAAAGCCACGGCCTCAGGGCGCCCTCCAATTTTACATTTGCATGCAAACACCATCTCTAGCCCCGCCCACTTACCCTTGAGGGCCGTCAATAAATGACGTCACGCGATTTTGGACGATTTTTGACCCCCCCCCTTCGTCACATAGCGTCACAAAAAGTCGAACCCACCCTCAAATATGACGTCACAAAGCTCTGCCCCCCCAAAAAACATGAAACATGCTTCAAATCGGTTTAAACTATTGTCATTGTAGTGCGTTTTTCGTGTGGCGCTGCACTCTGATGTTGTAGGAAAAACATTCATTAAAAAGTATATTTAATTAAGTAGAACGTGTTGTCTATATTTAAAATTGCGCATTTTGATGTGACGTCACATTTCTCACCCCCCCCTCGTCACACATCGTCACAAATGTCTGACCCCCCTCCCCCCACTAGGTGTGTGACGTCATTTATGGACGGCCCCTTGGGCTGCACCCATCCCAGGCCTATTTCACGTCCTGCTTCAGCAGCTCTCTCGCTGTATTTTTTTACACCTGAAGACGATCGCTTGTGTTGCCATCGAAACGTGATTTTTTTATTATTATTTTTCTATCTTCTTCGTGGCTTTACGGAGAGACCCATAGAGTATCATGCTCATACACACACACAATAGTGTTCACGTTGTTGTTGAGCTCACGCACCCAAGGGGTCAATGATCAAGAGAGAGGGAGCAATGGAAAAGGAATCTAAACTCAAACCTCCGCTCTTTGACGTCACAACTTCGCATTACCTCATCGGTGTGAGACGCCTGGGGAGGTGTGACTCGCTAGTGACGTCATGTCACCAAGGTATTCACTCCCCCCCCCTCCACCGCGCTTTTGAGTGTTACGTCACGTCTGGTTGGTGTCACTACCGATTTCCGTTCCAGTAAAAATCCTTATTTGGGCACAGCTACGCCCGGTCACCGGCGGTTCATTAACATAATCTATTCATAAATACCGTCGCGAGTTCATTGCGACGGGTTCAGCATCCACGCCTCATCACTGAACATGAGCCGTCTCATTAACATAATTTATTCAGTGACGCCGCCGCTCGTTGGGGGAGGGGATTGTGTGTTGAACCACGCAAGTGACGTCATGTCAGCGCTTTCCGCGTAACGTCACGATATATCCAGAATCTGCTGCATCGCGCGCGCTCTCACTGAGATCCGAGGTGAGAAGTTCACATCGTGGTTGTTGTTGTTGTGGTGGTTGTTGTTGTTTACCCAGGTAGAGCCTCGCTCCTTTTCTCTCTCGTAGGGATATCAATTGAGTAGCAGCGAGTATGGAATCGATGTCCAGGTTGGGACATTACAACGCGGGGCCTAGCTATGCGGGGCCTTGCCTCCTGCCCTCGCCTGATCGCATTTGCTTTAATTCTCTGTTTAAGTTTAATTTGTCTTCACCTGGCTCACTACTTTGACACTTTGTTTCTTTTAAATATTTCTACAGTTTTTTTTAATCTTACCAAGGCCAAGCCCACTTGAGCTGCTATACCGCTCTTTTTCAGAAGCGACCTGCCCACAACAAAGTGTCTTATCAACGTGTGGAAATGTTTGTCTGTCAAATACTCTAAACGCGTGGTGATGTTGACTCTAAATGTGCAGGGAAAAACCCGGAGGATCCGGAGGAAAATCCACGCAACCACGGGGAGAGAGACACGCAAACTCCAAATATACAGCAGGGGTCGGGATCGAACCCACCACCTCCTGTAAACCTGGAAAGGTAGTTAACATCTCCCAGCCACCATGGTGCTCACTGGAGTACATTACCACAATGAGTCTCAGCACTCGAATTCAGGAGCGTTCTGCCGAGTTGGTTTTGCTGATGCAGCCTTTAGACCGATGAACAACTTTTTATATTACCAACTAAGGCTCACTGAGCTATTATACATTTTCAGAAGCGACCTGTCCATAGATTATAGCTCAACGAAATGGCTTATCACGTGGAAGATTATAGCAGCCAAATAATCTAAATGCGTGTTTCTAAATGTGGAGGGGAAAATCGAAGGACCCGGAGAAAAAATACTCCGAGTGAGTGAGTGTACTCCTTTGTGCGAGTGTACTCCGTGTGTTAGAGAGTACTCTGTGTGAGTGTACTCTACTCTGTGTTTGTGTGAGTACCCCGTGTGTGAGTTTACTCTGTGTGTGTGTACTCTGTGTGTGTGTACTCCGTGTGAGTGTACTACTTTGTGTTAGAGTACTCTGTGTGTGAGTTTACTCTGTGTGCGAGTGTACTCTGTGTGTTAGAGTACTCTGTGTGTGAGGTTACCCCGTGTGTGTAATGTGGGGAGCGGTCGTGTCTCGCGGTGATGTCACCCTCAAAGTCGGCGCCTCCCCCTCTGTCTGGCGGGTTACGTCACCAAGAGCAGACCGGAGGAGTTGGGGACAGCAGCGAGAGGTGCGCGAGTGCTTGAGAGTGAGTCATGCGTGTAGAGTGTGTACAGAGAGAGGGAGTGAGTGTGATCATTGTAATTTGTGTGATATATTGTGCTGTGGTGGCGAGATGTTAACTCCCTCACATGGTATGAAGGATGTTGTGGGTTCGATTCCAACCCTGACGCATTTATAATTGGAGTTTACATTTTTTATTTTCTCTCTCTTCCCGTAGTGGCATTTATTTTTCTCCACATTTAGAAACATGCATTTTGAGAATTTGGTTGCAATACATTTCCATTTATAAATCACTAAGTTGAGCTCTCATTTGTGTCCAGGTCGATTCTGAAAAAGAGCTATGCAGCTCAGTGGGCTTCACCTGGTAAAATAATAATAGTTTGTGTTCTGTGTTTTAGGGTTTTCCAATTTAATTTCTTATTTAGCAGTTAAAGATTATGTTTCAGGAGGGTCCTGCATTAGACTGTTTGACTAACACCAAATATATTTTGAGTTTAGGTTTTGTAGAAAACGGAAAACCCAGTGGAACACCAATGCAGAAGAAGGGGAGAAATTAAAAACCTCATACAGCAAATAACCCCAGTCAAGAATCGAACCCAAGCACTATTTATCACTTCCATTTTACCACACGTTTAAAAACGTGTCATGTACACGTCTATTTTGTCCAAACTTCGTGGTGACTGGAGCCAGATTCAGGCCATCAGACCTCCTGTATTGCACAGAGATTCAGGCGTTATTAGTCCAACTCCAAACATAGGTTTGGCAGCCTCTTCTCCCCTATGACTTTATGCAATTCTATGTGGCGAGCAACATTGTCTCATATTCTTGGTTCTTTCGGTAAAGTCACGTATAAGGGAAACAATAAAATAATAAAAATATAAAACGATAAAATTCTCACGACGTTTCGACTGCAACACAAGCAATCATCATTTACGTTAAAAAACCGCCACTTTTTTCAAAATTTTTTGCTGTGGTTTTCACACCTGATGATGATTGCTTGTGTTGCAGTCGAAACGTCGTGATAATTTTATTGTTTTATATTTTTATTTTATTGTTCCCTTCTACGTGACTTTACCGAAAGAACCAAGAATATGAATCCCTGCAGTCACGAAAGCTTTAAATCAAAATTCAACATTGCCTCATTTCTCGAAACCAAGAGATCACAGACATGTCCCCTTGGGGCCGATGGCACATGCTTACTTTGAAATTCCTTTGATTGTTTTGGTAATTAGGTTCATGATGGACGAGGTTTATTGGCGATCTGAGGTGGTTCACGTCGTCAAACAATCCATGTCAGAATGAGGAGGCTTACAGCAGCCAAGAGCCATGCGGCACTGCAAGGATGAGGGGTGGTTGTGGGTTGTTACGGAGATGGACGCTGCTTCAGCAGCTCGCAATCACAAATTATCACTTAATTTAATCAAAAACTTAACTTGCAGGCCCAAATCGATTAGCATCATTAAGGAAATGAATGGTCATCAGATTTTCTGGCCCAAAAAACATTTGTAGATTTACAGAGTAATTGTGAGCTATAGTTGGGAAAACCCCTCAGCCCAGGCAGCATCATGGGGCAGGATGAGGCTGTGCAGTCCCAGATATCTGGATGGAGGAGCCATCCAGAGCCTGTGAGCAATTATAGCGCCTGGCATAAATGACTTAAAATATAAACTCCTCTAGGAGGGCAGCAGTTTTCGCAGGCTGCAATACAGAATATTATTAACACTGGGTAGATCAAATAATGGGATATCTGTAATATTTACGAAAAAATTGAGCAGAGTATAATTGTATCATGTGTAAATTTAATGACAGACTCTTGCACGAAAGTATGTCATCAAACACTTCACTGCATTTCAGTGTAGCACTATCAATGGCAGCGATTCTTGCACAAAACTACGTCATAAAACACCGCACTTCATGTCACTGTAGCACTGTATATAACTGACCTTGAATTTGTACAAATTCATTGCTCTGTTACTTTTTTTCTCTTCTGCTTTCAGTCGCTGGGGTTGAAATAATTTGGAATTCGATACAATATCTGGAAAATCACCCAGAAATGTCTATTTTACCATAATTTAGAAGTATAAATTACTTACCGTTTGTCTCCAGTGGTGAAGAAATAAAGACACCAAATCCACTGTTGATGCGTATAATTATTTATTAGATTCACTTTCAATAAAGAAACGTCAAACTTAAAGCGAATTTGCGAAAACAAATTTTATTTCCGCTCGACCTCCGTGTGTAAAAATCCACCCGCTCATGAATATTAATGACGGGGCAGGGGGCGTTGCGGGGTGTGGAGTGACTTCATGCACGTTACACACAAACAGACATTCTTGGCTCATAGTAGGAATTCGCTTGCCATACCTGCTGACAAGAAGCTTGCAGAGCCACATTGTGGTTTCAGGCCAGAGCAGTCCTACACAAATGCCATACTTTCTGTCCATGTGCGAGAGCACAGATATACGAATTTTCAGTAGACACTAGATTCCTGTTTTCTAGACCTAATCAAGGCATACAGGACCATCACAAGGCCGGGGCTTTGGGTTGTTTATGTTTTCAGGGGCCATTCCGCTGTACTCACTTTAATTAATGATTGTCATGATGGTGGGCAGGACTGGGTACTGCTTCATGATCAGGAGTCTGGATAATTTCCTGTTCAACTTCGGGTGTGACAGGTATGCTCTCTAACCCCTACATTACATTATTTGTGTATGTTGTCTGAGATGCGTTCAATGGCACTATGAGAAGAATTTGCATTAGGTGCAGTTACATTGAGAGGCTGATGGATGCCTGGTTGTAGTCAAGGGATTGTTCCCTACTGGTTTACCATGTTATGTATGCTCATGACCTGGTAATGGCCACTCACTGGCGTGTGCTATTAAGAGGTGGGGCCTTGCATATGTTCCACAAAAAAAAGCATCTGTCTTGGTATTTAACGTTATCCAACACTCCACCTCAACTCTCCATGAGTAATCCAGCAGTTCTGCAGCTATTGCAGGAGCTCCCATTCTAAGCTACTGTACTCATGACCAGATCTCACGTCGTTGCGAAAGACTCACTTCAAATTAGTCGAGCAACATTATCTTTAAGTCGACTGCATAATACCGTTTGGAAAATGCCTGGACTGTTCACTGGGTCATGTAGCCTGCATGTCAAGATACCGCATGCTCAAGTAGAATCTTTTCATCAAGATAAGCAGGAGCTAAATTAGTGCAGCATTTTCTAGAGAATATCTGGGCTAATGCAGTACAGGAGACTTTGTAGCAGTCTACTTGCTGATGACTGGTATCAGAAGTGTCAAGATTGGCCTCTGGTGGAGCCTAATGAAGGATACTACAGGAGAGTTGTAGATATTCACCCTGCCCCAACAATGAGGGTGGAGGAGCGACGTACACATCAATTAGTGGCGCAACTGAAACCCGCTCGGTCTGTCCAATGACCTGATGACTAGTGTTCCACAATTACATGGCCTCAATTTGCACCTAGCCTTGCATAAGCATTGTGACCATGTCACCACCAATTAGTGGAATGACTTGTATTTATATTATCTGTTACTGATCCATTTGAAATGTATATGTAAGAGTGTGTATAGGGAGCGGTGATTGCATTATGAAAAGACCAATTAGAGTTTCATTGCCAACAGCAAACATGACAACTAAACGTATTGTGAGCCTCCCCTGAGTTAATTAATCCTCAACTAATTGGTGAAGTGAGGAAGCATCAGTAGTGATCAGATGAAGGTGGCCTGGCACGGTTCTGCCCACACCACCACATTGTTCACCATGCCAGTGTGTGAGATTGTTACGTTTGTTTTAATTGCTGTGAAGTATTTTGATTCTAACATGGTGCTTTAATCAAAACCATAGGGATTTTTGTCTCCCTGGAACTTTTTTTTTATCAGCATGGAAATAGTCAGGATAAGAACATGGCACATTGAGCTGAAGTTACATCTGTTCCTCTGAGCATTCAAGCAATTAGAAGCCTGGCTTCACACCTATGTTACTATGCCGTCCAGGCATATTTCTTGAAACTTGCCACTCCCACTGTGTGCCTGAACAGCCAGCGTGGTGAAAATGTGTAGATGTGCAAATAATGTGTGACTGTGTATATATGCATGCCTGTGTGCCATGATGCTGACTTAGATGGTGTGTATATTGAAATTATCTATGGAGTTAACTCTTCCTCTGCCACTTTACTCTGCAGAATTGGTCTGATGGAGGAAAGACACTCAGCACAGCTCGGTACAAAAAAACACCAGTGCGACCAGTGTCCTTACAGCACGGATCACACTGGAAACTTGAAGCAGCACCAGAGAACACACACAGGAGAGAAACCCTTCCAGTGCACTGTGTGTGAGAAGGCATTTGTACGATCATCACTTCTTCAGACCCACCAGAGAACACACACAGGAGAGAAACCCTTCAAGTGCACTCTGTGCGGGAAGGCGTTTGCACAGTCATCAATTCTTCAGACCCACCAGAGAACACACACAGGAGAGAAACCCTTCAAGTGCACTCTGTGCGGGAGCGCGTTTTCACAGTCATCTGCTTTTGTAATACACCAGAGAACACACACAGGAGAGAAACCCTTCAAGTGCAATCTGTGCCGGAAGACATTTGCACAGTCATCAATTCTTCAGACCCACCAGAGAACACACACAGGAGAGAAACCCTTCAAGTGCACTCTGTGCGGGAAGGCGTTTTCACAGTCATCTGCACTTGTAATACACCAGAGAACACACACAGGAGAGAAACCCTTCAAGTGCACTCTGTGCCAGAAGGCATTTGGACAGTCATCAAATCTTAAAACACACCAGAGAACACACACGCAACAGAAAATCTACAAGAAGTGGAGTCTGAAATCAGCTTGTAAAAGTGCTGCAATGAGCCCATCCCTCATGAAACAAGAACCAGAAGAAAATCACCACTTTAACACTTTGAAAGGTATCAAGGTGAACTATGAAGAGGCAAAGGTGAAATGTGAAGAAGTGACAGTGAAGGTTAAATTTGAAGATGATTCAACTCCAAAATCGGGCCTTCACATCGATGGAGGCAGCGTGAAGCAGGAACAGAATTCTGACTGTGAGGCAGAGCGAGGCAACTCCCAGCAGTTTGTGGAAGTGGAGGTGTGGGTGGACTTCTTAGACAATACAAAGTCAAATGTAGACCAGGTAGATATGCAAGCTTGAGACAATGAAGCTCCAATATATTCACCTTTGTCACAGGCCTTTAATGAAAAATAATGTGAGGCTGAACACTCAATTCTTAGGTTCAACTTACAGAGTAAGAGCAGCCAGTATTTGTGGACTTGTGGGTTGGGTATATCTCTAACCAGGAGCGACTCAGTGTTTTGTATCATATCTCATCTTACACACTCGAAGGGCACCCCCAAGTGGCAGCTGCCACTGTGTGCCACAAGGTGACCCTGCACTGGCCTGCATGTGGACATGTAGTTTGTAAGTAGGGGGTAATGATTGATATACCAGTCGAATTTGGACCTTGAACCTCTGCAACAAAAATAGAGAATGTACAACCCCTTGGCTTCCCTCAATATAGGAATGCTGCAGATAGGACTCATCTAGCCAGAGATCAACTTGTAAATAAGATGCAAGGTGATGCAGTACATTTCAGTGTCGTAATGAAATGTTGTCAATGTACCTATCAGTAATGTAGAATCATAATCTAATTAATACTTGTCTGATTTAGTACGTACATGCAACATTGTATTAATGTCAAACATGGAATACATTATGTCAGGACAAAGTATCTGTTTTGGTAGTAACCTGTGCAGATAATTCGCATGAGAGCTGTTTTTTTGTGATTCAGGAAGAATTTGCCCCTGAGCCACTCAGTCTTTAAAATAGGGAACATAGTCGGATCATTCATCAGTTACAAGGCATACAAATTTAAAGTTACGTATAGGAGATACATTCTCCACAACAACACTAATTCTAATTTTGTATTACGTTTTTATAGATTTTGTCGAACTGAGACTTGAAATGCACCTTGCTGATTAATATTGGTTGAAGCAAGCCCGAATACTGTTGAGACTACACCAAAACCAGTCCACAGATGGCTTGCACTGAATCAGTGCAGCAGACATTATACACTCCCAGAAGGCCGTGGTATTTATATTGTGTAAAATATTCCTTTGTTTCGTTAGAGACCGATGAATGAAAGATGTCTGCTGATCTGTTTCTTAGCAAGGAGGTAATATTAAGAGCACATTTGAATGCACCACGGATTTTTGTTACAGATTTGTATTCTAGCCTCGGTTTTATTGAATTATAATCTGTTAAAATAAAAGTTGTATTAATATATCCATTGGAATCCCACCTTGTTTACCACATGTTTACTTAAATATGTAGAAGCTCCCTCTGAAGACATCACCTCAAATTAACGAGTGGGTTACGTCAGGGCCTCCCCCTCTCTCTGGCTTGTGACGTCACCAAGAGCAGAACTCACTTCCACGGAATCTAATGACTGAATTGTCTTGGAATGCATTTACAAGGTAATCAAATCTTAACTGCCTGGGAACACATTAAACAACACTTCAAGTACACTTGGAAGGCCTTTTGAATTGTTTTGAAACTGAAACACGTGTAAGGAGGTCTACAGGGAGCAGAATCTGAGATTGACGTGTGAAATTCGAAGTTCCATAAGCCCATCTTTTGTGATGCAAGGACCATAAGAAGATGGCAGCTGGGAATCGTTACCATTCGTGAAGGTGACCTGTGAAGGCTCTAGGGTTTGAGTTCCAGGTCGTTACTGGAGCCCGAGACAAATCCCAGCTATTTGTGGATGTGGAGGTTTAGGAGGACTTTTTGGACAATGTAGAGTAGAAGCAGATAGCATGTGTGACCATAAGTGTTGGGTAGATCTGTAACCAAGAGCATGAGACACGGACACTCCAGAGCAGGATATTAATATTAGTATTTATATGGCGCTTGCTTATTTGCCTAAGCAACAAAGTGGCTTGTATCATATCTCATGTCAAACAGTCGATGGCCACCTCCATGGTTTAACTGTCCTTGTGCTGCGCAAGTTGACTCCGCAACAGACTATAAGTGGACATTCGTCGACCAGGTAGGGGTCGATGATTGGTGCGTAATCTCAGGTGGGTAGCTTTTGGATACTTTTTTGAAATTTGGTAAATGTTAACAATTGCACCAGCACGCAATGTTTTAATGACATCGGATGAATTTTAACATCCACTGTGAAGCAGATGGTGCATATTCTATTTAGGCTAATGTAGCCGCAGTAATAACCAGAGCTGCCTGCCGGATTGAACCTTGAACTTCTTCAAAGGGAGATAAGTTTTACAATTCATGACCTGAAAAAATACTTCCTGAACAAATCCTATTTCATCCTCATGTTTTGTACCTTGCTCAACTACACCGCTTCCATATCCCCCATCATAAATTTCTTCTCAACCTGACCCAAATGAACTAAAGTCGGCCGCTTACTAAGATTCTGGCCTGCAACACTTACCGCTGTTATTGCATTTGTTTCTCGTATAGTTTGCCTTCGTCTGTCTGATGACTTCACCTCAATCTGGAGCTTAATCTATGCAGGCACAATACACTGCACTATTAATCAAAAACACTACACTACGTGTACTGTTTATGTGTGTACAGTCAGCAGGTGGGATGTACAGTAGGCTTGCACAGAAACCTGCCACGTAAAATTCAAAAAGTAATGTCAGGCTAAGACCAATTAAATCAGACTCAAAAGGGATTAAAAACAAAAGGGCAGTAGGTACGCCCAACATTAAACATGTTTTTGCATCATGAAAATTCAATTGTAACAAGTATTAAACCTAGTATAAATCTTAACTTAAAGCTTTCGTGACTGCAGGAATGATATTCTTTCGGTAAAGCCACGTAGATAGAACATAATAAAATCATCACGACGTTTCGATCGCAACACAAGCAATCTTCATCAAGTGAAAAAATATAGCGAGAGAGCTGCTGGTAAAACTTCCTCAGCTGTACTTAGCTCACCTGGTATCACTAATTAAGGACTTCTCAGTCTCCAGGTCATTTGCTTGTCAGTTTCGATGTAGTTTATTTGCTTACCAAAGTTCCTGTACCTGACACAATTGCAATCATTGAAGATTTGGTTCAACAAGGACTGAATGCTGTTGTACTGGCCCTGGATAGACACTGCCTCACCAACACTTCATCCAGAATGGAACATTCTACAAACAAGCTGAAGGTACCCCAATGGGTTCTCCCTTATCTCTAGTTGTAGCCAATGTTTTCATGGAAACATTTGAGACAGATGCCATCCAGGCATCCACCCTACGTCCTTCCTTGTGGAAGAGATACGTAGATGACATGCTCGTCATCTGGCCACATGGCCTACCAGCGCTGGGCCAATTTTTCCACCACATCAATTCCATACACCCAGCCATCAAATTCACCATGGAGGGGGAACAGGATGGCAAGTTACCATTCTTGGATCTGTTAATCGAAAAGAGACCAGATGGCTCAATGGGACATTCAGTCTACAGGAAAGCCACCCATACAGATGCCTACCTAAAACCTGACTCCCACCACCATCCATCCCAGAAGAATTCCCTCATCAAACTCTACACCATATAGCTCATTGTATTTCTGACCATCACCACCTAGCCAGTGAACTGGAGCACGTACATATGGTGAATTTTTTTCACAACGTACGCAGCCAATCCTTCTAATCGGTGTAGTGTATAATAGAGTATAGTATATAAGGGTAGTATATGTGTGGAACTTCTTTCGCACCGTTCGCAGCCAAATTTTATATTCGGAGTATTGTATCGTGTTGTGTATATTGATGGAGTGTGTTGTATCGTGTAGTATATATGTAACTGTTATTTGGCAAAGATGCGCCATTCCCATGCAGTTGCCGGCAGTAACGGCTACACGCCGATGCGGGGCAATCGAAGGGCTGAGCCCCAGTATGAGATACTATGGGCCATAGGACCCAACGGTTACCCTATGGATCGTTATGTTAAGGGACAGACCCCAGACCCCAGGAGGGGGGCTGGGGGATGACATCACGCCTCAGATCCTTTTCGAAGGTTCGGAAGGAAGGCGTGGCTAGGGCAAAGCGAGCCACTGGCCGAGGATAAAAGCCGGACACTGAACGGTCCGAGTCAGTCGTCGTCCAGCTGAAGACAAGAAGCTCCTGAAGATTGAAGAGCCCAAAGGCAGTGCCGTACCCCTGGCAAGGGACAGCTCAGCTTATATACCTGTGAAGATCCAAGCTTCACTCAAGGAGAACGTATAGATTAGCCAGAGGCGTATTAGTCTGGAGGGTACACTCTCCATAGTGTATCGGGGATGAGGGGCTGTACCCCTCTGTGTTAACTGTTAATTGTTAAAATAAACCTGTTGCCGCAGATAAGTTTCCTCTCGTTTTGAACCCACTACATATATGTAAAAATGTTTTCGCACCGTACATAGCCAATCGTGCAAATCGGAGGTGCACGGTAAGGCATTGGCACTCGTATGGAGCCTTCTCTTCACGAGTCCCGGGCACAGAAATATAACTTCCAAAATACTTTCAGTAGAATAGCACGATTACCCTCCTGAGTGAAATCGTCTAAAAGGCTGAGCATGTGGCTTTGGTGATACTTGTGGTGTGCGCCCATTGGCCAGTTGATCCCATGGAGGGACTGGAAAAGGCTATACGAGGGACCAGCACTTGTGAAATTTAGTCTAGACAGATTTGTATTCAGGAGTGTGAGACAATGCGGTTGAATAGCATTCAGGTTATTCACAGGCTTCACTCATGACATGAATGCATACGGTGTTGCCATCGTCCAATCAGGGACGAGCTTGCTATACATATGTAGTATTTGAGTGCAGAAGTGTAATAGTTGCAATGCAAAGTATTTTGCTGCCTTTACAAATATATATTTAGGATCGTGTTTTAATGGGGACATGAAATTACATCGTATAAATGTCAATTGTTGGACATTGCTATGACAGTGGTTGTCAGGTGTGACGGCGCCTTTCTGTATGCTCCCAATATGTTTTTAGAATGTTTTTTTGTAACGCACTTTTTAAAATCAATTGAACATTGATATTAGTCGGGGCTAGAGGTGGAATTTGCATGTAAATGTAAGATCGGTGATGTACCTCCACGACGACGACGCAGCTGTGGAGGTGGCCATTGTATTGTGAGAGATTAGCATGTCAATGTAAACGAACCAATGCAACGGTGGCTGTGCTAGTGAGACATCCAGCTCGTTAAGAAACGAGGGACAACACCTCATCGAGGAAAAGGAGCAACGGTGGCTGTGTTAGTGAGACATTTAGCGTGTATGTAACTCAGAGAGACGGAAATAATTGCTAGCATCGGCAGGTAGGATGGAAACATCACAGCCAGTTACGACTTAAACTGTTTAATAACATCCTTCCAATGATTTCTCAGTTTGTATCCATCTTCTCGATTGAAATTGTGTCCGTGTTTATATATCTGGATGGCTTCATGAACACATCTTATGTTGATAGCCAGTGGGCTTGCAGACTAACTTCGTCTTGGAAAGATCAATTTCGTGTGTGCCCACAGCGTTGAAACAATGATCAGTCACGGCTGAGGTATTGGTCCTACCATGTTTCAGATCTGCCTTATGTTCACGAACACGGTCTGAGACATGTCGCTTAGTTTCCCCAATGTAACTACTGCCACAGCCGAGTTTGTAGACACTGATGTATTGCATGTCAGAGATCACATCCTTCACACATTGGATCAGATTACGAATTTTATGTACTTTGTTGAATCGAGCCAGGATCTTGTTTGCTCATGATTTTTGAAATATTTTTGGTAACACCTGCTATGTATGGCAAGGTGATGGTTTTGATTGGGTCCTCAGATGTTTCTTTCCCAACGGTTGGGGTGATGGCTTTACGGATTGCGTAGTCCGAATATCCATTCATCTTGAGGACTTGGTGTGCATGCTCCAAACTAGATTTGAAGCTTTCGTGACTGCAGGAATTACTGTAAAGTCACGTAGAAATAAATAAAATAATAGAATATGACGTTTCGATTGCAACACAAGCAACCATCATCAGGTACAAATGAATGAGAAAACATAGTAAACTTGGAAATATGATAAAATACAACACAGAGAGTCGGTCAACAAAACAGTCAACACCCCACCTGGTTGATTACGTTCTTCCAAAGATAGATAAATTTGAGAGACAAAACATAGACACAAAAACACAGACAGACAAGCAGAGAGAGACACACACACACATAGGCACACAGAAAGACGTCTCTGTGTCGAGGCCTGAAATTACTGCCTATAGCGGCCAAAGGAGAGAATGGAACCATAAACAAGCACGGTAGAAAGCAAATTTAGTAAAATTAGGAAATGTAATGGAATGCAACACAGAGAGTCGGTTAGCACACAGTTAACACATAGTCTGGTTGATCTTAAAGTTTACTATGTTTTATCATTCATTTGTACCTGATGATGGTTACTTGTGTTGCAATCGAAACGTATTTTATTATTTTATTTTATTTATTTCTACGTGACTTTACAGTAATTCCTGCAGTCACGAAAGCTTCAAATCTAGTTTGGAGCATGACACCAAGTCCTCAAGATGAATGGATATTCGGACTACGCAATCCGTAAAGCCATCACCCCAACCGTTGGGAAAGAAACATCTGAGGACCCAATCAAAACCATCACCTTGCCATACATAGCAGGTGTTACCAAAAATATTTCCAAAATCATGAGCAAACACAAGATCCTGGCTCGATTCAACACAGTACGTAAAATTCGTAATCTGATCCAATGTGTGAAGGATGTGATCCCTGACATGCAATACCCCAGTGTCTACAAACTCGGCTGTGGCAGTAGTTACATTGGGGAAACTAAGCGACATGTCTCAGACCGTGTTCGTGAACATAAGGCAGATCTGAAACACGGTAGGACCAATACCTCAGCCGTGACTGATCAATGTTTCAATGCTGTGAGCACACACGAAATTGATCTTTCCAAGACGAAGTTACTCTGCAAGCCCACTGGCTATCAACATAAGATTTGTTCATGAAGCCATCCAGACATATATAAACACAGACACAATTTCAATCGAGAAGATGGATACAAACTGAGCAATCATTGGAAGGATGTTATTAACCAGTTTAAGTCGTAACTGGCTGTGATGTTTCCATCCTACCTGCCGATGCTAGCAATTATTTCCGTCTCTCTGAGTTACATACACGCTAAATGTCTCACTAACACAGCCACCGTTGCTCCTTTTCCTCGATGTGGTGTTGTCCCTCGTTTTTTTAACGAGCTGGATGTCTCACTAGCACAGCCACCGTTGCGTTGGTTCGTTTACATTGGCATGCTAATCTCTCACAATACAATGGCCACCTCCACAGCTGCGTCGTCGTCGTGGAGGTACATCACCGATCTTACATTTACATGCAAATTCCACCTCTAGCCCCGCCTAATATCAATGTTCAATTGATTTTAAAAAGAAAGTGCGTTACAAAAAACTATTCTAAAAACATATTGGGAGCATACAGAAAGGCACTGTCACACCTGACAGCCACTGTCATAGCAATGTCCAACAATTGACATTTATACTATGTAATTTCATGTCCCCATTAACACACGATCCTAAATATACATTTGTAAAGGCAGCAAAATGCTTTGCATTGCAACTATTACACTTCTGCACTCAAATACTACATATGTACAGCAAGCTCGTCTCTGATTGGATGATGGCAACCCCGTATGCATTCATGTCATGAGTGAAGCCTGTGAATAACCTGAATGATATTCAACCGCATTGTCTCACACTCCTGAATAGAAATCTGTCTAGACTAAATTTCACAAGTGCTGGTCCCTCGTATAGCCTTTTCCAGTCCCTCCATGGGATCAACTGGCCAATGAGCGCACACCACAAGTATTCACCAAAGCCACATGCTCAGCCTTTTAGACGATTTCACTCAGGAGGGTAATCGTGCTATTCTACTGAAAGTATTTTGGAAGTTATATTTCTGTGCCCGGGACTCGTGAAGAGAAGGCTCCATACGAGTGCCAATGCATTACCGTGCACCTCCGATTTGCACGATTGGCTATGTACGGTGCGAAAACATTTTTATATATATGTAGTGGGTTCAAAACGAGAGGAAACTTATCTGCGGCAACAGGTTTATTTTAATAATTAACAGTTAACACAGAGGGGTACAGCCCCTCACCCCCGATACACTATAGAGAGTATGCCCTCCAGACTAATACGCCTCTGGCTAATCTATACGTTCTCCTTGAGTGAAGCTTGGATCTTCACAGGTATATAAGCTGAGCTGTCCCTTGCCAGGGGTACGGCACTGCCTTTGGGCTCTTCAATCTTCAGGAGCTTCTTGTCTTCAGCTGGACGACGACTGACTCGGACCGTTCAGTGTCCGGCTTTTATCCTCGGCCCGTGGCTCGCTTTGCCCTAGCCACGCCTTCCTTCCGAACCTTCGAAAAGGATCTGAGGCGTGATGTCATCCCCCAGCCCCCCTCCTGGGGTCTGGGGTCTGTCCCTTAACATAACGATCCATAGGGTAACCGTTGGGTCCTATGGCCCATAGTATCTCATACTGGGGCTCAGCCCTTCGATTGCCCCGCATCGGCGTGTAGCCGTTACTGCCGGCAACTGCATGGGAATGGCGCATCTTTGCCAAATAACACTGTTACATATATACTACACGATACAACACACTCCATCAATATACACAACACGATACAATACTCCGAATATAAGATTTGGCTGCGAACGGTGCGAAAGAAGTTCCACATATATACTACCCTTATATACTATACTATATTATACACTACACAATACACTACACCGATTAGAAGGGTTGGCTGTGTACGTTGTGAAAAAAGTTCATATGTAGCGGATGTCTCATCCATCCTCATACAATCGCACGATACAAACAAAACGAATACCTTCCGCACTCGACATCACACTCGCCCCACACATCAATCACGACCACGGGGGATGCACCAGGGAATGGTCAAAGGACAGGTTACTAATGGCACACTCACATAGTATGCTCAGGCAGGGAATGAAGAGCATAGGTGTGAGCACTGATGTGCATAACACGCAATCCGATTGGTGAGTGGATGACACACTGATCGGATTGGTGCAGAGAAACGGATCGTAGAAAAGCCGGAAATTGGATGAGGGTGATTGGTGGAAAAGGGCGGAGAGGAGGTGTCAAAGGGACTGTGAAACGAGGAAACGGAGTTGGTGTGGTGACATCATTGCCCAGGTCGATGTAGCTCTTAAGGGTTTGGGACACATCGATGCAGACGTGACAAGATCTGAAATCGCTGCAACCCTCGAAAACGCTAAGATACCAGTCAGCAACATCAGTAAGGGTGAGCGTTTTGAGTTATCTCAATTGAAAAAGAAGGATGATATCGTCATCCTCCCAGCCGACAAGGACAATGCTATGGTCTTCATGGACAAAACCGTGTACAATAACAAAATTCAGGACCTACTTAATGATTGTAGCTGCACAAAAATTTAAAGAAATCCCACCAACAGCCTCATTACAAAAACGAACAGTATCATCACTGATTAAGTTTCATTAATTGAACAGACCAAACGGTTTTCGTTAAAACCTTCTGCTGCTAGAACACCCAGATTACCAAAAATCCATAAAGAAGGTACACCCCTTCGTCCCATCGTCTCCACCATTGGCTCACCCACCTACAAACTGGACCGATATCTGTCTGAGACCTTGCAGCCATTCACTGGTAAGACCACCTCTTCTGTACTTAACTGAGCTCACTTGGTATCGTCAATGAAAGACATCTCACTATCCCCAGGTGATTTACTCATCAGTTTTGATGTAGTTTCTTTGTTCACCAAAGTTAATGTGCCTGATACCATTGCGATCATTGAAGATTTGGTCCAACAAGGATTGAATACTGATGTACCTGCCCTGGTGAGACAATGCCTCACCAATACATGCTTCACCTGGAATGGAACATTCTACAAACAAACTGAAGGCACCATCCAAGCATCCAGTCTACGCCCGTCCTTGTGGAAGAGGTACGTGGAAGACACGTTTGTCATCTGACCACATAGCCGACCAGCTCTAAACCAATTCCTCAACCACATCAATTCCATACACCCAGCCATCAAATTCACCATGGAGGTTGAAAAGGATGGCATGCTACCTTTCTTGGATGTCCTAATCAAAGAGAGACCAGATGGCTCAATGAGCCATTCTGTCTTCATGAAAGTAAACCATACTGACACCTACCTAAAACCTGATTCCCACCACCATCAATCCCCTCATCAAAACGCTATACCATAGAGCTCAATGTATCTCCGACCATGAACACCTAACCAGTGAACTCAAACACGTACACCAAGCTCTCAAGGTGAATGGATATTCTCACTATATAATCCGTAAAGCCATCACCCCAACTATGAGGAAAGAGCCATCGGAGGATCCAATCAAAACCATCACCCTGCCATACATATTAGGGGTAACCTAAAACATTTCCAAAATCATGAACAAACACAAGATCCAGGTTTGATTTAACACAGGACATAAAATTCGTGATCTGATCCCATCTGTGAAGAACAAGATTTCTGACATGCAATACCCCGCGTCTACAAACTAAGCTGTATCCGCAGCAACAGTTACATTAGGAAAACTAAGCGACATGTCTCTGACCGTGTTCGTGAGCATAACGCCGTGGCTGATCATTATTTTAATGCGGCTGGCTCAACGAAATTTATTTCTCTAAGACGATGGTTACTTTGCAAGCCTACTGGCAATCAACAAAGATCCGTTCATGAAGCCATCCATATATACAGACACAATTTCAACCAAGAGAATGGTTATAGACTCAGCATTTATTGGAAAGATGTCATCAACCACTTTGGGTCATGACTTGACTTGTGTTTTCTTGTCAATCAACCTCCACCGTCAGCAGTGTGGTGTGTGCAGCGGGGTGCCGTGATTTCCTGGCGGCCCTTTGCTGCATTGGCATTGCTGCTGCGTTGGCGTTGCTGCTGCATTGGCATTACTGCCCCGCACATGCTGCTGGTGCTGCTGATACACTTGGGCTACACCCATCTCCAAACCTTTATAAACAGTTTGCCTTTAGAGGCTAACCCCTTTTCCTGATGACGACTGCTTGTGTTGCGATCGAAACGTCGTGGTATTTTTGATTAAATTTATTTTTATTAAATTTATTTTCATTATTCTTTTTTTATATCTACGTGATTTTACCGAAAGAACCAAAGAATATCTCTTCACATTCTTAAAGTCCTTCCCGGAAGATCAGCTCGTGTGGACTCTCTTTCATAATGATGGGTGCGGACATTCTGCTTGTGAATGTATATTAGATATGAGCACGTGTTGCACCTCATGTGTGGAGGATATGTGGGTGTGCTTGAGAGTGTGCAATTGTTTTATATGGGTGAGTGAGGTGTGCTGTTACTATGCTACTACTAGGCACTGTAATCCAAACATTATAACTCTCGAACACCCGAACCCCCTTAACTGAATCCCTTTGCACCATTGACTCAACACAACGACTCAGAATTCTAACCATGTCAGCCACAATTGTTTACAAGTCACAAGGACTGATTGACAACGATCAGAGCTGAAGTACTGTACAACTGCGTGTGTGGAAATAGACTTTTAATCTCAGATCCAGTTGGCAGTGTCTTTACAGGTACATTTGTTACCCAAAAGAGAGATCTTTTTGGGTTAGATCGCGTAAATATAAATGTGTCGTTAAACCCGCTACCACCCGACACAGCCAATTAGTAAGGTTTGTCACGTAAATAAAACATGCCAATTAGTTGCTAGTTGAACACTATTCGGTGTGTTTGAGAGTAAACAACAACAACATTTAAATTCGAGTACGATGTTTTGCCAGTAATTACAACCAGCCTCATCAGGCGACAGCCAGAATTGTGTAGAAATCCTCCTGATTAGGTCTTAATTAGAGGCAGTCAATGTGACTACGTCACTGTGAGCCAATTACTGCGAGAACCAGAGGTGGGCGGGTTAAAGTAGTTATATCAATCACTAGCAGGAAGTACCCGGCGTTGCCCGGGCGAAAACGATATTTCAAAACTCCTATTAAAAACATAACATACACAAATACAGAAAAGTGTAATGTATGTAAAAAGTATTAGTGTTTCAATTTCACGTGTTTAGGATAATACAGTATAGTGTAACAAAAATGTTTTTTTAGTCCCTGCTTGCGATGTTTACGACACATCGCAGCAGGTTCTCATTTAAAGCTGAGGGTCAGGGACTCCGAAAGCACGAAGAACAACTGATGGTATCATAGGCCTTGACCAGGACAATAAAGCAGAGATGTAGGTCTTGTTGTAATTCCCTACGCCTCTGCTGTAGCAGACAGACAGAAAATATGGCATCAATGCAGGACCACCCTTTCCTGAAACCGCATTGGGGCTCCGCAAGCCTCTCCTCAGCGTACCTAGCAAGGTGATGTTGAATAATCCTTGCCATGACTTTTCCCGGCGCACTGAGGAGTGAGATGCCCCTGTAGTTGTTACAGTCTGTGCGGTCCCATTCTTAAAGAAGGTGACCGCCAGAGCATCCTTCCAATCCTGTGGAACCCGTCCAGTGGTCCAGATGTTATGTAGGGCAGTCTGTGCACAAACGCCACCCTCCCTCAACATTTCGCTTGGGAGATCATCTCTGCCCGGTGCCTTTCCTGGTCTCAGACTCTGGATCGCCTTCAGTACTTCCTCAATAGATGGCACCTCAGCCAGCCACTCACAGGGGGTGATTTCTTTTTCCAAAATTTGAGGCACCGCAGCCTCGGCAGGGTCATCCCCTCAGCAAATCTGCAAACCTATTCCTGGGGTTCAGAGATTGGATCACTGTTCTTTCCCCTAATGATGGTAATAGGTGTAGCGGTGAAGGTAAATTTTTTGATGGAATTAAAGAGCAATTTGTGATTATGGGCCATTGAGGCAGACTCCATCTCCTCAGCAACCCGTGACCACCACCCATCCTTGCAGCGCCTCATGGCTCTCCGAACCTCCAAGCAAAGGCTGCGGTAAGCCTCCTCATTCTCCAACGTGGTATGCTGTAGCCGATGGGAGTGGGCCTGTCGCTTTTTCTCAGCCAGCTTGAAAACCTCCTCTGTCAGCCAAGTTCTCTGGGGATGTCAGGACCATGTGTAGAGGTTCACACGGCAGGAGGCAGAAACTTCTTTGGAGGCACCACGTTTATTGAAACATTACACCTTAACCACGAAGGGTTATGCCTGCCCCTTCACCAACTACCCTAGGGAGGTATCTCCTCCGGGCTCGCTAACCCTAGCTAACACGGGATTCTATCTCGTGCTGGACCCTGGCTGGGGTCTGGGTCCCGTAGTCGGGAAGGTCTTCTCCGGGTGACAGCTTCTGGCTTCGGTCTTGTAACAGCTGTCGGACCCGTTCAGGGGTCCGGCTTTTATTGCCAGTCCGGGGCATCCTCCGCCCCTGGCCACGCCTCCCTTCTCGAGCCTTCGAGAGGGACCTGGTCCTGGTCCCGTGGTCCCCCCAGCCACCTCCTTGGGGCCCCTTGACCGGTACCTCCAG
Source organism: Petromyzon marinus (assembly GCF_048934315.1). Taxonomy (NCBI): domain Eukaryota; kingdom Metazoa; phylum Chordata; class Hyperoartia; order Petromyzontiformes; family Petromyzontidae; genus Petromyzon; species Petromyzon marinus. The sequence goes on from NC_133737.1 coordinate 3,697,707, forward strand.
TCACCAGGCCTCTGGGTTCACCTGGAGTTCCATGGCCCCCGTTGAACCCCTGTGCCATTCCTAGCGCTCTCGCCCTCTAACTGCCAGAGGCTGGCACTGCATGTGGCTGGTGTGAGCGGCACGCATCGTGCCTCACACAGGCCGGCTTATGCCCCATAACAACCCCCCTAAAATGAGCTGACCCCTAAGAGCAACTGAACGACGTGTGCCTCAACGAGAACAATAACAAGAACAATAACAACCCCAGCAATAAATACCCCAGCCCACCTATACAAATGTACACTACATACAATAATACATTGCGACCGGAAAGGGGCGGGAGCATGGGGCAATAATACGTGACAGAGGATAACAAGCGCACAAGCTCACTCCCCGCATCCCGACAACCACCGCCACCCACGCTGTGTATCACTCCACAAAAATGTAATGAAGGCAACAACAACGTCCCGACGAGTGAGACCTCAATAATGGTGTGGGGGTGTGAATCGTGACGTTTTGGAGCCAGTCTGCGTTGCCAATCCCCCGGGGGAGGGACTGAGAGGAACCTGCAAGAGTTCCAGAGCGGCTGATTCAGCACCGGGAGCCACCGGCTAGGCGGCGGGGCTTCCAGCGTCCGGAGCCGGAGGAGCAGCAGCTGAAGGGGCATCAATCGCGTGGCATCTGGGGACGAATCAACAGGCCCCTGCTGAGGATACCCTCGGCGGGCACGCCCCTCAACTCGCCGGACACATCACACACCCGGCCCCTGTATTCTGGAGGCGAGATGGAATCGTGCGAGGTGACGAAGGGCTTGAGGCGTGACGGATGGACAAACAAGCACTGGCGGCCCCACCGAATTTGTACACGTTGTGGGCAAACAACACGAACAATGTCGACTGGCCCTCTCCAAGGTTTACCGGCGGCCCCACCGAATTTGTACACGTTGTGGGCAAACAACACGAACAATGTTGACTGGCCCTCTCCAAGGTTTGAATAATTTTGGAGAAGTTCCCACCAGGACCTGAGGGCAATGAAGCCATGCCCTGTCGCCCACAACCCACTCATGGCGCGAAACTTGCCGATTCCGCAGGCGCTCGTGAGCCAACTGGCGTGCATTAGAATGCACCCTGGAAGCCTCGCGTGCTTCAGACAGCCGCTGAATGTTGAAGCGTGCCGCCTCGGAAATTTAGGATTTAGCGAGCAGGGGCGCTATGTGCAGTTGAACGTCGATCAGGGGGTCATGATCCCTGCTGCACATCAGATAGAACGGCGAATAGCTGGTAGAAGCATGAGGAGCCATGCGGTATGCGGCCAGCACACCCGGGACCCGCAAGTCCCAATCAAGCTGGACTCTCTGACCTGATGATTCAGCATTAAGTTGGGGATGGTATGGTGATGTACAAAAATTTTCTTCAAGCCCAATAGTTTGCACACCTCCCGCAGTAATTTGGAGGATAAGTTTTTACCCTGGTCAGTTAATAGACGCTCAGGTGCACCCTTATCCATAACATAGCCCTCCAAAAAGGTGTAAGTGATGGCAGCCGCCGACTGGTTAGGAAGCGGCCAAGCCATAGGCCAGCGTGATAAGTATTCCACCCCCACCAGTAGATATTTTTTACCCCGGGGGGCAGCAAAGCTGCATCCCCAACCATGGGTAGAGAACCATCTGAGGACCCAATCAAAACCATCACCTTATATATCAGGGGTTACCAAAAGGATTTCCAAAATCTTGAACAAACACAAGATTCAAGTTCGGTTCAATACAGTACACAAAATCCGTGATTTGATCCCATCGGTGAAGGATGCGATTCCGGACATGCAATGTCCTGGTGTCTATAAGCTGAGTTGTGTCTGCGGCAGCAGTTACGTTGGTGAAACAAAGCGACGTGTATCAGACCGGGTTCGCGAACACAAAGCGGATTTGAAACATGGCAGAACCAACACCTCGGCGGTGGCGGATCATTGTTTCAACGCTGTGGGCACACGTGACATTGTTTTCTCCAAGACCAAGTTGCTCTGCAAACCCTCGGGCTACCATCAGAGATTTGTTCATGAAGCCATCCAGATATACGGACAAAACTTTAATGGAGAAGATGGATTCAGATTGAGCAATCATTGGAAGGACGTGATACACCACGTCCAGTTTTAACTTCTATGATTATCACTCACCCATGTCGTCTTGGTTTCCGGTTACTAATTCAAGATCATTGCCATGCTAATTTGTCCAACCCCACTCGTCCCTGCACACTACAAACCCTCCCCCCTCTCCCCCTGTGCCAGCCCCCACCCGTCCCTGTGTGGTGCCACGACAGCGAAGCCGCTCCGTGGGAGCCATGCCAGCAGAGAAGCCACCCGGCCTCCCTCCGTCACAGCGCTTCCCCCACCACCCCCCACATGAACGCACACATGCACTCACGTAGGGCCTTGTGGGGGGGGGGGGGTCACCTGCCCCTGAGTTTTTACCCGAGGGCCCCCCTAGTGGGGGTGCTCCACGGTTACTCAGGGCTAGGGAATTGGCAGACCCCCCCCCCCCCCCAGGCCGAATGACATTGCGGCGCCGTGGATTAACTTAAAATTGTATGGCCATGGCGAACTCACTGAGAACCGCAATGAGAAAACACCCAAGGCACACACGGATCGGCAGGCAGGTGGGGAGTGGGGCAGAGTAGCGAGCGATAGGAAGGCAAGGGGGAGGGGGGAGGGCCCTCGTCTCCGGCACCACGTGTGCAGAGACCTCGCCGTGGCACAACGTGTGTTGGGGCGGTACAGCAGGACATCCAGTGTGCCGTGCACTTGGTTAAACAATAGGGGGCGGGCGTCGGAGAGGGGACTGACCCGATTGGCCAAGAGCGTTAGCTTTGATGTAAGAGGGTAAAAAGGGACAAAAATCAGGAGCAAAGCCTCTTTTGCCCGGGGTCTGTTGGAGTGAGGGACCGAGGAGTGATCGTCCCCTGCTACTCGAACGTCTGTGAGATGGGTCGAAGAGCAGCCAGATCCAGTTCCCAGCAAAAGCCACCTGCAGCCTCGTCTTTCCGCGACTTCCAACACCACGAGGTCGGATCATAAGTACGAAGAGAGGTAAGGCAAAGAGGAATATCTAATAGAGAGAGTGAGTAGAGAGAGGTCAGGCTAATTGAGTCTTAGACCGAAGAGAGTTAGGTTAGATCTGCCCTGCTGGTCCACACTGACACAGATAGGTCGGCTTCATTAATCGAGGAATAAATTGCCAGTAGACATTAAACTTTGTCGTGCTGTCTCTGTGAGTACAGAGGGGGGGTGCCTGGTGCGTTGTGGTGTCCTGTGTATTCTGCCCGCGTGGGTACTCTCACCGCTGCGCAGCTCGTGGTTGGCGGGAACCAGAAGGCCACCGCGGTGTATTTGCGAGGCGGTTAGTACAGCTATTTAAATCATGCCACGAGGAGCAGTAGCGAGGGGGAAGAGAAGAGGAGAGCGGGGGGCACAGGAGAACGGGGAGACGGGGGGCAGCCGCCCCAACACCTGCACGCCACAAACCTTCCCCCCCTGAGTAGACTTGCCGATGACTGGTACCAGCGGTATCAAGATCGGCCTCTGTGGAGGAGGCTCGTGAAGGACGCTACTGTGCAGTTGGAGGCAGTCGCCCTCCAACAACAACGGAAGGCTGAGGAGCGACGCTCACGAGCGGAGCACCGGGTGGCTAAAGCACAGAAAGTTGGCACAGTAGGGGGCACAGTTGGTGCATCAGCCAGCATCTCGGTCATCTCAGTCAGTCGACCCGTGGCACTTGCGTCTGCCCCGTGACCCCCTGCCAGCGGGCGTTCGACACTTCACGTGGCCTCAAGGTGCACATAGCCTGGCACAAGCGTCGTGGTGACGTCACCGCCACTTAGTGGCGAATGGCGGTTGTTGTTGTTGTCTGTGTGTCTGTGAGTGACTGTGTATATGAATGTGTCTATGAGTGACTGTGTATATCAGTCACTAACACACAAACTCACACTCACTAATACACACACTAATACATGCTCACTAATACATATGCACACACTCACATAAAGCTCACTTATACACACTCACTAATACACAACTAGAGTGGCGTAACTACCCTGGTTGCTGCTAATACTGTGGATGTATGTCATGTGGTGGTTTCACGTGGTTGCCTGGTAGTTTAGGGGGGCCCAGTGGTGTCTAGTTACACCTCTGGTCACGTCACGTGACCTCCCGGCGCTCAGGTCCCGTGACATGCGCGGAGACGCGGGGAGCATGGCTGCACGAAATAGAGAGTCTCAGAGGAACCCTGTCCTGTCCTGACTAGGAGAAGACATCAGGAGATGGTGGATGAAGTACAAATAAAGCATAGAAAAAGTGCAGCTGCATTTTTAAAGAAAAGTTATTAAAAAATGTGCTGGGAGCCTTGGCAGTCCTGGGATGCATTGGTAAGTCTGAGGGTCAGATTGGCAAGTCTGAGGGTCAGATTGGCAAGTCTGGGAATGCATTGACAAGTCTGAGGGTCATATTGATAAGTGGGAATGCATTGGTAAGTCTGGGGGTGATGGTTACATACCACGGCAGGTGGAGCGGTACACTTTGGATATACTGACCAATTCTACGTCACTTTACAGAGGTATAGGGACCATAAACTACGATCAAACAGTCCCAAAATGTCCAAGAATAGAAAAGTCGATGCAGAGGGAAGACAATTTAATGAGAGATGGGAAAGCAAATACATGTTTGTGCTTAATGAAGACAAGCCAGTATGTCTTCTTTGCTACGAGGCAGTGGCAGTGATGAAGGAATACAATTTACGTCGGCACTTTGAGACCAAACACGGAGCCAAGTATGCTAACCTTAACCACCAAGAAAAGCAACAAAAAGTCCAAGAATTAAAAGGCAGCCTGCATTCTCAACAGAATATTTTTGCAAAAATTACAGCAAAAAATGATGCAGCAGTGAAAGCCAGCTTTGTTGTGGCTGAAGAAATCGCCCGAGCTTCAAAGTACTTTCCAGGTGCATTTGTAAAACAGTGCATGCTGAAGGTATGCGAACTGGTGTGGCCTGAGCAGAGACAGGCTTTTAACAATATCAGCTTGTCAAGAAACACTATCGCAGACTGAGTCAGGGAACTAGCGGGTAATCTGACAACACAGCTGGCTGAAGAAGCCCGCAGTTATCTGGCGTTTACATTAGCTGTTGACGAAAGCACTGACAATACTGATACAGCTCATCTAGCCATTTTTGTAAGAGGTGTGAAGGCAGACTTGTCTGTCAGTGAGGAGCTCTTGGATGTGGTCGCCATGCACGGGACAACAACTGGGAGGGACATCTTCAATGCGGTGGAGGAGTCCGTAAGTAAAATAAAATTACCCTGGGAAAAGTTGGTGGGGCTTACTACTGATGGCGCACCTGCAATGTGTGAAGAGAGAACTGGCTGGGTTGGACTGTTGAAAAATAAAATGCAAAAACCGCTAAAAACTTACCGTTGCATTATCCACCAAGAAGCTCTGGGTGGCAAAATTCTGGAACTGGATAACATAATGGCCACAGTCACGAAAGCTGTGAACTTCCTTCGTGCACGGGGCCTGAATTATCGTCAGTTCCAACTATTTTTGAAGGAGGTGGACACAGAACATACGGTTGTGCCATACCATACAGTGGTTGAGTAGGAGCACTGTTCAGCGATTTTTTGAGCTTTTGGAAGAAATTGCTCTTTTCATGCAAAGGGAAGCCCTTGCCCGAACTGTCAGATCCAAACTGGCTGTGTGATTTTGCCATCTTGTGTGATATAACAGAGCATCTCGCCCAACTCAATCAGAGGTTGCAGGGCCGCCAACAAGTCATAACGGCAATGAACGACACAATCACAGCTTTTCAGGAGAAACTGCGCTTATGGAAGTCCCAGCTTGAACAAGACAGTCTTGCCCACTTTCCTCTGTCAGAGCATCTCAGCCTCATTCCCGGGTGCTTTTTCATGTGCTCGATTGGCTACCAAAGTGAATCGGCTGATTAATGAATTCGATCGGCGCTTCTCAGACTTTTAAGAACAGCATTTAACCTTTACCAACTTTGCCAATCCTTTCACTATTGATGTTGACAGTGGACCACATCACCTTCAGATGGAATTAATATAACTTTAGTGCAACAGTAGCCTGAGAGCAAAGTTCCAGGATACTGTAGTCGAGGACTTGTACCGTCTCATCCCCCCCTGCTTTGATGCCACAGCTCAGACTTCAAGCCGCCCGTGTTCTGTCCATGTTTGGAAGCAGCTACCTATGCGAACAGATGTTTTCAGTTATGAATCTGAACAAGACCAAGCGCAGATCACACACCACCGATGACAACCTCCACGCTGTTTTACGGATTGCTACTGCACAAGACCTAAAGTCAGACATTGACGGACTGACCTCAGGAAAACGGTATCCGCTATCCAACCAGAAAACAAACAAGCATTTTTTTTTTTAAACACAGGTATATTCAATATCACGAAATATATTTCAATCAAGAATATGTACACTGTAACAATATTTGCATTCTAATGATCACTTTCATTGTGTTTGTTTTGTGTTTGTCATATGCAGAAATTGATTAATGGATGAGGAAGGTGTTTGATATGGTGTCTCAAAGTGAGGTGGGATCTACTTGATATGTACAGGGCCAGACATCACCTTATCAACTTCATATGCTACAGATTGCACATTAGATCAGAGCACAATTATTTGTTTTGTCATAGTTCTGCCTGTCTCAACTGGGACCAAAAAGTTAAACAAAGTTAATGTAATAAACAGTGCTTGTTAATGTCTGTTGTTTAAAAGAAATAACTTTCTGTTACCAAAACTCATTTTTCAATAAATTGTACAATAGTTGTACACTTGAACATCTTTAAAGGTGTATTGAACATTTTTGATACTGCGACTGATACTCCTGCTGTTATGGAGTGACTCATGCAGCCAGCTATGGCTGCAAAGTTTGGTTGTACATGTTATGCATATCGTTTATTGTTAAATTTGAATCAGTTCCCATGACCACTGTTAAATAGTTTTTTTAGCTTTATTTTGGTGATTTTGAAAACGTTTTGGTTTCGCCATGTTTGTTTGTTGGAGTACAGAGTTAGCTCGATAACTTTAATCTAAATTGCATTATGGTTGTTATTGTTTGACTTGCATCCCACCGGGATTTTTTCACAGTGTTGATAAACGGTGTTTTTTCTGGAAGACTTTGCTGTTTTTTCCTGTATTTTTCTGTTGCGTGTAGTCACTTTAAGATGTTCCTTGTTCATGTTTTTGTTTGTTGCGGTTGCACCCGAGTCAAGAGCCGCATGGCTCACAGGGTTATACCTAATAAATGAAACTGAAAACTGAAATGAAAAAAATGAATATCTGCTTGCATTATTTTTCCTAGACTTCTACTTTCAGAGTTAGTTATTACTTAAGTTATTACTAAAACCAGTAATAATCAAATGCAGAGGCAATTATTTAATGATAAAGAGTAGACACATTTATATAGTCTTACAGATACAACCAGCCCTTTGAGGGCACCCATAATCATGATGCGGCCCAAGATTAAATTGAGTTCGACACCCCTGGCGAAGCGGGAGACAAGGTTTCTAAGGGGGGCACCTTCTTTCTTAACACCTTCACAGGTTCACAGGTTCGCCATTGCACTCTCCCAAGTCGTCTAGCCTAGCTTATACACAACCCTGACCATGTAACACCGATGACGCTGACCGAGACAGCCAACAACTATCTGGGCGCGCAATATCCAGCGAAGACTGCAGCGACGAAGGCGGCGAAGATGACAGCGATGACGAGACGAGCCCACTCCCAGAACCGGCAGCCCTGAGCTCCCACTCTGCTACTTTGATGCAATCCAGCACGGCCTGGCTCCGCCCTGGCCGCACCTCCCTTGTTGAACCCACTAGCAGGTTCCAGGAGCTTCCATATGGGGTCTTCAGTCAACCTTGCCCCAGTTCCTAAGCCCTGCCGACACACCCGTGTATATGCTCACTGGCGTGTGTCCTATTTGTCCACCGCAGTTGCCATTGCTGGACAACAGTCGCATTATTACACTACACGAGTACAGCACACCCATGTGTTGGAGAACAAATCGCGCAGTGGCGGATTTCACTAAACATTTATATTTAGAGCGATCGAACCCAAAAAAAACCTCTATTATGGGCAATTAAGCAAAATATGAATGCAAACATTATTATCATAACATAGTGAATGCTTGGGAGCTTATTGGGTCTCACTCCTGGTTAGACATCTACCCAACCCACAGGTCCACAAATACTGGCCGCTCTTACTCTGCAGGTTGAACCTAGGAATTGAGTGTTCAACTTTACATTATTTCATTAAAGGAATGTGACAAAGGTGAATCTATTGGAGCTTAATTGTCTCAAGCTTACACATCTACCAGGTCTCTATTTGACTTTGTATTGTCTAAAAAGTCCACCCACACCTCCACTTCCACGAACTGCTGGGAGTTGCCTCGCTCTGCCTCACAGTCAGAAATCTCCTCCTGCTTCACGTTGCATCCATCGATGTGAAGGTCTGATTTTGGAGTTGAAATTTCATCTTCACATTTTACCTTCACTTCTTCACTCTCCACTATCACTTCTTCAAATTTCACCTTCACCTCTTCATATTTCACCTTGATGCCTTTTAAAGTGTCCAAGCTGGGATTTTCTCGTGGTTCTTTTATCATTAAGGATGGGCACATTGCAGCACTTTGACTTTCACAAGCCGATTTCAGACTCCGCTCCTTGGGGATCTTCTGATGACTGTGTGTTCTCTGGTGTCTTTGAAGATTTGATGAATCTGAAAATGCATTCCCACACACACTGCACTTGAAGGGTCTCTCTCCTGTGTGTGTTCTCTGGTGGCTCTGAAGAACTGATGACTGTACAAACGCCTTCTCACACAGAGTGCACTTGAAGGGTTTCTCTCCTGTGTGTGTTCTCTGGTGTATTTTAAGAGTAAATGCCTTTGAAAATGACTTCCCACAAACACTGCACTTGAAAGGTTTCTCTCCCGTGTGTGTTCTCTGGTGGGTCTGAAGACTTGATGACTGTGCAAATGCCTTCTCACACACAGTGCATTTAAATGGTTTCTCTCCTGTATGTGTTCTCTGGTGTCTTTTAAGATGTGAGGACTTTGTAAACACTTTATCGCACACAGTGCACCTTAAGGATTTCTCTCCTGTGTGTGTTTTCTGGTGTCGTTTAAGAGTACATGCCTTTGAAAATGCCTTCCCACAGACAATGCACTTGAAAGGTTTCTCTCCTGTGTGTGTTCTCTGGTGTTCTTTAAGAGATGATGACACTGTAAACGGCTTCCCGCACAGAGTGCACCTGAAGGGTTTCTCTCCTGTGTGTGTTCTCTGGTGTCTTTTAAGATGTGATGAATCTGAAAATGCATTCCCACACACACTGCACTTGAAGGGTTTTTCTCCCGTGTGTGTTCTCTGGTGTAATTTAAGATGTGATGAATCTGAAAATGCGTTCCCACATACACTGTACTTGAAGGGTTTCTCTCCCGTGTGTGTTCTCTGGTGGGTCTGAAGACCTGATGACTGTACAAATGCCTTCTCACACACAGTGCACTTGAAAGGTTTCTCTTCTGTGTGTGTTCTCTGATGTCTTTTAAGTTGTGAGGACTTTGGAAACGCTTTATCGCACACACTGCACTTGAAGGGAATCTCCCCTGTGTGAGTTCTCTGGTGCTTTGTCAAATTTCCAGTACAATCCGTGCTGTTTGCATACTGGTCGAATTGTTTCCTTTCTGTACCGAGCTGCGCTGAGTGCCTTTGCTCCATCAGACCAATTCTGCAGAGGAAGCGTCAGAGGAAGCGTCAGAGGAAGCGTCAGCTGCAGACAGAAAAACATATCCACACCATCTACGTCAGTATCGAGGCACAAAGGAATGAATATATACACAGTCACACATGACTTACACGTCTATACTAATTCATATACTAGCGGGAAGTACCCGGCGTTGCCCGGGCAAAAAAGACACACACATCGACCCACATACATACATACATAGACTCACACACACATCGACATACACGCACACACATATGGACTTACACATACACACACATATTGACTAACAAACACATGGACTTACACACACAGACATCAACTTACACACACACACATTGTAACTTTTAGAGCAGGTTGGCAGCAAATGGGTAACTCTGGCACAAAACAAATAACGCCATCAGAGTGATATATTGTGGAGCCAGGGCGTGTTGTTGGTCATTTCCTTCGGTGACGTAGATGCGTTGACCTTTTGGAGTTGAATTGGCAAATGGACGACTGTGGGGGAACACTCATGGGGGAGGCAAGAATTATCAAAATGGCCTAATTGCTGCTGATGTATCTTCCTGGGACAAAAAGTGTAACCTCATCGACACTTCGCCGCTCTTTTTGAAAGGCAAAGACAGCCATGTCAGAGCCTTTGTTGACGTATTCGCAAACATTTGATGGCTTGCACAGAATTGCAGAATTCCACATGAATGTGGGGCTCGAAAATCTTGCACAGAAGAGGACAGTAGGGAATGACGCACTGGTTGTCAACCTTTATGTCAGAGTTAGTGGCAGGTCTGAGCGGTGTTTAAAATCCACCATGCTCAGTATTTCTGCGACGATATGGAGGATAGGCATCATGGCCTGACTGAGTGTCTTTCAATAAGATGCGTGGATACTTCTTGGTACATCTGCGGTCTTGCATACATGGCGAAATAGGACTGAACTGCCCACATGGGCCATGGACCATTTGCTTGCAGACCACATCAAATAGGGCAGGATCTTGATGGAGGTCAGGTATCTCAGCACTGACAATTGTGTCAATGTCACTTGCATGAATTATTTCCGTCATCAATAGCAAAATGTGAGAATGAGGAAGAGCACGTTTTTGCCACTCAATGGTGTGCAAGTTACATCTTGTCTTTCCAAAGACACCGCCTTCCTTAGTCGGAATAAGCCTCATGAGTTAATCAACTTTGAGTTTGAAGACCCTTGCAATGATGTTAGGTGTGTCTGTTGCCTTATGGTTTGGAGAAAGCATAACCTGGATCTCCTTCCATTTAGGATTGCAAGTGAAGGTGATAAAAAGATGGGGCCTGCAATATTGCCTGATGTGCTTCATGGCATCCTGAGTCTTCTCATGCATGTATCTTGGTCCACCTGTGAAGGATAAAGGCAAAATAACTAATCTGCCCACATTCTGAGCGTTTGCAAGTATGTCAGCATTGATAGTGTCCCTGGGATGAGTATATTAAGTTGCATGTAAAGAAGTCGCTCACTCTCGATTTTGGCATCTCATGGACAACATACAGTGAGGGAAAAAAGTATTTGATCCCCTGCTGATTTTGTACGTTTGCCCACTGATAAAGAAATTATCAGTCTATAATTTAATGGCAGGTTTATTTGAACAGTGAGAGACAGAATAACAACAAAATCCAGAAAAACGCATTTCAAAAATGTTATAAATTGATCTGCATTTTAATGAGGGAGATAAGTATTTAACCCCCTCTCAATCAGAAAGATTTCCGGCTCCCAGGTGTCTTTTATACAGGTAACGAGCTGAGATTAGGAGCACACTCTTAAAGGGAGTGCTCCTAATCTCAGCTTGTTACCTGTATAAAAGACACCTGTCCACAGAAGCAATCAATCAATCAGATTCCAAACTCTCCACCATGGCCAAGACCAAAGAGCTCTCCAAGGATGTCAGGGACAAGATTGTAGACCTACACAAGGCTGGAGTGGGCTACAAGACCATTGCCAAGAAGCTTGGTGAGAAGGTGACAACAGTTGGTGCGATTATTCGCAAATGGAAGAAACACAAAAGAACTGTCAATCTCCCTCGGCCTGGGGCTCCATGCAAGATCTCACCTCGTGGAGTTGCAATGATCATGAGAACGGTGAGGAATCAGCCCAGAACTACACGGGAGGATCCTGTTAATGATCTCAAGGCAGCTGGGACCATAGTCACCAAGAAAACAATTGGTAACATACTACGCCGTGAAGGACTGAAATCCTGCAGCGCCCGCAAGGTCCCCCTGCTCAAGAAAGCACATATACATGTCCGTCTGAAGTTTGCCAATGAACATCTGAATGATTCAGAGGACAACTGGGTGAAAGTGTTGTGGTCAGATGAGACCAAAATGGAGCTCTTTGGCATCAACTCAACTCGCCGTGTTTGGAGGAGGAGGAATGCTGCCTATGACCTCAAGAACACCATCCCCACCGTCAAACATGGAGGTGGAAACATTATGCTTTGGGGGTGTTTTTCTGCTAAGGGGATACGACAACTTCACCGCATCAAAGGGACGATGGACGGGGCCATGTACCGTCAAATCTTGGGTGAGAACCTCCTTCCCTCAGCCAGGGCATTGAAAATGGGTCGTGGATGGGTATTCCAGCATGACAATGACCCAAAACACACGGCCAAGGCAACAAAGGAGTAGCTCAAGAAGAAGCACATTAAGGTCCTGGAGTGGCCTAGCCAGTCTCCAGACCTTAATCCCATAGAAGATCTGTGGAGGGAGCTGAAGGTTCGAGTTGCCAAACGTCAGCCTCGAAACCTTTATGACTTGGAGAAGATCTGCAAAGAGGAGTGGGACAAAATCCCGCCTGAGATGTGTGCAAACCTGGTGGCCAACTACAAGAAACGTCTGACCTCTGTGATTGCCAACAAGGGTTTTGCCACCAAGTACTAAGTCATGTTTTGCAGAGGGGTCAAATACTTATTTCCCTTATTAAAATGAAAATCAATTTATAACATTTTGACATGCGTTTTTCTGGATTTTTGTTGTTGTTATTCTGTCTCTCACTGTTCAAATAAACCTACCATTAAAATTATAGACTGGTCATTTCTTTGTCAGTGGGCAAACGTACAAAATCAGCAGGGGATCAAATACTTTTTTCCCTCACTGTACTTAGTTGAAGTGGTTGACGCACCGTAATGTGGTTTCCTCCTTCTGTGTCCATGATCATGAAGGAATATAAGACTTCAGAGGAGACAGTTTTGTGAGGATGTCTTTGTCATGTAGCTGTGATAATTTGAGGAATCTGGACGTGGTACTCATCTTGGACTTGTCACAGTATAATGGGGTATTGTAGGGCATCATATGCTCTGCTTGTGTCAGGAAATCGTTTGATGGTGTTGTCTTGGTATCGAAGCACAACGTCTCATACCGATTGTGATGGTACCTGCTATGATTCAAGCAGTGCATACTGTGGTGGTACCTGGTTTCACTACAGCAGTGCATACTGAGTGTGGTGTTACCTGCTATTTACAGCAGTGCATACTGTGTTGGTACCTGCTATGATTACAGCACAGCATACTGAATATGCTGGTACCTGCTATGATAACAGCAGTGCATACTGACAATGGTGGTACCTGCTATGATTACAGCAGTGCAGGCTGTGGTGGGACCTGCTTTCAGTACAGCAGTGCATGCTGTGGTGGGACCTGCGTTCAGTACAGCAGTGCATACCGACTGTAGTGGTACCTGCTATCACTACAGTAGTACATGGTGACTCCATAGCAGTATTTATCGACTGTATAGCATAAAGTACTCACCTGACAGTGGCGTGGTGAGGCCTAGTCCCGTGCAGAGCCTCAGGCCTCGCCTAGATTGCCCAGCCGGCCGAGGTGGCACCATGGCAGGCTGGGACTGGGCTGCTACCCCTGAACCCCCCCCCCCCCCTCCCAGCCACGATCTTCCCCGCCCGCTCTGCTGTCATATCTACGGCTTATAGTGGTAGCATCTACCGACTGTATAGTAGTAACTGCACGCATCGGGGTGGGGGGGAACATCACACTGTGGACATTTTACCTCGGCGTTGTGGATTTTTATAGCACTTTTAACGCAAAAGAAAATGCCCCCCCTCACTCACACCGAAGGCGTGCGACTTGGTATGGGCCGTGCCCCCCACCAAAGGCGCGTGAGTCGGTATGGTCGAGCACTCGTCATAAATAAAGAAATAAAGAGAAAGCACACAAAAAAGCACGCTAAATCCCTAATTCAAAGTTGACAGATGGGAAAAACGAATAGTGCTTGCTCACCGCGGGGCTGACGGCGTGGTACCTGGCAATTATTTTTTACATGAACCCCACCGTTTGCAAGCCAAATCCCTCGCAAGTGCGCGTCCACATACACAGACAGACAAACAAAATGCCTTTTTATATATAAGATTCATGTTAGTGAAAAAGATTCCCCAATTCATCACATGGGCTGTTAAGGCACATAATGAGAAGGCAAATTTTTCAAAAATATATGCCTGGATTCCCGAGTATCCTAATAATGAATGTTTACCCGAAACTCCGAGCACACAATTTCGGCTGTCTAGTTACGAAGATAATATTTAGTTAAGAAAAATTAAGCTAACATAAGAAAGGGGTGTTGAAAATTATGCAGAAATGAATAAATTAATGTTCAATCGAAACTTGGGTGTGAAGCCAGGCTCAGATTTGCTTGAATGCTCGAATAAATAGATCTAACTTAAGCTGGATATGTGCCGAGATATTTTCCTGTTTCCATTCTTCTAGTTTATTTTAGTGTTCCAGAGAAAAACTAAAATAAACTATTGTTTTCATTTAACCTCCACATTCAATCTAACCTATAAAAGGCATTTTTTGTCTGTCTGTCCGTCTGTCTGTCTGCGTACGCTCGCGTGCGAAGGATTTGGCGCTCGGACCGTGGGGTTCACCTGGAAAAAATTTTGCCGGGCGGCACGCCCGAGGCCCCGCGGTAGGAATAGGCTATTTCGTTTTCCCATCCCTAAACTTTAAAGTGGTTTAATGAACGATTTAGTGCGATTCCTCTTTATTTATTTATGCCGACCGGCTCGCTGCTGCGCATGCGCGAAACGCCGACACGAGTTGCCCCTGGCAACGCACAGACGCCGTCGCCGGAGGGTGGGGACCATTTCTCATTCGCGTTTAAAATGCTGTAGTTGTAGCAGGATACCACCACAGTCAGCATGCAATGCTGTAGTCATAGCAGGATACCACCACAGTCAGTAAGCAATACTGCAGTCATAGCAGGATACCACCACGGTCAGCATGCAATGCTGTAGTCATAGCAGGATACCACCACAGTCAGCATGCAATGCTGTAGTCATAGCAGGATACCACCAGTCAGCATGCAATGCTGTAGTGAGATTAGGATACCACCACAGTCAGCATGCAATGCTGTAGTCATAGCAGGATATCACCAGTCAGCATGCAATGCGTAGTCATAGCAGGATACCACCACAGTCAGCATGCACTGCTGTAGTCAAAGCAGAATACCACCACAGTTATTATGCAATGCTGTAGTCATAGCAGGTACCACCACAGTCACTATGCACTGCTGTAATCATAGCAGGTACCACCACAGCCAGTATGCACTGCTGTAATCATAGTCGGTACCACCACAGTCATAATGCACTGCTGTCATCATAGCAGGTACCACCACGGTCAGTATGCACTGCTGTAGTGAAAGCAGGTACCACCGCAGTCAGTATGCACTGCTGTAATCATAGCAGGTATGACCACAGTCAGTATCCACTGTTGTAATCATAGCAGGTACCACCACAGTCAGTATGCACTGTAGTAATAGCAGGTACCACCACAGTCAGTATGCACTGTTGTAGTGAAAGCAGGAACCACCACAGTATGCACTGCTGTAATCATAGCAGGTCCCATCACAGTCAGTATGCACTGCTGTAGTGAAAGCAGGAACCACCACAGTATGCACTGCTGTAATCATAGCAGGTCCCACCACAGTCAGTATGCACTGCTGTAGTGATAGTAAATACTGCTATCCAGTTGGTAGATACTGCTATATAGATTTAGTAGATACTAAAACAGTCAGTATATACCACTACGGTCAGTAAATACTGCTACAGTCAGTACATACTACTACACAGTCAGTCGATACTTCTACGGTCAGTAGCTACTACTATAGAGTCAGTAGATACTACTATACAGTCAGTATATACTGTTATAGAGTTAGTAGTTACTACAATAGTCAGTGGATACTACTATAGAGTCAGCAGATACTACTATAGAGTTAGTTGTTACTACTATAGAGTTGGTAGATACTACTGTAGGGCCAGTAGATACTATTTCAGTCAGTAGTTACTACAGTCAGTAAATACTACTGAACAGTCAGTAGATATAACTACAGAGGCAATAGATACTACTTACTCTGTTGTATGTAGGGTGTGTAAGAATATATACCTACGTGAGGGTAAAGATTTTTTTCGAGGGGGGGGTTGACAATTTTCAGAAACATTTTATATCAACTATTTACCCCCCACTTTCTATAACTTTTTGGACTTGTGCAAGCCTCTTATAATTTTGTTGGTGGAGAAATGGGCAAACGGCCCACCGGGCTTTCACAATACTTTAGTATCTGTGTATGTATATGTTAGGTTTTTAATATAAGTTTTGAAATATATTGCTTACCCGGGCAACGCCGGGTATTTACCGCTAGTCTTATATATAAAAGTCTCCGCACGCGCGTGATTGCGGGGAATTTGGCTCACGGACAGTGGGGTTTTGGTACAAAAAAAATTGCCGAGTGGCACGCCCCAAGCCCCGCGGTGGGAATAAGCTATTCCGTTTTCCCATCCGTCAACTTAAAACTAGTTTATTTAGCGATTTAGTGCTATTCTTTTAATTATTTACTTATTGCGCGAGCTCGACCGTACCAACTGACAATTGCGGGGGGGGGGGGGGGGTGGACCATGCCAAGTCATGCGCGTTCGGTCCAGCTCACGGCCACACCACGGCACTCTGTCACCTGAGTACTTTGTGCTATAAAGTCACTACATATACTGCTATAGAGTCAAGATATACTACTGTAGAGTCGATATATATTGCTATAGAGTCAGTATGTACTACTGTAGAGTCGATTTATACTTCTATAGATTCAGCATGTACTAATGTAGAGTCAATATATACTGCTATAGAGTCAGCATGTACTACTGTACAGTCGAGAAATACTGCTATAGAGTCAGCATGTACTACTGTATAGTCGATATATACTGCTATAGTCAGCATGTACTACTGTACAGTCGATAAATACTGCTATAGAGTCAGCATGTACTACTGTAGAGTCGATAAATATTATAGAGTCAGCATGTACTACTGTAGAGTCGATATACTGCTATAGAGTCAGCATGTACTACTGTACAGTCGATAAATACTGCTATAGAGTCAGCATGTACTACTGTAGAGTCGATAAATACTATAGAGTCAGCATGTACTACTGTAGAGTCGATATACTGCTATAGAGTCAGCATGTACTACTGTACAGTCGATAAATACTGCTATAGAGTCAGCATGTACTACTGTAGAGTCGATATATACTGCTATAGAGTCAGCATGTACTACTGTAAAGTCGATATATACTGCTATAGAGTCAGCATGTACTACTGTAGAGTCCATAAATACTGCTATAGAGTCAGCATGTACTACTGTAAAGTCGGTAAATACTGCCATACAGTCAGCATGTACTGTAGAGTCGATATCTACTGCTATAGAGTCAGCATGTACTACTGTAGAGTCGATATACTGCTATAGAGTCAGCATGTACTACTGTACAGTCGATAAATACTGATAAGAGTCGGCATGTACTACTGTAGAGTCGATAAATACTGCTATACAGTCAGCATGTACTACTGTAGAGTCGATATCTACTGCTATAGAGCCAGCATGCACTACTGTACAGTCCATATATGCTGCTGTAGAGTCAGCATGTACTACTGTAGAGTCGATAAATAATGCTAAAGAGTCACCATGTACTACTGTATAGTCCATATATACTGCTATAGAGTCAGCATGTACTACTCTACTCATAGCAGGTACCACCACTGTTGCTTGCCCTGCTGTAATCATAGCAGCTTACACCACAGTATGCATGCACTGCTGCAGGGAAAGTAGGTACCACCACACTATGCACTGCTGCAATAATAGCACAGACCACCAGTCACTATGCACTGCTGTAGTGAAAGCAGGTACCAAAGTCCGTATGCACTGCAGTAGCTAAAGCAGGTACCATCACTGTATGCACTGCTGTAATCATACCAGGTCCCAGCACATTCAGTATGCTCTGCTGTTGTTGAACCATGTACCACCACAGCATGCACTGCTGTTATCATAGCAGCTACCACCACTGTCACTATGCACTGCCTTTGTGATACTAGGTTACAACATAGTCACTAGTCACTACTGTAGTGATACCACAAACCACCACAGTCGGTTTGTACTGCTGTAGTTCAACCAGGTACCACCACAGTCCGTGTGCACTCCTGCAGTGAAAGCAGGTACCACCACAGTCGGTATGCACTGCTGTAGTGAAAGTGCATACCGTCGATGTGTGTGTGCGTAAGTCCATGTGTGTGTGTAAGTCCATGTGTGTGCGTGGTTCGATGTGCATGTCTCTGGCCATGTGTGTAAGTCCATGTGTCTGTGTGTGAGTCAAAGTGTGTCTGTGTGTGAGTCTGTGTGTCAGAGTCGATGTGTTTGTGTGTGTCAGTCGATATGTCTGTGTGTTTGTGTCAGTCGGTGTGCGTGTGTGTTAGTCGCTGTGTGTGCGTCG
Organism: Petromyzon marinus; assembly: GCF_048934315.1. Lineage (NCBI taxonomy): Eukaryota > Metazoa > Chordata > Hyperoartia > Petromyzontiformes > Petromyzontidae > Petromyzon > Petromyzon marinus. The sequence continues at coordinate 3,716,259 of NC_133737.1, forward strand.
CTCCATGTCAGTCAGTTTAAGTACATTTTTTTCTGTGTTTTGGTCCATGTGTGCGTGTGAGTCCGTGTGTGTGTCTGTACGTACATGTGTGTGTGTACGTCGATGTGTGTGTGTCAGTCCATGTGTGTGTGTCAGTCCATGTGTGTGTGCCTCTATGTGCATGTGTGAGTCCATATATGTTTGTGTGGGAGTCTATGTGTGTCAGTCGATGTGTGTCAGTCGATGTGTCTATGTGTGACAGTCCATGTGTGTGTGTGTCGATATGTGTGTGTAAGTTCATATGTTTGTGTTTGTGAGTCTATGTGTCTGTAAGTCGATGTGTGTGTGTGAGTTGATATGTGTGTGTGTCAGTCCATGTGCGTGTGTTAGTCGCTGTGTGTGCGTGGCTCCATGTTAGTCAGTGTAAGTCCATTTCTTTGCGTGCCTGTAGGTCCATGTGTGCGTGTTAGTCCATGTGTGTGCTTTATTGACCTGCTCAAGGCCTATGATACCATCAGTAGGCCTGGGCTCAGGTGTTGCTCTTCGTGCTTTCCGAGTCCCTGACCCTCTGCTCACGATCCTTAAGGACCTTCATGATGGTGAGCGGCCCCACGTCAAACTACGTTCCTGTGAGTCAGAGCCATTCCCACTACACCTTGGGGTGCGACAGGGATGTCCTCTGCCTCCCACATTATTTTATATATATTTGGACCACGTACTTCATTAAGCCTTTAATGCCTCTACCGGAAGAATTCACATCTGCTATAGATATAATGGGAGGCTGATCGATACCCGGGTGCGGTCAAGGGATGGCTCCCTATTGGTCAACCACGTTATGTATGCCGATGATCTGGTAATTAATGCTCACTCAGAAGAGGAGTTGGATGCGCTGCTGCTCAACATGGAGCTTGCCACTAAGAGGTGGGGCCTTACCATCAGCCCCACCAAAACTAAGCACCTGCCTGGGTATTTTGTACCATCGGACAATCCACCCCCACAACTCACAATTGGTGATGGGCCAGTTGTGGGGAGAGTGGATAGTTTCCCATACCTGCCCAGTGTGCTCATGACCGGCTCCGGTTTAACACCACAAGTCTCACTCCGAATCAGTCGAGCGGCATTATCTTTTCATCAACTGCGTAACACTGTGTGGAAGCTACCTGGTCTCTCGCTCCGCACGTAGTTCCACGTCTTCTCGCCCACGGTCATTCCCTCCCTTCTCTACGCTTGCAAAATTGGATCCTCCTAATGCAACATCTTCGCCGGTTAGAAACATTTAGGCTGGCCTGCCTACGATCCATCCTGGGCTTAACCAGGCTGGATTGTGTGATGACCTCACAAATCCTTGACAGGTCGGGAATAAGTCCCATTGGTGACCTCCAACACCAGGCAAGGCTGCGTTGGCTGGGCCATGTAGCCCGCATGGCCAGCCACCGCATGCCTAAACACCTTTTGTTCTGCCGGATTGAGGGGGCTAAACGGGGGCGGCACAGGCTAGAGAAGACATGGAGTGATGTGGTACAGGACGATGTGCAGCTGAGTGGACTTGTCGATGACTGGTACCAGCGGTGTCAAGATCGGCCTCTGTGGAGGAGCCTCATGAAGAACGCTACTGGCCAGTTGGAGGCAGTCGCCCTCCAACAACAACGGAGGGCGGAGGAGCGATGTTCATAACAACAAGCGGAGCGCCGGGTGGCTAAAGCACAGCAAGTTAGGACGGTACAAGGCACAGGTGGTGAATCAGCCAGTCATCTCAGTCGACCCATGGCACCTGGGTCTCCCCCGTGACCTCCTGCCAGCGGGCGTTCGACACTTCACGTGGCCTCAAGGTGCACATAGCCTGCCACAAGCGTCATGCTGATGTCAACGCCACTTAGTGGCGAATGGCGGTTGTTGTTGTTGTTGTTGAGTCTATGTATGTATTTGTGAGACGATATGTGTGTGTAAGTCTATGTGTGTGCGTGCGAGTCGATTTGTGTGTCTAACTACATGTGTGTCCCTATAGTCGATGTCTGTGTGGGTGAGTCCATATGTGTTTGCGTGCATGTAAGTCGATGGGTTTCTATGTGTTGTAGTATATATAGGCCTTTTTCCATTTTTGTTTTTGATATTAATAAGGATTTTGCCAATATATATTTTTTCAATCGTGGTGTTGCTTGGAGGCCGGGGGGGGGGGTGAGGTGAACAACCCCCTCCCCTCACAGCAGTCGCCATTCTCACACACAACAGGCCGCCGGAGATAGACTCCAAAAGCAGGAAGAACAACCCAGAGCCCAGGCCGACTGATGGTATCATAGGCCTTGACCAGGTCAATAAAGCAGAGATGTAGGTCTTGCTGGAATTCCCTATACCTCTGCAGTAGCAGACGGACAGAAAATATGGCATCTCTGCAGGACCGCCCTTTCCAGAAACCGCATTGGGGCTCCGCAAGCCTCTCCTCAGCATGCCTGGCAAGGCGATGTTGAATAATCCTTGCCAGGACCTTTCCCAGCACACTGAGGAGTGAGATGCCCCTGTAGTTGTTACAGTCTGTGCGGTCGCCCTTCTTAAAGAGGGGGACCACCAGGGCATCCTTCCAATCCTGTGGAACCCGTCCAGTGGTCCAGACTGTTGTTATGATGTCATATAGGGCAGTCTGTGCACAAACGCCACCCTCCCTCAGCATTTCGCTTGGGAGATCATCTCTACCCGGTGCCTTTCCTGGTCTCAGACTCCGGATCGCCCTCAGTACCTTCCTCAACAGATGGCACCTCAGCCAGCCACTCACAGGGGGTGACTTCTTCCAATATTTGAGGCACTGCAGCCTCAGCAGGGTCATCACCACTTTTGTGCCACGATGTTTTCCTGGCTGAGGGATTTCCCCTCCCCCAGGACCTCACAGAAATGCTCAGCAAATCTGCAAACCTGTTCCTGGGGGTCAGAGATGGGATCACCGTTATTTCTCCTAATGATGGTAATAGGTGTGGTGCTGCACACACATGGACACACGTACAGCCCCCCCCCCCCCCCCCACAACACAGAGCGAGATCAAAGTAAGTTCCGGTCCTTTGTGAGAGGGCGAGCGGAGTAAGGATTTTTTTTGGCATAAAAAGAGAGACATGGGCCATACACAGTATCACAGCTACCAGCGGCAGAAGACGGCGACCATCAGCTCGACAAGAAGACACACAGCAGCTCAGAAGAAGACGGCAAGTCAGCTCCGGGGTATGGCCTCGAGATCAACAATGCGTGTGGTGCATCGCAGAGAAGAGGGGCGAGGTGATGCCCTGTGCTGAGTTCGGCATGGACCGACAGAGTATCGCTGAAGTTATTCTCAGCGTCAAGCAATCAACCTCGAGAAAGGGCGGAGAGACGGAGCAAGAGTGAGCGCGCAGCAGCACCACCAGCGCCACCAAGCAAGGGTGCTAGCTGCCAGCGGACAAGCGTTGTGCCGACTCGGCTCATTCAGCAGGGGAAAGAGCCTGACCAGCCGCCCGTGAGCAAGAGTGTCAGCGCCAGCGAGCGCGCCGTGGGTTCGACCCACACGCACACCGACCAGCACCAGCTGGGAACCAAGACAAGAGTGAGGAACTGCAGCCAGCGGACGAGCTGTGGGCGCTATCTGACGACGGATCATCGCGCACCGACGGCGAGCGTCGTGCCGACTCTTCCACCCAGCTGTGGACAGAAACTGTGGCCGCCCCGAGCAAGAGAGAGAACGAAGTCGTTTGTATGCCCCTCCCCCACACTCACACCCTCACGACGCATCACCTGGCGTCTGCTTTACGTAAAGAATTGAACAAGTGGCAAAGAAGACACACAACACGCATATTGGGACAAATAAGATTGTTCCAAAAAGTTATCTTTGTGTTTCAAGAAGGGTTGCCATTCCAAGGTGGTGCATTAAATATCAACTGATCATGAAGAACATTGCTGCCCATTGAGTTACGGGGAAACGGTCGTTTAGAAGTATTTTAGTAGTTATGTTTCTTTTTGATTTGCATATTATCAATGAATTCATCGATGAAAACTAAACATTTAAAAACCTGAGTTACGAATCCACACTCACAGGGAGAATATTGTGTTGAAATCCTTCTTTTGATCACAGAATCTGCCCGTGAATTTATTGAAACCTCAGCCAATTAATGAGTATTTGCGGAAGCAGGCATACTGCTACACACCATGGTTTCAACATTTCGTTAAATTACGTAATCTTGCCTGTGGATTCATTGCCGTATACGTCTTGCCTTCGGGACAGGTTTCTTTATTGCCTTCGTATGAATGTCGTGGCATGAATTTTTAAGGACTTATGGTTCCTATCGCCGTGTATGCTCGCGTACTCTGAGGAAGTAATCAATTGTTCTGTTACCCAGTTAACAAACGTGATCATTGAGGGTTAAATGTATGGATCAATGAGGGGAACATCTCCTGGAGTACTGTGTTGACAATTTCAAGCATAAGAATTTGCATATTAGAGTGTTAAGGTTTTGTTTAGAAATTTAAATTGCTTAACACAGAAGTGTTTTAGTGTTTCTTTCCTAAGTTCATGCATAATAATCTTAATTATGAGAACTGTATCCTGCGGTGAGATTTGAATTTGGAGACCTGACATAACACACTAATACATAATCAGTAAATGTTAAAGCGAGAATAATTGTATTATACCGATCGATAATACGAACCTAGACAATGAAGCCGAGCTTAATCTGGCATACTTACAGCACACCTGCATAACTTCATACGATTAATTGTCTTATCCCGATTGGTGACACTACCCTCTACAACGAGGCAGGGCCTAATGATCATAACGTAGCGGTTCAGCGTAATCGCATACATTTGCATAATTTATTACAATAATCTCTCAAATTAGCATAATGTATGTGCATACTTACCCTAATTAACATAATTCCGGATACTTACGCGTTTCCTCCAAATTTCATTTAATTTTTATTATTTTCATTAAATTTTCAAGACCCGGCATATACAAGTGTGTGGGTCAATGTCTGTGTGTAAGTCCATGTGTGTGTCTGTGCGCGCTCTCGAACGGTGGGGTTTATGTAGAAAATGTTTTGGCAAGTAGCACACCTTAGGCCCTGCGGTGGGAATAGGCTATTTCTTTTTCACGTCTGTCACCTTTAAATAGTTAAATTAGCGATTTAGTGCTATTTTGATATGTATTTTTATTTATTGCGCGACATCGACCGTACCAACTCACGCCAATTGCGTGGGGAGGGTGGAGCCTACCAAGTGATGCGCGTTCGATCGACCTCACGGGGGACATTTTCTTTCACGCATTTAACATGCAATAAATATACACATAACGCTGCGGCTATTTCTTCAGTGTCATGTCCTCTTCGCCCCCTCCCATCACACACGATGCGTGCAGTTACTGCTATAAAGTCCGTAAGATATTAAAATGTTTACAGCATGTTTGTGTGCCAGTCTGTGCTGTGGACTGCTGCCTGCTGATTAATTAACGTCAGTGCACTGCCACTATTATGTACACTGTTCATTTTGCTTTTGCCCATTATGAGTGTATGGCAGTCTATAATCTGTTGCCTGGTTCTTTACCTCACTCAGTGTACTGCCAGCCTTTCATGTCGACTGTATTCTGCTTTTCCAGCTGCTGCCTGTATTTCCAGCTTTTTTCATCCACTGTAGCAATGCTTATGTCATTGAGTCAGCATACTGCCAGTCTATAATCTACACTGTAGCCTGCTTCTCAACTTACCTGTGCATGCTACTGCTATTTAATGTACACTTTTTTCAGCTTATTTCTTCTATACATTTCTATAGTTTCGATTGCTCACATCCTATTTACCGATACGTAGTAATGCGATGCTGATAGCTGTGCCATCATAGGGGATTGCTGTGCACGTCCATGTGTGTGTTTGAGTCCATATGTGTGTGCGCGTAGGTCCATGCGTCTGTAAGTCCATGTGTTTGTCTTTTTTAGAATGGACAACGCCCGATGTGTGTGTGTGTACGTCCATGGGTTTGTGTGTCAGTCGCTGTGTGTGTGTATCAGTCGCTGTGTGTATCAGTCGCTGTGTGTGTGTGTTAGTCGATGTGTGTGCATAGCTCCATGTCAGTGTGTAAGTCTATGTGCGTTTGTGTCTATCTGTGTCAGTCAATGTGTGTGTGTGTACGTCCATGTGTTTGTGTGTGTGAGTCGATATGTGTGTGTGTTAAGATAACAAAAGGGGTTCCACAGGGTTCCATCCTCGGCCCCCTCTTGTTCTCTCTTTATGTCAATGACTTGGCCACTGACCTGGATCATTCCAGGGTAAATCTTTTTGCAGATGACACGATACTGATTACTGCTGGCCGCTCTCCGGATGACGTGATTGCTAAGCTCCAGGGTGATTTCAACAAACTACAACATCAGCTAGTTGCTCTTAAACTAGTCCTAAATACCTCCAAAACCAAGGTGCTATGCTTCTCACCAGGACTAAAGCAGGAAGTTATTTTCCCAAATTACATTCCTTAAATAATTATCAAATAGAGCAAGTCAAGATCTATAAGTATCTTGGGGTCATCCTGGATTCAAAACTGAATTTTGAAGATCACATTGATATTGGTAAAAAGACAAAAATAAAAATTGCTTTTCTGTATCGACACAAGCACTGCTTCCCCCCTATGTTCCGTTTGGAATTGATAAAAGCTACCATACTGCCTCTACTTGATTACTGTGATATCGTGTATAAATCAGCCCCAAGTACTGTACTGAAGAAGCTTGATTCCATCTATCACTCGGCCTTAAGATTTGCATTGAACTGCCCATATAGGACTCACCACTGTGATCTCGACATTGGGTCAAACTTAACATCTCAATGTTCGATGGCTTGTACACCAGATCTTATTTATTCACGATGTACTTACAAAAAAATCCGCAGACTACCTGCTGGATCTCCTGTTTCAAAGAACAAATTTGACCTCAGGTCTTCGCTCATCTACCAGCTTCACATTCCCTATTGCCGTACAAAAACCGAAGGAAGGGCCTTTGCTATTGATGCCCCCAGGGTCTGGAATGCTATTGCCAATAAACTGCAACTTGAATCACTACCTATGAGATGTTCACTCAAAACTGCTCGAGGAGTTCTACACCCCTAGCTGCCACTGCTATTCAGTGACCTAAAATTAAATAAAATGTTTCGCTCTGGATGACCGCTGCAAAGTATTCTGTATTTTGATTTAGTGTGCTGATCTTAAAGGTGCATTGAAAAATGTAATACTCCGACTGATGCTCCTGTTGTTTGTGGAGTGACTCATGCAGCCAGCTGTGGCTCTAGGGTTTGGTGTTTATGTTATTTATGTAGTTTATTGTAAAAAATTCGGTCACAGTTCCTATGATCACTGTTACCTTGCATTTATGGATTTATTTTGGTGATTTCTAAAAGTTTTTTGGTTTGGCCATGTTGTTGTTTATTGTAGTACGGAGTTAGACTGATGGCCTTAATCTATTTTTTCTTGTTGTTGTTTGACTTGCATCCCACTGGGATTTTTGCACACAGCGTTGGTGTGCGGTGCTATTTCAGGAATATTTTGATGTTTTTTCCTGGATTTTCTGTTTGCACATGCACAAAGTCACTTTAAGATGTTTTCTTGTTCATGTTTTTGTTTTTTTGTTTGTTGCGGTTGCACCCGATTCAAGAGCCGAATGGCTTACAGGGCTAAACCAAATAAATGAAACTATGAAACTACGTGTGTGTGTGTCAGTCCATGTGCGTGTGTTAGTCGCTGTGTGTGCGTGGCTCCATGTTAGTCAGTGTAAGTCCATTTATTTGCGTGTCTGTAGGTCTATGTGTGCGTCTTAGTATGTGCTTTATTAACCTGGTCAAGGCCTATGATACCATCAGTAGGCCTGGCCTCGGGGTTGTTCTTCGTGCTTTCCGAGTCCCTGACCCACTGCTCACGATCCTTAAGGACCTTCATGATGGTGAGCGGCCCCGCGTCACACTACATGGCCGTGAGTCAGAGCCATTCCTTCTGCACCTTGGGGTGCGACAGCGATATCCTCTGGCTCCCACATTATTTTACATTTATTTGGACCACGTAGTTCGTTAAGCCTTCAATGGCTGTACCGCAAGAATTCCTATCTGGTACAGATACAATGGGAGGCTGATCGATGTCCGGGTGCAGTCAAGGGATGGCTCCCTATTGGTCAAGCATGTTACGTATGCCGATGATCTGCTAATTGATGCTCACTCAGAGGAGGAGTTGGACGCGCTGCTGCTGAACCTGGAGCTTGCCACTAAGAGGTGGAGCCTTACTATCAGCCCCACCAAACCGAAGCACCTGCCTGGCTATTTTGTACCATCGGCCAATCCACCCCCACAACTCACAATTGGTGATGGGGGCAGTTGTGGAGAGAGTGGAGAGTTTCCCATTCCTGGCCAGTGTGCTCATGACCGGCTCCGGTTTCACAGCAGAGGTCTCACTCCGAATCAGTCGAGCGGCATTATCTTTTCATTGGCTGCGTTACACTGTGTGGAAGCTACCTGCTCTCTCGCTCCGCACGAACCTCCAGGTCTTCTTGCGCACGGTCATTCCCTCCCTTCTCTATGCTTGCGAAACTTGGACCCCCCTAATGGAACATCTTTGCCGGTTACAAACATTTAGTCTGGCCTGCCTATGATCAATCCTAGGTTTAACCAGGCTGGATTGTGTCATGAGCTCACAAATCCTTGACAGGTCGGGAATAAGTCCCATTGGTGACCTCCCACGACAGGCAAGGCTGCGCTGGCTGCACCATGCAGACCGCATGCCCAGCCACCGCTGGATCGAGGGGGCTAATTGGGCGCGGCACAGGCTAGACAAGAGATGGAGTGATGTGGTACAGGAGGATGTGGAGCTCAGTGCATTTGTCGATGACTGGTGCCAGCGGTGTCAAGATCGGCCTCTGTGGAGGATGCTCATGAAGGACGCTACTGGGCAGTTGGAGGCAGTCGCCCTCCCACAACAACGGAGAGCGGAGGAGCGATGCTCAGAACAACGAGCAGAGCGCCGGGTGGCTAAAGCATAGCAAGTTGCCATAGTAGGGGCCACAGGTGGTGCATCAGCCAGTCATCTCAGTCAGTCGACCCCTGCCACCTGGGTCTACCCCGTGACCTCCTGCCAGCGGGCGCTCGACACTTCACGTGGCCTCAAGGTGCACATAGCCGGGCACAAGCGTCGTGGTGACGTCAACGCCACTTAGTGGTGAATGGCAGTTGTTGTTGTGTGTGTGTACGTACATATGTGTGTGTGTGTGCGTAGGGGAGCGATAGTGTAGTGGTTAGCGCGCTGCGCTATGAACCTGGAGACACGGCTTCGATTCCCGCTCACGGCCAACACCAGTGACAATTCTCTGAACTGGTCCGGGCCCTCCCCTAGGTCGACTCAGCCTCAAATGAGTACCTGGTGCGGTGTGTAAACATCGCCACTAAGGAGACAAACGCGGTCGGGCGTGCTGTTGGGCACCCACCCCCTCATGTACCGTTCCGGCCTTCATAGGTGCTCGCTAACAGCACTTGCCCCTACAGTCTGTTAAGGCTATATGGGGGACCTTTGGAAGTCCATGTGTGTGTGTCAGTCCATGTGTGTGTGCCTCTATGTGCGTGTGTGAATCGATGTGTGTTTGTGTGTGAGTCTGTGTGTGTCAGTCGATGTGTGTGTCAGTTGATGTGTGTACGGCAATGTGTGTGTGACAGTCCATGTTTGTGTGCATTGATATGTGCGTGTGTACGTCTATATGTGTGTGTGAGTCGATATGTGTGTGTAAGTCTATGTGTGCGAGTCGATGTGTGCGTGTCTAAAGTCGATGTCTGTGTGACTCCATATGTGTGTGTGTGCGTCGAAGTAGATGTGTTTCTATGTGTGTGGGTCGATGTCTGTGTGTAAGTCCATGTGTGTGTCTGCCTTTTTCGCCCGGGCAACGCCGGGTACTTACTGCTAGTAGTTAATATACTTCACTGCAAATACAAACTTGACACTGCCATCCACTGGCGTGGTAAAAAGGTGGTGGCGCGTTCAGAACCATGCCTGGCTGCCTTCATCTGCTCAGTATTAATGCTTCCTCACTTCACCGTGTAATTAATTTAAGATCAATCAACATAGCGGAGGCCCACAATAAGTTCAGCTTTCACTTATCAATCATGTTTTCTGTCGGCAATAATCAAACTAATTGTTGAGTTCATAATGCAGTGAAATAACTGCGCCACAGCTCCCCATAAAGAAAAACTCGTAAATACACGTACATTTCACATGGGTCATTAAGATATGATATAAATAAAACATCCACCATTCATGACGAAATGGAAGTAACCTTATCACAGTGCTAATGCCATGATAGGTGCAATTTAAGGCCATGTAAGTGTGGATTCCTTGTCAGCAGGTAATGGTAATGATCCAGGTGTCAAGGGATGACTGACAAGTGAACCAGCTGCGCTCCCAACTGTCTTGCTGGGTTTTAGGAACTCAGCATTCTACCCATTCATGTGGTTGTCGCTCCTCCGACCTCATCGTTGTTCCAGAGCAAATATCTCTTAACTGCCCTGCAGCATACTTGGGCCTCCTCCACAGAGGCCAATATTGACACTACTGATGCCAGTCATCGGCGGTTCCGATCACTGCCACATCCTCCAATCTCTTCTCTAGCCAATGCCATGCCTGTTTAACCCTAATATCTGGACTAACAGAAGCTGCTTGAGCTGGAACTGGGAATTCGGGATTCATGAATGAACCAATGCAGCCTTGCCTATCAAACAGACTCATGATTATATTATATATTGATATATTAAGAATCTGTAAGCTTTTAATACGTAAGTCTGGTTTAATTAAGGATGAATCATAGGCAGGCCAGTCTTCATTGTTTCAGCCAGCACAGATGGTAATTTAAATAAGTTCATATTTTACATCCACAGACTAATATCTGTGGCCAAGAAGATTCACAGCTTCGTTCGTTTCTAAAAACGCTTGTTCTGGTGAGGGTAGTGGTGGCAGCACACTGAGTAGGGCGGTCCAGGCCTCTCTTTCCCTGGCGACAGACTCTAGCTCAACTTGGGGAATTCCAAAGTGTTCCCAGGCCAGCCGAGCGACATAGTCCCACAAGCGTGTCCAGGCCAGCCCCAGGGTCTTCGCCCAGTGGGACGGGCCTGGTAGAGTTCCAGGGGGAGTCTATTCGGGGGCATCCGTATATATATTCTATATTGATATCACCGCTAGAGCCAGGTCCAGGGGTTGTGTTCGCCAACAAGCGACTTGTCGTGACCCAATTAACCCAGTCAGGCCAGCTCTAAATGGCTACATGGTGCCATCCTGTGCACCGAACATCCGTAGGATGAAGGGTGAGGGGCGGGTGCGATTCCAGTATGGCTGGGAGAGGGATGGTCTCATATGGACTAGACCTTGGCGATGGACACTCACAGCTTGTATGGAGCAGAAGTCCAGGCACCTTCTACACAGAGTTACACAGTACAATGAAAGAATGCTGCTCGACTAATTTTAAGTGAGACTTTGGCTGCCAAACCAGAACTGGTCGTGAACACATTAAGCAGATATGGGAGCTCCTCCACCACTTGTAGAACTGCCTGATTATTCATGGAGCGTTGAGCAGGTGCAGTGTTGTATGACATGAAATTCCCAGGCAGGTGATTTATTTTTGTGGAACATTTGCAAGGCCCCATTTCATGATGGAATTATCAAGGCACAGAACAATATTCCCTAATTCCATCTCATCAAGTAGCCATTACCAGGTCATGAGCAGATGTAATATAGTTGACCAGCAGGGAACGATCCTTAAACTATAACCAGGCATCGATAAGCGTATCATTGTAACCGTAACGAATACAATGATTTTTCTATGATCATTGGAGGCTTCTCAAACTATATAGCATGTCTGACGATACTAGACAGGCTCACCAGCATTGCAAAAATGTCATCAACACCAAGATGCAAGTCCTATTGCTGTGGCAAGCCATGCTCCATAAGAAACACTCTTTATGTTCACAGTTTCACGTTTCCCATGGACAAGATGACTTCAGAGTACAATGTTGTCATTCATGCCAACTAAACTCCACATGCCTCTTAAATGCAATAAACATCCGAAGTCACTGTCATTCTGACTGCTGAACAACATGGCACTCGAGGCATCGTCTTGCAACTGAGGAATAATACCCTATACAGAAATGAAACACACCGATCCTATGATGCTCTTCAATGACTACTGATTTTCTGGCAAACTGATGATAGCTACAATTTCCTACTTTGCCAAACTGATCCAGCAACAGGCTTGCCAACACAAAATATTTCTGCCATGGACTTCCTTGCCTTTAGGATCATGGTGCGAAACGGCAGCTTCAATCTTTTCTTGAGATGCAAAGAGCTCTTCCACCAATTTGCTGTCAACATGTATGCCAAAATTGAAGCTTCATTCGATTAAACCCACAAGATGGCAAAACATCCAACATTGTCTATCCTGAAGCTCTCCAAGGCCAACGAATTTAAAAGCTGTCCTCATTATGAAACAAACAAGCCCTGCGATTGTATACCTTCAACCAAAAAACCGTGACAATATATACACATATTCTTAGTTCTTTCGGTAAAGTCACGTTGAAGGGAAACAACAAAATAATAAAATATATATAAAACAATAAAAATTCTCACGACGTTTCGACCACAACACAAACGGTCGAAACGTCGTGAGATTTTTATTGTTTTATATATATTTTATTATTTTGTTGTTTCCCTTCAACGTGACTTTACCGAAAGAACTAAGAATATGAATTACTGCAGTCACGAAAGCTTTAAATCAAAATATATACACATTTACAGACTTCATTGGTATAAGTAAATCATTCTAATAAAGCCAACATTGCAAGACATTACTCATAATGTTTGATTACTGAGACCTGTGTGAAGCCGGGTAACTTAGTAATAACTGAATAAATACTGTACTTTCGATGACAATGTTTGTGCAAGAGTGGGGAGCGATAGTGCAAATGGTTAGCATGCTGCGCTATAAACCAAGCGACCCTATTTTTCTTCCCAAAGAGCAACATTTGGTTGTCGCATGATGAGGCTGATTGTAATTAGTGGCGAACATCCTACTCAGATTGTAAATGTTGTGGCTTGGCTCTCCAACAAACCGGTGTGCTGTACTGGTGACGAATTGGCCACGTTCTGTTTACGTGACAACCTTTAATAATTGGCTGTGTCGGGTGGTGGCGGGTTTTAACGACACATTTTATATTTACGCGATCTAAACCAAACAAAACTGTATTACGGACGTATATTTGTAGTTTGCGTGTCTCTCTCCCCGTGGTCGCGTGGATTTTCCTCCGGATCCTCCGGTTTTCCCCTCCACATTTAGAGTCAACATCACCACGCGTTTAGAGTATTTGACCGACAGACATTTCCACACGTTGATAAGCCACTTTGTTGTGGGCAGGTCGCTTCTGGAATAGAACGGTATAGCCCAAGTGGGATATGCCTGGTGAAATAAAAAAAACTGTATTTATATTTTAAAGAAACAAAGTTTCAAAGTAGTGAGCCAGGTGAAGACAAATTAAACTTAAGCAGATAATTAAATTTCGATTTAAAGCTTTCGTGACTGCAATGATTCATCTTCTTTGGTTCTTTCGGTAAAGTCACGTAGAATGATAATAAAATAATAAATTGATAAAATAAAATAACACAATAATATTCTCACGACGTTTCGGCCACAACACAAGCGGCCTTCATCAGGTGAAGGGGGCGAGACTGTCTGGTAGGACAGCGCTGTCCTAGTCTGGTAGGACAGCGCTGGTAGGACAGCGCTGTCCTACCAGACAGTCTCGCCCCCTTCACCTGATGAAGGCCGCTTGTGTTGTGGCCGAAACGTCGTGAGAATATTATTGTTATTTTATTTTATCAATTTATTATTTTATTATCATTCTACGTGACTTTACCGAAAGAACCAAAGAAGACAGATAATTAAAGCAAATGCAATCAGGCGAGGGCAGGAGGCAAGGTCCCTCATGGCTAGGCCCCGCGTTGTAATGTTCCAACCTGGACGTCGATTCCATACTCGCTGCTACTCAATTGATGTCCCTACGAGAGAGAGAAGGAGCGAGGCTCTACCTGGGTAAACAACAACAACAATCACCACCACGACAACAACCACGATGTGAACTTCTCACCTCGGATCTCAGTGAGCGCGCGCGAGGATCGGCAGCTTCCTGGTATCTCGTGACGTCACGAGGCAGCAGCAGGTGACATGACGTCACTTACAGGGGACAACACACTGCCCAACCCAATGAGGTGGTGTAACTGAATAAATTCTTCTTCTTCTTTGGTTCTTTCGGTAAAGTCACGTAGAATGGAAATAAAATAATGAAAATAAAACATAATAAAATAAAATTCTCACGACGTTTCGGCCACAACACAAGCGCTTCAATGAACGCTGCTAAGATTCGCGCATTATTATTTTACTTCCATTCTACGTGACTTTACCGAAAGAACCAAGAAGATGAATCCCTTCTAGATTTGAGGCTTTCGTGACTGCAAGGATCCATACTCTTTGGTTCTATTCGGCAAAGTCACGTAGGTAAAAATAAAATCACAACGTTTCGGCCACAACGCAAGTGGCCTTCATCCGGTGAAGGGACTGGACTGTGCAGAGGACAGCATTGGAGTGAAGACAGCAAGCCCAGGTCGCGTCCTTTAAGCTGTGTGGGAGGAAACAAAAAAAACGCCTTGACAAAGGAATTAGCATAAAATGATGTACTGGACCGGCACGGTGAAGGGGGGGGGAGTTTACATAATGCTGGTGTGAAGGGAAATAAGCTGCTGTGAAAGTTTGGGATACCACTACTTGAATAAATATACTGTACCATTGAAATTAGTTTAATGTTTGGTTTGATTTAGAACATCTTTCCAATGATTGCTTAATTTGAAACCATCCTCTCGGTTGAAATTGTGTCTGTGTTTGTAAATCTGAATTGCTTCGTGGACAAATCTCTGATAAAAACCCGTGGGTTTGCAGAGAACCTTGGTATCGGAGAACACTATATCGTGATCACCCACAGCGTTGTAACAGTGATCAGCAACGGCAGAAGAATTCGTTCTGCCGTGTTTCAAATCTGATTTGTGCTCGCGAATTCGGTCAGAGACATGTCGTTTCGTCTCCCCGATATAGCAGTCACCACAGGTGCAGCTCAATTTGTAAACCCCGGGGTACTGTAAGTCAGGAACGACATCCTTCACGGATGGGATCAGGTCACTGATTTTGTGTACTGTATTGAACCGGACCAGGATCTTGTGTTTGTTTAGAATTTTGGAGATATTTTTAGTAACGCCTGCTATATATGGTAGTGTGATGGTTTTGACCGGAGTATCAAGTGGTTGTTTCTGTATGGAGGGAGAAACAGCTTGGCGGATGGTACGGTCAGAGTATTCTCACCGGGTTGGCGGTGGCGTGCCTCTAAGGCGGCCCTTGCCTCCTCCTCATTACTCACGCCAAACCGCAGGTCAAGTTGGCGCATTAGCTCTGCTAGCTGGGTTTGTGTGCTCACAGGTAGGGCTTCCGTGAAGTTAGCCGCCCGTCCATCTGAGTGCATGGTCAGTTGCTCTAACGCCTGCGCGTCTGTCCAACCATTAATTTTTTTAGCCCCTAAAACGTTGCGGGTAAACGCTTTCCATGATAGAGTCCCCTGGCCGGTGAATATATGTCTTATGCGCTGTGGGTTCATGCCGCTTCCGACACTAAATTGTGGGGACCGCTGCTCCCCGATTCCCCACTCCCTTGTGATCCGAGGCTCTCCTCTTCTACACTCGGGGGAGGGTTGCTACCCTCCGCCTCTCCTACCTTCGCCGCTGCTGTGCGAGGCATGGTCCGCGGCTGGCGCTTAGCCCCCCCCCCCCCCCCCCCCGTTCGCACACACGCCCTACGTGCCCAGGCACTAACAAACCCGACGTCGCTACCTGCCCGGCTCCGTACACCAATCGCACACGAGGGACTCGGGGTCAGGGGTTAGAGGGCAGGGGCGTCCACCGCGCGCTCGCCGCCGATTGGAGGGGACACCTCTGAGCCGATTTAAAGGCCGTGTGAACAACCACGCGTGGTGCACGCGCACACAAGACACTCCACCCTCCTCTTCGCTGTAAACAGCCACGCATGCACGCGAACACAAGGCACTCCACCCTCTTCACACTCACAAAGACCACACGACACAGTTTATCCTCTACTGACGATTTATTCCCCGCGAATAACCCGCTAAACTACGCGTGTTTGTGTGGGTGAGCAGACACTAACCTACCCCTCGGTGATCTGGGGCTCAATTTATCCTGCCTGTCGCTCCACTTTCTACCCTCTGGTTAATTAGCCCAAACTCACCTCTCCCTTACTTATGCTTACTACTACTCTGATGCGCCGGAAGCTGTGGAAGGGCGATGCTGTACGTCGTCTCCGTGGAGAATTGGGCCTGGCTGCGTTGAACCTCGTCACACGGATGACTCGAATGGCTGGCTCCAACACCCCGCTGATCTCGATGCCTTGAAGAACACCACCTACTGCCTGAATCCTCCTCCTTTTATCCTACCCATAACAAATGCGTTCCGCTGTTTCGCCCCCTTGGCCTCCCGTCCAATCAGGGGTGTTTCCATCTGCGGTGGCTCAACAGCCCCTGCCGTGACCATGCGATTACAATCCCAGGTCACGGCGCCGCGGTGTACGTCAGCCTCGGGGGTAGGTCGTCCAATTCCCTGGCCGTAGGAAACCATGAAGCTTGATCCCATTAGGGGCTTCTGGACGAAAACCTGCCGGCCAGGTGACTTCCCCTCGGGCTCTATGTGGGGTATGCGTGCATTCATGTGGGGGGTGGTGAGGGGCGAGCAGCGTCGGTGCCGTCGCTTCTTGGTGGCGGCGTCACGGCGGTGGGTACGGCCCCGACGGAGCGGCTCCGTTGCGGCGGCACCACACAAGCACAGACAACTCACTCTTAAATGTGCTAGAGTTTAAAGCTCTAAATAAAGTACCAAAAATGTTACTTGAATTTCTTTATACAAATTTCATACCCAAGATTTGAACTTTTAAGTTTTAGATCGAAAGGTCAACACTCAAGCGATTTGTCCACTACAAACAGCTTAATTTTAAAATGTAAATGGATAAAACATCAATGCAAATGTTAAAAGTTAACTTGCAATGGTGTAAGTGCAAAAATGACATCACTGGACCCTATTCATGCATTGTCCCATTGGATGCACTACATCATATTAAACAACTTTTGAAAACACACCAAAGCATTTGATGTGACTATTTACCTTAAAGCAGGAAAAAAATCTAAAAATAGCACAAAAAGAATGTTCCAGGAAAGTTTACAAGTGTCGACTCCTACGTTGGTATTAATACATATTTTTAACAAAACCTGTTTGCAAAGCACTCGTGGAATAAGGCTTCCATACCAAATATTAATTGATTTAAACGAGCCAAGTAATTGATTAATTGATGGCGATTTTGGTTCAGGCATGCATTGTGCCCGGATGTCAGTATGTGTGCAAAATTTGGGATCGATTGGACAACGGTAACTGGACGACATTTTGATTATGAGATTTGACCACGACAAATGAAACTTTTTTTCACAACTTCGTTTAACTCACCGTCGAGAAGTACGTCAATGATGCGGTGCCTGCTCCCACATCAACGCTTACTTGAATAGGTTGTTTGATAAATTAATCTTCATTGTAAATTGTTTGTTTGTGTGGAGGGTGCTTGTAACTCGTTGACACGGAGCAGGCCCGCATGAGACACGTGGCGCCTGCTTTTCGGGCAAGCCGATTCCAAAGTTTAGGGACCGCGGCGTTTTTTACTGCGACAAATATACAATTAATAAGTCGTCCATACAAAAAGTGAATTGCTTTCAAGAAGCCAATTAATTGATTATTTTGATACAGGCATGCATTGTCACCGGATCCGAGTACGTGTGCAAAATTAGGGTTCGATTGGACAACGGGAAGTGGACGAATATTACATTACAAGATTTGACGATTTGACCACGACACAGGAGTCAAATTTTCTTGCTGTGGTTTTCAACCCTGATGACGATTGCTTGTGTTGCAGTCGAAACATCGTGATAATTTTATCGTTTTATATTATTTTATTGTTTCCCTTCTACGTGACTTTACCGAAAGAACCAAGAATATGAATCCCTGCAGTCACGAAAGCTTTAAATCAAAATCTAAGTAAAACCGTTTAAAAAAATCAGGCTTTGTGCATGTGTACTTTTTGTGAACCCAATTGTGCCATCACCATAAAACCAACACACCCCAAACTTTCCATGTGCACTCACTGGTGAGTTAGTTTTTTTTCGCTCTATTTTTAACTTACCTGCTCACTTTCAACACCTGTAACACCTGCACACACCCCCCCCCCCCCCTCTCTTTCTCTCATCATGCGTTAAGGCCCAGGGCATTCTGACTACTTCCGGTTTTCCACACACGCTAACACATTGTGACATTTCATATACAGTGGTACCTCGGTATACGTCGTTAATTCGTTCCAGAAGGTAGGACTGATACCGAAAATGACGTACGGGGATACAGACGGGCATAAGAGCTATAGCCGGCCAGGTGACCCAAGTAGGTGACAGGGTGACCCAAATACGTGAGGAAGCGAGCCGGAACATGAACAAACTACAGTCCACAGTGGAGACCATTCAGTCCGAAATGGGAGAACTGCGCTCCACGGTAGGGGGGCTAACTGGACGAGTGTCCCGATGAGAGGCCGAGCTTGGACAGACACATATCAGGGGAAGGAGAAGGGATGGGCAGGGGGCCTCCTATGGGGCTGCCCCCCGGGCACGTTACCTGTGTGACCGCCGAGGGCACCTCATGAGGGACTGCCCTCAGGTCGCCCGTGCTAGACATGCGTCGGGATTAAACTCCAATGCCCCCTAGAGAGTGGACCAACTAGGGGTGCAATCAACGTGGTCCCAATACAGAAAGATGATAATAATGGTGAGCGAGTGGCCTTCACACAGATTCCAGCAACAGCGCCTAAGAACGCGGTGACTCCGGGCGACTGGCTACACGAGTTAGTGGCGGGGATCACGGGAGCAACGTCGCTGGAAGAGGGACAGGTAAATGGACGGCGTAGCCGGATTCTACTGGACACGGGGGCGGTGGCCTCGCTCGTGAGCGCCACAGCGCTCGGGGTTGACGTGAGCCACCTGCAGGCCCCGGATTGCGCGCTGCACACGGCGAGTGGAGCCAGGATGGGGTTGCTGGGAAGAGTCTCCCTCGAGGTCCGTCTCGGACACCAGGTGTGCACCCAGGACTTCTATGTCTCGAGTGTGTTATGCCATGAGTGTATCGCAGGTACAGACCTCCTGGAGAAACTGGGGCTCAATGTGCAGCCCTGCCAGCGATGCGCCACGGTGGAAGGCAGCGGGGAGCGGATTCCGTTCCTGCGGCAAGAGCCGAATCGCCCCCGCTTCACACCCGTGGCCGCTACCCTGGTGTCGGCCGTCAACCTTCGGGCCGCTCCCCACACACCGACCATCGGGCGTGGTAATGCTAACTCCTCACCTGGAGTTGGCAGCACTGTTGTATACGACCCTTTTTCCACAATTAATATCAATAATGTTTGCCGATATATATTTTTTAATAGTAACCGGAATAATGAATGAAAAACACAAACCAGACTCTCAGCAAACAACAGATGTAGGTCGTGAAAAGGCCATTACAAAAGGCCATCCTCCCCACACACACAACGGGGCGCCAGGAGATGGATCATAAAAGGTAATAAACCAAATCAAAGGAGACAGGGGGGGGGGACACTCCAAGAAATTCCAGGGCTCCATCTTGGGAACCCGAGACATAGGGGCGCCAAGCGAGTATTTGCTATTAAACGACAGTTAAAGTTCAAAATTCCACAACAAGAATAAGCTAACATCATCGATCCTCACGCCCACTCCAATTAAAAACCGGACCATAATCTACATCAGTGAATCATTAACCATTTATTAATTCGATATAAAATGATTTTCACCTTTTAATACTTTTACCGTTAAATCACAAATCTTGGGGACAGAAAATACAGTCACATCAAGGGTTATCGAGAAGGAATGAGGCGAACGGGCAAACGTACGAAACGAGTTTAAACAATATTCCAAGAAACCCCGACCGCCTTTGTCTTCCCGCAGAGCGGGGGAGCAGGAATTACACCTTATCGCGAGGGCCATCTGTGCAGCGAACCGCGGGACTTAATGAGAAAACACACAAACACCACAACCCATAACACCCTTCGAGAACAAAGGGGGCGGGAAGGAATCTCTCGCCGAGCGGCGTCCAGGACGGTGGAAAACCAGACAGACAGCATTCGATTATTTTAATTAACGGAAAGTCCAAAGAAACTTGGCAACAAGAATAAGCTGACCTTATAGGAATAAGCTCGGGAAACATAAACCAAAAATGATAATGAGGGTTAAACCGAAAGCAGCCAGAGAGAGAGAGACTCCCGACCGTCTTTGTCTTCCCACAGCGCGAGAGAGAAAGGAATTTCACACCAGAGCAAGGAGATTATTATCGCGAGGGCCATCTGCATACCCGATGCGCGGGACTTAATAATGGCCCCCACCCCGCTACCGCGGGCGAACAAGTAATTAACAGCGAAGCCTGGCCACAATACATAATTTCATACATAACATTAATGTTAACGCTATTCACCGTAAACTATATTCCGTTTATATAACCTGCAAACACCAAGGAATACAAATTCCCAGGATCAAGAAACAAACCTCTTAACCCAGAATATCAGAAATTAAATGATATAATGATAAGCATACACACGGAATGACGAAATTAATAAAAAAAACTGAGGAAGGGCCAGGATAACGGGGTGAATCACAGCCTTGTTGAACAAAAACCACGTGTTAAACCGGGGGCCAGAGAAAAAGAGTCTCCCGGCTGCCTTTGTCTTCCTGCAGCACGTGATAAGAATATGCATACACTCAAGAGAGCATCATCTCCTCGTGGAAATAAAATCAAATACCTTGAGTAACAGACAGAATCATAGCTGCAAGTGGTACGATACCAAACCGTGATGGGATAAATGTTAACTTTAAAAACCTTTAACTCCTTTGTGCGCCGGAAAATGTCCTACAGGGGGGAGAATCTGGCCCCTCCCTCCAGATTGTATAACGCAGAGGGGCGCCTTCGGGACGATTTTGAATCATCTGTGTCCTTTGATGGCTTATGGCTCGAGGAAGCCAACAACGGAACTATATCATAAATGACACACACATGCACACACATACAGACACACACACACCAACCCCACGACACACAGCTAGATCAAAGGGGGCTCCGACCACGTAAGGAGGAGGAGCCAAGGGGAGAGATTTTCGCATAAAGATAGAGCGCTACAGCATTGAAATCAGCATCAGCCTGCGGACCAGCTCAACTCAGAAGAAGATCCACCATCAGAAGATCAACCACCACCGACGCAGAAGAAGTCTCTACAGCTCGCCAGAATGGCGAGACCCGCTGTTTAGCGACAGGCTACGCGGTGCGAGTCAGAAGGGAGCCTCGCAACGAACGTACATCGCCAGCGCCCGTGACTATCACGTCAACGACAACCGTGCCAGCGACCAGCAGACGAGCGCCATCTACCGATCATACAACTCGGCCCACTACGAGAGAGCTGTCAGCCAGCCGTCACGCCGACGGCGCACGACCGCGCCCGCTACGAGCGAGCTGTGATCGCCATCTACAAACCGAACGCCGCGACTACAGCACCGTGCCACTCCGTCAACCAGCGTGGGTCGAATCAACTACTGTGAAAGGAGGATCAACCATACGTATGATGCACTGCCCCCCCACCACACGACAAACCAGGCGTCTGCTACTCCACACATTCCATATCACTCAAAACACACACAAGGCATTAACTAAAGCCTATTCCTCAAGACGTGAACCAGCAGTGGCCATAAAAGCATCGCGACAGACCAAGTGATAATCATCCGTCGTTTATAAGTACAGTAATAATTTCAATACAAATTAATCCTTGACACCTCCGCCACGGAGCTCCGCTCAAAGGGGGGGGGGGGGGGAATAGCGTGTCCAACCGGTTTCCTTATCAGGCGATCTGGTCCACAATTAATTAAAAGTTGGCCCAAGATAAGGATCTCAGGGGAAAGCACGCACACCATCGCACGCCCTCACTCCAAGCCATTTCTGTAATCATATAATCTTGCCGATGGATCTATTGATATTTGTGCCTTTGAGAATAATAACTGTTTTTGATTGTCTTTTCGTATGAATATCGCCGTATGATCTTTAAGTACCTTTCATTCATAATTGCCACACGTGTTTGTGTTACGCTGCATAAGAATTAATTGCTCTGATATCCAAAGTGAAACAACGTGATAAGAATTGCATTGAAGGTTGCTTATGGATCTATAAATGAATGCAGGACGGTGTGGGCAATTTTCAAATATACGAATTTGCATATTATAAGGTTTTTGTATAGAATAGCATATGCATGTTTTTAATTCTCTCACCGACTGAGCTCGCGTTACGCGGGGGGAATGAATCAAAGTGAAACAACGCAGTCGCAATGATACTGTGATGATACTGTGTTGCAAATTCCAAGATTGAGAGTTCACATACTATATTAGAGTTAAGGTTTAATTAGAAAATAAATTGATTAATGCAGAAGTTGTTGCGTGTTTCTTTCCTGAAATTTATGCATAAGAACTGTATTCTGCGTGAGATCTGAGCTTGGAGACCTGGCATAAACACACTAATCTATACTCAATGAATGTTAAAGCGAGAATAATTGTATCATACTGATCGATAATACGAAGTTAACAGCGAAGCCGAGTTTAATCTGACATGCTCACAGCACCTGTATAACGTCATACGATCAATTGTCGCATTCCGATTGGATAACCGACCCTCGTCAACGAGGCAGGGCCTAATTGTCATAACGGCTCAAATTAGCATAAGCGCACACACTCGCATAAATTAATACAAGTATTTCTCGAATTAGCATAATTTATGCGCGTAATTACCTCCTTTAACATAATTCCGGAACATTATGCAAATTTTGAATTTCATTTATTTTTTATTATTTTCATCAAATATTTATAACCCACATATACAACAGCGCGGTACGGGGTTGTGGGATCAGCCACGCTGATCAACCCAGACGGGGGCCGACTGTTTATGCGGGTATTTAACCCAAACAGTACCCCGGCAATGCTACGATGACGCATCCCGGTAGCCACCATACACCCCCTGCACGCGCGCCACTCTAACGACTCGGTGTTTGCACTCTGGGCTGAGAACCCCGGTCGCCCCGAGGATAACCAGGACCTAGCCTGGCGAGTCGGCCCGACTCCCCGAGCCGAGGCCATCCCCCTGCTTGACGCGTTACACGTACCCTGGGCAGAGTTACCTAAGAGGGAGGCCGATCAGCTGCGCGGGTTACTGCGGGAGTACGCTGACGTGTTCAGTGAACACGACTCGGATGTGGGGCGGACAGACCTTGTGAAGCACCAAATTGACACCGGTGCCGCCCGAACCATTAAAATCCTCGCATATCGAGTGGTCGCACCTGAAAGGGGCCAGATTAAAGAGGCAGTCGTGGATATGCTCCGCGATAACATAATCCAGCCCTCAGCGAGCCCCTGGTCTGCCCCGGTGGTACTAGTGACGAAAAAGGATGGGTCGACCCGATTCTGTGTTGATTACCGAAAGTTGAACGCAGTCACCCTCGGCGACGCCTTTCCCATCCCACGCATCAATGACACCTTTTGACAGTCTCGCAGGAGTGCGGTATTTTTCCACCCTCGATCTGGCGTCCGGGTACTGGCAGGTGGAGATGGAGGAGGATCGGCCAAAAACCGCATTTACCACCCCGATGGGACTGTTTGAGTTTCGGGTGCTGCCATTCGGACTAACGCACCCGCGACATTCCAGTGGTTGATGGAGTTGGTGATGCGGGGCTTGCAGTGGGAACAGTGCCTAATTTACCTGGACGACGTGATAGTGTTTAGTAGATCTTTGTCTGAGCACTGGTCCAGGCTGTGGGAGGTATTCCAGTGACTGCGAGCAGCCCATCTCAAGCTCAAACCACGTAAGTGTTACATTGCACAGCACGAGGTGGGGTACCTTGAACACCGAGTCAGCGAGGCAGGGATGCGCACCGATCCGGAGAAGGTACGCACCGTAGTGGATTGGCCACGGCCAAGAAACCTGACGGAGATCAGGTCATTCCTGGGGCTTGCCACCTATTATCGTCGATTTGTAAAGGGATTCAGCGAGATTGCACGCTCCCTCACTCAACGCACATCCCCTAAGAACCCCTATCAGTGGACGGAGGCCTGCCAGACGGCCTTCACCACCCTCAAAGACCACCTCACCCACACCCCCACCCTGGCTTTCCCCGATTTCACCACCGATTTTATTTTGGACACCGACGCCTGCAGTGGGCTGGGCGTGGTGCTGTCACAGGTGCAGGGCGAGACGGAGCGGGTCATCGCATACGCCAGTCGGACCCTGAGCGGGGCTGAGCTGAACTATTGCATGACCCGTCAAGAACAGTATGCCATGATCTTCATGTGTAAACAGTTCCGGCCGTATTTGTACGGCAGGAAATGTCGGGTACGCACCGACCATTATGCCCTGCAGTTCCTCCTTACTTTCAAGGAACCGCGGGGGCAGATGGCCCGATGGTTGGCGCAGTTGCAGGAGTACAACCTGCAGATCGGGTACGCACGCAAACGCGGACGCCTTGTCGAGGCGGCCCGCGGTGTGCGCCGAGACGAGGGCGGAGGAAGCCTGCCTGTGCTTCACGGGGGGACATTGCCGACAGGCGACGGGCCCCTGGGAGCACGCTGAAACTAAACCCCCTCCCCCGAGAGAGAGTATGGTATGCGCCGCAGAGACCCCTGCAGAAGGAGCAGGGGACTCGACAGACCACCCCACCCTGACCGGGCGTATCCAAGGGGACATCGGCTACGCCTGGACGATGAGCAGCTGAGACAGACCCAGCAGTGGGACCCAGACCTGGCGGCGGTGGCAGCGGCCCTAAGAGAGAAGAAGAGTGGCCCACCGGCACCCTGGAGTGGTTTGTATACTCGGTTGTGCGTAAAAAACGGAGTGGTATGAGAGCTAACCAAAGCCGGCCAGCCAGGGTGCATCTGTGTTCCCGCCCAGGTGCGACTCCAGCTGCTGAGGCTGGTGCACGACCACCCGCTCGGGGGCCATGACGGGGAACGGCGCACTCGGGAGACCATGCGTCGCCAGTATCTCTGGCCCAAATTGGCACAAGACATGACCACCTGGGTACAGGGCTGCTGAGCGTGTCAGCAATATGGGCCGAAACCGGCGCGATATCAGGAACCCCTGAGACCGTTCCGCGTCAGTCGAATGAACCAGCTGGTTGGGATTGACCTGCAAGGGCCATTCCCACAATCCTACTGAGGCAACTGATATATTCTCGTAGCGGTAGAGTACTTCACACGCTATCCCGTAGCGGTGGCCATCCCCGATAAGACTGCCCTCGTGGTCGCCCGAGCGTTCATGGAGCACAACGTACTGAAGCAAATCAGCAGGACTGGGACAAACACCTCCCCTACGCCCTGTTCGCCTACACCACCACAGTACACACGTCAACGGGCCAGACCCTGTTCCTAATGATGTTTGGCCGTGAGTCTCGTCTACCCGCAGATCTGCTCTTCGGCGTCCCCCCGCCACAACGGGAGGAGGCGAGCCGCCCCGTGGAACACCTGATGGAGACTCTGCGAGGGGCCCGGGGCCGAGCCTACCCGCAAGGAGAGGCCGCGCGCCAGCGGCAAGAACAGAGCGCCCGACCCCATATGGAGCCCCCCTTCTACTCGGCGGGCTCTAAAGTGTGGCTGCACACTACTCGTGTCGGGGCCGGACAGGTGGGGAAACTGATCACCTACTGGCGGGGATCCTGACGGGACGGCAGATCTCCCCCTGGACGGTGCTGATTCAGGGAGGAGAGAAGGGCCGGGAGATGGTGGTCAATGTCCGCCGACTAAAACCATGGAGAGCAGCTCCAGCGGGAGGGAACCCTGCCGTTCGAGTACTCGAAATCCCGGGGTCCCCACACCCCCCATACTCGGGGGCCTCGCACGGTATATGGGCCCCACGGGGCCCCGTGCCCCGAGGGGTCCCGGCCCGGGCCGGGGGGGACGGGGACGACGACCCTTAAACCCTGCCGCCTCTGAGTTCGTCCCCCAGCCCGCAGGTGCCGAGGGCCAAGGAGGACCATTGGAGTGGAGGAGGAGACCGCCGCCGGAACCCCGGGAGACTGAGCCACCACCCCCGAGGCCGGCCACGAGGGCTGGGCGAGTCCCGCGGACCCCGCGACGCTTCCTCGTGGGGGCAACCCAGGAGAGGTGCTCCAGTCAACCCGGGACGGGGACTGGCACCTCGGGGGGCTATGTGGAGCCACGACAGCGAAGCCGCTCCGTGGGAGCCGTGCCTGCGGCGGGGGTGCTGCAGCAGAGAAGCCACCCGGCTTCCGACACAGCACTTCCCCCACCACCCCCCACATGAACACACACACATGCACTCACGTAGGGCCTCGTGGGGGGGTCACCTGCCCCTGAGTTTTTACTCGAGGGCCCCCCTCGTTGGGGTGCTCCACGGTTTCTCAGGGCCAGGGAATTGGCAGACCCCCCCCAGGCCGAATGACACTGCGGCGCCGTGGATTAACTTAAAATTGTATGGTCACGGCGAACTCACTGAGAACCGCAATGAGGAAACACCCAAGGCACACGCGGATCAGCAGGCAGGTGGGGATGCCCTTTAACATGCCCTGCACTTGGTTAAATGGAGGGGAGGGGCCCTCGCCTTCGCACGATGTGTGCAGTGACCTCGAACTTGCACACGTTGGGTAAACAATGAGGGGCGGGCGTCGGAGAGGGGGATAATCCGATTGGCCAAGAGCGGGAAATCCGAGGCTCTGGATTGGATGAGAGGCCAGTAGGATCGCAGCGCATTAGCTTTGAAGTAGGGAGATAAAAAGGGACGAAAATCAGAAGCAAGCTCTCTTTGTGCTCGGGGTCTACTGGAGTGAGGGACCAAGGAGTCATCGTCCCCTGCTACTCGAACGTCCGTGAGACGGGTCACAGAGCAGCCAGGTCCAGTTCCCAGCCAAAGCCACGTGCAGGCTCACCTCTCCGCGACTACCTATACCTCGAGAGCAGATCGTAAGTACGGAGGAGAGAGGTAAGGCCAAGAGGGAATATCCGTTAAGGAGAGGGAATAGGGAGAGACGGGACAAATTGGGTACTAGTCCGTAGAGAGATAGGTTAGATCTGCCCTGCTGGTCCACACTGACACAGGTAGGTTGACTTCATTGATCGAGGAATAAATCGCCAGTAGACATTAAACCTTGTCGTGTTGTCTCTGAGTTGGAGTGGGGTGCCTGCTGTTGTGAGCCTGTTTCGTTGTGGTTTTCTGCGTTTTCGCACGAGCGTATATTTTGCCCGCGCGTGCGTGCTCGCCGCGCACGTTAACTTGTGAGCCTGCGCGTTGTGGTGTCCTGTGTATTCTGCCCATGTGGGTGCTCTCGCCACTGCGCAGCTCGTGGTTAGCGTGTACGAGAAGGGCACAGCGGTGTATTTGCAAGGCGGTTAGTACAGCCATTTAAATCATGCCACGAGGGGCAGCCGCGAGGGGGGGAGAGTCGGAGAACGGTGGGTCACAGGAGAACGGGGATATGGGGGGCAGTCTCCCCAACAATTGGCACGGCGTGCCGACGAGTCCAAAGCCCCGTGCCCACGAGCCAATCCAATCCCACACACCTGCAACCACTTTCACACAAAGTCCCCCCCTCCCTGCCTCTCCCCAATCAAAGAAACACCATGCTCCCCAAAGCTATCACTCTGACTGCCACACACGTATAACATTTAAGTGGTATGCCTTGTAACTGATGAATGTGAATGTTCAATCTAGATTTGAAGTTTTAATCTAGATTTGAAGGTTATTTTATACCTACGTGACTTTACCGAAAGAACCAAAGAGGATGTGAATGTTCCTTATTTCAAAAACAATTACTTGTTCCAGAGACAGATGCTTCCTGAATCACGAAAAATACCAGTTGACCCATATCACAAGAACAGCTCTCACGTGAGTTATCTTTACAAGTTACTTCCAAATTACACACTTTCTCCTAACAATCACGTATTCCATGTTTGACCCTTATAGACAAAATGTTACATGTGTAGTGTTGTAATTACGGACGAAGACTTTTTTATGAGGCACACTGTTTGTCTTTCTTTCGACATGGTCCATGACGGACAAGGGGTATACGGTCCCCTTTACCCGATATCTAGGGAGGTATGGCCTCCGGACGTGGCGGGACCTACTCACGGGTTACCCGCTAACCTAACGTCCTCCGGCTGGGACCTAGGTGAGGCTAACTGACCCGACCACTGGGTCTGTGGGTCCCGACCACTGCTTACACTGAGCCTCACCCCTTATAAGGGCTGCAAGGCTTGGTTCCAGGGTCCTATCTATCTTCAGCCCGGGCTTCGTGTGGCGAGAGAACTGAACTAGAGCTCTCAGCACTCTGGCTTTTATACAGGTTCGTGGCTGGCTCTGCCCAAGCCACGCCCCCCTTTTGGAACCTTCTGATTGGTCCTTCCCAATTGGTCGTTCTGATCCGCTTTCACCTCTGCATGACCCCGGGCATTTCCCCAGAGAGGTAACACTGCTGCACACCGTTGATACTCAGTGGTACTGCAGGTTACTGAATGGTGAGTGGCTATCACCTCTACACATGTATGCACAAATTATAATTCAAAATTATCTATAAGCATATTGACAAAATGTAATTACTGCACTGAAATGTACTTCATCATATCATATCGTATTCACAAGAAGTTGATCTCTGTCGGATGAGGCCTAAAACTGCAGCACTCAGATTGAGGGAAGCCAAGTGATAGTGCATTCTCTTTTTGTTGCAGAGGTTCAAGGTTCAAATCCGACAGGCATGCCTGGTTAGTCCAGGAATATGAATTACAAATATGCACCGTCTTAACAGCTGATTCTAAAACACTGTCATTCAAAACGTGTATGCTATTGCATGCTGGCATTGTGGTTAAAATTTGGCAAATTTGAAACATTACCCACAAATTACACAACTGAGATTACACATCAATCATCGCCTTCTACTAACAGACTCATGCCCACATGCAGGCTGGTGCAGGACCACCTTATGCCACACAGGGGCAGCTGCCACTTGGGGGTGCTTGCTGTATATAGGCTTGAAAAAAAAAAGACATTTGATTAAATTATGCTAATTTAAATTAGGCTTGGCTTCATTATCTAGGGGTGTATTACCAATCGCGATAATACAATGGAAAATGTCTAATTTTATGACATTTTGTAAATGTATGCAATTATGCAAACTAGGCTTAGCTTCGTTGTCTAGGGTGTATTACCAATCGTGAAAATACAATGATTCTCGCTTTCATTTTTACTGATTATGTTTTAGTATAATTCTATCAGGTCTCAGAATTCAGATCTCACCGCAGGATACAGTTCTTATAATTAAGATTATTATGCATGCACTTATGAAGGAACCACTCAGACTCTTCTATGTTAAGCAAGTTTAATATCTAAAAACACTCTAATATGCGAACACACTTATGATCGGAATCGTCAATACCGTACTCCTGAAGATGTCCTACTCATTGATCCGTACAATTAACCGTCAATGGTTACGTTTGTTAAAACTGAGTAACAACAATCGGCTAACTGCTCCGAGTAGAGCTACCATACATGGCAATAGGAAAAGTCCATACAAATTTATAATACTCATACGAAACATGCTAAAGAAACATGTGCCCAATGGCAAAAGTAGACATCAATGAATTCATTGGTAAGATTATGCAAGTAACGAAATGTCCTGAAACAATAGTGTGAGTGCTAGTGTGCCTATTTGGCTAACAGATGCTTAACAATTGGCGATTGAGACATCAATGAATTTGCGGGCAAGATTCTGTGATCAAAAGAAAAATCTCAACACAATAGTATTCCTGTGAGTGTGTAGATTCGTAACATAGATGCTTATAAATGTTTAGTGTTTCATCAATTTATTCATTGGTAAGGTTATGCAATTCAACTTTACGTTCTTTTTATTAAAGGTCTGTGACAAAGGTGAATCTATTGAAGCTTCATTGTCTCAAGATTACACATCTACAGAGTCTCCATTTGAATTTGTATTGTCTAGGAAGTCCACCCATACCTCCACTTCCACAAACTGCTGGGAGTTGCCTCGCTCTGCCTCACAGTCCGAATTCTCCTCCTGCTTCACGTTGCCTCTATGAATGTGAAGGTCCGATTTTGGAGTTGAATCTTCATCTTCACATTTTACCTTCACTTCTTCATTCTTCACTATCGCCTCTTCACATTTCACCTTCGCCTCTTCAAATTTCACCTTGATACATTTCATAGTGTCCAAGCTGGAATTTACTTCTGGTTCTTTTTTCAGTAGGGATGGGCTCATTGCAGCACTTTGACTTTCACAAGTCGATTTCAGACAACACTCCTTGGGGATCTTCTGATGCCTGTGTGTTCTCTGGTGTCTATGAAGATGTGCTAACTGTGAACATACCTTCCCGCACAGAGTGCACTTGAAGGGTTTCTCTTCAGTGTGTGTTCTCTGGTGTTCCTTAAGATGTGATGACTCTGCAAAGGGCTTCCCGCAAAGGGTGCACCTGAAAGGTTTTTCTCCTGTGTGTGTTCTCTGGTGTTTTTGAAGATATTGTGACTGTGCAAATGCCTTCTCACACACACTGCATTTGAAGGGTTTGTCTCCTGTGTGTGTTCTCTGGTGTTTTTTAAGATTTGACGACAGTGAAAATGCCTTCTCACACACACTGCACTTGAAGGCTTTCTCTCCTGTGTGTATTGTCTGGTGTTGTTTAAGAACTGATGACTTTGCAAACGCTTTATCGCACAAAAGGCACCTGAAAGGTTTCTCTCCAGTGTGTGTTCTCTCGTGTTTTTTAAGGGCAGATGAATCTGAAAATGCCTTCCCACACACACTACATCTGAAAGGTTTCTCTCCTGTGTGTATTCTCTGGTGTCTTTTCAGGGCAGATGATTCTGAAAATGCCTTCTCACACACAGTGCACTTGAAGGCTCTCTCCCCTGTATGCGTTCTCTGATGCATTTTAAGATGTGATGACTCTGAAAATGCCTTCTCACACACAGTGCACTTGAAGGGTTTCTCTCCTGTGTGTGTTCTCTGGTGCCTCTGAAGATCTGATGACTCTGTAAATGCCTTCTCACACACAGTGCACTTGAAAGGTTTCTCTCTTGTGTGTGTTTTCTCATGTTTTTTAAAGGCAGATGAATCTGAATATGCCTTCCCACACACACTACACCTGAAAGGTTTCTCTCCTGTGTGTGTTCTCTGGTGTCGTTTAAGAGGCAATGAACCCGAAAATCTCTTCTCACACACACTGCACTTGAAAGGTTTTTCTCGTGTGTGTGTTCTCTCGTGTTTTTTAAAGGCAGATGAATCTGAATATGCCTTCCCACACACACTACACCTGAAAGGTTTCTCTCCTGTGTGTGTTCTCTGGTGTCTTTTAAGAACTGATGACTGTGCAAATGCCTTCTCAC
Organism: Petromyzon marinus; assembly: GCF_048934315.1. Taxonomy (NCBI): domain Eukaryota; kingdom Metazoa; phylum Chordata; class Hyperoartia; order Petromyzontiformes; family Petromyzontidae; genus Petromyzon; species Petromyzon marinus. The sequence continues at coordinate 3,747,852 of NC_133737.1, forward strand.
ACACAATGCATTTGAATGGTTTCTCTCCTGTGTGTGTTCTCTGGTGTCTTTTCAGGGCAAATGAATTTGAAAATGCCTTCTCACACACAGTGCACTTGAAGAGTTTCTCCCCTGTTTGAGTTATCTGGTGCTGTGTCAATTTTCCAGTATAATCCATGCTGTTTGCATACTGGTCCAATTCTGCAGAGGAAGCGTCAGAAGAAGCGTCAGCTGCAAACAGAAAAAAACATCCACACCATCTACGTCAGTATCGAGGCACAGATAAATGAATATATACACAGTCACACATGACTTACACGTCTATATTTATTCATATATTCAAGATATTCCCCAATTCATCACACGGGCTGTTAAGGCACACAATGAGAGGCCAAATGGTTATAAATATGCCTGGAAGCCCTAGTATCTTCAAAATAAATGTTAACCCAAAACACCAAGCACACAATTTCGGCTGCCTGGCTGCAAAAGTAAAAGCAAAATTCAGCTAACATAGCAAAGGCTGTTGAAAATAATACTATTTGTATTATGCAGAAATGCATAAATTAATGTTCAATCGCAACTTAGATGTGTGAAGCCAGGCTCCGATTTGATTGAATGCTCGGATGAACAGATCTAACTTCAGCTGCATATATGCTGTGTTAATTTCCTGACTGTTTCCATTCTTACAAAAAGTTCCAGAGGAAAACTAAAATAAACGATTGTTTTGATTTAACCTCCATGTTCAATAGTTAAAATAATTTACTGCAAATACAAAGTTGACACTGTGACACACTGGCATGGTACAAAGGTGGTGGTGTGTCCAGAACCATGCCTGGCCAGCTTCATCTGCTCAGTATTAATGCTTCCTCACTTCACCATGTAATTAATTTAAGATCAATCAACATAGCAGAGGCCCACAATAAGTTCAGCTTTCACTTATCACTCATGTTTGCTGTTGGCGATAATCAAACTAATTCTTGAGTTCATAATGCAGTGAAATCACTGCACCACAGCTCCCCACAAAGATAAACTCTTAAATTCACATACATTTCACATGCATCATTAACATATATAAACAAAACATCCACCATTTATGACGAATTGGAAGTAACCTTATCCCAGTGCTAATGCCATGATAGATGCAATTTAAGGCCATGTAAGTGTGGATTGCTTGTCGGCAGGTAATGGGAATGATCCAGGTGTCAAGGGATGACGGACAGATGAACCAGCTGTGCTCCCCACTGTCTTGCTGGGTTTTAGGAACTCAGCGGTCCACCTATTCATGTGAGTGTCACTCTTCCGACCTCATAGTTGTTGAGGAGCAAATATCTATTAATTGCCCTGCAGCATACCTCACGGGCCTCCTCCACAGAGGCCAATCTTGACACTCCCGGCACCAGTCATCGGCAGGTCCGACCACCTCCACATCCTTCAAACTCTTCTTTAGCCAATGCCATGCCTGTTCAGCCCCTAATATCTGGACAAACAAAAGATGCTTGAGCATGCAGTGTCTGGGAATGCGGGATTCATGACCGAACCAATGCAGCCTCGCCTGCCAAAGAGACTCAAGATTATATTCTATATTGATATCTTAAGGATCTGTAAGCTTATAATACAATATAGTCTGGTTAAATAGAGAATGAATCATAGGCAGGCTAGCCTTCAATGTATAAGCCAGCAGAGATGGTAATTTAAATAAGTTCATATTCTGAATCCACAGAGTAATATCTGTGGCCAAGAAGAATCACAGCTTTGTTCGTTAGTATCTAAAAACGCTTGTCCTGGTGAGGGTCGTGGTGGCAGCATGCTGAGTAGGGCGGTCCAGGCCTCCCTTTCCCTGGCAACAGACTCTAGCTCAATCTGGGGAATTCCCAAGTGTTCCCAGGCCAGCTGAGCTACATAGTAATGCCAGCATGTCCTGGGCCAGCCCCGGGGTCATCACCCAGTGGGACGTGTCTGGTAGAGTTCCAGGGGGAGTCTATTGGGGGGCATCCTTACATATATTCTATATTGATATCACCCCTAGAGCCAGACCCATGGGTTGTGTTCGCCAACAAGCGCCTTGTGGCTGTGTGACCCACGTAACTCAGTGGCTACGTGGTGCCATCCTGTGTGTCGAACATCCGCAGAATTAAGGGTGAGGGGCGGGTGCGATGCCAGTATGGCAGGGAGAGGGATGGTCTCAAGACAGACTAGACCTTGGAGATGGACGCTCATACATAGCTTTGTATGGAAAAAGTGCAGGCACTTTCCAAACAGTGTTACAGTCTAATGAAAGAATGCTGCTCGACAAATTTGAAATGAGACTTTGGCTGCCAAACCAGGGCTGGTCGTGAACACATTAACCAGGTATGGGAGCTCCTCCAACACTTGTATAACTGCCTGATTATTTATGGAGAGTTTAGGAGGTGCAGTGTTGTATGACATGACATTCCCAGGCAGGTGATTTATTTGTGTAACATTTGCAAGGCCCCATTCCATGATGGAATTATCAAGGCACAGAACAAGATTCCCTAATTCCATCTCATTGAGTAGCCATTACCAAATCATCAGATGTAACATGGTTGACCAGCAGGAAACGATCCTTTAACTAAAACCAGGCATCGATTAGCATACAATTGTAACCGTAACGAATGTAATGGTTTTTATATGACCATTGGGAGCTTCTCAAACTACATAGTTATTGAAGATGCTATGTAATGTAATGCATGAGGCCAGCATGGATTTCTGTCACAAGCCAAGTTGAACAGGCAATGGTTCTGACTCCTGGTCACACAGCTTTAGACGGGGCTGCCCAAAATCGTACAAATCCTCAATAAATGAGAGCAGAGGCATATATTTGAAAACAAATAACAACCCAAAGCCCCAAGCCTCTTTGTGGTACCATAAGCCTTAATTAAATCAAGAAAGCCGAGAACTATTTTCTGCTGAAAATTAATATTCTGCTGTAGTCGATGACAAAAATACAGCAGCTCCTCGCATATCGCGGAAGATACGTTTTTGGAAATTGCAAAAGCTAAAAGCGCGATATTCAATACTTAAGCCTTACCTAAGCAATGGCATTAGGTAAACGTCAACTAAAGTTCACATCACAATTGAAATAAGTACTATACTGTATTCCAAATCAACTAAACAATTTAAATAAACACGGACAAACGAGTATAAATCTTTAAATGATAAAGCAGACGTTGCGTTTGTGTAGATTTTTTTGTGAACCAAATTGCGCCAACACACCTCAAACTTTCCATGCGTACTCACGGGTGAGTTCGTGTGTTTTTTGCACTATTTTTAGCTTACCTGCTCACCTTCAACACCTGTAGTACCACCTGCACACCCTCCCCCCGTTTCTCACCTCCCCCCCTCTCTCTCTTGCCATGTGTTAAAGCTCGGGGCATTCTCACAACTTCTGGTTTGCCACACATGCAAACACATTATGACATTTCATTTTCTACAATTCCACGCACTCACCATAACATAAGTGTCTCATATTTACCACATTATCCTTCCCTATTATCAGCCCTGCGTTTTTGCCGCCAAATTCATCCACTTCGGGCTTACTATCCTCTCTGCATGTGCACGGCTCACCTATAATACACACTGCAATATTTATTTAAAAAAACATGTACTATTCTAAAATATTTACATCTATGTACCAGGACTACCGTTCTCCTTCTACACAACAACATAGATGCTATAGAACAGCTAAGACTAAATACGTCAAGTCTACATCGCCTGGTAAGAAATAAAAAGCATGCAAATACATGCACTCGCGTTAAAATAATTATATATTTACACACCACCACAGACATACTATTAATATCCACATCAAGCACTACAATTACTTTGTTCCTTTGTGGCTATGTCTTCACATTCCTACGATTACACATTCAACTATCATTTCCGTAATCTCTATATAGCATTCACTCACGCAATATTTACTCTTATTATGCTTAATAACTTTGACCTCCACCGATAATGTCCCTCGCAGAAAACGTGTGCTTCTCTTCACCAAAGCCGATTACAATAATTTATGCCATCCGTACAAGTGCTGCAATGGCTGCACCTAGAGCGAATGAAACTGCTTAACACAAAGTGAGACAGCATGCTGCCTGGGCCGCACCTACAGCTAATTAATCTCCTGAACACTAAGAAGCAATGGAGCATGCTGCCAGTAATGTGATATTTGCAACTACAGCTTATGAAACTCCAGTACAGCAAGACGTTGGACGGCATGCTGCCAGTGCTGCTATTCCTGCACCTACAGCGAATGCAACTCCTCAACAGCAATGAGCTACACAGCAAAATATAGGCCTGTTTGTCTTGAGAGACAATGCTTTAGCGCCTTGCGAGGCCAGCTGTAGGTTTTGCAGCGCCTAGAATGACTTAGTAGGCCAATCCTTGAGTTACAGTCCATGACACAGCAATTGCAAGTGACTGCGGTGGCAGCTCCAGAGGTATTTATTGCTTTTTCTTTACGTCGCTCCTTCTTGGTCTGCCAAGCAGTGTGTAGTTTCTCCTCGCCTCTGCTGAAGCCTGTTTTCACAGCCTGCTGCCAGCTGAGTCAGTCGCCGGCAGTTTTCTCCCAATCATTTGGGTTGATGTCGCAGCTCTTCGTGTCCCGTTTACAGACATCTTTGAAGCGCAGGACTGGGCGACCAGTGGCCCGTGTGCCCGACGCCAGCTCGCCGTACAAGACATCCTTTGGTATTCTTCCCTCCTGTATGCGGCGCACGTGTCCAGGCCATCTCAGGCACCTATGACTGAGTAGGGAGTACAAGCTGGGAATGTTGGCAAAGTTGACGACTGAGGTGTTGGGAATGCGATCTTGCCATCTGATACCGAGGATGCACCCGAGACATCGGAGGTGGAATGTGTTTAGTCGATGTTCTTGATGGGCGTATATGTTGTCCAGGACTCAGACCCATAGAGGAGGGTGCTCAGGACACAGGCCCGGTACACCTGTACTTTGGTGTTGAGCATTTGGGATTTGATCTCCCGCACTCTTTTGGTCAACCTGGACATAGCTGTAGACGCCTTCCCAATGCGCTTGTCAATATTTGTGACAAGGGACAAATTGCAGGTGATGGTGGAACCCAAGTAGGTGAAGTCCTGAGCGACTTCCAGGGTGTAGCTGCCAATGTTTATGGAAGGGGTGTCTCTGACACCCTGGCCAATGACATTGGTGTTTTTCAGACTGATTGTCAGGCCAAAGTTGTTGCAAGGTGGTCGATGAGTGTCTGCAGACCTTGTTCTGTGTAAGCTGTCAGCACGGCATCATCAGCAAATAGGAGTTCTCTGATGAGGACTTTGCGGACTTTGGTTTTGGATCCGAGACGGCCAAGGTTGAAGAGTTTGCCATCAAAGGCATGTGTGAGCATAAGTGAGAAAAATATGCCAAACAGTGTTGGGACAAGCACGCACCCCTGCTTTACACCGCTGAGTATGGTAAATTCCTCTGAGGTGGTGCCGCTGTGCTGTATTGTTCCTTTTATGTTGTCATGGAAAGAGAAGACTGCCAGCAGCTTCAGTTGGCAGCCAATCGCTTTGAGGAGTTTGAAGAGGCTTCCCCTACTGATGAGATCAAAGGCTTTTGTAAGATCAAAGAATGCCAAGTACAGGGGCATTCTCTGTTCTCGACATTTCTCAAGTAGCTGATGCAAGGAGAAGAGCATGTCAATTGTGGACCTTCCTGCTCTGAAACCACACTGAGCCTCAGGATACATCCTCTCAGCTAGTATCTGTAATCTGCTGACCACACGGGCAAAGGTTTTCCCCATGATGCTCAGCAGGGAGATGCCGCGGTAGTTATTGCAGTCCCTGCGGTCACCCTTGTTTTTATATAGGGTGATGATGTTGGAGTCTCTCATGTCTTGAGGCATTGCTCCTTCCTCCCAGCACTGGCAGATAAATTCATAGAGTTTTGTGAGGATGGTGGGTATCGCACATTTCAGTACCTCAGGTGTGATGCCGTCCTTTCCCGGGGACTTGCCGCTGGCTAGTGAGTTGATGGCGATGCCAAGTTCCTTCAAGGCTCGAACATTGTCCAGTTCGTGTATCGTCGGTAGGGGCTTTACAGCAGCAAGGGTTTTCCTCCGGATCCTCCTGTTTTTCCCTCCACATTAAGAGCCAACATCACCACGTGTTTAGAGTATTTGACCGATATACATTTCCACACGTTGATAAGCCACTTTGTTGTGGGCAGGTCGCTTCTGAAAAAGAGCGGTATAGCAGCTCAAGTGGGCTTGGCCTTGGTAAGATTAAAAACTGTAGAAATATTTAAAAGAAACAAAGTTTCAAAGTAGTGAGCCAGGTGAAGACAAATTAAACTTTAGCAGAGAATTAAAGCAAATGCATTCAGGCGAGGGGAGGAGGCAAGGCCCCGCATGGCTAGGCCCCGCGTTGTAATGTTCCAACCTGGACATCGATTCCATCCTCGCTGCTACTCAATTGATATCCCTACGAGAGAGAGAAGGAGCGAGGCTCTACCTGGGTAAACAACAACAACCACCACAACAACAACAACCACGATGTGAACTTCTCACCTCGGATCCCAGTGAGTGCAGGCGAGTGGATCGGCAGCTTCCTGGAATCTCGTGACGTCACGCGGCTGCAGGCGGAGACATGACGTCACTAGAGGGGAACAAAACACTACCATACCCAATGTGCGGCGGTGTAACTTAATAAATTATGTTAATGAACTAGGCCCATATGTGAGTGAACTCGAGGTGGAGGGGGGGCTGGGGGGGGTGAGCTCCTTGGTGACATGACGTCACTAGTGGGTTACACCTCCCCCTCGCGTCCCACGGCCGATGAGGTAATGCTGAGTTGTGACGTCAGAGAGCGGGGTTAGATTTTAAGTTTATTTAGATTCATACTCTTTGGTTCTTTCGGTAAATGCACTCCCTCGTCGAGGAGGCTGCTCTTATTCTCCTTCTTTTCTACAGTTACATGCTAATTTCTCACATTAACATCATGCTAATCTCTCACATTAACATAGCCACTTCCGTGCCCTCGTTTAGGAGGCTGCTCTTCTATCTTACCGTTACATGCTAATTTCTCACATTAACATCACTAGTCCCGGCCACTTCTTTATAACCCTTGAGCTACACCCATTTCAAACTTTTTAAAACAGTCTGCCTCAGCAGCAGACCATGCTTTCCCACCTGATGATGGACGCTTGTGTTGCACCCGAAACGTCGTGATTTATTTCATTTTAAACCTACGTGACTTTACCGAAAGAACCAAAGAGTATGGATTCCTGCTGTCACGAAAGCTTCAAATCAAGATCGAGTTTGCTTGTTCTCCATGTGGTCACACTGATTTTTCTCCGGGTCCTCAAGTTATCCCCCTCCACATTTAGAAATATTTAGCAGCTATAAATGTCCACGTAATGAGTTACTTGGTTGCACTATAATTGTGATCAGGTTGCTTTTGAAAAATAGCTCTATAGCTCGGTGTACCTTAACTGGTAAAATAAAAATTGTGTGCTGTGTGAGAGGATTTTCCAGTTTAATGTCTCATTTAGCTGCAAGAGTCCAACATTTATTTTTCAGGAGGGTCCTGTATTGGACTATTTGGTGAACACAAACTACATTTCATGAGTTTAGGTTTGGGAGAAAAACGGACAATCCAGTGGAACACCAATGTAGAACAGGGGAAGAAATTACAAACCCAAACAGAAAAGACCGAGTTAGGCATCGAACCCAGGACCCTTATTGCTGTGAAGCGCGAGAGTTATTACTGCTCTACTTTACCACCTAAATGTTGAAGAGTTTGTGTAATATACACGTGTATTTTGTGAGTGCATTGTGTGTGTATATATTGTGGGCGCGAGTGAGTTTGTGTTGTGTATGCATGGACAGTACTTGGAATGCGATTGACACACCTTGTGCACCGTGCCCAACTTAAAAGGTACTCGCAGCAGTCTCTGCATTCCACTTCTCATCATCACGTTCCCACGCACCTGTAGTTTTATTTTTCAGAACAAGAGCATCTTCCTGCTTGGCATTATGCTGTGCTCAGTAGAGGGCTGTCTACCCCTCGTGAGACATCCTGGATCCTGAATTCCACAGACATCCAGGCGTCATCAGTCCACCGTTCGCCAGGACCGGCTACAGCTTCCTGATCAGGCCCATTTACTATTCAAGTTGGGGTATGACAGGTATGCTCTCTAGCCCGTACATTTTTTTACGTAGCATCATCATTGCTTATGTTGTTCGACTCTTCCAATGCCGCGAAAAGAAGAATTCATATGAGGTGCAGTTACATGGGGAGGTTAATCGATGCATTGTTGTCAAGATATCATTGCCTACTGGACAACCATGTGAATGATCTGGTAATGGCTACTCACTGGAGTGTGTCATGAAGAGGTGTGGCCTTGCATTTCTTCTACTCAAACAAAACAACTGCCTTGGTATTTTATATGAAACTTTCCAAATCCTGAACTCTCCATGATAATTGGGCAGTTTGTGGAAGTTATCGACGCCGGTCCCCCCACCACGAGTGGGACTTGCGCAGTGGGGAAGTGCAGGAACTTCACACAAATGGCCTGAAGGGTCGCGGCCCCTCCGTGGGAGAAATAGATGGCAACCGGGCTTCCGCACGCGGCCCTTCATTCCGGAGCAGATGTAGGAGGATCACCGGGCGGCAGATGCTGGGATTCTGTAGGGCGGCACAACGCAATCCCTTTGAAGTACCGCTTTTGGGGCTCGTTTTGCCCCGGCTTTTCGGACACATCAGACACCGGCTGCTCTGGAGATGGAAATGAGCTTTCCATTTGGGAATTAACATATGGTTCCGACCTTGACGGGTGCACAAACCAGTGACGGCGACCGACCTGAAAGCGCACGCACTGCGGCCAACTCAACCTCGACCTCAACAGGGTCCCCGCCCCAAGGCCGGTGTAATTAGGGGGACGTACCCAGGGGGTACCTGTGGACATTTCAGCCATGCCCTGTCCCCAGTTTTCCACGGGAGCCCGGACGCACGGTGTCCCAATGGATGGAACTTCTCATTCGCGGCCTGCCCCTTGGCCCGAATTTCCCCTTGGACGCTTCCTGTGTCTCTGTCAATCGCCTGAACGTAACTTTGCACGGGGGGGGGGGGGGGGGGGGTCGCTCTCCCTCCCATACACAAGATGAAATTAGACACCGCGGGTGTGCAAATCCCAGTCCTACTGCACTTCATTGACCCCCCTGGCACAGCATCAATGTTACAGTCCTGTGCAGGCGTTCCACCATCCCGTCTGAGGTTGGTAGGGTGAAGTCCTCTTTTTTTAGTACCTAGGAAGTCGCACACCTCCCGTAACAATTTAGAAGAAAAATTCTGCCCCTGATCTGCGAGAAGTTGTTCAGGGGCTCCCTTATCCATGATGTAGCCATGCAAAAATGCGTCCGAAATGGATGCGGCCGACTGGTCAGGCAGATGCCATGCCATCGGCCACCGGCAAAGATATTCCACTCCGACCAGGAGAAATGTATTTTCCCTCTGAGTAGCGGGGAATGGTCCAAAAATATCCAGTGCGACTAGCTCGTTAATTCGAGACACCGTGATTGAATTGTCATGGAGGCTGGGACTGCCTCGACGGTGGTTTGCGGCGTGCGCAGTTGGCGCACCCTTTAACCAGGTGATATAAGTCACCCATCATACCCAGGCGAATAGATGTCCCGCTTCAGCATCAACAGCATTTTACAGACTCCAAGGTGCATTAGCTTCTCATATACCAACTCGGATGAGTTTACCCCGCAGGGCGGTGGGAACCACTGTACGTTTCGATCACAACACAAGCGATCGTCATCAGGATGAAAAAGGGGCTTTTTCCATTTTTCTTTTTACCATTTTTCCTCCTGATGACGATCGCCTGTTGTGATCGAAACGTCTTAGTTTTTCTTTCATAGTTTTTCTTTTTTTTCTATCATTGTGACTTTACTGTAAGAACCAAATAACACCATACAATAGCGCTGCAGCTCCTCATCCCATCGCATCAAGAGCTGTTGCGAAGGACTACAAGGGAGGCCCCTGACGGAACGGCTCTACTCCCCATATTTTCTACACGGTACCGCAATTTAATCAAGGAAACGTCCTCCATCTGCAGTCGTCCCCACTCTGCAAGCGTGAAGCCTAGCGCACCATCACTGGGCTCAGCCACCACAAGTGGCACTGCATCCCCACACGCCGCCACCACCCGAGGCAGGCCAGCCAGTGAAGGTCTACACCGGCCCGCACCCATAGACCATGCGCACTGGTTATTTGGTGGCAGGCGAGAGACAGTGCATCTGCGTTGCAGTGCCCTACGCCTTTCCTGTAAACAACAGTGAATGTGTATTCCTGCAGTACTTTGAGCCAGCGGGACAGCTGCCCGGAAGGCTGGTCAATGTGCAGGGAGTATTGAAGGGCCGCGTGGGCCGTGCGCACCACAAAGTCCCATCCATAAAGGTAGGGCCGAAACTGTTGGACAAAATAAAAAATGGCCAACAACTCCCTGTGCATATTCTTAGTTTTTTCGGTAAAGTCACGTTGAAGAGAAACAACAAAATAACAAAATATATATAAAACAATAAAAAATTCTCACGACGTTTCGACCATAACTCAAACGGTCATCATCAGGTGTGTCGGTTTGCATAAATTTATTTTGAAAACGGCATATTTATTTATATATAAAAATAACGTTTGCGTCACGCGCAACGATGGCAGTTTGCCAGGACTAGTCCATCTATTTTTTGAAAAGAGGAGGGGGGAGACGAAATTTGTTTTTATGTAAGCTGTCTGAAAGGCACTGTAAGCGTGAACAATCAATCAAGAACTGAAATGATTTATCAAATCTTTCCAATGATTGCTAAGATAGAATCCATCTTCTCGGTTGAAATTGTCTCTGTGTTTGTATATGTGGATAGCCTCATGAACGAATCTCTCATGGAAGCCAGATGGCTTACAAAGAACCTCCGTCTTGGAAAAGTCAATGGCATGTGAGCCTACTGAATTAGAACAATGATCTGCTACGGCCGAGGTGTTGGTCCTACCGTGTTTAAGGTCTGCTTTATGTTCACGAATGCGGTCCGAGATATGGCGTTTGGTTTCTCCAATGTAACTACTACCACAGAGGCAACTTAGTTTGTAGACACCAGGGTATTGTATGTCCGGAATCACATCTTTTACAGACGGAACCAGATCACGGATTTTATGTAATGTGTTGAAACGGACCTGGATCTTGTGTTTATTCAAGATTTTGGAGATCTTTTTTGTGATCCCAGCAATGTAGGGTAAAGTGATGGTTTTGAAAGGCTCCTCAAGAGGGTTCTTCTTCATGGTTTGAGTGATAGCTTTGCGGATTGTATAGTCGGAGTAACCATTAGCCCTAAGAGCTTGGTGTACGTGCTTGAGTTCACTGCTTATGTGTTCCTGGTCGGATATGCATTGGGCTCTATGATACAGAGTCTTGATGAGAGAATTCTTCTGTGATGGATGGTGGTGGGAATCCGGTTTCAGATAAGCATCCGTATGGGTAGCTTTCCTGTAGACAGAGTGGCTCATTGAACCATCAGGTCTCTTTTTAATTAGGACATCCAAAAAAGGTATCTTGCCATCTATTTCGACTTCCATGGTAAATCTGATGGCTGGGTGTATGGAATTGATGTGGTCGAAGAATTTGTCTAGAGCAGGCCGGCCATGTGGCCAGATGACAAAAGTGTCATCCACGTACCTCTTCCATAAGGTTGGGCGCAGAGTGGCAGTCTGGATGGCGTCAGTCTCAAATTTCTCCATGAAAATGTTAGCTATAACTGGAGAAAGGGGGGAGCCCATTGGGGTGCCCTCAGTTTGTTTGTAGAAAGTTCCATTCCAAGTGAAGTATGTATTGGTTAAACAGTGTCTCACCAGGGGGGGTACCTCAGTGTTTAGTCCTTGATGAACCAAGTCTTCAATGATTGCAATGGTGTCAGGTACAGGAACCTTGGTGAATAAGGAAACTACATCAAAACTGACAAGCAGGTCGTCTGGGGACAGGGAAATACCCTTGATTGTTGATACCAGGTGAGTAGAATTTTGTACCGCAGAGGTGGTCTTTCCAGTGAAAGGACGCAGGATTTCAGACAAAAAACGAGCTAGTTTGTAGGTGGGGGAGCTGATAGTAGAGACTATGGGACGAAGAGGTGTATCAACTTTATGTATTTTTGGTAAGCCGTATAATCTTGGTGGCCTGGCAGCAGAAGGTTTCAACGAAAACTGTTTAGATTGATCAATTAATGTGGTTGAATCAGAAATTATTTTGTTGGTTTGTGTGACGAGGCTGTTGGTGGGATCTCTTTTTATTTTTGTATAACTACCATCGTCGAGTAATTCTTTAATTTTGTTGTTGTATTCTATTTTATCCATGATAACAGTAGCATTGCCTTTGTCAGCTGAGAGAACTACAATATCATTCCTCTTTTTTAATTTATATAATTCAAAACGCTCATCTTTGCTGAGGTTGCTAGCTGGCATCTTAGCGTTTTTGAGGGTTGCAGCGATTTCAGATCTTGCTACGTCTGCAGCGATGTGACCCAGGCCCCTGAGAGCAACGTCTACTTGGGCAATTATATCATTAACTGGTATGTGTTTAGGTGTGACTGCAAAGTTTAGACCTTTAGCTAAAACGGATTTCAGACCATCGGAAATAGAACTGTTACTGCGATTAATTACGACTTTATTAACGTCTAACTTTTTGGTGTGTGGGTCCGGTCTTTTGTTTAAGAGGAGGTTAAATTTGGAAATCAGGTTTTCCTTACATTTGGTCGACATCGTAGCAGCTGAAGAGGCAGTCATATTGTCTACATGTTCCCAATCCGATGTGGACATTATTGCCGTCAATGATAAGTGTGATTTGTAGAGTGTCTTGTCTAACTGATCTAGTTCTGTGCGTATAAGTCTGATTTTTTCTGAGATAAGAGCTAAACTAGTTTTGAAAAGAATTCGTTTCGCATTAGAAGAAGTTACAGTAGCAGAGGTGAGTGTAAATGCGATTGGTATTACCCCAGAGTCGCGGCATCTCTTCAGGAAGGTGAGAGACTCGATCAGCTGAGCTTTCTTATCCCGGAGTTTGTTGAAAGATCTTAAAGTTATGTGAAAACCCTCCCCGTAGAGGCGATTAAATTTTGATTTAAAGCTTTCGTGACTGCAGTAATTCATATTCTTAGTTTTTTCGGTAAAGTCACGTTGAAGAGAAACAACAAAATAACAAAATATATATAAAACAATAAAAAATTCTCACGACGTTTCGACCATAACTCAAACGGTCATCATCAGGTGTGTCGGTTTGCATAAATTTATTTTGAAAACGGCATATTTATTTATATATATAAAAATAACGTTTGCGTCACGCGCAACGATGGCAGTTTGCCAGGACTAGTCCATCTATTTTTTGAAAAGAGGAGGGGGGAGACGAAATTTGTTTTTATGTAAGCTGTCTGAAAGGCACTGTAAGCGTGAACAATCAATCAAGAACTGAAATGATTTATCAAATCTTTCCAATGATTGCTAAGATAGAATCCATCTTCTCGGTTGAAATTGTCTCTGTGTTTGTATATGTGGATAGCCTCATGAACGAATCTCTCATGGAAGCCAGATGGCTTACAAAGAACCTCCGTCTTGGAAAAGTCAATGGCATGTGAGCCTACTGAATTAGAACAATGATCTGCTACGGCCGAGGTGTTGGTCCTACCGTGTTTAAGGTCTGCTTTATGTTCACGAATGCGGTCCGAGATATGGCGTTTGGTTTCTCCAATGTAACTACTACCACAGAGGCAACTTAGTTTGTAGACACCAGGGTATTGTATGTCCGGAATCACATCTTTTACAGACGGAACCAGATCACGGATTTTATGTAATGTGTTGAAACGGACCTGGATCTTGTGTTTATTCAAGATTTTGGAGATCTTTTTTGTGATCCCAGCAATGTAGGGTAAAGTGATGGTTTTGAAAGGCTCCTCAAGAGGGTTCTTCTTCATGGTTTGAGTGATAGCTTTGCGGATTGTATAGTCGGAGTAACCATTAGCCCTAAGAGCTTGGTGTACGTGCTTGAGTTCACTGCTTATGTGTTCCTGGTCGGATATGCATTGGGCTCTATGATACAGAGTCTTGATGAGAGAATTCTTCTGTGATGGATGGTGGTGGGAATCCGGTTTCAGATAAGCATCCGTATGGGTAGCTTTCCTGTAGACAGAGTGGCTCATTGAACCATCAGGTCTCTTTTTAATTAGGACATCCAAAAAAGGTATCTTGCCATCTATTTCGACTTCCATGGTAAATCTGATGGCTGGGTGTATGGAATTGATGTGGTCGAAGAATTTGTCTAGAGCAGGCCGGCCATGTGGCCAGATGACAAAAGTGTCATCCACGTACCTCTTCCATAAGGTTGGGCGCAGAGTGGCAGTCTGGATGGCGTCAGTCTCAAATTTCTCCATGAAAATGTTAGCTATAACTGGAGAAAGGGGGGAGCCCATTGGGGTGCCCTCAGTTTGTTTGTAGAAAGTTCCATTCCAAGTGAAGTATGTATTGGTTAAACAGTGTCTCACCAGGGGGGGTACCTCAGTGTTTAGTCCTTGATGAACCAAGTCTTCAATGATTGCAATGGTGTCAGGTACAGGAACCTTGGTGAATAAGGAAACTACATCAAAACTGACAAGCAGGTCGTCTGGGGACAGGGAAATACCCTTGATTGTTGATACCAGGTGAGTAGAATTTTGTACCGCAGAGGTGGTCTTTCCAGTGAAAGGACGCAGGATTTCAGACAAAAAACGAGCTAGTTTGTAGGTGGGGGAGCTGATAGTAGAGACTATGGGACGAAGAGGTGTATCAACTTTATGTATTTTTGGTAAGCCGTATAATCTTGGTGGCCTGGCAGCAGAAGGTTTCAACGAAAACTGTTTAGATTGATCAATTAATGTGGTTGAATCAGAAATTATTTTGTTGGTTTGTGTGACGAGGCTGTTGGTGGGATCTCTTTTTATTTTTGTATAACTACCATCGTCGAGTAATTCTTTAATTTTGTTGTTGTATTCTATTTTATCCATGATAACAGTAGCATTGCCTTTGTCAGCTGAGAGAACTACAATATCATTCCTCTTTTTTAATTTATATAATTCAAAACGCTCATCTTTGCTGAGGTTGCTAGCTGGCATCTTAGCGTTTTTGAGGGTTGCAGCGATTTCAGATCTTGCTACGTCTGCAGCGATGTGACCCAGGCCCCTGAGAGCAACGTCTACTTGGGCAATTATATCATTAACTGGTATGTGTTTAGGTGTGACTGCAAAGTTTAGACCTTTAGCTAAAACGGATTTCAGACCATCGGAAATAGAACTGTTACTGCGATTAATTACGACTTTATTAACGTCTAACTTTTTGGTGTGTGGGTCCGGTCTTTTGTTTAAGAGGAGGTTAAATTTGGAAATCAGGTTTTCCTTACATTTGGTCGACATCGTAGCAACTGAAGAGGCAGTCATATTGTCTACATGTTCCCAATCCGATGTGGACATTATTGCCGTCAATGATAAGTGTGATTTGTAGAGTGTCTTGTCTAACTGATCTAGTTCTGTGCGTATAAGTCTGATTTTTTCTGAGATAAGAGCTAAACTAGTTTTGAAAAGAATTCGTTTCGCATTAGAAGAAGTTACAGTAGCAGAGGTGAGTGTAAATGCGATTGGTATTACCCCAGAGTCGCGGCATCTCTTCAGGAAGGTGAGAGACTCGATCAGCTGAGCTTTCTTATCCCGGAGTTTGTTGAAAGATCTTAAAGTTATGTGAAAACCCTCCCCGTAGAGGCGATTAAATTTTGATTTAAAGCTTTCGTGAACTCAAGCACGTACACCAAGCTCTTAGGGCTAATGGTTACTCCGACTATACAATCCGCAAAGCTATCACTCAAACCATGAAGAAGAACCCTCTTGAGGAGCCTTTCAAAACCATCACTTTACCCTACATTGCTGGGATCACAAAAAAGATCTCCAAAATCTTGAATAAACACAAGATCCAGGTCCGTTTCAACACATTACATAAAATCCGTGATCTGGTTCCGTCTGTAAAAGATGTGATTCCGGACATACAATACCCTGGTGTCTACAAACTAAGTTGCCTCTGTGGTAGTAGTTACATTGGAGAAACCAAACGCCATATCTCGGACCGCATTCGTGAACATAAAGCAGACCTTAAACACGGTAGGACCAACACCTCGGCCGTAGCAGATCATTGTTCTAATTCAGTAGGCTCACATGCCATTGACTTTTCCAAGACGGAGGTTCTTTGTAAGCCATCTGGCTTCCATGAGAGATTCGTTCATGAGGCTATCCACATATACAAACACAGAGACAATTTCAACCGAGAAGATGGATTCTATCTTAGCAATCATTGGAAAGATTTGATAAATCATTTCAGTTCTTGATTGATTGTTCACGCTTACAGTGCCTTTCAGACAGCTTACATAAAAACAAATTTCGTCTCCCCCCTCCTCTTTTCAAAAAATAGATGGACTAGTCCTGGCAAACTGCCATCGTTGCGCGTGACGCAAACGTTATTTTTATATATATAAATAAATATGCCGTTTTCAAAATAAATTTATGCAAACCGACACACCTGATGATGACCGTTTGAGTTATGGTCGAAACGTCGTGAGAATTTTTTATTGTTTTATATATATTTTGTTATTTTGTTGTTTCTCTTCAACGTGACTTTACCGAAAAAACTAAGAATATGAATTACTGCAGTCACGAAAGCTTTAAATCAAAATTTAATCGCCTCTACGGGGAGGGTTTTCACATAACTTTAAGATCTTTCAACAAACTCCGGGATAAGAAAGCTCAGCTGATCGAGTCTCTCACCTTCCTGAAGAGATGCCGCGACTCTGGGGTAATACCAATCGCATTTACACTCACCTCTGCTACTGTAACTTCTTCTAATGCGAAACGAATTCTTTTCAAAACTAGTTTAGCTCTTATCTCAGAAAAAATCAGACTTATACGCACAGAACTAGATCAGTTAGACAAGACACTCTACAAATCACACTTATCATTGACGGCAATAATGTCCACATCGGATTGGGAACATGTAGACAATATGACTGCCTCTTCAGCTGCTACGATGTCGACCAAATGTAAGGAAAACCTGATTTCCAAATTTAACCTCCTCTTAAACAAAAGACCGGACCCACACACCAAAAAGTTAGACGTTAATAAAGTCGTAATTAATCGCAGTAACAGTTCTATTTCCGATGGTCTGAAATCCGTTTTAGCTAAAGGTCTAAACTTTGCAGTCACACCTAAACACATACCAGTTAATGATATAATTGCCCAAGTAGACGTTGCTCTCAGGGGCCTGGGTCACATCGCTGCAGACGTAGCAAGATCTGAAATCGCTGCAACCCTCAAAAACGCTAAGATGCCAGCTAGCAACCTCAGCAAAGATGAGCGTTTTGAATTATATAAATTAAAAAAGAGGAATGATATTGTAGTTCTCTCAGCTGACAAAGGCAATGCTACTGTTATCATGGATAAAATAGAATACAACAACAAAATTAAAGAATTACTCGACGATGGTAGTTATACAAAAATAAAAAGAGATCCCACCAACAGCCTCGTCACACAAACCAACAAAATAATTTCTGATTCAACCACATTAATTGATCAATCTAAACAGTTTTCGTTGAAACCTTCTGCTGCCAGGCCACCAAGATTATACGGCTTACCAAAAATACATAAAGTTGATACACCTCTTCGTCCCATAGTCTCTACTATCAGCTCCCCCACCTACAAACTAGCTCGTTTTTTGTCTGAAATCCTGCGTCCTTTCACTGGAAAGACCACCTCTGCGGTACAAAATTCTACTCACCTGGTATCAACAATCAAGGGTATTTCCCTGTCCCCAGACGACCTGCTTGTCAGTTTTGATGTAGTTTCCTTATTCACCAAGGTTCCTGTACCTGACACCATTGCAATCATTGAAGACTTGGTTCATCAAGGACTAAACACTGAGGTACCCCCCCTGGTGAGACACTGTTTAACCAATACATACTTCACTTGGAATGGAACTTTCTACAAACAAACTGAGGGCACCCCAATGGGCTCCCCCCTTTCTCCAGTTATAGCTAACATTTTCATGGAGAAATTTGAGACTGACGCCATCCAGACTGCCACTCTGCGCCCAACCTTATGGAAGAGGTACGTGGATGACACTTTTGTCATCTGGCCACATGGCCGGCCTGCTCTAGACAAATTCTTCGACCACATCAATTCCATACACCCAGCCATCAGATTTACCATGGAAGTCGAAATAGATGGCAAGATACCTTTTTTGGATGTCCTAATTAAAAAGAGACCTGATGGTTCAATGAGCCACTCTGTCTACAGGAAAGCTACCCATACGGATGCTTATCTGAAACCGGATTCCCACCACCATCCATCACAGAAGAATTCTCTCATCAAGACTCTGTATCATAGAGCCCAATGCATATCCGACCAGGAACACATAAGCAGTGAACTCAAGCACGTACACCAAGCTCTTAGGGCTAATGGTTACTCCGACTATACAATCCGCAAAGCTATCACTCAAACCATGAAGAAGAACCCTCTTGAGGAGCCTTTCAAAACCATCACTTTACCCTACATTGCTGGGATCACAAAAAAGATCTCCAAAATCTTGAATAAACACAAGATCCAGGTCCGTTTCAACACATTACATAAAATCCGTGATCTGGTTCCGTCTGTAAAAGATGTGATTCCGGACATACAATACCCTGGTGTCTACAAACTAAGTTGCCTCTGTGGTAGTAGTTACATTGGAGAAACCAAACGCCATATCTCGGACCGCATTCGTGAACATAAAGCAGACCTTAAACACGGTAGGACCAACACCTCGGCCGTAGCAGATCATTGTTCTAATTCAGTAGGCTCACATGCCATTGACTTTTCCAAGACGGAGGTTCTTTGTAAGCCATCTGGCTTCCATGAGAGATTCGTTCATGAGGCTATCCACATATACAAACACAGAGACAATTTCAACCGAGAAGATGGATTCTATCTTAGCAATCATTGGAAAGATTTGATAAATCATTTCAGTTCTTGATTGATTGTTCACGCTTACAGTGCCTTTCAGACAGCTTACATAAAAACAAATTTCGTCTCCCCCCTCCTCTTTTCAAAAAATAGATGGACTAGTCCTGGCAAACTGCCATCGTTGCGCGTGACGCAAACGTTATTTTTATATATATAAATAAATATGCCGTTTTCAAAATAAATTTATGCAAACCGACACACCTGATGATGACCGTTTGAGTTATGGTCGAAACGTCGTGAGAATTTTTTATTGTTTTATATATATTTTGTTATTTTGTTGTTTCTCTTCAACGTGACTTTACCGAAAAAACTAAGAATATGAATTACTGCAGTCACGAAAGCTTTAAATCAAAATTTAAAACTCCCTGTGCATTACGCAGTAGCGCTGTTCTGCGGGAGATAACACCCGACTACCATAGGCTATGACCCTCTCCGCACCGTTTACGACCTGTGACAGTACAGCGCCTATCCCAGTATCGCTGGCGTCCGTGTCCAAAATAAAGGGCAGAGAGAAATCGGGGTAGCTGACAGGGGGTACGTTGGCGAGGCCTTGACGTAGCGCGACAGACGCGACCTGCTTCCCCCACCAAAATCTCTGCCCTTTAGTGGTCAATGCGTGGAGCAGTTTGGCGATCGTTGCGAACCCCAGAATGAACCGGCGATTGTAGGACACAAACCCGACGAAACTGCAAACTTCACCCACCGACCTGCACACACGCATTTTTGGCGGGATCCGTGGGTAGCCTGGACACGCTTACAATATGGCTCAGATACTGTACCGATGTTTGTAAAAGGTGACGTTTTTGCGGTTTGAATGAGATTGGCCACCCGCACTCTAACACCGACTGCAATTGATGCAGATGTTCCTCAAACGTACATCCGAACACAATAACGTCGTCCAAGTAAATGAGGCAAGAGTCCCATTGGTGATCTGCCAAGACCAACTCCATTAGCAGCTGAAACGTTGCCAGGCACGAGTGCAGCCCCATGGGAAGACAATTAATTTGGAATAACCCCTGGGGCATTCGAAACGCGGTCTTACACCTGGATTTCTCATCTAGGTGCAGCTGCCAGAATCCTGACAGCAAGTCAAGGGTCGAGAAGAACGGTGTGCTCAACAACACGTTGAATGAGTCGTCCATCCACGGAAGGGCATAAGCATCGGCCACCGAAACCTTATTTAGTTTCCGGTAATCTAGGCAGAAATGTAGACTGCTGTCCTGCTTTTTAAGCAAAACGATGGGCTGGTGGAGGGAGAGATGATGTCTGCGGCCAACATCTGGTCAACTGCCTGGCGAACATGGTCCTTCTCCCTAGGGCTCTGTATTACAGGAGCAGAATTTCCCGTGTCGATGCGGTGCTGCAGCAACGAAGTGCGGCCAATATCAAATTTACCGTGACTGAAGATGTCTGCAAAATCCCGTAACAGGGAGCGCAGTTCCTTTTGCTGTTCCTGAGACAAGTCGGGATTTCCAGAGTATAAATTTTCAATTCACGCGTCGTCCGACTCGCCTCCCTGTTCCACCATGCCAACAACCTCCGCGGCAGCCGCGTCATCCTCAGCGCAGGTTTCTCTGCAAGCCGACTGCACATCCCAGCTGCTGGTTGTACTAACACACATTACATGTCGTGGTGTTTTTATTTATGTATCGTGCAGTGTATTTCGCCTGCATAGATTAAGCCCCACATTTGATGTGAAGTAATCAGACGAAGACAAACTACACAATAATCAAATACAATAACAACGGTAGATGTTGCAGGCCAGTCCTGCATGGCTGGACGCCGCTTTGTAATATTTTATTGTTACAACCTGGACATGGATTCCACTGCTTAGCTGGATTATCAGGAGCAAGTGAAGGTTTATTGAGATTCTAAGTGAGCGGCCATCTTTAGTTTATTTGGGACAGGTTGAGAAGAAATGTATGATTAGGTCCATGGAACCAGTGCAGTTTAGCAAGGTAAAATACATGAGGATGACAGAGGATCTGTTCGGGAAGTGTTTTTTCAGGTAATTGTCAGTTCTCTCCCTTTGAAGGGGTTCAAGATTCAAATGCGGCCGGCAGCTCTGGTTATTACTGTGGCTGCAGTAACATGAAAAAATATGCACCATCTGCTTCACAGTGGATGTTAAAATGCCTTTCATTCAAAATAAATAAGCCATTCCATGCGAATATAATTGTTAACATTTACCAAATTTGAACAAGTATCCAAAAGCTACCCACCTGACATCAATCATCACCTCCTACTAGCAGACCAACATCCACTTAGACCGCTGCTCAGTCAACTCGTGCGGCACAGGGACAGTTACGCCTTATAAATACAAATATTGGTATTAGTATCCCAAGGTGCATGCTATTGAGCTTCCGTGTCTCAGCCTCCTGGTTACAGGATCTACCCAACACGTATGGTCACGTATATTGGCTGCTCCTACTCTACATTATAAAAAAAAATGCCACCCAAACCTCCACATCGAAAGTCGGCTGGAATTTGTCCCAGGTTCCCTCACAGTCCAAGCTCTCTTCCCGCTTTCAGCTGTCTTCATTGAAGACCTGGAGATCAAACCCTGGAGTCTTCATGTCACCTTTCCTCCTGCCATGTATCCAAGCAAGAATGTTCTAATGGTTCTTGCGTTGCAAGGTATGGGCTTATTGTGAAACTGGGAATTTCACACCTTGAATGCCGACTCTGCTCCTTGAGCTCCTTACGCATGTTTCAGTTTCAAAACACTTCAAAGGCCTTCAAACACAGTGTACTTGACGGGGTTTTTACTGTGTTCCCTGGCGGTTGTGAAGATTTGATGGCCGTGCAAATGTCTTACCACACAAAGTGCACCTAATGGGCTCCTCTTCTGTGCGTGTTCTCTTGTCGGTCAAGATTTGATGACCGTGCAAATGAATTCCAAGACTCAGTGCGGTCGTCACGTCCCTTGGACGAGGGGAGTTTTGCTCTTGGTGAGGTCACAAACCAGAGATAGGGAGGCGCTGACATCACCCACTCGTGACTTTGAGGTGATGTCTCCAGAGGAGACTTTTACATATTTAAGTTAACATTTGGTAAGCAGTGGGATATTGATGAACATTCGTGAACACAAAGCAGACCTTAAACACGGTAGGACCAACACCTCGGCCGTAGCAGATCATTGTTCTAATTCAGTAGGCTCACATGCCATTGACTTTTCCAAGACAGAGGTTCTTTGTAAGCCATCTGGTTTCCATGAGAGATTCGTTCATGAGGCTATCCACATATATAAGCACAGAGACAATTTCAACCGAGAAGATGGATTCTATCTTAGCAATCATTGGAAAGATTTGATAAACCATTTCAGTTCTTAATTGATTGTTCACGCTTACAGTGGCTTTCAGACAGCATACATTATAAAAAATGTCGTCTCCCCCCTCCTCTTTTCAAAATATAGATGGACTAGTCCTGGGCAAACTGCCAAATCGCTGCGCGTGACGCTAACGTTTTTTTTATAAATAAATAAATGCGCCGTTTAAAAATTAATTTATGCAAACCAACACACCTGAAGATGACCGTTTGAGTTATGGTCGAAACGTCGTGAGAATTTTTATTTTTTTATATATATTATATTATTTTGTTGTTTCTCTTCAACGTGACTTTACCGAAAAAACTAAGAATATGAATTACTGCAGTCACGAAAGCTTTAAATCAAAACGGTTATTTAAGTTAAATTTAAACAGATTACAATTAAATAAATCCTAGACTAGAAGACAAATCTGTAACAAAAATCCATGATGCATTTCAAATGTGCTCTTTAAATTACGTCCTTGCGATGAAAGAGATCAGCAAACACGTCTCTTTCATTTATTGGTCTCTCCACGACACAAAGAAGTGTTTTACACAAACTATAAATATCAGTCTTCTGGGAGTGCATCATTGATTCAGTGCAAGCCACCTGTGGACCAGTATTGGTGTAAAATGTCTCAACAGCAGTCGGGCTTGCTTCAACTGATGGTTACGAACATCCAGATGTTAATCAGCAAGGAGCATTTCTAGTCCTAGTTCGACAACATAAAAACCACATTTCAATGGTGCATCCTTTTGGGACATGCTTTAGCGGGTTTCGGTGTATACCCGAAACCCTAGCTAGCATCGCTGTTGTTTAAATTCCGGTGGGGCCTCTATGTCACGCGACGCACCAAATTACCGTGCGCGAAACACAGCCAACACCACTGCCGGTATATTTCAAATGTATGGTGCCAACTTAGAATTTAATCTCTACAGAAAACATACAATGTTATAGAAAAACAGGCCTACTACTTCTCTAGGGGAGAGCACGCATCACAAGCCACCATACCAACACAAATGACCCTCGCAACAACACAACAACCAACACAGTCACACAACCTGACAACCACGGCATCACCGACTTCCTCCACCACGGACGCTGGTGGAAGAAAACCGCTGAGCAAAACTCCGAAGGCACCAATGACGCACCACCCAGCTCTGGAACAGACCGAACAAAAATCCTCCAAACACCACCTCAGTGGACCAATCCCAACCACCTTGAGCCAGATCAGCAGGCAACCTTGAGCAGGATCAGTAACTGAATGAAATCCCCCGCCCCTTCCTCTCGGTTCCCCACGGCGGGGCGTTTTATTGAACCACACCATTGGGCCCTTCCCCCATTTGATCGCCACGGCGTGCCGACGAGTCCAAACCCCCGTGCCCACGAGCCAATGCAATCCCACACACCTGCAACCACTTTCACACAAAGTCCCCTCCTCCCTGCTTCTCACCAATCAAAGAAACACCCTGCTCCCCAAAGCTATCACTCTGACTGCCACACACATATAACATTTAAGTGGTATGCCTTGTAACTGATGAATGATGTGAATGTTCAATCTAGATTTGAAGTTTTAATCTAGATTCGAAGGTTATTTTATACCTACGTGACTTTACCGAAAGAAGCAAAGAGGATGTGAATGTTCCTTATTTCAAAGACAATGACTTGTTCCAGAGGCAGATGTTTCCTGAATCACGAAAAATACCAGTTGACCCATATCACAAGAACAACAGCTCTCACGTGAGTTATCTGTACAGGTTACTTCCAAATCACACACTTTCTCCTAACAATCACGTATTCCATGTTTGACCCTTATAGACAAAATGTTACATGTGTAGTGTTGTAATTCCAGACGAATAGACTTTTTATGAGGCACACTGTTTGTCTTTCTTTCGACACGGTCCCTAACATACAAGGGGTATACGGTCCCCTTTACCCGATATCTAGGGAGGTATGGCCTCCGGACTTGGCGGGACCAACTCACGGGTTACCCGCTAACCTAACGTCCTCCGGCTGGGACCTAGGGGAGGCTAACTGACCCGACCACTGGGTCTGTGGGTCCCGACCACTGGTTACACTGAGCCTCAGCCCTGAGAAGGGCTGCAAGGCTTGGTTCCAGGGTCCTGTCTATCCAGGACCTATTCTCCCCTGACCACTGCTTACACTGAGCCTCTACCTTTAGAAGGGCTGTAAGGCTTGGTTACAGAGTCCTATCTATCTTCAGCCCGGGCTTCGTGTGGAGAGAGAACTGAACTAGAGCTCTCAGCACTCTGGCTTTTATACAGGTTCACGGCTGGCTCCGCCCAAGCCACGCCTCCCCTTTTGGAACCTTCTGATTGGTCCTTCCCAATCGGTCGTTCTGATCCGCTTTCACCTCTGCTTGACCCCGGGCATTTCCCCAGGGAGGTAACACTGCTGCACACCGTTGACACTCAGTGGTACTGCAGGTTACTGAATGGTGAGTGGCTATCACCTCTACACATGTATGCACAAATTATAATTCCAACTTATCGATAGGCATATTGACATGTAATTACTGCACTGAAATGTACTTCATTATATCATATCGTATTCACAAGCAGTTGATCTCTGTCGGATGAGGCCTACACATGCAGCACTCAGATTGAGGGAAGCCAAGTGATAGTGCATTCTCTTTTTGTTGCAGAGGTTCAAGGTTCAAATCCGACAGGCATGCCTGGTTAGTCCAGGAAGATGAATTACAAATATGCACCGTCTTAACAGCTGATTCTAAAACACTGTCATTCAAAACGTGTATGCGATTGCATGCTGGCGTTGTGGTTAAAATTTGGGAAATTTGAAACATTACCCACAAATTACAGAACAGAGATTACACATCAATCATCGCCCTCTACTAACAGACTCATGCCCACATGCAGGCTGGTGCAGGACCACCTTATGCCACACAGGGGCTGCTGCCACTTGGGGGTGCTTGTTGTATATAGTCTTGAAAAAAAAAAGACATTTGATTAAATGATGCTAATTTAAATTAGGCTCGGCTTCGTTATTTAGGGGTGTATTACCAATCATGATAATACAATGGAAAATGTGTAATTTTATGAAATTCTGTTAATGTATGCAATTTTGCAAACTAGGCTTAGCTTTGTTGTCTAGGGTGTATTACCAATCGTGAAAATACAATGATTCTCGCTTTCATTTTTACTGATCATGTTTTAGTGTAATTCTATCAGGTCTCAGAATTCAGATCTCACCGCAGGATACAGTTCTTCTTCTTTGGTTCTTTCGGTAAAGTCACGTAGAATGAGAATAAAATAATAAATTGATAAAATAAAATAACACAATAATATTCTCACGACGTTTCGGCCACAACACAAGCGGCCTTCATCAGGTGAAGGGACGAGACTGTCTGGTAGGACAGCGCTGGAGTGAAAGAGCCACGTTCAGATCACGGCCTTTAAGCTGTGTGAGAGGAACAAAGCGCCTTGACAAAGGAATTAGCATATAATTTAGCATTGAAATGGCTGAATGATTAGCTTGTGACTGGTCACAGAAATAGTTATGTTAAAAGTTAAAGCATACACATCCGCAGAGGCACCCCTTGACAATGGAATTAGCATAGAATTTAGCATTGAAATAGCTAAGTTAAAGCATACACATCCGCAGAGGCACCCCTTGACAATGGAATTAGCATAGAATTTAGCATTGAAATAGCTGAGTGATTAGCTTGTAACTGCTCACAGAAATAGCTACGTTAAAGTCAGACCATACACATTCACCGAGGCACTTAGTACAAATCAAACAGGAGAATTTAGCATTGAAATAACTAGGCGAATTTAGCATTGAAATAACTGAGTGATTAGCTAGTGACTGGTCACAGAAATGACTATGTTGAAGTCAAGGCCTACACATCTGAGCTATTCACAGTACTATATAGTGAACCAATAAAAACTAAAATATAAATTACCTTCATGTTATCAATAAACTCTATATTCTCCAATCAGCTAAGCTACCAACAATAAGTCGTTATATATCACAATGCTATATGGCGAAAAAATGGGTGGATTCTTACCCTCAACTTCAGCACCACGGATAGCTACGGGCCCCGTTCAGACGGACGAGTTCGTCCATGGTCGGAACAGAGGAGGGGGAGAGAGACAGCTGCGAGGCCCTAGTATACTCCATGTTGTAAAACCATACCATTAACCGTGGTGTGAGAGGTATTAAGAGGCAATGCTGGCGAAAGAGCTGCGGTCTGAAGGTCATCGTAAAAATACAATTAATTAAGAACAGAAATGATTTAAAACATCTTTCCAGTGGTTACTAAGCCAGAATCCATCTTCTCGGTTGAAATTGTCTCTGTGCTTGTATATGTGAATGGCCTCATGAACGAATCTCTCATGGTAGCCGGTTGGTTTGCAAAGAACCTCCGTCTTGGAGAAGTCAATGTCATGTGAGCCCACTGAATTATAACAGTGATCTGCCACGGCAGAGGAGTTTGTCCTACCGTGTTTCAAGTCTGCTTTATGTTCGCGGATGCGGTCCGAGATATGTCTTTTGGTTTCTCCAATGTAGCTACTACCACAGAGGCACTTTAGTTTGTAAACGCCCGGGTACTGTATGTCTGGAACAGCATCTTTTACAGATGGAACTAAATCACGGATTTTATGTACTGTGTTGAATCGGACCTGGATCTTGTGTTTATTCAGGATTTTGGAGATCTTTTTAGTGACCCCTGCAATGTAGGGTAAGGTGATGGTTTTGAGTGGCTCCACAAGAGGATCCTTCTTCATGACTGGAGTGATGGCTTTGCGGATTGTGTAGTCGGAGTAGCCATTAGCCCTGAGAGCCTGGTGTACGTGCTTGAGTTCACTGGTAATGTGTTCCTGGTCGGAAATGCATTGGGCTCTATGGTATAGAGTCTTGATGAGGGAGTTCTTCTGGGATGGATGGTGGTGGGAATCCGGTTTCAAGTAAGCATCTGTATAGGTAGCTTTCCTGTAGACAGAGTGGCTCATTGAACCATCATGTCTCCTTTTAATTAAGACATCCAAAAAGGGTAGTTTGCCATCTTTTTCGACCTCCATGGTAAATCTGATGGCTGGGTGTATGGAATTGATGTGGTCGCGGAATTGGTCTAGAGCAGGCTGGCCATGTGGCCAGATGACAAAGGTGTCATCCACGTAACTCTTCCATAAGTTCGGGTGTAGAGTGGCAGTCTGGATGGCGTCAGTTTCAAATGTTTCCATGAATACGTTGGCTACAACCGGAGATAGGGGGGAGCCCATTGGGGTGCCCTCAGTTAGTTTGTAGAAAGTTCCATTCCAGGTGAAGTATGTGTTGGTTAAGCAATGTCTCACCAGGGGCGGTACATCAGTATGCAGTCCTTGATGAACCAGGTCATCAATGATAGCGATGGTGTCAGGTACCGGGACTTTGGTGAACAAGGACACCACATCAAAACTGACAAGCAGGTCGTTTGGGGACAGGGAAATGCCTTTGATTGTCGATACCAGGTGAGTAGAATTTAGTACCGCAGAGGTGTTTTTTCCCAGTGAAAGGTCGCAGTATATCAGCAAGAAAACGTGCCAGTTTGTAGGTGGGGGAGCTGATAGTAGAGACGATGGGACGAAGGGGTGTATCTTCTTTGTGTATCTTTGGAAGGCCATATAATCTTGGTGGTCTGGCAGCAGAGGGTTTCAACGAGAACTGTTTGATCTCATCAATTAATGCTGTTGAATCAGAGATGATTTTGTTCGTTTTGGTGACCAGGCTGTTGGTGGGATCTCTTTTTATTTTTGTATAGCTGCCTGGTCACCAAAACGAACAAAATCATCTCTGATTCAACAGCATTAATTGATGAGATCAAACAGTTCTCGTTGAAACCCTCTGCTGCCAGACCACCAAGATTATATGGCCTTCCAAAGATACACAAAGAAGATACACCCCTTCGTCCCATCGTCTCTACTATCAGCTCCCCCACCTACAAACTGGCACGTTTTCTTGCTGATATACTGCGACCTTTCACTGGAAAAACCACCTCTGCAGTACTAAATTCTACTCACCTGGTATCGACAATCAAAGGCATTTCCCTGTCCCCAAACGACCTGCTTGTCAGTTTTGATGTGGTGTCCTTGTTCATCAAAGTCCCGGTACCTGACACCATCACTATCATTGAAGACCTGGTTCATCAAGGACTGCATACTGATGTACCCCCCCTGGTGAGACATTGCTTAACCAACACATACTTGACCTGGAATGGAACTTTCTACAAACAAACTGAGGGCACCCCAATGGGCTCCCCCCTATCTCCGGTTGTAGCCAACGTATTCATGGAAAAATTTGAAACTGACGCCATCCAGACTGCCACTCTACGCCCGACCTTATGGAAAAAGTACGTGGATGACACCTTTGTCATCTGGCCACATGGCCAGCCTGCTCTAGACCAATTCCGCGACCACATCAATTCCATACACCCAGCCATCAGATTTACCATGGAGGTCGAAAAAGATGGCAAACTACCCTTTTTGGATGTCTTAATTAAAAGGAGACATGATGGTTCAATGAGCCACTCTGTCTACAGGAAAGCTACCCATACAGAAGCTTACTTGAAACCGGATTCCCACCACCATCCATCCCAGAAGAACTCCCTCATCAAGACTCTATACCATAGAGCCCAATGCATTTCCGACCAGGAACACATTACCAGTGAACTCAAGCACGTACACCAGGCTCTCAGGGCTAATGGCTACTCCGACTACACAATCCGCAAAGCCATCACTCCAGTCATGAAGAAGGATCCTCTTGTGGAGCCACTCAAAACCATCACCTTACCCTACATTGCAGGGGTCACTAAAAAGATCTCCAAAATCCTGAATAAACACAAGATCCAGGTCCGATTCAACACAGTACATAAAATCCGTGATTTAGTTCCATCTGTAAAAGATGCTGTTCCAGACATACAGTACCCGGGCGTTTACAAACTAAAGTGCCTCTGTGGTAGTAGCTACATTGGAGAAACCAAAAGACATATCTCGGACCGCATCCGCGAACATAAAGCAGACTTGAAACACGGTAGGACGAACTCCTCTGCCGTGGCAGATCACTGTTATAATTCAGTGGGCTCACATGACATTGACTTCTCCAAGACGGAGGTTCTTTGCAAACCAACCGGCTACCATGAGAGATTCGTTCATGAGGCCATTCACATATACAAGCACAGAGACAATTTCAACCGAGAAGATGGATTCTGGCTTAGTAACCACTGGAAAGATGTTTTAAATCATTTCTGTTCTTAATTAATTGTATTTTTACGATGACCTTCAGACCGCAGCTCTTTCGCCAGCATTGCCTCTTAATACCTCTCACACCACGGTTAATGGTATGGTTTTACAACATGGAGTATACTAGGGCCTCGCAGCTGTCTCTCTCCCCCTCCTCTGTTCCGACCATGGACGAACTCGTCCGTCTGAACGGGCCCGTAGCTATCCGTGGTGCTGAAGTTGAGGGTAAGAATCCACCCATTTTTTCGCCATATAGCATTGTGATATATAACGACTTATTGTTGGTAGCTTAGCTGATTGGAGAATATAGAGTTTATTGATAACATGAAGGTAATTTATATTTTAGTTTTTATTGGTTCACTATATAGTACTGTGAATAGCTCAGATGTGTAGGCCTTGACTTCAACATAGTCATTTCTGTGACCAGTCACTAGCTAATCACTCAGTTATTTCAATGCTAAATTCGCCTAGTTATTTCAATGCTAAATTCTCCTGTTTGATTTGTACTAAGTGCCTCGGTGAATGTGTATGGTCTGACTTTAACGTAGCTATTTCTGTGAGCAGTTACAAGCTAATCACTCAGCTATTTCAATGCTAAATTCTATGTTAATTCCATTGTCAAGGGGTGCCTCTGCAGATGTGTATGCTTTAACTTAGCTATTTCAATGCTAAATTCTATGCTAATTCCATTGTCAAGGGGTGCCTCTGCGGATGTGTATGCTTTAACTTTTAACATAACTATTTCTGTGAACAGTCACAAGCTAATCATTCAGCCATTTCAATGCTAAATTATATGCTAATTCCTTTGTCAAGGCGCTTGTTCCTCTCACACAGCTTAAAGGCCGTGATCCGAACGTGGCTCTTTCACTCCAGTGCTGTCCTACCAGACAGTCTCGTCCCTTCACCTGATGAAGGCCGCTTGTGTTGTGGCCGAAACGTCGTGAGAATATTATTGTGTTATTTTATTTGATCAATTTATTATTTTATTCTCATTCTACGTGACTTTACCGAAAGAACCAAAAAAGATGAATCATTGCAGTCACGAAAGCTTTAAATCGAAAGATACAGTTCTTATAATTAAGATTATTATGCATGAACTTAGGAAGGAACCACTCAGACTCTTATATGTTAAGCAACTTTAATATCTAAAAACACTAACACTTATGATCAGAATCGCCAATACCATACTCCTGAAGCTGTCCTACTCATTGATCCGTACAATTAACTGTCAATGGTTACGTTTGTTAAAACTGAGTAACACAACAATCAGCTAACTCCTCCGAGTAGAGCGACCATACACGGCGATAGGAAAAGTCCGTAAAAATGTATACTACTCATACGAAACATGCTAAAGAAACATGTGCCCAATGGCAAAAGTAGACACCAATGAATTAATTTGTAAGATTATGCAAATAACGAAATGTCCTGAAACAATAGTGTGAGTGCTAGTGTGCCTATTTGGCTAACAGATGCTTATCAATTGGCGATTGAGACATCAATGAATTTGCGGGCAAGATTCTGTGATCAAAAGAAAAATCTCAACACAATAGTATTCCTGTGAGTGTGTAGATTCGTAACATAGATGCTTATAAATGATTAGTGTTTCATCAATTAATTCATTGGTAAGTTTATGCAATTCAACGTCACGTTATTTTTATTAAAGGCCTGTGACAAACGTGAATCTATTGGAGCTTCATTGTCTCAAGAGTCCACATCTACAGGGTCTCCATTTGAATTTATATTGTCGAGGAAGTCCACCCATACCTCCACTTCCACAAACTGCTGGGCGTTGCCTCGCTCTGCCTCACAGTCCGAATTCTCCTCCTGCTTCACGTTGCCTCCATGAATGTGAAGGTCTGATTTTGGAGTTGAATCTTCATCTTCACATTTTACCTTCACTTCTTCGCTCTTCACCATCACTTCTTCACATTTCACCTTCATGTCTTCAAATTTCACCTCGATACATTTCATAGTGTCCAAGCTGGAATTTACTTCTGGTTCTTTTTTCAGTAGGGATGGGCTCATTGCAGCACTTTGACTTTCACAAGTCGATTTCAGACTACACTCCTTGGGGATGTTCTGATGCCTGTGTGTTCTCTGGTGTCTATGAAGATTTGATAACTGTGAACACGCCTTGCCGCACAGCGTGCACCTAAAAGGTTTCTCTCCTGTGTGTGTTCTATGGTGTTTTTGAAGATGTGATGACTGTGCAAATGCCTTCTCACACACACTGCACTTGAAGGCTTTCTTTCCTGTGTGTATTGTCTGGTGTTCTTTAAGAACTGATGACTTTGCAAACGCTTTATCGCACAAAAGGCACCTGAAGGGTTTCTCTCCCATGTGTGTTCTCTGGTGTCGTTTAAGAAGCAATAAACCCAAAAATATCTTCTCACACACACTGCACTTGAAGGGTTTATCTCCAGTGTGTGTTCTCTCGTGTTTTTTAAGGGCAGATGATTCTGAATATGCCTTCCCACACACACTACACCTGAAAGGTTTCTCTCCTGTGTGGATTCTCTGGTGTCTTTTAAGGGCAGATGATTCTGAAAATGCCTTCTCACACACAGTGCACTTGAAGGCTTTCTCTCCTGTGTGCGTTCTCTGATGTATTTTAAGATGTGTTGACTGTGAAAATGCTTTCGCACACACAGTGCACTTGAAGGGTTTCTCTCCAGTGTGTGTTCTCTTGTGTTTTTTAAGGCCAGATGAATCTGAATATGCCTTCTCACACACACTACACCTGAAAGGTTTCTCTCCTGTGTGTGTTTTCTGGTGTCTTTTAAGAACAGATGAATCTGAAAATGCCTTCCCACACGCACTACACCTGAAGGGTTTCTCTCCTGTGTGTATTCTCTGGTGTTTTTGAAGAACTGATGACCATGCAAATGCCTTTTCACACACAGTGCACTTGAAGGTTTTCTCTCCTCTTTGAGTTCTCTGGTGCCGTATCACACTTCCAGTACAATCCATGCTGTTTGCATTCTGGTCCCATTGTTTTTGCTTTTTACCGAGCTGCGCTGAGTGCCTTTGCTCCATCAGACCAATTCTGCAGAGGAAGCGTCAGAAGAAGCGTCAGCTGCAAACAGAAAAAAATATACACACCATCTACGTCAGTATCGAGGCACAGAGGAATGAATATATACACAGTCACACATGACTTACACGTTTATATTTATTCATATATTCAAGATATTCCCCAATTCATCACACGGGCTGTTAAGGCACACAATGAGAGGCCAAATGGTTAGAAATATGCCTGGAAGCCCTAGTATCTTCAAAATAAATGTTAACCCAAAACACCAAGCACACAATTTCGGCTGCCTGGCTGAAAAAGTAGTATTTATAAAAGCAAAATTCAGCTAACATAGCAAAGGCTGTTGAAAATAATACTATTTGTATTATGCAGAAATGCATAAATTAATGTTCAATCGCAACTTAGATGTGTGAAGCCAGGCTCCAATTTGCTTGAATGCTCGGATGAACAGATCTAACTTCAGCTGCATATATGCTGTGTTAATTTCCTGACTGTTTCCATTCTTACAAAAAGTTGCAGAGGAAAACTAAAATAAACTATTGTTTTGATTTAACCTCCATGTTCAATAGTTAATATCATTTACTGCAAATACAAAGTTGACACTGTGACACACTGGCATTGTACAAAGGTGGTGGTGTGTCCAGAACCATGCCTGGCCAGCTTCATCTGCTCAGTATTAATGCTTCCTCACTTCACCATGTAATTAATTTAAGATCAATCAACATAGCAGAGGCCCACAATAAGTTCAGCTTTCACTTATCAATCATGTTTGCTGTCAGCGATAATCAAACTAATTGCTGAGTTCATAATTCAGTGAAATAAGTGCACCACAGCTCCCAACAAAGATAAACTCTTAAATACACGTACATTTCACATGCATAATAAACATATATAAACACAACATCCACCATTCATGACGAATTGCAAGTAAACTTATCCCAGTGCTAATGCCATGATAGATGCAATTTAAGTCCATGTAAGTGTGGATTCCTTGTCGGCAGGTAATGATCCAGGTGTAAAGGGAAGACTGACAGATGAACCAGCTGTGCTCCCCACTGTCTTGCTGGGTTTTAGGAATCCAGCGGTCTACCTATTCATGTGGGCATCACTCTTTCGACCCCATCGTTGTTGCAGAGCAAATATCTATTAATTGCCCTGCAGCATACCTCACGGGCCTCCTCCACTGAGGCCAATCTTGACACTCCCGGTACCAGTCATCAGCAGGTCCGACCACCTCCACATCCTTCAATCTCTTCTTTAGCCAATGCCATGCCTGTTCAGCCCCTAATATCTGGACAAACAAAAGATGCTTGAGCATGCAGTGTCTGGGAATGTGGGATTCATGACCGAACCAATGTAGCCTCACCTGCCAAAGAGACTCAAGATTATATTCTAAATTGATATCTTAAGGATCTGTAAGCTTATAATACAATATAGTCTGGTTAAATAGAGAATGAATCATAGGCAGGCTAGCCTTCAATGTATAAGCCAGCAGAGATGGTAATTTAAATAAGTTAATATTCTGAATGCACACAGTAATATCTGTGGCCAAGAAGAATCACAGCTTTGTTCGTTAGTATCTAAAAAACGCTTGTCCTGGTGAGGGTCGCGGTGGCAGCATGCTGAGTAGGGTGGTCCAGGCCTCCCTTTCCCTGGCAACAGACTCTAGCTCAATCTCGGGAATTCCCAAGTGTTCCCAGGCCAGCTGAGCTACATAGTAATGCCAGC
The DNA here is from genome assembly GCF_048934315.1 of Petromyzon marinus. Lineage (NCBI taxonomy): Eukaryota > Metazoa > Chordata > Hyperoartia > Petromyzontiformes > Petromyzontidae > Petromyzon > Petromyzon marinus. The sequence continues at coordinate 3,782,232 of NC_133737.1, forward strand.
ATGTCCTGGGCCAGCCCCGGGGTCATCACCCAGTGGGACGTGTCTGGTAGAGTTCCAGGGGGAGTCTATTGGGGGGCATCCTTACATATATTCTATATTGATATCACCCCTAGAGCCAGACCCATGGGTTGTGTTTGCCAACAAGCGCCTTGTGGCTGTGTGACCCACGTAACTCAGTGGCTACGTGGTGCCATCCTGTGCGTCGAACATCCGCAGGATGAAGGGTGAGGGGCGGGTGCCATGCCAGTATGGCAGGGAGATGGATGGTCTCAAGACAGACTAGACCTTGGAGATGGACACTCACAGCTTTGTATGGAGCAAAAGTCCAGGCACCTTCCACACAGTGTTACAGTCTAATGAAAGAATGCTGCTCGACAAATTTGAAATGAGACTTTGGCTGCCAAACCAGGGCTGGTCGTGAACACATTAACCAGGTATGGGAGCTCCTCCAACACTTGTATAACTGCCTGATTATTCATGGAGAGTTGAGGAGGTGCAGTGTTGTATGACATGATATTCCCAGGCAGGTGATTTATTTATGTGGAACATTTGCAAGGTCCCATTCCATGATGGAATTATCAAGGCACAGAACAAGATTCCCGAATTCCATCTCATTGAGTAGCCATTAGCAAATAATCAGATGTAACATGGTTGACCAGCAGGAAACGATCCTTTAACTAAAACCAGGCATCAATTAGCGTATAATTGTAACCATAACGAATGTAATTGTTTTTATATGACCATTGGGAGCTTCTCAAACTACATAGTTATTGAAGATGCTATGTAATGCATGGGGCCAGCATGAATTTCTGTCACAAGCCAATTTTAACAGGCAATGGCTCTGACTCCTGGTCACGCAGCTTTAGACGGGGCTGCCCAAAATCGTACAAATCCTCAGTAAATGAGAGCAGAGGCATATATTTGGAAACAAATAACAACCCAAAGCCCCAAGCCTCTTTGTGGTACCATAAGCCTTAATTAAATCAAGAAAGCCGAGAACTATTTTCTGCTGAAAATTGATAATTCTGCTGTAGTCGATGACAAAAATACAGCAGCTCCTCGCATATCGCGGAAGATACGTTTTTGGAAATTGCAAAAGCTAAAAGCGCGATATTCAATACTTAAGCCTTACCTAAGCAATGGCATTAGGTAAACGTCAACTAAAGTTCACATCACAATTGAAATAAGTACTATACTGTATTCCCCATAAACTAAACAATTTAAATAAACACGGAGAAACAAACAAAATAGTATAAATCTTTAAATGATAAAGCAGACTTTGCGCCAACACACCTCAAACTTTCCATGCGTACGCACGGGTGAGTTCGTGTGTTTTTCGCACTATTTTTAGCTTACCTGCTCACCTTCAACACCTGTAGTACCACCTGCACACCCTCCCCCCACGCTGCTCACCTCCCCCCCCCGCTCTCTCTCTTGCCATGTGTTAAAGCTTGGGGCATTCTCACAACTTCTGGTTTGCCACACATGCAAGCACATTATGACATTTCATTTTCTACAATTCCACGCACTCACCATAACATACGTGTCTCATATTTACCACATTATCCTTCCCTATTATCAGCCCTGCGTTTTTGCTGCCAAATTCATCCACTTCGGGCTTACTATCCTCTCTGCATGTGCACGGCTCACCTATAATACACACTGCAATATTTATTAAAAAAAACATGTACTATTCTAAAATATTTACATCTATGTACCAGGACTACCGTTCTCCTTCTACACAACATAGATGCTATAGAACAGCTACGACTAAATACGTCAAGTCTACATCGCCTGGTAAGAAATAAAAAGCATGCAAATACATGCACTCGCGTTAAAATAATTATATATTTACACACCACCACAGACATACTATTAATACCCACATCAAGCACTACAATTACTTTGTTCCTTTGTGGCTATGTCTTCACATTCCTACGATTACACATTCAACTATCATTTCCGTAATCTCTATATAGCATTCACTCACGCAATATTTACTCTTATTATGCTTAATAACTTTGACCTCCACCGATAATGTCCCTCGCAGAAAACGTGTGCGCTTGTCAATATCTGTGACAAGGGACAAATTGCAGGTGATGGTGGAACCCAAGTAGGTGAAGTCCTGAGCGACTTCCAGGGTGTAGCTGCCAATGTTTATGGAAGGGGTGTCTCTGACACCCTGGCCAATGACATTGGTGTTTTTCAGACTGATTGTCAGGCCAAAGTTGTTGCAAGGTGGTCGATGAGTGTCTGCAGACCTTGTTCTGTGTAAGCTGTCAGCACGGCATCATCAGCAAATAGGAGTTCTCTGATGAGGACTTTGCGGACTTTGGTTTTGGATCCGAGACGGCCAAGGTTGAAGAGTTTGCCATCAAAGGCATGTGTGAGCATAAGTGAGAAAAATATGCCAGTGTTGGGACAAGCACGCATCCCTGCTTTACACCGCTGAGTATGGTACATTCCTCTGAGGTGGTGCCGCTGTGCTGTAGTTCCTTTTATGTTGTCATGGAAAGAGAAGACTGCCAGCAGCTTCAGTTGGCAGCCAATCACTTTGAGGAGTTTGAAGAGGCTTCCCCTACTGATGAGATCAAAGGCTTTTGTAAGATCAAAGAATGCCAAGTACAGGGGCATTCTCTGTTCTCGACATTTCTCAAGTAGCTGATGCAAGGAGAAGAGCATGTCAATTGTGGACCTTCCTGCTCTGAAACCACACTGAGCCTCAGGATACATCCTCTCAGCTAGTATCTGTAATCTGCTGACCACACGGGCAAAGGTTTTCCCCATGATGCTCAGCAGGGAGATGCCGCGGTAGTTATTGCAGTCCCTGCGGTCACCCTTGTTTTTATATAGGGTGATGATGTTGGAGTCTCTCATGTCTTGAGGCATTGCTCCTTCCTCCCAGCACTGGCAGATAAGTTCATAGAGTTTCGTGAGGATGGCGGGTTTCGCACATTTCAGTATCTCAGGTGTGATGCCGTCCTTTCCCGGGGACTTGCCGCTGGCTAGTGAGTTGATGGCGGTGTCAAGTTCCTTCAAGGCTCGAACATTGTCCAGTTCGTGTATCGTCGGTAGGGGCTTTACAGCAGCAAGGGTTTTCCTCGGGATCCTCCTGTTTTTCCCTCCACATTAAGAGCCAACATCACCACGTGTTTAGAGTATTTGACCGATATACATTTCCACACGTTGATAAGCCACTTTGTTGTGGGCAGGTCGCTTCTGAAAAAGAGCGGTATAGCTCAAGTGGGCTTGGCCTTGGTAAGATTAAAAACTGTAGAAATATTTAAAAGAAACAAAGTTTCAAAGTAGTGAGCCAGGTGAAGACAAATTAAACTTAAGCAGAGAATTAAAGCAAATGCAACCAGGCGAGGGCAGGAGGCAAGGCCCCGCATGGCTAGGCCCCGCGTTGTAATGTTCCAACCTGGACATCGATTCCATCCTCGCTGCTACTCAATTGATATCCCTACGAGAGAGAGAGAAGGAGCGAGGCTCTACCTGGGTAAACAACAACAACAACCACGACAACAACCACCACGATGTGAACTTCTCACCTCGGATCTCAGTGAGCGCTGGCGCGCAGATCGGCAGCTTCCTGGTATATCGTGACGTCACGCGGCAGCAGGAGGTGACATGCCGTCACGTGCAGGGTGCAACACACTCCCCTCCCCAATGTTCGGCGGTGTAGCTTAATAAATTATGTTAATGAATTAGGCCCACATGTGAGTGAACTCGTGGTGGAGGGGGGTTGGGGGGGGGGAGTGAAAACCTTGGTGACATGACGTCACTAGCGGGTTCCACCTCCCCCTCGCGTCTCACGCCGATGAGGTAATGCGGAGTTGTGACGTCAGAGAGCGGGGTTATAGTTTAAGTGTATTTAGGTTCTTATTCCATTGCTCCCTCTTCTCTTGAACATGGACCCCTTGGGTGCGTGAGCTCAACAACAACGTGAACATTATTGTGTGTGTCCACTGTGTATACACTGCGTGTACTGTGTACAAACTGTGTATACACTGTGTGTACTGTGTGTGTATACAAACTGTGATGATCCCCACAATGTTCATGTTTTTGTTTGTTGCGGTTGCACCTGATTCAAGAGCCGAATGGCTCACAGGGCTATACCAAATAAATGAAACTGAAAAATGAACCACGATCCCTGTCGGGTCTCCCCCTTATTTCCCTGGCTGCGGTTTCGCTCCGCCCTCGGCCAACCCCCCTGCTGTATCAAGTCAGGAGCTCTTGGCTCCCTGTCACGTGTCCCTCAAGCCTCCTAGGGAGGTTCCTAGCGCTCAGAAACACTCCTAAAATAGTGGCTGGTTCTAACACTATCTTGACAGTATTTGTGTCACTACACTCATACGGAGCCTTCTCTTCACGAGTCCCGGGCACATGTCTAATTTACGGAAATATAACTTCCAAAATACATTCAGTAAAATAGCACAATTACCCTACTGAGTGAAATTGTCTAAAAGGCTGAGCAGGTGGCTTTGGTGATACTTGTGGTGTGCGCCCATTGACCAGTTGATCCCATGGAGGGACTGGAAAAGGCTATACGAGGGACCAGCACTTGTGAAATTGAGTCTAGACAGATTTGTATTCAGGAGTGTGAGACAATGTGGTTGTATAGCATTCAGGTTATTCACAGGCTTCACTCATTACATGAATGCATACGGGCTTGGCATCATCCAATCAGAGAAGAGCTTGCTGTACATCTGAAGTATTTTGAGTGCAGAAGTGTAATAGTTGGAATGCAAAGTATTTTGCTGCCTTTACAAATGTATATTTGAGATCGTGTTTTAACGGTTACATATGAAATTATTCTTATTTATAAATGTCATTTTTCGTCTGCCTGTCTGTGTTCACGCACTTGCGAGAGATTTGGCTCTCAAACGGTGGGGTTTACGTAAAAAAAAATTTTTTGCCAGGTACCACGCCGAAAGTCAGTCACGTGCATTCGGTGGGGGGGGGGCGGACCCTGCCAAGTGAAATGCGTTCCGTGGGGCTGGGGGGGACATTTTCTTTTATGCGTTTTACATGCAATAAATATACACAACGCTGCGGGTATTTCTTCACAGTGTAATATCCTCTTTGCCCCCCCGCCCCCAGCAACACGATGCATGCAGTTTATACTACAGACTCTTTAGATAATTAAATTATAGTGCTTAGATAGCCTTATTGTTGCACGGCCGGGGAGATGGTGGAGGGGGGTGTTGTATACGGCCCTTTTTCCACTATTAATATAAATATTTGCCGAAATATTTTTTAATAGTAACCGAAATAAATAAATAACACCCGCTACGACAAGGACCAGCAAACAGCAGCTGGAGATCGTAAAAAGCCCGTTAAAACTAAGTAAATAATAAACTCCGGGGCAAAGGAAGGTTCGCGACTATCTGCAGAACCTCCAGATTGTCAAAGGACGATTTCACAAACAAACCTACTTGATGTAACACGGCCGCCGGGGTCACCAAGAGGGAAGGGGCAATTCGAGACTTCAAGGACCCCCCCCCTCCGTCAGCCCGCAGACATAGTGACGCCAGCATACAAGCAAGTTAAATAGGTTTCCTCTTATTTGCTATTAAAACAACGGTTAAAGTTCAAAATTCAACAACAAGAATAAGCTAACATTATCGATCCTCACACTCACTCCAATTAAAAACCAGGCCACAATCTACATCAGTGAATCATTACCCATTTATTAATTCGATACTAAATGTCATTTGCACCTTTAATAATTTTCTACACAACCTGACCGAAGCGTCAAGAATAATCCTGGCAGTCCGAGTTATGCCTAAGTCAAAGCGAATTCTCTAACCTCAGGACATCAGGTATAAAATAAAGTAAATGACTCAGGCATGGTAGCGCGGACCCCCTGGATACAGGCGGAGCAAAAGTTAATACAATGTCAAATCACAAATCTTGGGGAACATTAACAACAATAATGATGCAGTGTTAAATCCAGGGTTATCCAGAAGGGATGAGATAAACGGGTCAAGCTCACGAAACCAGGATAAACTGTGTTCCAGAGACCCCGGCCGCATTTGCCTTCCCGCAGCGCGGGAGAGCAGGAGTTAACACCAGAGCCAAGGAATTATCGCAGGGGCCATCTGCGCCCAAGGAAGAGCGATGACTTAATAAACAACACACACACCCACACACACCAGAGAGACGGCAACACCCCCGCACAAGCAGAGAGGGATCAAAGGGGAAGGGGGCGAGAAGGAACTCCCTAAAGCTCCGCAGCTGCCAGCGAAACCAAGCAACAAGTTTTAGTTAAAGAAAAAATTACAATACATGTCACATAACATTAATGCTAACGCTATTCACCTTAAATTGCTATATACCTTGCCCGCTACCCGACCTTGCAAACACCAAGGAGTACGAATTCCAACCATCGAGAGGCTTACCTCTTGGCTCAGGATATCGGAAATAAAATATCAATGATAAAGCATAAACACGGAATGACGAAAATTAATCAATCCTGAGGGTCAGGATGACAGGGTAAATCACAAACCTTGTTAAACATAAAACCAAATATTTGAGCGACGTTAAACCTAGGGCTAGCCAGAGAAAGAGAACATCCCGGCCGCCTTTGTCTTCCCACAGCACGTGATAAGAATATGCATATGCTCAAAAGAGCATCTTCCCTTGAAAATAAATCAAACACCACGATGGAAAAACTACCACAACAGACCTTGAGTCACATACAGAATCGTAACTGCGAGTGATACGGTACCAATATGATAGAATAATTGTTAACTTTAAAAGCCTTAACCAACCCTTTGTGCGTCGGAAAAGGTCATGCCGGGGGGAGAGGGCTCGACCGAAGGAGGCCCGCCCCTCCCTCCAGATTGTATAATGCAGACAGAGGTACGCCTTCGGGACGATTTGAAGCATATGGACTCTCTTGATGGCGGGATGTCTTGAGGGAGGGGACGAAACCATGCTTTGACGACTCATTACACCCATAAATGACACACACATGCACACACATACAGACACGCACACCCCATACCAAACTAAATTTTCCCATAAGAAATAAAGGGAAAGGAAATAATCCGTTCCAGAGTATAAGAAATTATATTTTATATGGCATATTAAACATCAATGGGGTTGTATAACATAATTTAGACACTACTTATTACTAAAATGCAAACATACATTAAAATAAATATGCAAATAAATTTAAATAAATTGAAATAAAAATAACATGAAACGTCACTTTACCTTGCTGAGAGGAGTTGATAGCCTACGAGGATGGTGGTGAAGAAAGGGAGATGTTATTTTTTGGAAGGAGAGTCCCCTTCCAATTAAACTTCAGGAAGCTGAAATTCTGGGATTCTTTCTCTCTCTCTTTTCTGTCTTTTTATCTTGACTTAGACCTGGTTGAGGCTCACCAGGTTTGAGTTTCACTAAAAACCTGTCCATTGAAGTTTGTTTTGCCTTCTTCTAAGAATGTTCCTGAAGTGCGACATTGTCTGGTCATTCCACGCAATACTGTTACGGCTTGTTAAGAGCTTTATTGGGGGTGGGGTATACGCGGGTACTGTACGCGGTGACCCATACAAGTTCTAGCAAGCGCGTCGCATCCCAAGCAAGACGTCGCATCCCAAGGCATTTTTTTCTCGTCAAAACACGACGTATTCCAAAGCGGGTGTATACCGAGGTACCACTGTACTACAATTCCACGCACTCACCATAAGTGTCTGCACTGCACTGCCATATTTTTTCTCATTTACCACGTTATCCTTCCATATTATCAGGCCTGCATTTTTGCCACAAAATTCATCCACTTTCGGCTCCTGACTGTCCTCTCTGCACACCTCTAATATACTGCAATATTTATAAAAACCACGTACTATTCGGAAATATCTACATCTAAGTACCAGAACTACCAACGTCCTTCCACACAACAGACGCTATAAACAGCTACGACGAAATACATCAAGTCTGCATTGCCTGGTATGGAATAAAAACCATGAACATACACACACCCGCGTTTACATAATTATACATGTACAGTAAAACCTTGGATTGTGAGTAACTTGGTCTGCGAGTGTTTTGCAAGACGAGCATTTTTAAAAAATATTAGTTTGATAAACGAGCGAGGTCTTGCAATATGAGTAGTACGTATACGCTTTGTCTGCCGAGCGTCACGTGATCACAACTGATATACGAGTGCTTTGATATACAAGTGCTTTGGATTACAAACACGTTTCCGGAACGAATTATGCTCGCAATCCAAGGTTTTACTGTACACACACCACCACCACCACAGACATACTATGCATACCCACTTCAAGCACTACAAAAATTACTCCCTGCAACAACTTACATCCTTTATACTTCGTTCCTTTGTGGCTATGTCTTCACATTCCTACAATCCGACTATCATTTAATTAACAACCTCACCACATCATTCACTCGCACACTATTTACACATTTTTTCTGCTTACTAACTTTTACCTCCACCGAAAATGTGCCTTGCGGAAAACGCGCGTTTCTCTTCACCAAACGCGATAATAATTGATGCCATTCGTACAAGTGTTGCAATGGCTGCACCTACAGCTTATGAAACTCCAGTACAGCAAGAAGCAAGCGACCAGTGCTGCTTTGCCTGCATCTACATAGAATGCAATTCAACAGCAATGAGATACACAGAATACTAACACAGAACAAATGGATGCTGCCACAACTAATCAACTCCAGTCCACCATGAAGCTAGGCAGCTTGAAAACAGCACAATGGCTGCAAACAGGTGCCTACTCTGCAGCCAAAGGGGCCGTCCATAAATGACGTCACGCGATTTTGGACGATTGTTGACCCCCCCCCCTTTGTAACACGGCGTCACAAAAAGTCAGACCCCCCCTCAAATATGACGTCACAAAACTCTGCCCCCCCCCTCCCTCCCCAAAATATATAAAAACACACACATTCACAGACTTCTTTGGCAGAATTCAATAATTCTAATAAAACCGGCATGGCAGGACATTACTCTTAGTGTTTGATTAAAGAGACCCGTGTGAAGCCGGGTAACTTAGCTAGTATTGAATACATACTATACTTCCGATGATAATGTATGTGCATGAGTGGGGAGCGGTAGTGCAAAGGTTAATGTGCTGCGCTATGAACCAAGCGACCCAATTTATATTCCCACAGAGCCAAGCCACAACATTTGGTTGTCGCCTGATGAAGCTGGTTGTAATTACTGGTGAAACATCGTACTCAAGATTGTAAATGTTATGGCTTGACTCTCCAATACTCAACCGATGTGCTGTACTTGTGACGAATTGGCCACGTTCTGTTTACGTAACAAACCTAATTGGCTGTCGGTGGTAGCGGGTTTAACGAAACCTTCATATATTTACACCAAGGGTGTCGAACTCAATTTCATCTTGGGCCGCATCATGATTATGGGTGCCCTCAGAGGGCCGGTTGTATCTGTAAGACTAAATAAATGTATCTACTCTTTCATCATATTAAATAATTGCCTCTGCATTCGATTATTACTGGTTTTAGTAATAACTTAAGTAATAACTAACTCTGAATGTAGAAGTCTAGGAAAAATAATGGCAAGCAGATCTTCATTTTTTTCATGTCAGTTTTCAATTTCATTTATTAGGCATAACCCTGTGAGCCATGCGGCTCTTGACTCGGGTGCAACCGCAACAAAAACATGAACAAGGAACATCTTAAGGTGACTACATGCAACAGAAAAATACAGGAAAAAACAGTAAAGTCTTTCTGAAAAAACACCGTTTATCGACACTGTGCAAAAATCCCGGTGGGATGCAAGACAAAAAAAAGCAACCATAATTCATATTCTTAGTTTTTTTCGGTAAAGTCACGTTGAAGGGAAACAACAAAATAATAAAATATATATAAAACAATAAAAACATTCTCACGACGTTTCGACCATAACTCAAACGGTCGTCTTCAGGTGTGTTGGTTTGCATAAATTTATTTTTAAACGGCAAACCAACACACCTGAAGATGACCGTTTGAGTTATGGTCGAAACGTCGTGAGATTTTTTATTGTTTTATATATATTTTATTATTTTGTTGTTTCCCTTCAACGTGACTTTACCGAAAAAAACTAAGAATATGAATTACTGCAGTCACGAAAGCTTTAAATCAAAACCATAATACAATTTAGATTAAAGTTATCAGGCTAACTCTGTACTCCAACAAACATGGCTAAACCAAAACGTTTTCAAAATCACCAAAATAAATCTATAAAAACAATATAACAGTGGTCGTGGGAACTGTGATTAAAATTCAACAATAAACGATATATGTAACATGTACGACCAAACTTGCAGCCATAGCTGGCTGCATGAGTCACTCCATACCAGCAGGAGTATCAGTCGCAGTATATATAAAAATACACCTTTAAAGATATTCAAGTGTGCAACTATTGTACAATTTATTGAAAGATGAGTTTTGGTAACAGAAGGTTATTTATTTTAAATAACAGACAAATATGAACAAGCACTGTTTATTACATTAACTTTGTTTAACTTTTTGGTCCCAGTTGAGACAGGCAGAACTATGACAAAACAAATAATTGTGCTCTGATCTAATGTGCAATCTGTGGCATATGAAGTTGATAAGGTGATGTTGTCTGGCCCTGTACATATCAAGTAGATCACACCTCACCTTGAGACACCATATCAAAACACCTTCCCCATCCATTGATCAATTTCTGCATTTAACAAACACAAAACAAATGAAATGAAAGTGACCATTAGAATGAAAACATTGTTACATTGCACATATTCTTGATTGAAATATATTTCGTGATATTGAATATACCTGAATGTTTTTTTTTAAATACTTACTTATTTGATTTCTTGTAAGATAGCTGACACCGTTTTCCTGAGGTCAGTTCGTCGATATCTGGCTTTAGGTCTTGTGCAGTAGCAATCCGTAAAACAGCGTGGAGGTTGTCATCGGTGATGCGTGATCTGTGCTTGGTCTTGTTCAGATTCATAACTGAAAACACTTGTTCGCATAGGTAGGTGCTTCCAAACATGGACAGAACACGGGCAGCTTGAAGTCGGAGCTGTGGCATCAAAGCAGGGGGGATGAGACGGTAAAAGTCCTCGACTGCAGTATCCTGGAACTTTGCTCTCAGGCTACTGTTGCACTGAAGTTCTATTAATTCCATCTGAAGGTGATGTGGTGCACTGTCAACATCGATAGTGAAAGGATTGGCAAAGTTGGTAAAGGTTAAATGCTGTTCTTTAAAGTCAGAGAAGCGCCGATCGAATTCATTAATCAGCCGATTCACTTTGGTAGCCAATCGAGCACATGAAAAAGCACCCGGGAATGAGGCTGAGATGCTCTGACAGATAGGAAAGTGGGCAAGACTGTCTTGTTCAAGCTGGGACTTCCATAAGCGCAGTTTCTCCTGAAAAGCTGTGATTGCGTCGTACATTGCCGTTATGACTTGTTGGCGGCCCTGCAGCGTCTGATTCAGTTGGGCGAGATGCTCTGTTATATCACACAACATGGCAAAATCACACAGCCAGTTTGGATCTGACAGTTCGGGAAAGGGCTTCCCTTTACTTTGCATGAAAAGAGCAATTTCTTCCAAAAGCTCAAAAAATCGCTTGAGAACGGTGCTCCTACTCAGCCACCTTACTTCTGTATGGTATGGCACAACCGTATGTTCCGTGCCCACCTCCTTCAAAAATAGTTGGAACTGACGATAATTCAGACCCCGTGCACGAAGGAAGTTCACAGCTTTTGTGACTGTGGCCATTATGTTATCCAGTTCCAGAATCTTGCCACACAGAGCTTCTTGGTGGATAATGCAATGGTAAGTTATTAGCGGTTTTTGCATTTTATTTTTCAACAGTCCAACCAAGCCAGTTCTCTCTTCACACATTGCAGGTGCGCCATCAGTAGCAAGCCCCACCAACTTTTCCCAGGGTAATTTTATTTTACTTACGGACTCCTCCACCGCATTGAAGATGTCCCTCCCAGTTGTTGTCCCGTGCATGGCGACCACATCCAAGAGCTCCTCACTGACAGACAAGTCTGCCTTCACGCCTCTTACAAAAATGGCTAGATGAGCTGTATCAGTATTGTCAGTGCTTTCGTCAACAGCTAATGAAAACGCCAGATAACTGTGGGCTTCTTCAGCCAGCTGTGTTGTCAGATTACCCGCTAGTTCCCTGACTCGGTCTGCGATAGTGTTTCTTGACAAGCTGATATTGTTAAAAGCCTGTCTCTGCTCAGGGCACACCAGTTCGCATACCTTCAGCATGCACTGTTTTACAAATGCACCTTCTGAAAAGCACTTTGAAGCTCGGGCGATTTCTTCAGCCACAACAAAGCTGGCTTTCACTGCTGCATCATTTTTTGCTGTAATTTTTGCAGAAATATTCTGTTGAGAATGCAGGCTGCCTTTTAATTCTTGGACTTTTTGTTGCTTTTCTTGGTGGTTAAGGTTAGCATACTTGGCTCCGTGTTTGGTCTCAAAGTGCCGACGTAAATTGTATTCCTTCATCACTGCCACTGCCTCGTAGCAAAGAAGACATACTGGCTTGTCTTCATTAAGCACAAACATGTATTTGCTTTCCCATCTCTCATTAAATTGTCTTCCCTCTGCATCAACTTTTCTTTTCTTGGACATTTTGGTGCTGTTTGATCGTAGTTTATGGTCCCTATACCTCTGTAAAGTGACATAGAATTGGTCAGTATATCCAAAGTGTACCGCTCCACCTGCCATGGTATGTATCCATCACCCCCAGACTTGCCAATGCATTCCCACTTATCAATCTGACCCTCAGACTTGTCAATGCATTCCTAGACTTGCCAATCTGACCCTCAGACTTGCCAATCTGACCCGCAGACTTACCAATGCATCCCAGGACTGCCAAGGCTCCCAGCACATTTTTTTAATGAGTTTTTTTTAAATATGCAGCAGCACTTACTTTTTCTATGCTTTATTTGTACTTCATCCACCGTCTCCCGATGTCTTCTCCTAGTCAGGACAGGACAGGGTTCCTCTCAGACTCTCTATTTCGAGCAGCCATGCTCCCCGCGTCACCACGCATGTCACGGGACCTGAGCGTCGGGAGGTCACGTGACATGACGTGACCAGAAGTGTAACTAGACACCCCTGGGCCCCCCTAAACTACCAGTCAACCACATGAAACCACCACATGAAACCATACATCCACAGCACCAATAGCAACCATGGTAGTTACGCCACTGTATGTGTCTATTAGTGTGTGCATTAGTGTGTATTAGTGAGCATTATGTGAGTGTGTTTGTGCGTATGTATCAGTGAGCATTAGTGCATGTTATGTGAGTGTTCACGAGTATTATGTGAGTGTGTATTAGTGAGTATTATGTGAGCATGTATTAGTGTGTGTGTATTATGTGAGCGTGTATTAGTGTGTGTTTGTGTGTATTAGTGAGTGTGTATTAGTGTGAGTTTGTGTGTTAGTGACTGATATAACGTCACTCACAGACACACTCATACACAGTCACTCGCAGACACACTCATATACAAACTCAGAGATATACACAGTCACTCATAGACACACTCATATACACACTCACTCAAGAGATATACACTCACTCACAGACACACACTCATATACACACTCACTCAGAGATATACACAATATTGACAAAATATTGACAGGCAATGCAGCTCTTTAAACATACCACTATTTTGGTAGCAGATGAATCCAAACATTTTTCTGTTTGAATATGGTGAAGGCACGGCCCACACAAATCAGCAAAATTTTCATCTGTGTCCCGCGACGGTTTCACTTTGAGTGCCGGGACTCAGCGCAGTTTAAACAAAAAAAAAACATTCTAGGAGCCGGCTCTGGAGAGGCTCTGGAGAGGAGAGCCGGCAAGGGGGAGGGCAGGAGGAGTAGGCTGAGACACTTCACTGTTTATTTTTGAAACGGTGACAGTGATAGACGGGCCCCCTGTAGACGTGACCCCCGATGCTCCTAACTGCATGCAGCGCGAGAGGCGCGCCTGCTTGCTTGTAGGTATATAGAGCTGGTGCGGGGAGATCGAAAGATCTCCCCAGCCATCACCTCTGCGAGGGCCACATAAACTGGCCTGGCGGGCTGCATGCGGCCCGCGGGCCAAGTGTTTGACACATGTGATTTACGCGATCTAACCCAAACAAACCTGTATAACGGACGTATATTTGGAGTTTGCGTGTCTCTCTCTCTCTCCCCGTGGTCGCGTGGATTTTCCTCCGGATCCTCAGGAGTTTTTCCCTGCACATTTAGAGTCAACATCACCACGCGTTTAGAGTATTTGACAGATATACATTTCCACACGTTGATAAGACACTTTGTTGTGGGCAGGTCGCCTCTGAAAAAAGAGCGGTATAGCTCAAGTGGGCTTGGCCTTGGTAAGATAAAAAAAAACTGTAGAAATATTTCAAAGAAACAAAGTTTCAAAGTAGTGAGCCACGTGAAGACAAATTAAACTTTAGCAGAGAATTAAAGCAAATGCGATCAGGCGATGGGCAGGAGGCAAGGCCCCGCAAGGCTAGGCCCCTGCGTTGTAATGTTCCAACCTGGACATCGATTCCATACTCGCTGCTACTCAATTGATATCCCTACGAGAGAGAGAAGGAGCGAGGCTCTACCTGGGTAAACAACAACAACCACCACGACAACAACAATCACGATGTGAACTTCTCACCTCGGATCTGTGAGAGCGCGCGCGCGCGGAGTGGAAGCTTCCTGGTATCTCGTGACGTCACGCAGCAGCAGGAGGTTGCATGACGTCACTTGCGGGGTTCGACACAAACCCCTCCCCTAACGAGCGGCTTTGTAACTGATAAATTATATTTCGATTAAAAGCTTTCGTGACTGCAATGATTCATCTTCTTTGGTTCTTTCGGTAAAGTCACGTATAATGAGAATAAAATAATAAATTGATAAAATAAAATAACACAATAATATTCTCACGACGTTTCGGCCACAACACAAGCGGCCTTCATCAGGTGAAGGGACGAGACTGTCTGGTCGTGATCTGAACGTGGCTCTATCACTCCAGCGCTGTCCTACCAGACAGTCTCGTCCCTTCACCTGATGAAGGCCGCTTGTGTTGTGGCCGAAACGTCGTGAGAATATTATTGTGTTATTTTATTTTATCAATTTATTATTTTATTCTCATTCTACGTGACTTTACCGAAAGAACCAAAGAAGATGAATCATTGCAGTCACGAAAGCTTTAAATCGAAATTTAACCGCCTCTACGGGGAGGGATTCCACACATCCTTAAGATCATTCAACAGACTCCGGGATAAGAAGGCTCAACTAATCGAGTCTCTCACCTTTCTGAAGAGATGCCGCGACTCTAAGGTAATACCAACCGCATTTACACTAACCTTTGCTGTTGCAACTTCTCTCAATGCAAAACGAATTCTAGCTAGAACTAGCTTCGCTCTTATCTCGGAAAAAATCAGACTTACACGCACCGAACTCGATCAATTAGACAAGACACTCTACAAATCACACTTAAAATTGACAGCAACAATGTCTACATCGGATTGGGAACATGTAGACAATATGACTACCTCTTCGGCTGCCACTATGTCGACCAAATGTAGGGACAATTTGATTGCCAAATTCAATCACCTCTCCAGCAAAAAATCGGATCCACACACCGAAAAGATAGACGTCAACAAAGTCGTAATTAATCGCAGTAACAGTTCCATTTCTGATGGTCTGAAATCCGTTTTAGCTAAAGGTCTAAACTTTGCTGTCACACCGAGACACTTACCGGTTAATGATATCATTGCCCATGTCGACGTTGCACTCAAGGGCTTGAGTCACATCTCTGCAGACGTAGCAAGATCTGAAATCGCTGCAACCCTCAAAAACGCTAAGTTGCCACCCAGCAACATCAGCAAAGACGAACGTTTGGAGTTATCTCAATTAAAAAAGAGGGATGATATTGTCGTTCTCTCAGCCGACAAGGGCAATGCCACTGTCATCATGGAAAAAACAATATAACAACAAAATTCAAGAACTACTCAACGATGGCAGGTATACAAAAATAAAAAGAGATCCCACCAACAGCCTGGTCACCAAAACGAACAAAATCATCTCTGATTCAACAGCATTAATTGATGAGATCAAACAGTTCTCGTTGAAACCCTCTGCTGCCAGACCACCAAAATTATATGGCCTTCCAAAGATACACAAAGAAGATACACCCCTTCGTCCCATCGTCTCTACTATCAACTCCCCCACCTACAAACTGGCACGTTTTCTTGCTGATATACTGCGACTTTTCACTGGAAAAACCACCTCTGCGGTACTAAATTCTACTCACCTGGTATCGACAATCAAAGGCATTTCCCTGTCCCCAAACGACCTGCTTGTCAGTTTTGATGTGGTGTCCTTGTTCACCAAAGTCCCGGTACCTGACACCATCGCTATCATTGAAGACCTGGTTCATCAAGGACTACATACTGATGTACCCACCCTGGTGAGACATTGCTTAACCAACACATACTTCACCTGGAATGGAACTTTCTACAAACAAACTGAGGGCACCCCAATGGGCTCCCCCCTATCTCCGGTTGTAGCCAACGTATTCATGGAAAAATTTGAAACTGACGCCATCCAGACTGCCACTCTACGCCCGACCTTATGGAAGAGGTACGTTGATGACACCTTTGTCATCTGGCCACATGGCCAGCCTGCTCTAGACCAATTCCACGACCACATCAATTCCATACACCCAGCCATCAGATTTACCATGGAGGTCGAAAAAGATGGCAAACTACCCTTTTTGGATGTCTTAATTAAAAGGAGACATGATGGTTCAATGAGCCACTCTGTCTACAGGAAAGCTACCCATACAGATGCTTACTTGAAACCGGATTCCCACCACCATCCATCCCAGAAGAACTCCCTCATCAAGACTCTATACCATAGAGCCCAATGCATTTCCGACCAGGAACACATTACCAGTGAACTCAAGCACGTACACCAGGCTCTCAGGGCTAATGGTTACTCCGATTACACAATGCGCAAAGCCATCACTCCAGTCATGAAGAAGGATCCTCTTGTGGAGCCACTCAAAACCATCACCTTACCCTACATTGCAGGGCTCACTAAAAAGATCTCCAAAATCCTGAATAAACACAAGATCCAGGTCCGATTCAACACAGTACATAAAATCCGTGATTTAGTTCCATCTGTAAAAGATGCTGTTCCAGACATACAGTACCCGGGCGTTTACAAACTAAAGTGCCTCTGTGGTAGTAGCTACATTGGAGAAACCAAACGACATATCTTGGACCGCATCCGTGAACATAAAGCAGACTTGAAACACGGTAGGACGAACTCCTCTGCCGTGGCAGATTACTGTTATAATTCAGTGGGCTCACATGACATTGACTTCTCCAAGACGGAGGTTCTTTGCAAACCAACCGGCTACCATGAGAGATTCGTTCATGAGGCCATTCACATATACAAGCACAGAGACAATTTCAACCGAGAAGATGGATTCTGGCTTAGTAACCATTGGAAAGATGTTTTAAATCATTTCTGTTCTTAATTGTATTTTACGATGACCTTCAGACCGCAGCTCTTTCGCCAGCATTGACTCTTAATACCTCTCACACCACGGTTAATGGTATGGTTTACAACATGGAGTATAATAGCGCCTCGCAGCTGTCTCTCTCCCCCTCCTCTGTTCCGACCATGGATGAACTCGTCCGTCTGAACGGGGCCCGTAGCTATCCGTGGTGCTAAAGTTGAGGGCACTTTGTTTCCTCTCACACAGCTTAAAGGTCGTGATCTGAACGTGGCTCTTTCACTCCAGCGCTGTCCTACCAGACAGTCTCGTCCCTTCACCTGATGAAGGCCGCTTGTGTTGTGGCCGAAACGTCGTGAGAATTTTATTGTGTTATTTTATTTTATCAATTTATTATTTTATTCTCATTCTACGTGACTTTACCGAAAGAACCAAAGAAGATGAATAAATTATGTTCATGAGCCAGGCCTATGTCGGGGTGATGGGGCGTGGATGCTGAACCCGTCCCAATGAACTTGAGACGGTATTTATGCAATAATTATGTTAATAGTAGCTAGTGACTGGGCGTAGCTTTGCCCAAATAAGGATTTTTATTGGAACGGAAATCGGCAGACCTATCGGATGTGACGTCACACTCAAAGCGCAGTGGAGCAGCGGTTGGGCGAATACCTTGGTGACATGACGTCACTATAGGGGTACACCTCCCCCTGACGTCTCACACCGATGAGGCAATGCGGCGTGGTGACGCCAGAGAGCGAGAGAGCGGGATTTGAGTTTAAGTTTTATTTATATTCCATTTCCATTGCTCCCTCTCTTGAACAGACCCCTTGGGTGCGTGAGCTCAACAACAATGTGAACATTAGTGTGTGTGTACAACACTGTGTGTCTATGTACACTGTCTTGGCACAGTAGGGGGCACTGGTGGTGCATCGGCCAGTCATCTCAGTCAGTCAACCCATGGGCACCTGCTGGGTCTGGCCCCGTGACCTCCTGCCGGCGGGCGTTCGACACTTCACGTGGCCTTAACGTGCACGTAGCCTGGCACAAGCGCCGTGGTTGACGTCACCACCACTTAGTGGCGAATTGGCGGTTGTTGTTCTTGATTTAAAGCTTTCGTGACTGCAGTAATTCATATTCTTAGTTCTTTCGGTAAAGTAACGTTGAAGGGAAACAACAAAATAATAAAATATATATAATATATGTGTCATATAATATATGTGTTATGGTCGAAACGTCGTGAGAATTTTTATTGTTTTATATATATTTTATTATTTTGTTGTTTCCCTTCAACGTGACTTTACCAAAATAACTAAGCATATGGTTGTTGTTCTTGTTACTGTGTTTGTATACACTCTGTATGTGCACACTGCGGGTACACTATGTATGTACGCTGTGTGTACATTGTGTGTACACAATGCATGTGTAACGACTCTGGACTCGAGGTTTATCTTATTGCCCGTAATGTAGCTTAGGACCACGTCGTAACGAGATAACGTCGACGTGGAGATCGTATGACCGAGCAGACGGCGACAACGTGAAGACATCTTCTTTGGTTCTTTCGGTAAAGTCACCACCACGTAGAATGAGAATAAAATAATAAATTGATAAAATAAAATAACACAATAATATTCTCACGACGTTTCGGCCACAACACAAGCGGCCTTCATCAGGTGAAGGGACGAGACTGTCTGGTAGGACAGCGCTGGAGTGAAAAAAGCCACGTTCAGATCACGACCTTTAAGCTGTGTCAGAAGAAACAAAGCGCCTTGACAAAGGAATTAGCATATAATTTAGCATTGAAATGGCCGAGTGATTAGCTTGTGACTGGTCACAGCTATTTCAATGCTAAATTCTATGCTAATTCCTTTGTCAAGGGGTGCCTCTGCGGATGTGTATGCTTTAACTTAGCTATTTCAATGCTAAATTCTATGCTAATTCCTTTGTCAAGGCGCTTTGTTTCTTCTGACACAGCTTAAAGGTCGTGATCTGAGCGTGGCTTTTTTCACTCCAGCGCTGTCCTACCAGACAGTCTCGTCCCTTCGCCTGATGAAGGCCGCTTGTGTTGTGGCCGAAACGTCGTGAGAATATTGTGTTATTTTACTTTATCAATTTATTATTTTATTCTCATTCTACGTGGTGACTTTACAGAAAGAACCAAAGAAGATGAATCCTTGCAGTCACGAAAGCTTTCAATCGAAACTTAACGTGAAGACAGCGACGACGGCCCCGAGTCCCTCTCCGCGGGCCACGAACATCCCTTCTTGTCCTGCTTTTATCCTCGTGGATTCTCTGGGGGAATTTCCCCAGCTGTCTCTTTTGGACACTGGGGAATTTCCCAACGAAGATCCTCCAGACTTGCTGGCGCCTTCTCTTTGCGTCCAGCCTCGCTGGCATCGTGCCTTCACCTCCAGACTTGGTGACACAGTCTTTACACACGTCTACACTGCGTATGTGTACTCTGCATCCCACCGGGATTTTTTTTTGCACACAGCGTTAGTGTATGGTGCTTTTTTCAGGAATATTTTTGCTGTTTTTTTCCATGGATTTTTAAGATGTTTTTCTTGTTCGTGTTTTTGTTTGTTGTGGTTGCACCCGATTCAAGAGCCGAATGGCTCACAGGGCTATACCAAAATAAACTGAACTGAACTGTGTGGGTGGTCCGAATCAGTCGGGCAGCATTATCTTAACAGATGCGCAATGCTGTGTGGAAGCTACCTGATCTATCGGTCACACACGAAGCTTTGGTTCTTCTCGGCTCAAGTCATACCCTCCGTCTATAGGCATGTGAAACGTGGACATCTCTAAATGAAACATCCGCGCTGGTTAAAACATTCAGGCTGGCATGCCTACACTCAGATTTAGGGAAGCCAAGTGGTCGAGCATTCTTTATTTATTGCAGAGGTATCAAGGTTCAAATCTGACAGGCACCCCTGGCTACTCCAGTAACATTAAACAAAATAAGCACCGTCTGCTTAACAGTGGATGCAAAACATAGTATTGTTATTCAAAACACATAGGTCATTGCATGTTGGTATCATTGTCAACGTTTGGGTAATTCTAAATATTATCCAGAAATTACATAACGGATATTACACATCAATTATCGCCCCCTGCTGACAGACTCATGCCCACATGCAGGATGGTGCAGGGCCACCTTATGCCACACAGGGGCACCTCCCATTTGGGGGTGCTCTTCTAGTGTTTCTGATGAGATATGATACGAAACTAAGCGTTGCTGAGGCGATTAAGCAAGCACCATATGAATGCAATTATTATAACATGGTGAATGCTTTGGAGCTTATTGGCTCTCGCTCCTGGTTAGACATCTACCTAAGCAACAGGTTAACATACTTGCCACTCTTACTCTGCAGGTTGAACCTAGGAATTGAGTGTTCAACTTCACATTATTTTCATTAAAGGCCTGTGACAAAAGTGAATTTATTGGAGCTTCATTGTCTCAAGCTTACACATTTACCCGGGTCTCTATTTGACTTTGTATTGTCAAAGAAGTCCACCCACACCTCCACTTCCACAAACTGCCGGGAGTTGCCTCGCTCTCCCACACAGTCATAATTATCCTCCTGTTTCACGTTGCCTCCACCGATGTGAAGGTGCGATTTTGTAGTTGAATCCTCATCTCCACATTTTACCTTCACTTCTTCGCTCTCCACTGTTGCCTCTTCACATTTCACCTTGATACATTTCATAGTGTCCAAGCTGGAATTTACTTCTGGTTCTTTTTTCAGGAGGGATGGGCTCATTGCAGCACTTTGACTTCCACAAGTCGATTTCAGACAACACTCCTTGGGGATCTTCTGATGCCTGTGTGTTCTCTGGTGTCTATGAAGATGTGGTCACTGTGCAAACGCCTTCCCACACACAGTGTACTTGAAGGGTTTCTCTCCTGTGTGCGTTCTCTGGTGTATTTTAAGATGTGGTGACTGTGCAAATGCCTTCTCACACACATTGCACTTGAAGGGTTTCTCTCTCGTGTGTGTTCTCTGGTGGCTCTGAAGATCTGATGACTGTGCAAATGCCTTCCCGTACAGAGGGCACCTGAAGGGTTTCTCTCCCGTGTGTGTTCTCTGGTGGCTCTGAAGATCTGATGACTGTGCAAATGCATTCCCATACACACTGCACTTGAAGGGTTTCTCTCCCGTGTGTGTTCTCTGGTGTTTTTTAAGATGTGATGACTGTGCAAATGTCTTCTCACACACAGTGCACTTGAAAGGTTTCTCTCCTGTGTGCGTTCTCTGGTGCTGTGTCAAATTTCCAGGACGATCTGTGCTGTTTGCATACTGGTCGCATTGTTTCCTTTTTGTACCGAGGTGCGCTGAGTGCCTTTGCTCCATCAGACCAATTCTGCAGAGGAAGCGTCAGAGGGAGCATCAGCTGCAGACAGAAAAAACATATCCACACCATCTATGTCAGTATCGAGGCACCAAATAATAAATATATACAGTCACACATGACTTACACGTCGATACTTATTCATATATTCAAGATATAGTGAAAAAGATTCCCCAATTCAGCACATGGGCTGTTAAGGCACACAATGAGAGGGTAAATGTTCAAAAATATGCCTGGATTCCCTAGTATCTTCAAAATGAATGTTTAACCAAAACTCCAAGCACACAATTTCGGCTGTTGAGGTATGAAAGGAATATTTATTTCAGAAAAATTCAGCTAACATAGCAAAGGGTGTTGAATATAATATCTGTATTATGCAGAAATGCATAAATTAATGTTCAATCAAAAATTAGATACTCTTTGGTTCTTTCGGTAAAGTCTCGAAACGTGATTTATTGTATTTTATACCTTTGTGACTTTACCGAAGGAACCAAAGAGTATGGATTCCTGCAGTCACGAAAGCTTCAAATCAGTATCAAAACTTAGATGTGAAGCCAGGCTCAGATTTGCTTGAATGCTCGGATGAACAGATCTAACTTCAGCTGCATATGTGCTGATGTTTCCTTACTGTTTCTATTCTCATAAAAAGTTCCAGCAGACAATTAAAATAAACGATTGTTTTGATTTAACCTCCATGTTCAATAGTTAATATACTTTACTGCAAATACAAACATGACACTGTCACACACTGGCATGGTAAAAATGTGGTGGTGTGTCCAGAACCATGCCTGGCCGCCTTCATCTGCTCAGTATTAAGGCTTCCTCACTTCACCATATAATTAATTTAAGATCAATCAACATAGCAGAGGCCAACAATAAGTTCAGCTTTCACTTATCAATCATGTTTGCTGTCGGCAATAATCAAACTAATTGTTGAGTTCATAAGGCAGTGAAATAACTGCGCCACAGCTCCCTGCAAAGATAAACTCTTAAATACACATACATTTCACAAGGATCATTAATATTGTATAAACAAAACATCCACCATTCATGACGAATTGGAAGTAACCTTATCACAGTGGTAATGCCATTATAGCTGCAATTTCAGGCCATGTAAGTGTGGATTCCTTGTCAGCAGGTAATGGGAATGATCCAGGTGTCAAGGGATGACTCACAAATGAACCAGCTGTGCTCCCCACTGTCTTGTTGGGTTTTAGGAACCCACCGTTCCACCCATTCATGTGTCGCTCCTCCGACCTAATCGTTGTTCCAGAGCAAATATCTCTAAAATGTCCTGCAACAAACATCACGGGCCTCCTCCACAGAGGCCAATATTGACACGACTGATACCAGTTATCGGCGGTTCCGATCACCGCCACATCATACAATCTCTTCTCTCGCCAATGCCACGCCTGTTTAGCCCCCAATATCTGGACTAACAGAAGCTGCTTGAGCATGCGGTAACTGGGAATGCGGGATTCATGGACGAACCAATGCAGCCTCGCCTGTCAAAGAGACTCATTATTACATTCTATATTGATATCTTAAGGATCTATAAGCTTCGAATACAAAATAGTCTGCTTGAATTAAGGATGAATCATAGGCAGGCCAGCCTTCATTGTAGAAGCCAGCACAAATGGTCATTTAAATAAGTTAATATTTTGCATCCACAGAGTAATATCTGTGGCCCAGAAGAATCACAGCTTTGTTCGGTAGTTTCTAAAAACGCTTGTCCTGGTGAGGGTCGCAGTGGCAGGGAGGTCCAGGCTTCCCTCACCCTGGCGACAGACTAGCTTAACCTGGGGAATTCCAAAGCGTCCCCAGGCCAGCCGAGCGACATCGTGCCACCAGCGTGTCCTGGGCCAGCCCCGAGGTCTTCGCCCAGTGGGACGTGCATGGTAGAGTTCCATGGGGAGTCTATTGGGGGGCATCCTTGTATATATTCTATATTGATATCACCCCTAGAGCCAGGTTCAGGGGTTGTGTTTGCCAACAAGCGACTCGTGGCCGCGTGACCCATCTTCCACAGTGTAACGCAGTCTAATGAAAGAATGCTGCTCGACTAATTTTAAGTGAGATTTTGGCTGCCAAACCAGAGCTGGTCATGAACACATTAACCAGGTATGGGAGCGCCTCCACCACTTGTAGAACTGCCTGATTATTCATGGAGA
Organism: Petromyzon marinus; assembly: GCF_048934315.1. Classification (NCBI taxonomy): domain Eukaryota; kingdom Metazoa; phylum Chordata; class Hyperoartia; order Petromyzontiformes; family Petromyzontidae; genus Petromyzon; species Petromyzon marinus. The sequence goes on from NC_133737.1 coordinate 3,806,297, forward strand.
GTTGAGCAGGTGCAGTGTTGTATGACATGAAATTCCCAGACAGGTGATTTATTTTTATGGTACATTTAAGGCCCAATTTCATGATGGAATTATCAAGACACAGAACAAGATTCCCTAATTCCATCTCATTAAGTAGCCATTACCAGATTATCAGCAGATGTAACATGGTTGACCAGCAGGGAACGATCCTTTAACTATAACCAGGCATCGATTAGTGTATCATTGTAACCGTAACGTATGCAATGGTTTTTACATGACCATTGGGAGCTTCTCAAACTACATAGTTATTGAAGATGCTATGTAATGTAATGCATGGGGCCAGAGTGAATTTCTGTCACAAGCCAAGTTGAACAGGAAATGACTCCGACTCCTGGTCACACAGCTTGAGATCATTCTGCCCAAAATCATACAAATCCTCAAATAATGTGAGCAGAGGCATAGATTTGAAAACAAATAACAACCGAAAGCCCCAAAGCCTCTTTATGGTACTATAGGCCTTAATTAAATCAAGAATGCCTCTGCTGTAGTCAATAGACAGAAAATACAGCAGCCCCTTGCTTATCGCGGAGGTTACGTTCTTGGAAATTGCCGCGCGAAAGCTAAAAGCGCGATATTCAATACTTAAGTCTTTCCTAAGTAATGGCATTAGGTAAACATCAACTAACATTTACAACATCACAATTGAAATAGCTACTGTACTGTATTCCAAATAAACTAAATTGAAATAAACATGGAGAAACCGGATACAAAAAATATTCTGAGACAAAAAATAGTATAAATCTATAAATATAAAGCAGACTTGGCGCTTGTGTATATTTTTTTGCGAACCAAATTGTGCCAACACACTCCAAACTTTCCATGCGTACTCACGGGTGAGTTAGTGTGTTGTTCACACTAATTTTTTGTATGTTAACTAAACACCTACAACATCTGTACCACCTGCACACCCCCCCACTCCTCACCTCCTTCCTTCTCTTTCTCTTGCCATGTGTTAAAGCCCAGGGCATTCTCACTACTTCCGGTTTGCCACATGCAAACACATTATGACATTTCATATCCTACAATTCCACGCATTCAGCATCACATAAGTGTCTCCACTGAACTGCTATGTTTGATCTCATATTTACCACGTTATCCTTCCCTATTATCAGCCCTGCGTTTATGCCGCCAAATTCATCCACTTCTGGCTCCGTATTGTCCTCTCTGCACGTGCAAGGCTCACCTCTAACACACTGCAATATTTATATAAAAAAACGTACTATTCTAAAATATTTATATCTATGTACCAACACTACCGACCTCCTTCGACACAACATAGATGCTATACAACAGCTACGACTAAATAATCAAATCTACATCGCCTGGTAAGGAATAAAAAGCATGAAAATACACGCACTCGCGTTAAAATGATTATATATGTACACACAGCACAACTCAAATACTATGAACACCTACATTAAGCGCTACAAACAATTACTTCGGTCATAATAGAGGTTTTTGGGTTAGATCGCGTAAAAATGCGTCGTTAAAACCCACCACCACCACCCGCACAGCCAACTAGTAAAGGTTTGTCACGTAAACAGAACGTGGCCAATTCGTCACGAGTACAGCACACCGGTTGTGTGTTGGAGAGCCAAGCCACAACATTTACAATCTGAGTACGACGTTTCGCCAGTAATTACAAACAGCTTCATCAGGCGACAGCCAAATGTTGTGGCTTGGCTCTGTGGGGTCGCTGGGTTTATAGGGCAGCACGCTAACCATCGCACGACCGCTCCTCACTCGCGCACTAAGTTACCCCGGCTTCGCACAGGTCTCAGTAATGAAACCTTACGAGTAATGTCTTGCAATGTTTTGTTAGAATTATTGTAATTCTAACAAAACATGCAAATGCATTCGTGAGCGGGAATTGAAGCCGGGTCGCCGGGTTCATAGCGCAGCGCGCTAACCCCTACACTTCCCCCACGCACACACACACACGCGTCCATAGGTACACATACTGCAGACACAACTTTTAGGGTGCGTACGACAGTAAACGACTGAAATAATAAAGCAATGCTGCGCGAAGAAAGCCTTAGACCTGCAACACATTTGCATTTCACTTTAGCCACTGAGGGTGTGGGGGGTGACGTCAGCAGGCACACTGCGGTATGCTTCCGCATGCGCGGGAGACATGACATTGATGTGACGTCACAGCTCACTTGCCGTGCAAAATATATACATTATTGCGCCCCCCCCCCGCCCCCCCCCAAAAAAAATAAACAAAAGTGTATTTTTATAATTTTTGCATGGTGTACAGTCTGGAAAGTACCCACATGCCAAATTTCAAGTTTGTTGCATGTCGGGAAGTACGCTAAACATTTTGAACAGACACACATTCACAATTTTGCCTTTTATATATACAGATAGCCCTGTGAGCCATGCGGCTCTTGAGTATTCACCAGCCGGACGCCCTTCCAGATTGAACAGGCTGGGTCAGGAATTAATGAGTACGGATGTAGAGACAATGGGTCGAAATCTTCTTGGTTCTTTCGGTAAAGTCACGTAGAATGGAAATAAAATAATAAAAATAAAACATAATCAAATAAAATTATCACGACGTTTCGGCCACAACACAAGTAGCCTTCTTCAGGTGAAGGAACAGAACTGTCGGGACGACAGCGCTTCAGTGAACGCTGCTAAGATTCGCAGCGTCTTTTAAGCTGGGTGGGAGAAGTAAAGCGCCTTGACAAAGGAGTTTACATATCAAACAGGAGAATTTAGCATTGAAATAGCTGTGTTAAAGTGTTGGATCAGCAGGGTGTTAAAGTCAGAAATTAGCATGTAACTGGGAGATTAGCATGATGTTAATGTGAGGGATTAGCATGTGACTGGTCACAGAAATAGCTATGTTAAAGTCAACGTTTACATATCAACAGAGGCATTTAGTATATGGACGCTGAAGGACTGCAACTACCCAACTATCATACAATAAACCGATGTGAAAAAACTAAGTATAAACTACATCAATATAATAAATGTACTCAATATATTCTTCAATAAGTTGAGCTATTAACATAAAGTAACTAGGTATACACTACACTATATAATGAATACCATATAATTAACTAATAAAAAAACTAAAATATAAACTACATCAATGTTATCAATAAACTCTATATACTCTCCAATCAGCTGAGCTACTAACAATAAGTCGTTATACATTACAATGCCATATGCCAAATTCAACCGCCTTTCCAACAAGAAATCGAACCCACACACCGAAAAGCTAGACGTTAACAAAGTCGTAATTAATCGTAGTAACAGTTCTATTTCTGATGATCTGAAAGCCGTTTTAGCTAAAGGGCTAAACTTTGCAGTCACACTTAGACACATACCAGTTAATGATACGATATTATACAATGTAGTTTAGATTGGAAGGTATAATATTGTAATGAATAGTAGTCTAGTTTATAGCATAGTTATAACGCAACACAGGACAGAGCAGCGCACCGTGGCCGTTTCCTCCTCTTGCCCCCCCCCCCCCCTCCTCCGTTCCGACACATAGATGGACTCTCCGTGGTGTTAATCCCTCATACTAACATCATGCTAATCCCCCAGTTACATGCTAATTTACTGTTGATATGTAAACGCCTCTCCCCCTCCTCCGGTCCGAGCTTGTCACTCTCCTTGGTGCTCATCCCTCACACCAACATCATGCTAATCCCCCAGTTACATGCTAATTTATATGTAAACTCCTTTGTCAATGCGCTCTGTTCCTCCCACATAGCTTAAAAGACGCTGTCAAGCTTGACAGGGTTCACTCAAGCGCTGTCTTCCGGACAGTCCTGTTTCTTCACCTGAGGAAGGCTACTTGTGTTGTGGCCGAAACGTCGTGAGAATTTTATTGTTATTATTTTTATTATTTTATCTCCATTCTACGTGACTTTACCGAAAGAACCCAGAAGATATATGAAAAATGTTGCGAGAATCTGTTACACATGGGTCATGGGTGAAATTTATTTTTGTAGGATGGTACAGAGGGGAAAAGAGTCATGAAGTTCGCTATCCAAATATTTTTGGCAGTAACCCACTGACCACTCAAGCAACTGATATGTCTGCATGTTGGACCCTTCCAAACGTCAGACTGGCAAGAATGCACTTGCTATCACATATCCAGACCTTCCTTCATCCATCGCCCTGGTGCCACACTGCCATGAGCTCCCTGAGGAAGACGTAGATCCAGATTAAAATTTCAGAGGTGGAGGTGAGGAGAGAAACCCATACTACCCCAACCAAAAATACCTCAACGACTTGATTAGAGATCTTGGTCTCACCAAGTCCAATGCCGAGTTTTACACGTCTAGGCTCAAGCAACCTTTTTGCAGCTTCTTCACCCGTCAAGATGGCCTCTGCTTCTGCCAGAATGTGACCAGTCTGTTCGAGGCAATCATAGCCTCAAAGCCGTGCTGCTCCATAATGGTAACAAGTACCCATCTCTTCCCATGGCTTACTCGGTGCACCTCAAAGATTACAACAGCATCATGACCTTGCTGGACGCCTTGAAGTATGATGAGTATGGCTGGTAGCTCATCGGAGACTTCAAAATGGTGGCATTCCGGATGGGTCTCCAAGGCGGTTTTACCAAGTTTCATGATCTTTTCCTTTGGGACAGCAGGGACACCAAGGTGCACTACCACAGGATGGACTGGCAACAGCAGATGGAGTTCTCTGTGGAGAGGAACAAAGTCAAGTGGGAGCCACTAGTGGACCCCCGGAAGGTGCTGATGCCACCACTGCACATCAAATTAGGCCTCATGAAACAATTTGTCACAGCTATAGATAAGGAGTTGGCAGCCTTCAAGTACCTTCAAGACTTTTTCCCTAAGCTGTCTGAGGCAAAGGTCAAACACGGTGTCTTCATCGGACCACAGATAAAGAAGACCCTGGAGTGCAATGAATTCCCCAAGAAGCTCACTAGTAAGGAGAAAGCGGCTTGGAACAGCTTTGTTGCAGTAGTTCGTGGCTTCCTGGGCAATCACAAGGTCGAAAACTACGTGGAGCTGGTTGAGACTCTGGTGAAGAACTACGGCACAATGGGCTGTAGGATGTCCCTCAAAGTCCATATCCTTGATGCTCATCTTGATAAATTCAAGGAGAACATGGGAGCGTACTCGGAGGAGGAAGAAGAGCGCTTCAACCAGGATATACTGGACTTTGAGCGCTGCTACCAAGGATAGTATAATGAGAACATGATGGGAGACTACATTTGGGGGCTGAGTCATAAAAGTGATTTACAGTATAATCGTAAGTCTCGAAAAACCAATCACTTATAAATCTTTCGTAGTAATTTTTGTAGTACTTTAGTATAAATACATGTTAATTTTCATTCATATGTTTTTTTCTGACTTTATGTGAACGAAAAGACACAAATTCGCTCGTTTTCTCATTGAAAATAGGTACATGAATAAATATCACTGTCCTGGTCACAAAAGCAAAGTTTGTGGGGAATAATAGCCATTTTCTATACTTTTTAGGCACAAGTATTTACGAAATAACACTTACTACCCAGGAACAAAAATTGTGTTACATCGTGTTATCTTTGCATTGTCTGCATCACACCATTTGGAATATTCCTAAACTGTTGGTCCATACCAAGCTCTGAGTCGTCTTGGCTAGTTATCCTACCTTGCTTTATGAATGCGAAAGTAGACTGCTTTACATTAACATTTGGGTTTACCTGGAAAATTAAGACTGGCTTGCCTACAATTTACCCTGGCTTTAACCAGGCTGGTTTGTATCGGGTGCTTACAGATCCCTAAAGAGATGAAGACAAAGACCCATCAGCCTCTCTGACAGGCGATACTGCGTTGACTGGGTCATGTAGCCTGCATACCAAGATACAGCATGCTCAAGCAGAATCTTTTCATTTAGATAAGCAGTGGCTAAATGAGCGCAGCATTATCAAGAGAATATCTGTGTAATAACTGGCAGCGTCACGACTGAATGTATACACACACGCACACGTGACGTCACTATGTGGGGGAGCGTCACTATCTCACGGGTCTACACACACACGAATGACGTCATCCCGTCTGAAGGTGGGGATCACGTCAGGGCTGGTTGAGGACTCGGGAGGTCGGGGGTGAGGCCATAGAGGGTGGTGTGAGGCCGTGGCACACTGTGTGATCCCGGCCGCACACGTGACCGAAACCCGGACCGAAACCCGGTGGGGGCCGGGGCCCGGGGGGCACCTGAGGGGGCACGTGATCAGCCAAGGGGCTTCGAGAGGGTTCTCGAAGGGAGGCGTGACCAGGGTGGAGCCTGGGCACGCCGAGGCCCATATAAGCAGCCTCATCTCTATGTTCAGGGCTGTTCGTGTCAAGAATGGAAGAGGCATCGTAAAGACATCTCAAAAGAAGTGTCAATCCCCCAGTCAGTGGACCAGCCAGTAGCCCTTCTGGCTGAGTTGCCCTAGTGTATCCGAGAGGCTGTGTGTAGAGAGTGATGGTGTGTGTTAGACAGAATAGGTCGGTGGTCTGACCAGCTAGTTGTGCCTCAGGCTTGTTCCATCTGAGCCGGCCCTCTAGCTGCTGCCGTAGGCGCACAACAGGCTCAACTTCCCTGGTGGGTCGGTACAGTCAGCAGCTGCCAACGCCGAACCCCGGGAGACGGTTAACTAACCCGGAAAACTCAGCTTATCTGAGCCGGGGCATGTGGAACCCCTGTTGGAGGAAATTCCACCAAAAGAGTATTTTGACCTTCCACTGTAACCAGGACCATCTCCAGTCGTCTTGACTACGTCTTGCCACTGGGTACAGATGTGGCTGGTTGAGAGAGTGAGGTTGATGCTGCGCAAATCACCCTCACTTAAATCCAAGTTCTCTGCGCAAGTCATGGCACTTTTTACCATCGTCATTATCCAAGTCCTGTGGCGATGGGTGAGCGATGAAGCAGCAGGCACGGATCTGCTAGAAGCCGTAGCCGCAACCCTGCATGCAAGCGGCTCAGGATATTGGTCGTTCCCTCACTGGACCGAAGCAGCAGTGAAGTCCGGCAGCACCCTGAGCGACTGAGCAGCCATATTCAGGATCACACTGCTCACCTCCATAGTGCGGAAAGGGTTAGAAAAGGTACCCTAAACATTGTCTGCTTCAAAACATCCCGGCCAGCCTACAGCAGCTGGCGGGATCCCATACCTGTGGTCGAAATACAAATAAAGTGAAAAAGGCCAAAGTGATACCACTCTCTGTTGGCACCTGGAATGTGCGCACTTTGATGGACACATCCAGATGAAAAAGACCTGAGAGACGCACCGCCCTCGTGGGCAGAGAGCTAGCCAGATACATGTTGCTGCCCTTAGTGGGACCCGACTGGCCAATACTGGACAGGTGACTGAAGTGAGTGCAGGTTACACATCCTTCTGGAGTGGACGAGGCCAGGAGGAGAGACGTCATACTGGTGTTGGTTTTGCAGTAAAAAAACACCTGGTCAACCAACTGGCAAGCCTACCCAAGGATATAAACGACCGTTTAATGACCCTAAAGCTCCACCTATTGGGTAAAAAGGAGGCCACCATCATTAGTGCCTATACCCCTACCATAACCAACTCTGACGAGATCAAAGCCAAGATTTGTAATGACCTGGAAGTCATTATTGTTGCCACAGCCAGCTCTGACAAACTCCTGATACTTGGTGACTTCAATGCCAGAGTTGGAAGTGACCATCAATCATGGAATGGAGTCATAGGCATTGGAAAATGTAACAGCAACGGCCTTCTGCTGCTGAAAACATGCTCTGAATTTGACCTGCTCATCACCAACACGATATTCCAATTACCAAAGTGCAAGAAAACTTCATGGATGCATCCACGTTCACACCACTGGCACTTGATTGACTACATCATCGTGAGGAGGAGCGACCGGCACGATGTCAGGGTGACCAAGGCAATGTGTGGTGCTGAATGTTGAACTGACCATCATCTCATCATTTTCAAACTTAACATCCGGATTAAGCCTCCGAGACGCCCACAAGGAAAAAGACGTATCAAGCGTCTTAACATCACTCGCCTACAACAGGAACATACCAGATTGGCCTTTGTTGAGGCCCTAGACCATCACCTGGAGTCTCTAAGCTTCGAGCATACAGACGCTGAGGCAGACTGGACTGCCCTCAAGACCGTGCTGCATTCTACAGCCCTTGAATCACGTGGTGTTCCCATACGTACACATCAAGATTGGTTTGATGAGAACGATGCAAAAATCCAAGCACTCCTTGACGAAAAACATCGCCTGCATAAAGCATACCTGAATGACAGCAGCTCAAGCTTAAAGAAAACTGCCTTCCTCAACATTCGCAGGGTTGTCCAGCGGAGACTCAGTCATGCAAGACACCTGCTGTGCGCAAAAGCTGAGGAGATTCAGTCCTACGCTGACAGTAACAACACCAAGTGCCTCTATAATGCACTCAAGCAGGTCTATGGTCCGCAACACTCAGGAACTTCACCTCACCTGAATGCAGATGGAACAACACTCCTCACAGAGAAGGACAAAATACTTGCAAGGTGGGCTAAACAATTCAGCGCAATCCTCAACCAGCCATCATGTATAAATGAGGAGGCATTTGCGAGACTGCCTCAAGTTGAAATAAACCAGTCCCTTGCTGTTCTACCATCCATTGAGGAAACCAGCAAAGCCATAAGCCTCCTCTCATCAGGCAAAGCTCCAGGGTACGATGCCATTCCAGCGGAAATCTACAAGGCTGGAGGGCCTCGCTTAGTCGAGAAACTGACTGACCTCTTCCCGTCTCTGTGGAAATTAGGAGTTTAAGGATGCCTCTATAACCCATCTCTATAAGATAGAAGGCAATCGGCAGGCCTGCGACAACCATAGAGGCATCTCCATACTATCAATCGCTGGCAAAATATTGGCAGTAATCATTCTGAACTGCCTAATTGTCCACCTAGACCAGGGTCTGCTACCTGAGAGTCAGTCTGGTTTCAGAAAAGACCGCGGAACCACTGACATGGTATTTACTGCCCGGCAGTTACAGGAGAAATGCCAAGAACAAAATGCTGATCTATATATGGCTTTCGTTGATCTAACAAAAGCATTTGACACAGTCAGCCGGGAGGGCCTATGGAAGATCATGGCCAAGTATGGGTGTCCAGACAAGTTCATTGGTATCGAGCGCAAACTCCATGATGGCATGATGACCAGCGTCAGAAACCAGCAAGAACTCTCTGATCCGTTCCCAATCACAAACGGGGTGAAGCAAGGCTGCGTTCTAGCACCAACGCTCTACAGCATGGTGTTTTCTGCCATTCTGCAGGACTCATTCCAGAACCACAACACTGGGATTAGCATCATCTACCGTTTTGACGGTGGTCTATTCAATCTGTGGAGGATGCAAGCCAAAACTAGAGTGGAGGAAGTCACTGTTGGAGAACTTTTGTTTGGTGATGACTGTGCTCTGGCTGCTGGCTCAAATAAAGATCAACAGGACAGTATGGACCACTTCTCCTCAGCTTGTAACTTCGGCCTAACAATCAGCACAAAGAAGACTGAAGTCCTGTACCAAGCTGCTCCTGGGAAAACCTACACCGAGCCCACCATCTATGTGAATGGGCAAAAGCTTTCAGCCGTTGACAAGTTTACTTACCTTGGTAGTACTCTGTCTCATGCTGTACACATAGATGATGAAGTTAACATCAGAATTGTCAAGGCCAGTGCAGCCTTTGGACGTCTACGTAACTCGGTATGGGAAAGGACTGGCATCAAGCAGGATACAAAACTGAAGGTCTCCCAGGCTGTTGTCTTACCAACTCTTCTGTATGGGTGCGAAGCCTGGACAGTCTACCAGCGCCGTGCCAAGAAATTGAACCATCTTCACTTGAGGAAACTACTGAGGATCAAGTGGCAAGACAGAATCCCTGACACGGAAGTCCTCACCAAGGCAAATATCCCCAGCATCCACACCTTACTTGCGAAGGAACAACTTAGATGGACTGGCCACGTGACCAGAATGCTTTGCGCGAAACTGCCAAAACAAGTCTTCTTTGGTGAGCTGAAGAATGGCAAACGAGGCAAGGTGGCCCCAAAAAGCGCTACAAGGACACTCTGAAAGCTTCCTTGAAGAGCTTTGGATTCGACCTGAAAAGCTGGGAACCCCTAGCTCAGGACCGACCTGCCTGGAGAAGAAAAGTACAGGACGGTGCAGTCATCTGTGAGAGTAGGAGAAGCTCCTGTGCTATCATGAAGAGGCAGCAGCGGAAATCGACCAAGGAAGGACTTGTGGCTGCACCTCAGAGCTCTACATCCTCCCTGACCTGTCCAGTGTGCCACAGAGAATTCCGGGCTCGGATTGGCCTGTTCAGCCATCTGCGCACTCATCAAAACCCAACAAAATGACAAACGTGCCATGGTCATCATCAACTATGATGGACGAACAAGAGAGAGAGAGAGGTCGGTGGTTACCACCATATGTTATACACTGTTGTGTCAATGAACAAATAGTGTTGCCTCCCCAGAAGTTGTGTGCGCCGAACTGAGCCCATTTCATGTGCTAATGCCGTACATGAAACTTTGTAGCAAAGTCTGCTTGCCGATGACTGGTATCAGAAGTGTCAAGATTTGCCTCTGATGGAGCCTAATGAAAGATGCTACAGGACAGTTGTAGATATTCACTCTGCGGCAACAATGAGGATGAAGGAGCGATGTTCACATCAATTAGTCGAGCGACTGAGCTAAAGTGCAGTGAGGTGGCACAGTAGGGAGCACAAGTGGTGCATCAGCCAGACATCTGGCTGATCCGTAACACCCAGGCCTGTCCAATGACTAGCTGACAAGTGTTAAACACTTACATGGCCTCAATTTGCACCTAGCCTGACACAAGCATTGTGATGTCACCACCAATTAGTAGAATGATGACTGTTATATTTGTTATGTTACTGACCCATGTGAAATGTCTATGTAACAATAAGTCTGTATGATGCACAAGCTGTCGATCATTAAGAGAAGTTAAGTTTGACCCAATGTAGAGATCGCAGTGGTGGGTCCTATATGGGCAGTACAATGCAAATCTTAAGGCCGAGCGATAAATTGAGTCAAGCTTCTTCAGTAAAGTACTGGGGGCTGATTTATATACGATGTCACAGTAATCAAGTAGAGGCAGTATGGTGAGCTTCAAAATTCAGTTTTAAATCGAGGATGACCCCAATATACTTATAGATCTTAACTTGCTCTATTTGATGATTATTTAAGGAATATAATTGGGGAAAATAACTTCCTGCTTTAGTCCTGATGAGAAGCATAGCACCTTGGTTTTGGAGGTATTCAGGACTAGTTTAAGAGCAACTAGCTGATGTTGTAATTTGTTGAAATCGATGGAGGCAACGTGAAGCAGGAGGAGAATTCTGACTGTGAGGCAGAGCAAGTAAACTCCCAGCACTCTGTGGATGTGGAGGTGTGGCTGAACAAAGTCAAGTGAAGACCAGGTAAATGTGTAAGCTTTATACAAGGAAGCTCCAATAGATTCATCTTTGTCACATGCCTTTAATGAAAGAATGTGAAGTTGAACACTCAATTCCTCGGTTCAACCTGCAGAGTAAGAGCGGCCAGTATTTGTGGACCTGTGGGATGGGTAGATCTCTAACCAGGAGCGAGAGCCATTAAGCTCCCAAGCATTCACTGTTATAATTGCATTTATATGGTGCTTGCTTAATTGCCTCAGCAACTCGGAGTTTTGTATCATATTGTGGTGCCACGACAATGAAGCCGCTCCGTGGGAGCCGTGCCTGCAACGGGGGTGCTGCAGCAGAGAAGCCACCCGGCTCCCGTCACAGCGCTTCCCCCACCACCCCCCACATGAACACACACATGCACTCACGTATGGCCTCGTGGGGGGTCACCTGCCCCTGAGTTTTCACCCGAGGGCCCCCCTCGTGGGGGTGCTCCACGGTTTCTCAGGGCCAGGGAATTGGCAGCCCCCCCCCCCCCAGGCCGAATGGTACTGCGGCACCGTGGATTGACTTAAAATTGCACGGCCATGGCGAACTACTGAGAAACGCAGTGAGGAAACAGCCAAAGGCACACGTGGACCTGCAGGCAGGTGAGGGGCGAGGCGGCACAGGTTGATCCCTATGATGCGGTGCACTCGGCCAAACAATAGGGGGCGGGGCGTCGGAGAGCGGGAAATCCAAGGCTCCTGATTGGATGAGAAGTCAGCGGATCGGCGGCGCGTGGGCTTTGAAGTAGGAGCATAAAAAGTGATGAAATTGGGAAGCAAGTTCTCTTTTGCCTGGGGTCTTGTGGAGTGAGAGACTGAGGTGTGATCGTCCCCTGCTACTCGAACGTCCGTGAGACGGGTCGCAGAGCAGCCAGCTCCCAGCAAAAGCCACGTGCAGCATCGTCTTTCCGCGACTTCCAATACCACGAGGTCGGATCGTAAGTACGAAGAGGAGAGGTAAGGCAAAGGGGGAAATTCTAATAGAGAGAGTGAGTAGAGAGAGGACAGGCTACTTGAGTATTAGACCGTAGAGAGATAGGTTAGACATTTAAATCATGCCACGAGGGGCAGCCGCGAGGGGAGGAGAGTCGGAGAATGGGGGTCACAGGAGAACGGGGAGGCGGGGGGCAGTCTCCCTAACAATATCTCATCACAAACACTCGAAGAGCACCCCCAAGTGGCAGCTGCCCCTGTGTGGCACAAGGTGGCCCTGCACCAGCCTGCATGTGGGCATGAGTCTGTCACTAGGGGGCGATAATTTGTGAAATCTCCATCATGTAATTTCTGGATATTTGGAATTGCCCAAATTTTTACAATGACACCAACATGCAATGACCTATGTGTTTTGAATGACACAATAGTACGTTTTGCATCCACTGTTAAGCATATGGTGCATATTTTGTTTAATGTTATTGGAATAGCCAGGGGTGCCTGTCGAATTTGAACCTTGAACCTCTGCAATATATAGAGAACTAGCCTGACTACCCAGCTTCGCCCGGGGCTTGGATTCTTGTCTTGGATTAATACACGGCCTACGCGGAGGGTTTGGGGGTGGGGGGGATGCGTGACGTCAGCAGGCACACTGCGTAGCGCTGCCGCATGCGGGTGACATCACAGATGTGACGTCACCGCTCACTCGCCTTGCAAAATCTATCCATTATTGCGCCCCCCCCCCCCCCCCAAAAATACAAAAGTCTATTTTTAATATTTTTTGCATGGTGTAGTCTGGAAAGAACCCACATGGCAAATTTCAAGTTTGTTGCATGTCGGGAAGTACGCTAAACTATTTGAACAGACACACATACTTCTAGATTTAAAGCTTTCGTGACTGCTAGGATCCATACTCTTTGGTTCTATTGGGTAAAGTCACGTAGGTGAAAATAAAATAACAAAAAATCACGACGTTTCGGCCACAACACAAGCGGCCTTCATCAGGTGTCCTCCAGACAGGCTCGTCCCTTCACCTGATGAAGGCCGCTTGTGTTGTGGCCGAAACGTCGTGATTTTTTGTTATTTTATTTTCACCTACGTGACTTTACCCAATAGAACCAAATAGTATAGACACACATAATCACAAATTTCCCTTTTATATATAGATAATAAAATAATACATGTGCTACCGCTTGGCTTCCTTCAATCCGAGTGTAGGCATGCCAGTCCGAATGCTTCTAACTGGCGCAAGATGTTCCATTTAGAAGGGTCCACGTTTCACATGCCTAGAGAAGGGAGGGCATGCCTGTGGCCGAGAGGAACCGAAGCTTCGTTCGGAGCATAGAGATCACGTAGCTTCCACACAGCATTGCGCAGCTGATGAAAAGATAATGCCGCCCGACTGATTCCGATCGCCTCCACGTTGTGGACACACAATGTACACACATATGCGGTGTCGACATTTACTATGTGCATACAAGGTCACACAGTGTACCACAAAGTGTACACACACAATAATGTGCACATTGTTGTTGACCCAAGGGGTCTCTGTTCAAGAGAGGGAGCAATGGAAAAGGAATAAAAATAAACTTCAACTCTAACCCCATCTCTCTCTCGCTCTTTGACGTCACCACTCAGCATTACCTCAACGGCGTGAGACGTCAGGGGGAGGTGTACCCCGCTAGTGACGTCATATCACCAAGGTATTCGCCACCCAACCCCCCCTCCACCGCGATTTTGAGCGTGACGTCACGTATGTTTGGTCACTGCCGATTTCCGTTACAGTAAAATCCTTTTGATTTAAAGCTTTCGTGACTGCAGTAATTCATATTCTTAGTTCTTTCGGTAAAGTCACGTTGAAGGGAAACAACAAAATAATAATATATATAAAACAATAAAAAATTCTCACGACGTTTCGACCATAACACACCTGAAGACGACCGTTTGTGTTATGGTCGAAACGTCGTGAGAATTTTTTAATTGTTTTATATATATTTTATTATTTTGTTGTTTCCCTTCAACGTGACTTTACCGAAAGAACTAAGATTATATATAGTAAAATCCTTATTTGGGCATAGCTACGCCCAGTCATTAGCGGTTCATTAACATAATTTTAACCATAAATACCGTCGCGATGGGTTCAGCAGCCAAGCCCAATTATTCGACATGGGCCTGGTTCATTAACATAATTAATTCGGTTACAACGCCGCTCTTTGGGGGAGGGGATTGTGCGTTTAACCCGGACGGTGACGTCATGTCACCACCTGCTGCCTCGTGACGTCACGTAAATACCAGGAAGCTGCCGCTCCGCGCGCGCGCTCACTGAGATCCGAGGTGAGAAGTTCACATGGTGGTGGTGGTTGTTGTTGTTGTTTACCCAGGTAGAGCCTCGCTCCTTCTCTCTCTCTCTCGTAGGGATATCAATTGAGTAGCAGCGAGCATGGAATCGACGTCCAGGTTGGAACATTACAACGCGGGGCCTAGCCATGCGGGGCCTTGCCTCCTGCCCATCGCCTGAATGCGTTTGCTTTCATTCTCTGCTTAAGTTTAATTTGTCTTCAACTGGCTCGCTACTTAGAAACTTTTTTATTTATTTACACAGTGTGTTTATTTATGTTTGCGGTCCAAGCCCGCTGAGCTATACCGCTCTTTTTCAGAAGCGACCTTGCCACGTTGGCATATCAACGTGTGGGAATTTTGTGAATGTCTGTTCAAGATGTTTAGCGTACTTCCCGACATGCAACAAATTTGAAATTTGCCACATGGGTACTTTCCAGACTGTACACCATGCAAAAATTAAAAAATAGACATTTGTGTTTTTTGGGGGGGTGGGGGTGGGGCGCAATAATGCATTTATTTTGCACGGCAAGTGAGCTGTGACGTCACATTTGTCATGTGACCCGTGTGCGGAAGCGTCACGGAGTGTGCCTGCTGACCGCGGGTAAAGTGAAATGCAAATGTGTTGCAGGTCTACGGCGTTCTTCGCGCAGCATTGCTTTATTATTTCAGTCGTTTACTGCCGTACGCACCCTGAAAGTTGTGTGCGTCTGCAGAAGGCGCGTGTACGTGTACCTCTGGACGCACGCGCGTTTGTGTGTGGGGAGCGGTAGTGTAGTGGATAGCGCGCTGCGCTACGAACCCGGCGACCCGAGTTCGATTCCCGCTCACGGCCACCACCGGTGACGATTATTTGAACCGATCCTAGGCTTCCCCTAGGTCGACTCAGCCTCAAACGAGTAACTGGTGTGGTGTGTGAACATCGCCACTGGGGAGACAAAGGCGGCCGGGCGTCGTGAATCCAAGTCCCGGGTGAAGCCGGGTAGTAAAGCTAGTTGGTCAAATACTCTAAACTCGTGGTGATGTTGAGGGAAAAACTGGAGGATCTGGAGGAAAATCTACGCAACCACGGGGAGAGAGAGAAACTCAAACTTCAAATATACATCCATAATACAGGTTATGGATGTATACAGGTTTATACTTTTTGATTGATGACAATCGCTGTGTTGCGATCGAAACATCGCGATTTGTTTTATTTTATTTCTAACTACGTGACTTTACCGAAAGAACCAAAGAGTATGGATTCCTCCAGTCACGAAAGCTTCAAATCAAGATTACTATTCATTTTTCATCACTGAGACCTGTGGGAGCCGGGTAATATGCTGGTATTGTTAGAATAATTTATTTCTGACAATGAAGTCAGTAAATGTGTTTTTTTGTGACAGTTTTTTCGTTGTGTTATTCAATCACAGGGCTTGTTTGTTTCATAATGAGGACAGCTTTTAAATACGTTGCCCTTGGAGAGCTTCAGGATAGACAATGTTGGATGTTTTGTCATCTGATGGGTTTAATCGAATGAAGCTTCAATTTTGGCATACATGTCGACAGAATTGGTGGAAGATCTCTGCATCTCAAGAAGAGATTGAAGCTACCGTTTCACACCATGATCCTGAAGGCAAAAAAGTCCATGGCAGAAATAGTATTTTGTGTTGGCAAGCCTGTTGCGGCGTCAGTTTGGCGAAGTAGGAAATGGTAGCCATCATCACCTTGCCAGAAAATCAGTAGACATTGAAGAGCATCGTAGGATCGGTGTGTTTAATTTCTGTGTAGGTTATTGTTCCCCAGTTGCAAGACGATGCTTCGTGTGACATGTTGTTCAGCAGTCAGAATAGCAGCGACTTCAGATGTGAGTGCATTAAAGCAGCACTCATGTTGACCATGTGAAGTTTAGTTGGCATGAATGACAACATTGTACTTTGAAGTTATCTTCTCCATGGCACACTTGAAACTGTGACTATAAGAGTTTTCCTTATGGAGCATATCTTGCCACAGCAATAGGACTTGCATCTTGGAGTTGATGACATTTTTGGAATGCTGGTGAGCCTTTCTAGTATTATCAGACATGTAAGTAGATATGTGTTAATGTTGGTAGGTCATTAGGTAGTGGCAGCAGACTGACAATGCGATTATGTACCTGACCCTGCACTTTAAATGTGGGCATGTAGCCAGATGTCGGGACGAGTTGGTTGGTGTCAAAACATGTTATTTGGAAACACGAGTTTTATCTTTTATTGTTCTTTCGAAATTGGCTTCCATAGGTAGTGTTGGCAGGTATCAATACATTAATATCCTCGGGATGGTCATTAATTGTAGGCAGCTTAACCATGGTACAGTTGCAGCATAGCCCTGGAGGGTCTCCTTTCAATGTCATTGCATGGCAGTAGCTGTAAGAAGTAGACGTGGAACGAATGGCAACCAATTGATAAGAAGTATAAATGAAGTGAGGAATGTATGGAAAAGAAGACTTTTCCTTTTGGCTGCAGGGTAGGCACCTGGTTGCTGCCATTGTAGTACTGTTTGCAATCTGCCTTGCTTGTTGGTGGACTGGAGTTTGATTAGCTGTGGCAGCAGCCATTTGTAGCTCATTGCTGTTGAGTTGCATTCGCTGTAGGTGCAGCCATCGCAGCACTGACAGCATGCTCTCTTAAGGCTTAGTGTTCAGGAGAATTATTAGCTGTAGGTGCAGCACATGCAGCATGCTGTCTCACTTTGTGTTAAGGAGTTTCATTAGCTCGAGGTGCAGCCATTGCAGAACTTATTTTATTCTTGGGTCTTTCGGTAAAGTCACGTAGATAGGTTCAAAGAAAATAAAAATAACAAAAAACTACGACGTTGCAACACAACCAGCCGTCTTCAGGAAAAGGGGGGTTAGCTTCCAAGGCAAACTCTTTATAAGGGTCTGAAATGGGCGTAGCCCAAATATCAGCAGCCAATGATAACCCATATGGATGCATATCTAAAACCTGACTCCCACCACCATCCAGCCCAAAAGAATTCCCTCATCAAAACTCTACACCATAGAGCTCGTTGTATTTCCGACCATCACCACCTAGCCAGTAAACTGGAACACGTACACCAAGCCCTCTAAATGAATGGATATTCAGACTACACAATCCATAAAGGTATCACCCCAACCATTGGGAAAGAACCATTTGAGGACCCAATCAAAACCATCACTTTGCCATACATAGGGATCACCAAAAATATTTCCAAAATCATGAGCAAACACAAGATCCAAGTTCGATTTAACACTACATAACATTTGTGATCTGATCCCATCTGCAAAGGATGTGTTTCCTGACATTCAATACCCCGGCGTCTACAAACTTAGCTGTGTCTGCGGCAGTAATTACATTGTGAAAACTAAGCGACATGTCTCGGACCGTGTTCGTGAACATAAGGCAGATCTGGTACATGGTGGGACCGATACCTCGGCCGTGGCTGATCACTGTTTTAATGCAGTGGGTTCACACAAAATTGATTTATCTAAGATGAAGGTACTTTGCAAACTCACTGGCTATCAACAAAGATTTGTTCATGAAGCCATCCATATATATAGACACAGACACAATTTAAACCGAGAAGATGGATACAAACTGATAAATCATTGGACGGACGTTATCAATCAGTTTAAGTCATAACTAGCTGTGATGTTCCCATCCTACCACCTTCTGATGTTAGTTGGGCTTTACGCCCATTTCAAACTTGTGCTTTCACAGTCACTTCGCGCGCCGACCCCTTGGTTACGGCTCTGCGATCTCCCATTCACATGCTAATCTCTCTTTAACATGCTAATTTTCACCTGTCAGCCCTTTGATTGGTGGAAAACCAACCACCGTCGGGTTGGCTGCCCACCACTTGCATTATCATTGGCTGCTGACATTTGGGCTACGCCCATTTCAAACCCTTATAAATAGTTTGCATTGGAAGCTAATCCCCCTTTTCTTGAAGATGACCGCTTGTGTTGCGATCGAAACGTCATAGTTTTTTGTTATTTTTTGTTATTTTCTTTGAACCTATCTACGTGTCACGAAAGCTTTAAGTCAAGACTCATTGCGGAACTTGTACGAATGGCATCAATGATTGTAATCAGCTTTGGTGAAGAGCAATGCACAATTTCCGCGAGAAACATTATAGGTGAAGGTCAAAGTTAATAAAAAAAGAGTAGTGAGGGTGTGAGTGAATGCTATATAGACATTATTAAGGAAATGATAGTTGAATGTGTAATCGTTGTAGGAATGTGAAGACATAGCCACAAAGGATTTAAGTACAGTGAGGGAAAAAAGCATTTGATCCCCTGCTGATTTTGTACGTTTGCCCACTGACAAAGAAATGATCAGTCTATCATTTTAATGGTAGGTTTATTTGAACAGTGAGAGACAGAATAACAACAAAAAAATCCGGAAAAACGCATGTCAAAAATGTTATAAATTGATTTGCATTTTAATGAGGGAAATAAGTATTTGACCCCCTCTCAATCAGAATTTTTTTTGGCTCCCAGGTGTCTTTTATATAGGTAACGAGCTGAAATTAGGAGCACCCTCTTAATGGGAGTGCTCCTAATCTCAGCTTGTTACCTGTATAAAAGACACCTGTCCACAGAAGCAATCAATCAATCAATCAGATTCCAAACTCTCCACCATGGCCAAGACCAAAGAGCTCTCCAAGGATGTCAGGGACAAGATTGTAGACCTACACAAGGCTGGAATGGGCTACAAGACCATTGCCAAGCAGCTTGGTGAGAAGGTGACAACAGTTGGTACGATTATTCGCAAATGGAAGAAACGCAAAATAACTGTCAATCTCCCATGGCCTGGGGCTCCATGCAAGATCTCACCTCGTGGAGTTGCAATGATCATGAGAACAGTGAGGAATCAGCCCAGAACTACACGGGAGGATCTTGTCAATGATCTCAAGGCAGCTGGGACCATAGTCACCAAGAAAAAATTGGTAACACACTACGCCGTGAAGGACTGAAATCCTGCAGCGCCCGCAAGGTGCCCCTGCTCAAGAAAGCACATATACATGCCCGTCTGAAGTTTGCCAATTAACATCTGAATGATTCAGAGGACAACTGGGTGAAAGTGTTGTGGTCAGATGAGACCAAAATGGAGCTCTTTGGCATCAACTCAACTCAACTCGCCGTGTTTGGAGGAGGAGGAATGCTGCCTATGACCCCAAGAACACCATCCCCACCGTCAAACATGGAGGTGGAAACATTATGCTTTGGGGGTGTTTTTTTGCTAAGGGGACAGGACAACTTCACCGCATCAAAGGGACGATGGACGGAGCCATGTACTGTCAAATCTTGGGTGAGAACCTCCTTCCCTCAGCCAGGGCATTGAAAATGGGTCGTGGATGGGTATTCCAGCATGACAATGACCCAAAACACACGGCCAAGGCAACACAGGAGTGGCTCAAGAAGAAGCACATTAAGGTCCTGGAGTGGCCTAGCCAGTCTCCAGACCTTAATCCCATAGAACATCTGTGGAGGGAGCTGAAGGTTCGAGTTGCCAAACGTCAGCCTCAAAACCTTAATGACTTGGAGAAGATCTGCAAAGAGGAGTGGGACAAAATCCCTCCTGATATGTGTGCAAAACTGGTGGCCAACTACAAGAAACGCCTGACCTCTGTGATTGCCAACAAGGGTTTTGCCACCAAGTACTAAGTCATGTTTTGCAGAGGGATCAAATACTTATTTCCCTCATTAAAATGCAAATCAATTTATAACATTTTTGACATGCGTTTTTCTGGATTTTTTGTTGTTATTCTGTCTGTTTAAATAAACCTACCATTAAAATTATAGACTGATCATTTCTTTGACAGTGAGCAAACGTACAAAATCAGCAGGGGATCAAATACTTTTTTCCCTCGCTGAATAAGGCTGTAAGTTGTTAGAGGAAGTAATTGTTTGTAGTGCTTGATCTGGGTATGAATAGTATGTGTGTTGTGTGTACAAAAAATATTTTAATGCTAGTGCGTGTATTTGCATGCTTTTTATACCTTACCAGGTGATGTAGACTTGACGTATTTAGTCGTAGCTGCTGTATAGCATCTATGTTGCATAGGAGGTCAGTAGTGTTGATGCATAGATGTAAATATTTTACAATAGTACATATAGTGAGTTGTTTTTCAACGGTTTTACTTAACTTGACTCCTATGTTTGTCGTGGTCAAATCTTATAATCAAAATTTTGTCTACTTCCTGTTGTCCAATCAATTCCAAATTTTGCACACCTACTCAGATCCGGTGACAATGCATGCCTGTATCAAATTCGGCAGCAATTAATCAACTAATTGGCTATATTAAAGCAATTAACATTTTGTATGGACGGCTTATATATTTATTTGAGTAGGTAAAAAAACACCGCGGTCCCTAAACTCTGGAATCGCCTCGCCCAAGAAGCAGGCACCACGTATCTCTTGTAATCTTGATGTCGTACACTTCCCCTTGTCCAATCGAATTATATACTTTTTAGTGCACTTGAACATAAAACCGTTGTTTTTAAAACTTTTTTTAAGGAGTTTATTTTTATAAATATTGCAGTGTGTTAGAGGTGAGCCGTGCACATGCAGAGAGGGCAGTAAGGAGGCGGAAGTTAATTAATTTGATGGCAAAAACGCAGGGCTGATAATAGGGAAGGATAACGTGGTAAATATGAGAACAAATTTTGCAGTGCAGTGGAGACAGTTATGTTATGGTGAGTGCGTGGAATTGTAGTATATGAAATGTCATAATGTGTTTGCATGTATGACAAACCGGAAGTACTGAGACTTCCCTGGGCTTTAACACATGGCAAGAGAAAGAAAGAGGGGGAGTGTTGAGGAGCGGGGGGGGGGGGGAGTTGGACGCTTTGGCGGGAGGGTTTGAGTGTGCAGGTGTTACAGGTGTTGAAGGTGAGCAGGTGAGATAAAAATAGAGCGAAAAACACACTAACTCACCCCGTAAGTATGCATGGAAAGCGTGTAATGTGTAGGTTTCATGGTGTTGGCACAATTTGGTTCCCAAAAAAACGTACGCGTGCAAAGTCTGCTTTAATTATATCGATGTTTCCTATTTTTTGTCTTGGAATATTTTTTTGTTTACGGTTTCCCAATGTTTACTTAAATTGTTTAATTTTTAGTTTATTTGGAATACAGTACGGTATTTATTTCAATTGTGATGTAAATTTTAGTTGACGTTTACCTAACGCCGTTACGTGGGGACAACAGCTGGTGCATCTGTCGGTCATCCCTTGACACCTGGACCATTCCCATGACCTACTGTGATCCATACTGACATGGCCTTAAATTGCACCTGTCATGGCATGAGCACTGATGAGGTTACTTCCAATTCGTCATGAATGGTGGTTGATTTTTTTTTATAGAAAACTAGCAGGAAGTACCCGGCGTTGCCCGGGTGAAAAAGACAGACACACACATTGACTTACACACACTTACAGACATTGACCCACACACACAAACACATCGACTTACACACAAATGGACTCGCACACACAGACATCGACTTTAGATACACACACACATGGAGTTACACATCGATGTACACACATAGCAACACACACATTGACTGACACACACATCAACCTACACGCACATATGGACTTACACACAAACATATCGACTAGGACACACACACGGACTTACACACACACATGGACCCACGCACACACATCGACTTATACACACAAACATCGACTCACACACATACATAGACTCACACACAACAACAACAACCGCCATTCGCCACTAAGTGGCGGTGACGTCACCACGACGCTTGTGCCAGGCTATGTTCACCCCGAGGCCACGTGAAGTGTCGAACGCCCGCTGGCAGGAGGTCACGGGGCAGACCCAGGTGCCACGGGTCGACTGACTGAGATGACTGGATGATGCACCACCTGTGCCCCCTACTGTGCCAACCCGCTGTGCTTCAGCCACCCGGCGCTCCGCTCGTTGTTGTGAGCGTCGCTCCTCTGCCCTCCGTTGTTGTTGGAGGGCGACTACCTCCAACTGCCCAGTAGCGTCCTTCACGAGCCTCCTCCACAGAGGCCGATCTTGACACCGCTCGTTCCAGTCATCAGCAAGTCCACTCAGCTCCACGTCCTGCTGTACCACATCACTCCATCTCTTCTCTAGCCCTTGCCACGCCTGTTTAGCCCCCTCGATCCCGCCGAACAAAAGCTGTTTAGGCATGCGGTGGCTGGGCATGCGGACTACATGACCCAACGCAGCCTTGCCTGCCGGAGGAGCTCACCGATGGGACTTTGTCCACATCTTTCAAGGATTTGTGAGCTCCTCACACAATCCAGCCTGGTTAAACCCAGGATGGATCATCGACAGGCCAGCCTAAATGTTTCTAACCGGCGAAGATGTTCCATTATGGGGGTCCACATTTCGCAAGCGTAGAGAAGGGAGGGAATGACCGTGGCCGAGAAGACTTGAAGCTTCGTGCGGAGTGATAGACCAGGTAGCTTCCACACAGCATTACGCAACCGATGAAAAGATAATGCCGCTCAACTGATTCGGAGTGAGACCTCTGCTACTAAACTGGGCACACTGCCCAGGTATGGGAAACTCTCCACTCTCCCAACAACTGCCCTATCACCAATTGGGAGTTGTGGGGGTGGAGTGTCCGATGGTACAAAATACCCAGGCAGGTGCTTAGTTTTGGTTGGGCTGATGGTAAGGTCCCACCTCTTGGTGGCAAGCTCCAGGTTCAGAGGCAGCGCTTCCAACTTCTCCTCTGAGTGAGCAATTACCAGATCATCGGCATACATAACATGGTTGAGCAATAGGGAGCCATCCCTTGACCGCACCTGGGCATAGATTAGCCTCCCATTGTATCTGTACCAAATGGAAATTCCTCCCGTAGAGTTATCGTAGACTTCACGAACTACGTGGTCAAAATAAATTATGTGGGAGCCAGAGGACATCCCTGTCGCACCCCAAGGTGTACAGGGAATGGCTCTGACTCCCGGCCACGTAATTTTACCCGGGCCTGCTCACCATCATGAAGGTCCTTAATGAGCGTGAGCAGAGGGTCGGGGATTCCGAAAGCACGAAGAACAACCCAGAGCCCAGGCCTACTGATGGTCTCATAGGCCTTGACCAGGTCAATAAAGCAGAGATGTAGGTCTTGTTGGAATTCCCTATATCTCTGCTGTAGCAGACGGACAGAAAATATGGCATCTGTGCAGGACTGCCCTTTCCTGAAACACACACATCGACTCACAAACACATGGACCTACACACACACGAAAAAATTGACTTATTCACATGGAGCCATGCACACGCATCGACTAACACACATCGACTGACACATATCGACTCACACGCAGACACATTGACTCGCACACATCGACGCAGACACGCACATCAAATCACACGGACACATGGACTCAGACGCACATAAATATAAAAGATGTACTAACTTAATTTTAAAATCTTCGTTGTCTACACGCACACACATATATCACGTACACATATTGACTAACACACACATTGACGAACTCGCACATATCGACTCGCATGCACTAATGGACTCACACACATGGACTTACACACACGCACATATCGACTTACAAAGACACAGCGACTCACACATACACATGGACTTACACACACATACATCGACTCGCACACACTTCGACGCAGACAGGCACATTGACTCACGTGCACACATGGACTTTGACACATAAATAATAGAAAATGTGCTAACTAAATAAATAAAAAAATAGTCTACACACACAGACCACGCGCACACATTAACTAACACACACATTGACTGGCACACACATATTGACTCACGCACACACTAATGGACTCGCACGCACACATGGACTTAGACGCACATTATTTTTAGAAAAAATAGTAACCGAAGTTACATATTAGTTGTGTACACACACCATGCACACTCATTGACTAACACACACACATCGATTGACACAGACATATCAACTCACGCACACACACATCGACTCGCGCGCACACACACACACGAACGTAGACACACACATGGTGGCAGACATGCACATGGGCTCTCACGCACACAAGGACTTAGATACAATATTAAATATATTAATATTGACCAAGTAAATTTCGAAATATTAGCACAAACAAAAAGATTTTAATATTTCCAAGGTGATTATTAAAATAATAGGTTTCTATGTACGTGAGTTTAGCGAAAGAAGCAAGAAAATTGTACTTAACATTGTCGTGGTGAGGCCAAGTCCCATGCAGAGCCCCCGGTCTCACCTAGATTGGCCAGCTGGCCGA
Organism: Petromyzon marinus; assembly: GCF_048934315.1. NCBI lineage: Eukaryota > Metazoa > Chordata > Hyperoartia > Petromyzontiformes > Petromyzontidae > Petromyzon > Petromyzon marinus. The sequence continues at coordinate 3,831,322 of NC_133737.1, forward strand.
GGTGGCACCTTGGCAGGCTGGGGGCTGGGCCGCTACCCCCCCCCCCCACCATCCCCCCGCCCGCGCTACAATAATACTAGATTTAAAGTTTTCGTGACTGCAAGGATCCATACTCTTTAGTTATTTCGGTAAAGTCAAGTGACTTTACCGAAAGTCAAGTGACTTTACCGAAAGAACCAAAGAGTACAATAATACTATCTAAGCGCTATAATATGAATATCTACAGGCTCTATAGTAGTAACTGCACGCATCGGGGTGGGGGGGGGGGGACATCATACTGTGAAGAATTAACCTTAAGCATTGTGTTTTTGATTGAATTTTTAACACGTAAAATATAATGTCCCCCTCACCCCCACCAAACGCGTGTCACTTGGTAGGGGCCGTCCTCCCCAGCGAAGGCATGTGAGTTGGTATGGTCGATCGCGCGCTATTTAATAAATATATAAACAGAAACTGCTTATTAAAGTGCTTTAAAGTTGACGGATGGGAAATAGGATAGCGCTTGCCCACGTGGGGGCTTACGGCATGGTACCTGCCTTTTTTTACATCAACTCCACCGTTTTAGACCCAAATCCCTCACAAGCGTGTGCACACACACAGACAAAAAATGACATAGGTAAGATGTTAATGATCCATGTGCAATGTATATGTATCTATGTGGGGAGTGTTGGCACAGTTATTTAATTGCATTATGAGCTCATCAATTAGAGTTTGATTATCACTGACAGCAAACACGATTGATAAGTGAAAGCTGAACTTATTGTGGGCCTCTGCTATGTTGATTGATCCTCAATTAATTACATGGTGAAGTGAGGAAGCATTAATACTGAGCAGATGAAGGCGGCCAGGATTGGTTCCAGACACACCGCCACATTTTTACCATGCCAGTGTGTGACTGTTAAGTTTGTAAACTGCTGTAAAATATAACTTTTGAACACGGAGGATAAATCATAACAATAGTTAATTTTGTTTTCCTCTGGAACTTTTTTCTAAGAATACATAGCAAATTATCACAGCATATATGCTGCTGAAGTTAGATCTGTTAATCCAAGCATTCAAGCAAATCTGAGCCTGGCTTCACACCTCTAAGTTGTGATTGAACATTAATTTATGCATTTCTGCATAATACAAGTAGTATTATTTTCAACACCCTTTGCTATGTTAGCTGAATTTTGCTTTTATAAATATTCATTTTATAGCCAGACAGCCGAAATTGTGTGCTTGGAATTTGGGTTAACATTCATTTTGAAGATACAAGGGCTTGCTGGCATATTTATGACCATTTGACCTCTCATTTGTGTGCCTTAACAGCCCGTTTGATGAATTGGGGTATCTCTTTCACTCTCATGAATATATGAATAAGTATAGATGTGTAAGTCATGTGTGACTGTGTATATATGCAATCTTCTGTGCCTCGATTCTGACGTAGATGTTGTGGATACTTTTTTTTCTGTCTGCAGCTGACGCTTGCTCTGCAGAATTGGTCTGATGGAGCAGAGGCACTCAGCGCAGCTCGGTACAAAAAGGCAACAATGCGACCAGTGTGCATACAGCACGGATCGTACTGGAAATTTGATGCAGCACCAGAGAACTCACACAGGAGAGAAACCCTTCAAGTGCACTGTGTGTGACAAGGCATTTTCACATTTATCGGTTCTTAAAAATCACCATAGAACACACACAGGAGAGAAACCCTTCAAGTGCACTGTGTGTGAGAAGTCATTTGCGCAGGCAACATATCTTCAAACACACCAGAGAACACACACGGGAGAGAAACCCTTCAAGTGCAGTGTGTGTGGGAAGGCGTTTTCACAGTCATCTCCTCTTGTATTACACCAGAGAACACACACGGGAGAGAAACCCTTCAAGTGCACTCTCTGTGAGAAGGTGTTTGCACGGTCAACATATCTTCAAATACACCAGAGAACACATACGGGAGAGAAACCCTTCAAGTGTACACTGTGCGGGAAGGCGTTTGCACAGTCACCACATCTTCAGACACACCTAAGAACACACAGGCATCAGAAGAGACCCAAGGAGTGGAGTCTGAAATCGGCTTGTGAAAGTCAAAGTGCTGCAATGAGCCCATCCCTTATAAAACAAGAACCACATGAAAATCCCAGCTTGGACACTTTGAAAGGTATCAAGGTGAAATATGAAGAGGTGAAGGTGAAATGTGAAGGAGTGAAAGTGAAGAATGAAGAAGTGAAGGTAAACTGTGAATATGAAGATTCAACAAAAAAATCGGACCTTCACATCTATGGAGGCAACGTGAAGCAGGAGGAGAATTCTGACTGTGAGGCAGAGCAAGGCAACTCCGAGCAGTTTGTGGAAGTGGAGGTGTGGGTGGACTTCTTAGACAATACAAAGTCAAATAGAGACCTGGTAGATATGTAAGCTTGAGACACTGAAACTCCAATAGATTTACCTTTGTCACAGGCGTTTAATGAAACAATGTGAAGTTGAACACTCAATTCCTAGGTTCAACCTGCAGAGTAAGAGCAGCAAGTATTTGTGGACCTGTGGGTTGGGTAGATCTCGAACAAGGAGCCAGAGCAAAATAAGCTCCCAAGCATTCACTATGTTTAATAATGGCATATATTTGGTGCTTGCTTAATTGCCTCAGCAACTCGGAGTTTTGTATAATATCTCATAAAAAACACTCGATGAGCACCCCCAAGTGGGAGCTGCCCCTGTGTGGCATAAGGTGGTCCTGCATCAGCCTGCATGTGGGCATGAGTCTGTCAGTCGGGGGCAATAACTGATGTGTAATCTCAGTTGTGCAATTTGTAGGTCATGTTTCGAATTTGACAAACTTTAGCCAAGACGTCAGCATGCAATGGCCTCGTTTTCAATGACACAATAGTACATTTTACATCCACTGTTAAGCAGGCGGTGCATAGTTGTAATGAAGGTTCCTGGACTAACCAGAGATGCCTGTCGGACTTGAACCTTGAACCTCTGCAACAAAAAGAGAATGCACTACCACTTGGTTGCCCTCAATCTGAGTGCTACAGGTGTTGGCCTCATCCAGACAGAGATCAACTTCTTGTACATACGATATAACATGAAGTACATTTCAGTGCAGTAATTACATTTTTTCAATATGCCTATCGATGATTTAGAATTATAATTTAATGAATACTTGTCTAATTTTGTGCATACAGGTAACATTTTGTCTAATGGTCAAACATGGAATATGTGATGACAAAAGTGTGTGCTTGGTAGAAATATGCACATATGACTCACATGAGAGCTGTTCTTGTGTACGGGTCCAAGGATATTTTTCGTGATTCAGGAAGCATCTGCCTCTGGAGCAGTCATTGTCTTTGAAATAAGGATCATTCGCATCATTCATCAGTTACGAGGAATACCACTTAAAAGTTATGGATAGGAGATATATTCCTACAACACAAATTATAATTTTGTTTTTATAGATTTTGTCGAACTAGGACTAAAAATGTTCCTTGCTGATTAACATTGCATATTTGTAACCATCTGTTGAAGCAAGCCCGAATGCTGTTGAGACACTACACCAAAACCGGTCCACAGTTGGCTTTCGCTGAATCATTGATGCACGTCCAGAAGGCGGTGCTATTTATAGTTTGCGTGAAATATTCCTTTGTTTCGTGGAGAGACCAATAAATGAAATAGATGTCGTGTCTGCTGATCTGTTTCATAGCAACGAGGTAATTTTAAGAGCACATTTGAAATGCATCATGGATTTTTGTTACAGATTTGTATACTAGCCTAGGTTTTGTTGAATTTTAATCTGCTTAAATACAACTTTTTTAAATCACTCTACATCGATATCACACATTGCTTACCCGTTTACTTAAATATGTAAAAACCCTCTCTGGAGACGTCACCTCAAAGTCATGAGTAAGTGATGTCAGCGCCTCCCTATCTCTGGTTTGTGACCTCACCAAGAGCAGAACTCACCCCATCGACGGGAGGTGACGACTGTGCACTGAGTTTTAGAATTAATTTGCACGATTATCAAATCTTGACCGAAACCTGAGAACACGCACAGAAGAGAAGCCCCTCACTTGCACTGCGTGTAGTAAGACGTTTACACGGTCATCAAATCTTGACAACCGCCAGAAAACACATTAAGAAAACCTGTACACTGTGTTTGAAGGCCTTTGAAGTGTTTTGAAACCGAAACGCGGATAAGTAGATCCATAAGGAGCAGAGTCTGCATTCGAGGTGTGAAATTCAAAGTGCCAAAATAAGCAAGAACCAAAATACATTTCTAGCTTGGATAAATGGCCAGAAGGAAAGGTGGCATGAAGACTCCAGGGTTTGACCTCCAGGTCGTCGATGAAGGCAGCTGAAAGCGGGAGGAGAGGTTTGACTGAGGGAGCCCAGGACAAATCAGACTGTTTTGGGATTTGGAGGTTTGGGTGAATTTTTTTATATAATGTAGAGTAGGAGCGGCCAGTATATGTGACCATACGTGTTGCGTAGAACCTGTATCCAGGAGCGTGAGGCACGCAAGCTCCATAGCATGCATCTTGGGATACTAATGTAGTGTCTTCAAAAATTACGACACGTAACAAGTCACCTGCTTACACTTTATTCGCCTATTCTTGCACCAGTTGTAGGCACTCCTATAACTATCTGTCCGGTCACTTATATCTAACTTATTCCACTCGTCTCTATGATATACCTCGCTTATCCTGCACTCGGCAGCTCTGCTCTCAGTGACTCCGCACACAGCGTCTCCGCACACAGCGTCTCCGCACACAGCGTCTCCGCACACAGCACCTCCGCACACAGCAGCTTCACCCACAGCAGCTCTACATCTCCACCACTGTCCTCACCTACGTTCCCTCAGACCCGCTCACCCGTCTGTCCCGGGCGCAGGGATTAGCCAACACCCACCCGGCGACGCGTGAAGGTTGAGGTCCGTTGACAGGTTGAGCAGCAGTGGCGAGATGTCTTCACTCTTGTTTCCAGTAACAACTCTCCGGTCCGCTCACGCCATCATATCCTGCCAATTATCTGAGACCTCTCATGTGTCTCTTTAAGCTCAGCCAGGCTGGCGCCTGTTTGCCCATCAATCATCCCTCATCTCCCGTCTCCCTGGCAACACCTCCGGTCTTGATATGCATCACCGGTCAAGCCCGTTTGCACCTGCTTTGCACCTTAACAACTGGCAGTTTTGATTTAAAGCTTTCGTGACTGCAGTAATTCATATTCTTAGTTTTTTTCGGTAAAGTCACGTTGAAGAGAAACAACAAAATAACAAAATATATATAAAAAATAAAAAATTCTCACGACGTTTCGACCATAACTCAAACGGTCATCATCAGGTGTGTCGGTTTGCATAAATGTATTTTGAAAACGGCATATTTATTTATATATATATATAAAATAACGTTTGCGTCACGCGCAACGATTGGCAGTTTGCCCAGGACTAGTCCATCTATTTTTTGAAAAGAGGAGGGGGGAGACGAAATTTGTTTTTATGTATGCTGTCTGAAAGCCACTGTAAGCGTGAACAATCAATCAAGAACTGAAATGATTTATCAAATCTTTCCAATGATTGCTAAGATAGAATCCATCTTCTCGGTTGAAATTGTCTCTGTGCTTGTATATGTGGATAGCCTCATGAACGAATCTCTCATGGAAGCCAGATGGCTTACAAAGAACCTCCGTCTTGGAAAAGTCAATGGCATGTGAGCCTACTGAATTAGAACAATGATCTGCTACGGCCGAGGTGTTGGTCCTACCGTGTTTAAGGTCTGCTTTATGTTCACGAATGCGGTCCGAGATATGGCGTTTGGTTTCTCCAATGTAACTACTACCACAGAGGCAACTTAGTTTGTAGACACCAGGGTATTGTATGTCCGGAATCACATCTTTTACAGACGGAACCAGATCACGGATTTTATGTAATGTGTTGAAACGGACCTGGATCTTGTGTTTATTCAAGATTTTGGAGATCTTTTTTTTGTGATCCCAGCAATGTAGGGTAAAGTGATGGTTTTGAAAGGCTCCTCAAGAGGGTTCTTCTTCATGGTTTGAGTGATAGCTTTGCGGATTGTATAGTCGGAGTAACCATTCGCCCTAAGAGCTTGGTGTACGTGCTTGAGTTCACTGCTTATGTGTTCCTGGTCGGATATGCATTGGGCTCTATGATACAGAGTCTTGATGAGAGAATTCTTCTGTGATGGATGGTGGTGGGAATCCGGTTTCAGATAAGCATCCGTATGGGTAGCTTTCCTGTAGACAGAGTGGCTCATTGAACCATCAGGTCTCTTTTTAATTAGGACATCCAAAAAAGGTATCTTGCCATCTATTTCGACTTCCATGGTAAATCTGATGGCTGGGTGTATGGAATTGATGTGGTCGAAGAATTGGTCTAGAGCAGGCCGGCCATGTGGCCAGATGACAAAAGTGTCATCCACGTACCTCTTCCATAAGGTTGGGCGCAGAGTGGCAGTCTGGATGGCGTCAGTCTCAAATTTCTCCATGAAAATGTTAGCTATAACTGGAGAAAGGGGGGAGCCCATTGGGGTGCCCTCAGTTTGTTTGTAGAAAGTTCCATTCCAAGTGAAGTATGTATTGGTTAAACAGTGTCTCACCAGGGGGGGTACCTCAGTGTTTAGTCCTTGATGAACCAAGTCTTCAATGATTGCAATGGTGTCAGGTACAGGAACCTTGGTGAATAAGGAAACTACATCAAAACTGACAAGCAGGTCGTCTGGGGACAGGGAAATACCCTTGATGATACTCACCTGGTATCAACAATCAAGGGTATTTCCCTGTCCCCAGACGACCTGCTTGTCAGTTTTGATGTAGTTTCCTTATTCACCAAGGTTCCTGTACCTGACACCATTGCAATCATTGAAGACTTGGTTCATCAAGGACTAAACACTGAGGTACCCCCCCTGGTGAGACACTGTTTAACCAATACATACTTCACTTGGAATGGAACTTTCTACAAACAAACTGAGGGCACCCCAATGGGCTCCCCCCTTTCTCCAGTTATAGCTAACATTTTCATGGAGAAATTTGAGACTGACGCCATCCAGACTGCCACTCTGCGCCCAACCTTATGGAAGAGGTACGTGGATGACACTTTTGTCATCTGGCCACATGGCCGGCCTGCTCTAGACCAATTCTTCGACCACATCAATTCCATACACCCAGCCATCAGATTTACCATGGAAGTCGAAATAGATGGCAAGATACCTTTTTTGGATGTCCTAATTAAAAAGAGACCTGATGGTTCAATGAGCCACTCTGTCTACAGGAAAGCTACCCATACGGATGCTTATCTGAAACCGGATTCCCACCACCATCCATCACAGAAGATTTCTCTCATCAAGACTCTGTATCATAGAGCCCAATGCATATCCGACCAGGAACACATAAGCAGTGAACTCAAGCACGTACACCAAGCTCTTAGGGCTAATGGTTACTCCGACTATACAATCCGCAAAGCTATCACTCAAACCATGAAGAAGAACCTTCTTGAGGAGCCTTTCAAAACCATCACTTTACCCTACATTGCTGGGATCACAAAAAAAAGATCTCCAAAATCTTGAATAAACACAAGATCCAGGTCCGTTTCAACACATTACATAAAATCCGTGATCTGGTTCCGTCTGTAAAAGATGTGATTCCGGACATACAATACCCTGGTGTCTACAAACTAAGTTGCCTCTGTGGTAGTAGTTACATTGGAGAAACCAAACGCCATATCTCGGACCGCATTCGTGAACATAAAGCAGACCTTAAACACGGTAGGACCAACACCTCGGCCGTAGCAGATCATTGTTCTAATTCAGTAGGCTCACATGCCATTGACTTTTCCAAGACGGAGGTTCTTTGTAAGCCATCTGGCTTCCATGAGAGATTCGTTCATGAGGCTATCCACATATACAAGCACAGAGACAATTTCAACCGAGAAGATGGATTCTATCTTAGCAATCATTGGAAAGATTTGATAAATCATTTCAGTTCTTGATTGATTGTTCACGCTTACAGTGGCTTTCAGACAGCATACATAAAAACAAATTTCGTCTCCCCCCTCCTCTTTTCAAAAAATAGATGGACTAGTCCTGGGCAAACTGCCAATCGTTGCGCGTGACGCAAACGTTATTGTTTTATATATATATAAATAAATAAATAAATATGCCGTTTTCAAAATAAATTTATGCAAACCGACACACCTGATGATGACCGTTTGAGTTATGGTCGAAACGTCGTGAGAATTTTTTATTGTTTTATATATATTTTGTTATTTTGTTGTTTCTCTTCAACGTGACTTTACCGAAAAAACTAAGAATATGAACTGGCAGTTTGTCCGTGCAAACCTAACGTTGGCACCCGCGCACCCGTTTGCTCTTTCTTGCCTTCGGCGAACTGTGCGCACCACGTATTTCATTCCTCTACACTAATAATATTTGTATTTATATGGCGCTTAATTGCCTAAGCAACTCAAGTGCGCTTGCATCATATCTCAAACAGTCGACGGCCACTTCCATGGTGTAACTGTCCCTGTGGCGCATGAGTTGACTCGGCAGCGGTCTGTAAGTGGACGTTTGTCTGCCAGTACTGGGCGATGATTGACCTCAGCTTTTGGATACTTGTTCACATTTCGTAAATGTTAATAATTAGATTTGCATGGAATCGCTTATATTTTTTTAATGACATCAGAGGCATTTTAACATCCACTGTGAAGCAGATGGTGCATATTTTACAGGTTACTGCAGCCACAGTAATAACCAGAGCTACCTTCCACATTTGAATCTTGAACCCCTTCATAGGGAGATACATTTTACAATTAATGACCTGAAAAAACACTTCCCGAACAAATCCTCTGTCCTCGTGTATTGTACCTTAGTAAACTACACTTGTTACATGGACCTAATCACACATTTCTTCTCAGCCTGTCCCAAATAAACTAAAGATGGCCGCTCACTAAGAATCTCAGTAAACCTTCACTTGCTCCTGATAATCCAGCTAAGCAATGGAATCCATGTCCAGATTGTGATATTACCAGCGTCCAGCCATGCAGGACTGGCCTGCAACACTTACCACTGTTATTGTATTTGATTCTTGTGTAGTTTGTCTTTGTCTGATTACTTCACATCAAATGTGGGGCATTATCTATGCAGGCAAAATACACTGCACTATAAATAAAAAATCACCTTCATGTAACGTGTGTTAGTACAGCCAGCAGCTGGGATGTGCAGTCGGCTTGCAGAGAAACCTTCCATTATCATCATGTAAGATTTATAAAGTAATGTCAGGCTAAGACCAATTATATCACACTCAAAGGGACAAAACAAGCAAGTGTCTGTGGTCGCGGAAGTATAAATGTGTCCAAACCCTCTACCACTCGACAAGGCCAATCAGAAAGGGATTTGTCACGTAAACAAAATGACAAATAGTTCACTACTTCAGCCTACCGGTGTGTTGAGTGAATCCACAACATTTACAATTTTTGAGTACGACCTTTCCCTAGTAATTATATCCAGCATCATTTGGCAATTTGCCAGAATAGTGAAGCCCTCCACCTGCTTCCGGCCTTAAATAGAGCAGTAGGGTGCCGTCATCATTTAACCCAATTAGGTGCAGAGATCAGAGGCGGAGGGGGGTATTGTCATTGTATAATAGATTAGTAATCAGTTAATTAGGATTCCTCTATAAGGAGTTGTAATGTATATTATTTAATAATTGAACCCAATCACTATACCCAATCTGGTGCAGAAATCAGAGGTGGAGGAGGGGGGGGTTATTGTAATTATATACTTGGTTAGTCAGTTAATTAGTATGTGTTTCCCCCTATAAGGAATTGTAATATGTATTATTTAATAATACACTTCCAGGCCGCACTTAGCCTGTAGCTGTCAGAGCGATTAAAATTATTTGTATTTCTCTCAATTTCAATTGATTCTCTTATTAGTCTTAGCCAGTAATAAATAGTTTTACATAACACTTAAACGTTATCAAAATCAATTGAGTGGCCTTGTTGGCAAGCATGTCCTGTCACTGTCGACAGTTGTGTTTGAGATTTCATATTTCTTTGGTGTTCTTTTATTCTTACGTTGATGTTAAATCCCGTCTGTCCAATATAGCATCTTCCGCGTAAGCAATTAATCCAATATACACCTGTTGATAATTGAGGTAATTCGTATTTAATACAAGATACTAGTTTTTATTTTTTTTATTTTGTGTACTCTACCGAATCTTACTTAATGTTTTGTTTTTGCAAAACACGGGCTAATTTGTCAGTTACGCCTGGGATATATGGTATTTTAATTGTTTAAATAATCTGATCACTTTCAGAAGTGTTGATGTGCAATCATGATTTGGCATTTAGTGCTCTGTTAATTGGAGCATTATTGTAGCCATTCTGTTGTAGTGCTTTAACATGTTTAATATCTCTCCCTTGACTTTCACCATCTGACACTGTTTTAGCCCGATGTATGAGCGTCTTGATAAGAGATGATTTCTGAGCTGGGTGATAATGCGAATCTGCATTCAGATAGGCATCAGTGTGCATTTTCTTTCGGTAAATGCTATGTTATTTTGCCTTTTAGGCCATGTCAAAACAAAATATCTAGGAAAGGGAGTGTGTTACTCACCTCCATTTCCATGGTGAACTGGATGGCCGGGTTTTGTGCATTGAGATTATTTAAAAATTAATTAAGTGTATCTTTACCATGTGGCCAGACAACCAAAGTGTCGTCCACATATCTAAACCAAAAATATGTTTTAACTTTGCCGTTACACCACGCACAATTCCAGTAGATGAGATAATTGCTGAGGTAGAATCAGCGGTAAGACATCTTCGACATAATGAGACAGATGACTAGACACGAGGTTGCCAAAATAATTGAGAATAGCAAAGTACCAAAAATTAATATTAGCTTTAAAGAAGCAAAAGCCTTAAGAGAACTTCAATTAAATACAGATATTCAAATTCCGACAGCTGATAAAGGCTGCACTATTGTAGTGATGTCACGAGCAGATTATGATAATAAAATTAAAGATTCACTAATCCCCAAGACTGAGCAATACCAAATTAAGCCAAGGGATTGGAAACCACCAAGACTGTATGGGCTACCAAAGATTCATAAAATCGGCATCCCATAACGACCCATAGTAAGGCTCTGCCATATATACATTAGCAAAATATATCTAAACAAATAGAGTCCTACATCGGTAGGAGATCTTCATTCATAAGAAATGTAGAACATCTTGTGAATGTGATTAAATATATTAAACTTAACCCTAATGATATTCTGGTGCGTTTTTATGTAATTTCTCTATTCACTAAGGTTCCAGTTAACGAGTCGCTTAAATTACTTGATATACTAGTAAAGAATACAGGTTTACCAAAACATTCCAAAACTAGCTGACCATTGTCTAAATAACACTTCTTATGAACAGGTGATTTCTTCAAACAAAAGAAAGATCAGCAATGGGCTCTTCTTTATTGCCTGCTATAGCAAATCTGTACATGGAAAACTTTGAAACAAGAGCACTTGCCTCAAGTACATTAGAACAATATTTTTGGTTTAGATATGTTCGTGACATATTCTTTGGTTCTTTCGGTAAAGTCACGTAGGTATAAAATAAATTAAATCACGACGTTTCGGGCGCAACACAAACGTCCGTCATCAGGTGGGACAACCACAGCAAGAAACAATTGCTGAAGTGGGCAAAAGGGCTGCCGTGATAAGAGGCTATATAGGTAAGAGAGGGGGGAGCAGCCAGGGAGGAGAGATAGAGAGTGGTGTGTGGGGTAGGGGAAAAAGTGGAGCGCTGCTAGAGGGATTAGGAGCAAGGCAAAATGCCGGGGGATCGGGGGGGGGGGGGGGAGTGGGCGGGGCTGGGAGTGGGAGGCTGAAGAACAAACTGGAGATGCAGATATGAAGTCAGTGAAGGTTTTACCTGGTTAATAGCATCCTTCCAATGATTGCTAAATTTGTATTCATCTTCTCGGTTTAAGTTATGTCTATGTTTATATATCTGGATGGCTTCATGAACAAACCTTTAATAGTCAGAGCACCTTGGTCTCGGAAAACACAATATCATGAGGGCCCACAGCGTTATAGCAATGGTCAGCCCCGGCGGAGGTATTAGTCCTGCCGTGTTTCAGATCTGCCTTGTGCTCGCGAACACGGTCCAAGACATGTCGTTTCGTTTCCCCAATGTAACAATCAACACAGGTGCAACTTAGTTTGTAGACTCCAGGATATTTCATGTCAGGAATGACATCCTTCACAAATGGGATTAGATCACGGATTTTGTGTATAGTATTGAATCGGACCTGGATCTTGTGTTTGTTTAAGATTTTAGAAACATTTTTGGTAACGCCTGCTATGTATGGTAACGTGATGGTTTTGATCGGCGTCTCAGGGGGTTGTTTCTCCATGGTTGGAGAAACAGCTTTGCGAATAATGCGGTCCAAGTACCCATTCATCTTGAGGGCCTGGTGTATGTGTTCCAGTTCACTGGCTAGGTGGTGTTGGTCAGAAATGCAGTGGGCCCTATGGTATAGTATTTTGATGAGGGAATTCTTCTGTGCCGGATGGTGGTGGGAATCAGGTTTCAGATAGGGATCTGTGTGGGTGGCTTTCCTGTAGACAGTGTCCCAACGAGCCATCAGGTCTCTTCTCAAACAAACATCCAGGAATGGTAGCTTACCATCCTCCACTTCCATGGTGAATTTGATGGATGGGTGTATGGAAGTAATGTGGTTGAGAAATTGGTTCAATGCTGGCAGGCCATGTGGCCAAAATGACAAAAGTGTCATCTACATATATCTTCCACAAGGAAGGACGTAGGGTGGATGTCTGGATGGCATCTGTTTCAAATTTCTCCATGATAACATTCGCTATCACTGGTGATAAGGGGGAACCCATAGGGGTACCTTCATGTTCATGACACTTTGGTTGTCTGGCCACATGGTAATATATGCAATATATGCATTGTCCTTGCATATATTATCAGATTGTTTTTTGTTTGCATTCTGACCACAAGTGTTGTGGTTAATGCAGACATGATTCCTTGTAAAAGGAATCATGTCTGCATGCCATAAAAATGGGAAAACCCTATGATCATATTTTGGTACTGGCAAAAGAGGTCCCATGAAGTTATCAGATTATTAAAAAAATAAAATACTATATATCTCATGAGTAACTGACGAATTAGCCCGTACAGTACACACAATTCAAAAACGAGTATCTTGTACGTTCTTTCGGTAAAGTCACGTAGAATGAGAATAAAATAATAAATTGATAAAATAAAATAACACAATAATATTCTCACGACGTTTCGGCCACAACACAAGCGGCCTTCGTCAGGTGAAGGGACGAGACTGTCTGGAGAACAGCGCTGGAGTGAAAAAGGCACGCTCAGATCGCGACCTTTAAGCTGTGTGAGAAGAAACAAAGCGCCTTGACAAAGGAATTAGCATAGATTTTAGCATTGAAATGGCTGAGTGATTTGCTTGTGACTGGTCACAGAAATGGCTATGTTAAAGTTAAAGCATACACATCCGCAGAGGCACCCCTTGACAAAGGAATTAGCATAGAATTTAGCATTGAATTAGCTAAGTTAAAGCATACACATCTGCAGAGGTACCCCTTGACAAAGGTATTAGCATAGAATTTAGCATTGAAATAGCTGAGTTATTAGCTTGTAACTGGTAACAGAAATAGCTATGTTAAAGTCAGAGCATATACATTCACAGAGGCCCCTAGTACAAATAAAACAGGAGAATTTAGCATTGAAATAACTAGGCAAATTTAGCATTGAAATAACTGAGTGATTAGCTTGTGACTGGTCACAGAAATGGCTATGTTGAAGTCAAGGCCTACACATCTGAGCTTTTCACAGTAACTGGGTATACACTACAATATATAATGAATACTATATAGTGAACCAATAAAAACTAAAATGTAAATTACCTCAATGTTATCAATAAACTCTATATATTCTCCAATCAGCTAAGCTACAAACAATAAGTCGTTATATATCACAATACTATATGGCGAAAAAAATGGGTGGATTCTTACCCTCAACTTTAGCAACACGGATAGCTACGGGCCCCGTTCAGACGGACGAGTTCACCCATGGTCGGAACAGAGGAGGGGGAGAGAGACAGCTGCAAGGCGCTGTTATACTCCATGTTGTAAACCATACCATTAACCGTGGTGTGAGAGGTATTAAGAGTCAACGCCAGCGAAAGAGCTGCCGTCTGAAGGTCATCGTAAAATACAATTAATTAAGAACGGAAATGGTTTAAAACATCTTTCCAATGGTTACTAAGCCAGAATCCATATTCTCGGTTGAAATTGTCTCTGTGCTTGTATATGTTAATGGACTCATGAACGAATCTCTCATGGTAGCCGGTTGGTTTGCAAAGAACCTCCGTCTTGGAGAAGTCAATGTCATGTGAGCCCACTGAATTATAACAGTGATCTGCCACGGCAGAGGAGTTCGTTCTACCGTGTTTCAAGTCTGCCTGATGTTCGCGGATGCGGTTCGAGATATGGCCATGTGGCCAGATGACAAAGGTGTCATCCACGTACCTCTTCCATAAGGTCGGGCATAGAGTGGCAGTCTGGATGGCGTCAGTTTCAAATTTTTCCATGAATACGTTGGCTACAACCGGAGATAGGGGGAGCCCATTGGGGTGCCCTCAGTTTGTTTGTAGAATGTTCCATTCCAGGTGAAGTATGTGTTGGTTAAGCAATGTCTCACCAGGGGGGGTTCATCAGTATGGAGTCCTTGATGAACCAGGTCTTCAATGATAGCGATGGTGTCAGGTACCAGGACTTTGGTGAACAAGGACACCACATCAAAACTGACAAGCATGTCGTCTGGGGACAGGGAAATGCCTTTGATTGTCGATACCAGGTGAGTAGAATTTAGTACCGCAGATGTGTTTTTTCCAGTGAAAGGTCGCAGTATATCAGCAAGAAATCCTGCCAGTTTATAGGTGGGGGAGTTGATAGAGACGATGGGACGAAGGGGTGTATCTTCTTTGTGTATCTTTGGAAGGCCATATAATCTTGGTGGTCTGGCAGCAGAGGGTTTCAACGAGAACTGTTTGGTCTCATCAATTAATGCTGTTGAATCAGAGATGATTTTGTTCGTTTTGGTAACCAGGCTGTTGGTGGGATCTCTTTTTATTTTTGTATAGCTGCCATCGTTGAGTAGTTCTTGAATTTTGTTGCTATATTCTGTTTTGTCCATGATGACAGTGGCATTGCCCTTGTCGGCTGAGAGGACGACAATATCATCTCTCTTTTTTAATTGAGATAATTCAAAAGTTCGTCTTTGCTGATGTTGCTGGGTGGCAACTTAGCGTTTTTGAGGGTTGCAGCGATTTCAGATCTTGCTACGTCTGCAGAGATGTGACTCAAGCCCTTGAGTGCAACGTCAACATGGGCAATGATATAATTAACCGGTAAGTGTCTCGGTGTGACAGCAAAGTTTAGACCTTTAGCTAAAACGGATTTCAGACCATCAGAAATGGAACTGTTACTGCGATTAATTACGACTTTGTTGACGTCTATCTTTTCGGTGTGTGGATCCGATTTTTTGTTGGAGAGGTGATTGAATTTGGAAATTAAATTGTCCTTACATTTGGTCGACAGTGGCAGCCGAAGAGGTAGTCATATTGTCTACATGTTCCCAATCCGATGTAGACATTGTTGCTGTCAATGTTAAGTGTGATTTGTAGAGTGTCTTGTCTAACTGATCGAGTTCGGTGCGTGTAAGTCTGATTTTTTCCGAGATAAGAGCGAAGCTAGTTCTAGCTAGAATTCGTTTTGCATTGAAAGTTGCAGCAGCAGAGGTTAGTGTAAATGCGGTTGGTATTACCTTAGAGTCGCGGCATCTCTTCAGAAAGGTGAGAGACTCGATTAGTTGAGCCTTCTTATCCCGGAGTCTGTTGAATGATCTTAAGGTTGTGTGGAATCCCTCCCCGTAGAGGCGGTTAAATTTCGATTTAAAGCTTTCGTGACTGCAAGGATTCATCTTCTTTGGTTCTTTCGGTAAAGTCACGTAGAATGAGAATAAAATAATAAATTTATAAAATAAAATAACACACTAATATTCTCACGACGTTTCGGCCACAACACAAGCTGCCTTCATCAGGTGAAGGGACGAGACTCTCTGGAGAACAGCGCGTGAAAAAGGCACGCTCAGATCGCGACCTTTAAGCTGTGTGAGAAGAAACAAAGCGCCTTGACAAAGGAATTAGCATAGAATTTAGCATTGAAATGGCTGAGTGATTAGCTTGTGACTGGTCACAGAAATGGCTATGTTAAAGTTAAAGCATACACATCCACAGAGGCACCCCTTGACAAAGGAATTAGCATAGAATTTGGCATTAAAATAGCTGAGTGATTAGCTTGTAACTGGTCACAGAAATAGCTATGTTAAAGTCAGAGCATATACATTCCGCGACCACATCAATTCCATACACCCAGCCATCAGATTTACCATGGAGGTCGAAAACGATGGGAAACTACCCTTTTTGGATGTCTTAATTAAAAGGAGACATGATGGTTCAATGAGCCACTCTGTATACAGGAAAGCTACCCATACAGGTGCTTACTTGAAACCGGATTCCCACCACCATCCATCCCAGAAGAACTCCCTCATCAAGACTCTATACCATAGAGCCCAATGCATTTCCGACCAGCAACACATTACCAGTGAACTCACGCACGTACACCAGGCTCTCAGGGCTAATGGTTACTCCGACTACACAATCCGCAAAGCCATCACTCCAGTCATGAAGAAGGATCCTCTTGTGGAGCCACTCAAAACCATCACCTTACCCTACATTGCAGGGGTCACTAAAAAGATCTCCAAAATCCTGAATAAACACAAGATCCAGGTCTGATTCAACACAGTACATAAAATCAGTGATCTAGTTCCATCTGTAAAATATGCTGTTCCAGACATACAGTACCCGGGCGTTTACAAACTAAAGTGCCTCTGTGGTAGTAGCTACATTGGAGAAACCAAACGACATATCTCGGACCGCATCCGCGAACATAAGGCAGACTTGAAACACGGTAGAACGAACTCCTCTGCCGTGGCAGATCACTGTTATAATTCAGTGGGCTCACATGACATTGACTTCTCCAAGACGGAGGTTCTTTGCAAACCAACCGGCTACCATGAGAGATTCGTTCATGAGTCCATTAACATATACAAGCACAGAGACAATTTCAACTGAGAATATGGATTCTGGCTTAGTAACCATTGGAAAGATGTTTTAAACCATTTCGTTCTTAATTAATTGTATTTTACGATGACCTTCAGACCGCAGCTCTTTCGCTGGCATTGACTCTTAATACCTCTCACACCACGGTTAATGGTATGGTTTACAACATGGAGTATAACAGCGCCTTGCAGCTGTCTCTCTCCCCCTCCTCTGTTCCGACCATGGGTGAACTCGTCCGTCTGAACGGGGCCCGTAGCTATCCGTGTTGCTAAAGTTGAGGGTAAGAATCCACCCATTTTTTTCGCCATATAGTATTGTGATATATAACGACTTATTGTTTGTAGCTTAGCTGATTGGAGAATATATAGAGTTTATTGATAACATTGAGGTAATTTACATTTTAGTTTTTATTGGTTCACTATATAGTATTCATTATATATTGTAGTGTATACCCAGTTACTGTGAAAAGCTCAGATGTGTAGGCCTTGACTTCAACATAGCCATTTCTGTGACCAGTCACAAGCTAATCACTCAGTTATTTCAATGCTAAATTCGCCTAGTTATTTCAATGATAAATTCTCCTGTTTGATTTGTACTAGGGGCCTCTGTGAATGTATATGCTCTGACTTTAACATAGCTATTTCTGTGACCAGTTACAAGTTAATTACTCAGCTATTTCAATGCTAAATTCTATGCTAATTCCTTTGTCAAGGGGTACCTCTGCAGATGTGTATGCTTTAACTTAGCTATTTCAATGCTAAATTCTATGCTAATTCTTTTGTCAAGGGGTGCCTCTGCGGATGTGTATGCTTTAACTTTAACATAGCCATTTCTGTGACCAGTCACAAGCTAATCACTCAGCCATTTCAATGCTAAATTTAATGCTAATTCCTTTGTCAAGGCGCTTTGTTTTTTCTCACACAGCTTAAAGGTCGCGAGCTGAGCGTGTCTTTTTCACTCCAGCGCTGTTCTCCAGACAGTCTAGTCCCTTCACCTGATGAAGGCCGCTTGTGTTGTGGCTGAAACGTCGTGAGAATATTATTGTGTTATTTTATTTTATCAATTTATTATTTTATTCGCATTCTACGTGACTTTACCGAAAGAACCAAAGAAGATGAATCCATGCAGTCACAAAAGCTTTAAATCGAAATTTAGTATCTTGTACAAAAGACGAATTTCCTAAATTGTCAACAGAAGGTGTATATTGGATTAATTGCTTACGCGACAGATGCTATCTTGGACAGACGGGACTTAACATCAGTGTAAGAATAAAAGAACACCAAGGAAATATGAGATCTCAAACACAACTGTCGACTGTGACAGGACATGCTTGCCAACAAGGCCACTCAATTGATTTTGATAACGTTGAAGTGTCATGTAAACTAGCCAAGGCTAACGCGGCGTGCAGCAGTCTGACCGCGCCTATACCTGTGAGCGATTATATCAACGAGCGCTCGTGCTGCGGCTCTGTCCTCACTCTCACCGCCCGTCTGCCCACACAGCCGCTTCGCACACAAATCACAGACACTGCACCGATGCTCTGTGCTAACGTTTATTCACGGTGCAAAAACCCTGCACCGCCCGGAGGGAATATTCTGCGAGCAGAGCCTATCCTACTACTATCCAATTCTCCAGATACTCTCACGCCCTATTATGTACCTCGCACCTGTACTCATGGCGTCGCACGGACGCTGTGAGAGTCGGAGGGAGAATGATGAAAAACCCTTGCCTATCACTGCCTCATAGCAGCACTCGCTGGCATCACACAGATGCTCCGAGCGGCTCAAGGAGGCAGGACGGCAGGGGGGGTCTTGGCGACCAGGTTGTTTAAGATGAGATCTCTCTAACCGTTTTTCACTCCCCTTTTTGCCCCCTTGACTTTTGAAATTCAGAGCTACGTCATCCTGGTGCAGCCAATCGTGCACCTACCTGTGATTTTCAACCGTTTCTCCGCCCTTACATGGAGCGTTACATTATGTTATTTTTCGGCCCATTGTCTCTGCACCCGTACTTATTTATGCCTGGAAGGGCGTCCGGCTGGCAAATGCATACCCGGCTAGTGTATACTTTGTCTGTGGCGCTGGGATCCCCTTATCGTTTGCACTGCTCGCTTAATATTTCACCCCAGCCCCCTTCCCCGATGTCGTGCGTGACTCATTGCGGCTGGCCCAGTAAACCTTTGTGCGCCCATACAATTTTAAGCCAATTTAGGGGCGCCGCAATGTGATTTGTCCTGGGAGGGTCGGCCAATCTCCTGGCACCGGGAAACCGCGGGACTTCCCACCTAGGGGCCCTTCGGATGAAAACCCGTTGTAGTAGTCAATCCCCCGCTGGGACACTACGTGTGTGTGCTGTGTGTGTCCGTGTGCTCAGGGTAGGGGGCAGGAGGGAGTAGCAGCATTTGCGGAGTTGCTCCATGGCCATGGCACCACAAGTGCAACAGTCACGTCCGACATTTAACATGTTTTTGAAATTGTGAAAATGTAAAAGTATATAAAACCTTACGTAACTATTAAATTGCATTAAAAAAAATAAAGTATGTAAAAAAACTGATAAAAACACCTTGGGAGCATACAGAAAGGCAAGGCCACACCTGACGGCCACTAACAGCAATGTTCGGCAGTTAACATTGACACTTTCATTGCATATGTAGCCATTAAAACACGATCCTAAATATGTTTTTAAAAGGCTCTAGAATACTTTGCATTTAAACTATTTCACTTCTGCACTCAATTACTTCATATGTACCTACCCCCAGATGCATACATGTAATGAGTGAAGCCTGTGAATAAGCTGAATTCTATGCAACCTCATCGTCTCACACTCCTGATTACAAATCTGTCTGGACTCCTTTTCACAAGTGCTGGCCCCTACAGTCTTTTATATTCCCACCATGGGATCAACTGGCCAATGGGCACACGCCACAAGTAAAACCAAATCCGCCTTATAGACAATTACACTCAATCATTAGGGTAATTGTGCTATTCTGCTGAACATATTTTGGAAGTGATGTTTCAGTGCATTAGGCATGTGCCCGGGGCTCCTGAAGAGAAGGCTCCCTAAAAGTGCGTATGCATTACAATGCACTTCCGGTTCGCACAATTGACTAAGTACGGTGATAAAGAACGTTTAAATACATATTACACTATACACTACACTATACTACACACTCTACCAATATACACAACACGAAACAATACTCCGATTAGAAAATTTGGCTATGTACAGTTCTAAAGAAGTTCAACATATACATCGTACACTATATACTATATTTATACACTATACTCTATTATACACTACACCACTATACACTATGATTAGAATGGTTGGCTGCGTACATTGTGAATAAAGTTAACCATACATATTTAGATGAGTATTGTGAGTGACCATGAGGGGTCGAACAGAAGAAGGTGTGAGCAGGTTTACAGTCAATGATGACGTCATATGGGTGGTGTAATAGGTACCTTCGGGAACAAAGGCGGGTCTGAGCTAGGGGGACCCCATCACATTGTGGGTAGCCAGGGTAAAGATCGGCTGCAGGGAGTCTCCCTCTTCTCATCGCGGATCGGTGTTGGATGAACCCCCGCTCCGGGCAGACGAGTGGGGGAGCCAAGGGGATAGCCAAGTGTAGGGTCCTGAGTATTAAGTAAGGGTCAGCTAGGAGAGGGTTCTTCTCTCCTCGTTGCGGAGCGGTGTTGGATGAACCCCCGCTCTGGTCAGATGAGTGAGAGAGCCCCGTCAGGATAGCCGAGGCAGGACCCAGATAGCATTCAGTGTCTGGGGTGAAGGACCGAGATAGAGAGCACCTACTTCTGGTGTGAGCATAGACTGTGAAGTGTAACAGTGGTTAATAAGTGGCAACAGCCCTTATAGTATTCCTTGTCTCCGCGTGGTTCTACTGCACAATAACTGGTGTCAGAGTGGCCATAAAACTTCGCTGCCATGTCTAAGTCAGCTGCAAAGTGAAAGAACCCAACCGTTGCGCAGTCGGAGGATGAAGACAGCACAGAGGAGTGATAGTCCGGGGCCCTGGAGATGTGCCCAACGGAGCTGCGGAAGCCAGTGCAGGAAGAGGAGGCTGCTGCTCCCGGCCGCGCACCATCGCCGGAGAGCTGGCACTGCATCACCAGCCAGCTCGGCCGGTTGCTGGAATCCGCCGTGCGCCTGGTCGCCTGGATGGTAGGGACAGGAGCCCAGCCGCGCACGCCCATCACAGAGTCGGAGCGGGCACTTCCCACCACTTTTTCTGGTGGCAGGTTCGAAGTTGGTGCCAATTTCTCAACAAGTGCGATGCAGCAACCGGGCGCCATTAACTCTGCTGCATCGCTGCCGCCAGGTCCATCTTGTACAGTGCCCGGATCGGACTTCAACTCCAGTCCTATCAAACTTTGGCGTCTGCCCCCCCGTTCGCCCTTTTACTGCAGCTGAGGGCAACTGGACGTCTTTCGAACGCCGCTTTGAAGCGGCTTACACCTTGGTGGGATGGCCAAGTGGCGAAGTTCTTAAAACACTTCCGACAGCATTGGACGATGATTCCCTGGCCGCCTTCAACTCCATTCCAGCTGCGGATCGGGTGACACTCCCTCTGGCGTGTGCTCGTATGGCCGCAATTTTTGAGCCGCCCTCCTGCGCTCGCCGGAAGTTCTTTCTGCGGAGGCGAGGGAAGGCTGAAACACCTCTCGCCTTCCGCAGCGCCTTGCTGGCACCTGGTCGGGCAGCCTACCCCTGGCATTGGAGCGGCTACTCTCACTGGCGCAGGAGCTAAGTGTCATCTTGGCCATTGCGGAAGAAGCTGACATATCTTCTCTGAAGGTGGCTCAAGGAATCCAGGCCCAACTCGGGCTGCGGCCGTGGCCCAGTGTGGCGGCGTGGGCCAGGGACCTGGGTCCAGCGGAGGTCGTCATGCCACACGATGGTGAACGTCTCGCCGCCTTCAATGCACGCGACCAGCGCGGGAGGGGCGCTAGTGGACATCGGCCGGAGCAGCGGTGGCATGTGAGAGCTCTTCTCTGGCATGGGCTGACACCCACCGCGTTTTTTCGCTTGGCCAGCCAAGCCACATTGCCTAGGGCTGCCGCAATGTCCATGCAGTCTTCAGCGGGACCCCATCGCCCTCCACATTGGCATCATCAGGAAAGCCATAGGCAAGTCGCGACGCATCAGCCACTCGGCCGCTCCCCTCACCACACACATCTAGCGGGGATAGGGTTCACGGTCACTGGGGCACCGCTAACATTCTTCAATCTCATTATGTGAGTTTGCATTCGGTCGCCAGGTGGTCAAAGGGGGTACATCAATGGGATGTGCTCGCACATCAAGTCGTGGCAGCCACGACAGGTTCCTCTGCGGTCGTTGGTTATATTCAAGGGGTAGAAGTCCGTGTTTTTGGTTGATACGGGTTCTTCAGCCACCATTATATCATAGATGATCTTCGGCATATTACCACACAGTGTTGGTCGGTTGAGCCATGTTAAGGGGGCTTGCGTTGCCACAAACAGAGGTAGTTTAGGTATTTTGGCACACATCGAAGTAGAGGGTCCTGTCTTTGCTTCAAAGACATTGGCCATGCCATGTCTCTTGGACACAGATTTTTTTAGCCAAAATGCCCCTTAAAATCTAGATCGACCAAGGTTGTATGGAGATGCTTTCGTGCCTTCGATTGAGCTATTCAAACTCTCCTACTTTGCTGACTCCTGATGCAGCCAGTGTGTGTGCTTTAGTTAAAAATTCGGCGAAGGTTCCACCGGCTTCCCAAATGCTGGTACCCCTGAGGTTGCGCAAACCCTGCATTTACAAATGCCTGAGGCGGGAGTCCTCTTAACTCCCTCTAACTACTCTCACGGACTTCTGGCTTGGTGGGTGCCCTGACGGTTGTGTTGAAGGACCAGAAACCCTTTTTTTCTGATTTTGAACATGGGTACTTCGCATGTAGTTATCCAGGCTGGTCCCGTGTGTACTGGCTAAAGCAGTCGCTATACTAACTCTATAGCAGCATGTACTGGCTGTAGTAGTAGCTATACGAACTCTATAGCAGTGTGTACTGGCCATAGTAGTAGCTATATTAACTCTATAGCAGAATGTATTGGCCATAGTAGTAGCTATACTAACTCTATAGCAGTGTGTATTGGCCTTAGTAGTAGCTATACTAACTCCATAGCAGTATGTACTGTCCGTAGTAGTAGCTATACTAACTCTATAGCAGTGTACTGGCTGCAGTAGTAGCTATACTAACTATAGCAGTGTGTACTAGCCATGGTAGTAGCTATACTAACTCTATAGTAGTGTGTACTGGCTGTAGTAGTAGCTATACTATCTCTATAGCAGTGTTTACTGGCTGTAGTAGTAGCTATACTTACTCTATATCAGTGTGCACTAGCCGTAGTAGTAGCTATATTAACTGGATAGCAGTGTGTACCGGCCATACTAGTAGCTATACTAACTCTATAGCAGTGTGTACTTGCTGCAGTAGTAGCTATACTAACTCTATAGCAGTGTACTGGCTGGAGTAGTAGCTATACTAACTCTATAGCAGTGTGTACTAGCCATAGTAGTAGCTATACTAACTCTATAGCAGTGTGTACTGGCTGTGGTAGGAGCTATACTAACTCTATAGCAGTGTGTACTTGATGTAGTAGTAGCTATACTAACTCTATAGCAGTGTGTACTGGATGTAGTAGTAGCTATACTATCTCTATAGCAGTGTGTACTGGCTGTAGTAGTAGCTACTCTAACTACAGTAGTGTGTACTGGATGTAGCAATAGCTATACTAACTCTATAGCAGTGTACTTGGCTGTAGTAGTAGCTATTCTAACTATATAGCAGTGTACTGGCTGTAGTAGTAGCTATACTAACTGTAGAGCAGTGTGTACCGGCTGTAGTAGTAGTGTGATGCCACAGCAGCGAAGCCGCTCTGTTGGCGCCGCGCCTGCGAGGCTACCACAACAAAGCAGCCTGGCTGACGCTGCTTTTCCCTCACCACCCCCCGCATGAGCACACACAAACAGACCCACGTAGGACCTCGTGGGGAAGTCACCTGGCCTCCAGGTTTTCACCCAGGAGCCCAACCCTAGTGGGAACATCCTCCACGGTTTCCTGGGGCCAGGGAATTGGCCGACTTCCCCCAGGTTGAATTGCACTGCGGCGCCGTGAATTGACGTGCAATTGCATGGTCACGAGTCTACTCAGCCACCGTGGTTAGGACACACACAGCGCGGCGGGTAGAGGGGGACGGGGCCACGCACGATGGGCGCGGGTACCCAGGAGGCAGATTCAGCCAGGTAAGCGTCTGATTGGCAGGATAAGTGTGCTCGTACGCCCCGGCCAATGCAACAGCCCAGCGGCGGCCCCTTTGATGTATAAAAAGGGATGCGGACGGCGCTGAGAGCACCAATGAGGGGCATCGATCCGATTGGCCGTGAGGGCCGCCGCATCAGCCGAGGGGTTCCTTTGATCTAGAGGATGATATAATGGTAGAGGAAAGCGCGAAGTTCAGTTCGTGTTCTCCTCAAGCCAGCGATTGGAGCCGTCGGCTTCCTAGCCACTCGTCCGTGTGACGAGTGGAAGTGCAGCGAGGATTCGCCCCAGAAGCTCCATACTCGTCGAACCGTGAGTACCAGAGAGTGAGATATTGAGACCAGTGGGAGAGTTCCTAGAGAGAGTAATTAGAAATAAGCGGGACAGATTGGGTCTTAAACCGTCGGGAACACATTCCTGCGGAGGGACCTGGTAGGAACGTTGGGTTGCTCGGTCAATGGCCAGGGTCAACAGCGACGTGGTGTATTCCGCAAATATGCCCGACTGTGAGGGTAGGCACAAGCCGGCGTGAGTAGGCTAAATGTTGAGTTTTATAAGGGCACCACGGGGTGACCAGCCCCTCCCCACCCAGCCCCACCCCTCCCACCCCCCACCCCTCCCACCCCCACCCAGCCCCACCCTCCCCACTCAGCCCCACCCTCCCCACCCAGCCCCTCCCCACCCTCCCTAGCCCCTCCCCACCCTCCCGTCCCGACCCAGCCCCTCCCCACCCTCCCCTCTCCATCCAGCCCCACCCCTCCCATTTTATCCGGGTGTCCGGATACACGTGGGCAGACATCCACAGACATACACAATTAATCCCCTGCCTCCTGTGAATTAATCCCAGTTGGGCTACCAGTCCACTACGTTTCCTACCAGTAATGCCCACTAGGAGCGCATTTGTTATATATCCGGGTGTCCGGATACACGTGGACAGACATCCACAGACATACACAATTAATCCCCTGCCTCCTGTGAATTAATCCCGGTTGGGCTTCCAGTCCACTACATTTTCTATCAGTAATAGGTTAGTTATTCTCCTAATATTGACTCCGGGCTGCGTAATATGTAGCCTCGGGCTCGCCGAGAATAAACTGCTTGTGAGCAATAACCTTGTCGTGTGGTTACTGAGAGTGTGGAAAGAGCATATGGTGGTGTGAGTCCGCTTGTCGTAAGATGGAGATTTGTGCGCGAATAACTCTATTGAGGTGGTCATTGTGTGGGAACCCGACCGAAGTTCCTGCGTCGTTGTGCCAAGTTTACGCGTGAATCCGGTCGCCAGTATCTATCATTGTGCAGAGGAGCCGGGGAACGATTAGAGCATTTCTTCAACCCCCTCAGTGTACCATAATACTCGTCCTAAAACCCATCCCGATTAACCACCCCGCAGCCCTTTAAATCCTCTCCATTGCGCACCTGCAACTGCAACATGCACGCGAGTGACATCACTGCCCTTTAACCCCTGACCCCACGTTCTGCGCGTACGATTGGTGCGCGACGCCGTGAGAGCAGCGGCGTCGGATTTTGGTGGCTGCGTGTCCGTGAGTGTGCGCAACGGCGTGCAGGGACCCTCCCACTAACGTTTGTAGGAGTGAACGCGGGGAGACGAGGAAATTAATTCTAGGTGGCCGAGCGCCTGCCCCAGGTGGGGTCGCGGACTCGAGGAGCCACGGCGCGGGGAGAGGAGTTGGGGAGCAGCAGCCCTCAACCGCACGATAAAGATGGGAGCAGCGGCTCCCACACGAGTGAGGAGTCAGGAGGCAGCCGCACCCCCGAGATCAACCTTCCTATGAGGGCGGAGACGGGGGTCACAGAGGCCAGCAGCCTTCACAGTAGCTATACTAACTCTATAGCAGTGTGTACTGGCTGTAGCAGTGTGCACTGGCTGTACTAGTAGCTATACTTACTCTATAGCATTGTGTACTGGCTGTAGTAGTAGCTATACTAACTCTATAATAGTAATCTTTGGTTCTTTCTGTAAAGTCAGGTAGATAGAAATATAAAAATAAAGTGAATAAAATAATAATAAACAAATAACCATTAATGTAGACTGTAGCCTGGTTTTTAATCGGAGTGATTGTACTGTAAGTCTATAATGTAGATTGTAGCCTGGTTATTAAGTTTGGTGAGTGTACTGGAGTCTATAATGTAGACTGTATCAATGGTTATTGAGAACCAAGCATAAGTCTACATAATACAGTCAGTACTCTCACTCAGGTTAAGAACCAGGCTACAGTATACATTATAGACTGCCAGTATGCTCGCTCAGTTTAATAACCATTTCTACAGTCTACATTAGAGACTGCCAATATGCTCACCAAGCTGATAAAGCAGGCTACAGTCTAGATTAAAGACTGCCAGTATCACTCACCCAGGTTAAGAACCAGGCAATAGTCTACGTTATAGACTGCCAGTATGTTCACCGAGGTGAAGAACCAGGCTACAGTCTACATTATAGACTGCCAGTACACTCACTCCGATTCAGAACCAGGCAACAGTCTTCATTCGTTTTTGTTTTATTTGTATCATTTGTAATCACTTTATTTTTTAAATTATATTACCATCTACGTGACTTTACCGAACGAACCAAAGAATATGAATTCCTGCAGTCACGAAAGTTTGAAGTCAAAATCTATAATAGTACCAACTTTACAAAGCGTTGTGGTGAGGCCTAGTCCCATGTAGAGCTCCCGACCTTGCATAGATTGCCCAGCCAGCCGAGGTGGCATCTTGGCAGGCTGGGGCTGGGCTGCTACCCCCCCCCCCCCATAATCCCCCCGCCCACTCTACAGTAGTATCTACAGCCTATAGTAGTAGCATCTAGCGACTCTATAGTAGTAACTGCACATATTGGGGTGGGGGGGGAGAAGAGGCCATGACACTGTGAATAAGTTACCTAAGTCTTGCATGTATTTATTTTTCATTTCTAACGCGAATGAAACATTCCCCATTCCATCGAACGGTTGCTAGGGGCAACCACGGCTTTGTCGCGCATGCGCAGATGCGTGCTGTGGCGCGCGGTGACCAGCGTAATATAATAAATAGCACTAAATTGTTTATTGAACTACTTGAAAGTTGACGGATGCGAAAATCGAATAATGCTGGCTCACCACGGGGCTTATCATGTGGTACCCAGGTACTTTTTTTTAAACGTAAACCCCATGGTTCGCGAGCCAAATCCTTAGCTATATTCGTCCACAGACAGACAGTGAGACAGACACACAGACAAAAAATGACTTTTATAGGTAAGATATTAGGTTTTATTAACTTTTTCATTTTCGTAATTTAAAAACATGTTAAATGTCGGGCGTGACTGTAGCACTTGTTTGTTTTTAGTTCCTTGCGTGTGGGATATAATTGGTCTTATCCTCCCATTACTTTATTAATCTTACATGATGATAATGGCAGGTTTCTCTGAAAGCCGACTGTATAATACAGCTGCTGGCTGTACTAACACAAGTTACATGTAGTGGTGTTTTTATTTATAGTCCAGTGTATTTTGCCTGCATAGGTTAGGCCCCACATTTGATGTGAAGTAATCAGACAAACTACACGAGAATCAAATACAATAACAGTGGTAAGTGTTGCAGGCCAGTCCTGCATGGCTGGACGCCGCTTTGTAATATTTTAATGTTACAAACTGAACATGGATTCCACTGCTTAGCTGGATTATCAGGAGCAAATGAAGGTTTATTGAGATTCTTAGTGAGCGGCCAACTTTAGTTTATTTGGGACAGGTTGAGAAGTAATTATGATTAGGTCCATGGAACCAATGTAGTTGAGCAAGGTACAATACATGAGGAATACTGAGGATCTGTTCAGGAAGTCTTTTTTTCTGGTCATGAATTGAACCTTAAGGTGGGACTCCGGGGTCTCGAATAAACTGAAGTCAAAATCGCAATTAATGAATTTATTTTTGGCAACTCCGTCCCACCGCGCATATAAACGCTGCGGCCCACCAGAAATCAATCCTCTCGTTCTTCACCAAGCACCCGTCGTTGCCAAAATTTCCGTAGTCATAAACAAAACTTTGATTAGCGCATCGTGTAGAGTTAATCGAGAGGAATAGATTGCCATGTTGTTCGCCTTCGACAGACATGAAATGACGTTGCAAAACAGTTGATGCGAGAGCCGGAGGCTTATGGGACCCCGGCGTCCCACCATAAGGTTCAATTGTCAAAGTTATCTCCCTTTGAAGGAGTTCAAGATTCAAATGCGGCAGGCAGCTCTGGTTATGGCGGCAGTAACCTGAAAAATTATGCACCATCTGCGTCACAGTGGATGTTACAATGCCTCCGATGTCATTCAAAATAAATAAGCCATTCCATGCGAATGTAATTGTTAACATTTACCAAATTTGAACAAGTATCCAAAAGCTTCCCACCCGAGATCATTCATCGTCCCGTACTGGCAGAAGAATGTCCACTTACAGACCGCTGCCGAGTCAACTCGTGTGGCACAGGAACAGTTACACCATGGGAGTGGCCCTCAACTGTTTGAGATTAGATATGATACAAGCCACTTTGAGTTGCTGAGGCCATTAAGCAAGAGTCATATGAATACAAATATTATTAGTATCCCAAGGTGCATGCTATTGAGCTTCCATGTCTCACGCTCCTGGTTACAGGATCTATCCCAGCACGTATGGTCACATATACTGGCTGCTCCTGCTCTACAAATGGCTGTGATTTGTACCGGACTCCCTCACAGTCCAACGTCTCCACCCGCTTTCAGATACTGTCGACGACCTGGAGGTAAAACCCTGGAGTCTTCATGTCACCTTTCCTCCTAGCCATGTATCCAAGCTAAAATTGTCTTATGGTTCTTGCATTACAAGCAATGGGCTTATTGTGGCACTTTGAATTTCACACCTCGAATGCAGACTCTGCTCCTTATGGATCTTGTATATATTCGGGCTTTAAAAATCAAAATAATATTTTTTTACAATTTATGCAATTATGCTAATTGTGTAGTATGCTAATTAGGAAGGTGTAATTGTATTAAGTTATACAAATGTAGTTATGCTAATTTATTACATTTTAATAATTAAGCTGGGATTCGTTGTCTAGGGTTGTATTTATCAATCGGGATAATACAATGATTCTCGCTTTAACTTTTACTGATTATGTTTTTAGTGTGTTTGTCAGGTCTCAAAATTCAGATTTTACCGCAGGAAACAGTTCTTATAATTAAGATTATTATGCATGAACTTAGGAAGGCACCACTCAGACTCTTCTGTGTTAAGCAACTTTAATATCTAAAAAAAACATAACACTAATATGCAAACTCTTATGCTCAGAATTTGCAACACAGTACTCCTTGAGATGTCCTACTCATTGATCCGTACATTTAACCCTCAATGGTTATGTTTGTTAAACTGGGTAACAGAACAATTGGCTAATTCCTCAGAGTAAAGCGAGCATACACGGTGATGGGAATAAGTCCTTCAAAAATTAATGTAACAATATTCATACGAACAGTAATAAAGAAACATGTGCCTAAAGCAAGAGTAGTTATCAATTAATTCATTGGTAAGATTACGCAATTAACAAAAGCAAATGACTAAAATACCTCTAAACAATCGTATTCATGTAACTCGACGGGCAGCAATGCTTTTCACGATCAGCTGATGTTTAAGGCACCACCTTGGAATGGCAACCCTTCTTGAAACACAAAAATAACTTTTTGGAACAATTTTATTAGTCCCGATATGCGCGTTATGTATGTGTCTTGTCACTTGTTGATTTAGCGGCTTAGGCAGTACAGCAATAAACGACTTCCATGACGATTCTGGACTGGTGTCTTTTATTTAACAGAATGTCTGCACAGCTCCGCGCTCTCTCTCTCTCTGGGTAGTTCTCTCGCTTTCTTGTCCGCTGCTGCTGTACGTCTCCCTCTCTCTCTCCGTTCACGCCGCTGCCTGGCGGCGTGCCCGGAGGAGAGGCGGCTTTGCTGGAGGTTTTCCACGTGGTCGTTGGCGAGGAGAGGTAGAGCAGCGATGCAGTCCGGACCCAAGGCTTCCCACACCGACCACCAGTTGTATTGTACTAAGCTATCAGAGTTGTGTAAGAAGTGTGCTAATACAATGTACGAGTTTTGAGAGTGAGTGATCCAGCCAGCGAAGCAGTGGAAAGAGCCGGAGCTGGCGCAGCCTGAAGTAAGGGCGGGAGAGGCACCACCGGGTGCATGTGCGAAGCTGGCAGCTGCACAATAAAGGTGAGAGCACGGAGAGGGTAAGGAGAGAGCATGGAGCAGGGAAAAGAGCCTGACCAGCCGCCCGTGAGGAAGTGTAAGCGCTGACGAAAGCGTCATGGGTTCGACCCACACACACACCGACAAGCACCAGCTGGGAACCAAGACAAGAGTGAGGAACAGCGACCAGCGGACGAGCTGCGGGCGCTATCCGACGACGGCATCATCGTGCCAACTCAACCAACCAGAAGTGGAGAGAGCTGGCAACGGCAAGAGGAAGAGTTTTGGCGCAGGCAAGTGCGGCATGTGTTCAATACACATACACCGTCCCAGTGGCTCTGCTGGAAACCCGAGGTATTTTCAGTACAAGTGTAATGAGAGAGCGTCACCTGGGGGGTTACAGGGGACATCTGCACGGCCACCGATGGGTAACCAGTATCCAATCTGGAGTAGGGATTCAATCTAGGCCAAAGGTAACGGGCGGAGCTACGAGGAATATTTGGGAACCATCTAGAGGGTTCCACGAGGGGGCGTGGCTGGAGGCGGAGCTTAGCTCCGCCGCCAGGCATGCAGCTACCAGCTTCACTCGGGCACCCGGTGGTGCCTCTCCCACCCTCCTTCAGGGCTGTGCTGGCTCAGGCTCTTTCTACTGCTCCGTTCTCTCTACTTTGGCGGGCAGCTGCCAGCTTCGCGTGGGCACCCGGTGGTGCCTCTTCAGGCTGCGCCAGCTCTGGCTCTTTCCACTGCTCTGTGCTCTCTCTCTTCACATGCAGCTGCCAGCTTCGCGCAGACACCTGGTGGTGCCTCTCCCGCCCTTACTTCAGGCTGCGCCAGCTGTCTCCATGCTCTTTCCACTCTTTCTCTCTTGCTGCAGCTGCTGGTGGGAGTTGGCACTCAGTGGTGCTTCTCCCACCCTTCCTGGTTCAGGCTCTTTCCACTGCTTTGCTGGCTGGATCACTCACTCTCAAAACTCGTAAATTGTATTAGCACACCTCTTACACAACTCTGATAGCTTAGTACAATACAACTTATCACAATCATTTATTCTGCGACTCAAAACATCACGATATATGTAGAATAAAACGTTTAGCAATACTCTGTCAGTCTATGCCGAACTCAGCTCTTAACAATACATCGTCCCTTTTCTCTGCGAGAAACGACACCCATGGTTGATCTAAAAGCCATGCCCCGGAGCCTGCCCCTCGCAGTACTAAGTTGCATGATCCGTTTCCCTGCTTATATGTGAAATGCTCTCCCCTCTGCGCGTCTCTTGCAACAAACAGATGCCCTGTCTCGTTCTCCTCCCGTGGGTGCAGTTGCTTGTTTTTTTGACCTTTCACTGGCTGCTTTCCATCACGTTTGTTTTTTGTTTGCGTCCCCCCCCCCCGCCTTCGTGGTGTCTGCTATCTCAAGGAGAGGCCCTCCCTTCATATGTATTTTATTGCTACCATGTGTTGTCAAATTGTTGGGAGACAAAGGCGGTTTGGAGGCTCTGGTCCTATCGAATACATATTATCTTGGTCGTGTCTATTTGACCTATTTCGCCTTGTACCTCTTTTGAATTACCCGAGGTCTTAATACTTCATAATTATTCGTTTTATGTTTAACCAAAATTTGTGATGTACCATACTTGTTACCACAGGTATTCCGAGGGTTTAATTAACTTGTTCTCCGTCTGTCACCAGGGATCCGTGCTTCTTATTCTCGAGTTATATTTTGATATCCTGAAGTTGGAGATAACTATGATGATTTAAGCTTTCGTGACTGCCAGAATTCATATTTTTTGGTTATTTCGGTAAAGTCACATAGATAGAAATATACAATAAGAAATATATAAGGTGAATAAGAGTAATATAAGTAACTAGCTCCTTTGCCTGCCCTAGTACAGAAGCTGTAATATTCGAGCAGAGTATAATTGTATCTTGTGTAAATTTAATGGCAGTGAATCTTGCACAAAAGTAGTCATCAAACACTTCACTGCAGTTCACTGTAGCACTGTATATAAACTGACCTTCAATTTGTTCATATTCACTGCTCTGATACTTTAATCTCTTCTGCTTTCGGTCGCTGGGGTTGAAATAAATTGGAAATCGATGCATTGTGGAAAATCACTGAGAAATGTCTATTTTACCATAATGTAGAAGCATAAATTAGACTTACCTTTTGTCTCAAGTGCTGAAGAAATAAAGACACCAAATCCACTTTGTTGCTGTGTAGAATTATTTATTACATTCACTAGCAATGAAGAAATGTCAAAACTTAAAGCGAATTTGCAAAAATAATTTCTGCTCGACCTGCGCGAGTGTAAAATCCACCCGCCCATGGTTATTGAGGTGGGGCATCTTTTGCAGCGACGTCACGTACAGACGTAGCACTGTGCTGCGTAGATTTATTTTTGACTTTCTGTAAAGAAACATCTCATTTGAAGCGACTTTCTTACGCGCGAGTGTAAAAATCCACCCGCGCGAGTGTAAAAATCCACCCGCGCATGTTTAATGTATTATTAAAGACGGGGGTGGGGGGGGCATGTGGAGTGACGTCACGCATGTTACACACATTTCTGGGCTATTATAGTAGTAATAATAAAAGCCACTAATGTAGACTGCAGTCCGGCTCTTAACCCGAGAGTGTACAGGCAGTCTATGTTGATTTATTCTTGTCGCTAAGTTTCGAGCTTTTAACGTTGTTAACAAAACGCCAGTTGCAATGTCCGATTGCCCCTGCTCTGCGTCCGTGGAGATCTGAATGGGGTGGTGCAACGACTGTTTCAGCAAGTTTCGATTTGAAACCAGGCTGTTCCTCCCGCGCCAGCGAGTCTGGAGATTTGTGAAACTGTCCAAAATGTCCGAGGTGTGTCCTATGGTCCCCCACATCGTGGAGATTTCCCAGATTGTCATTAACCTCCCTTTGTCCCAGGGTTTTATTATTTAATGGCCTCCAGCTGCTTGGTGTGGCTTGTGGGAGGGAGCGGGGTGAGAGGTGGGGGTGTGCCTCGCCGTTTTTCGTGCCCCATGCTACACCGATTATTATTTTAAAAAATATTGGCAGAATTATTCTTGATATTAATTTTTCGAAAAAGGCATATATACAACACTCCCCTTTAAATGTTTTTCAGTTTCAAAACACTTCAAAGGCTTTCAAACAGTGTACTTGATGGGCTTTTGAATGTGTGTTCCCTGGTGGTTGTGAAGATTTGATGACCGTGCAAAAATCTTACCACACAGTGCACCTGATGGGCTCCTCCTGTGCATGTTCTCTGGTGTCGGTCAAGATTTGACGAGGCGAGTTCTGCTCTTGTTGAGGTCACAAACCAGAGATAGGGAGGCGCTGATATCAACCATTCGTGACGTTGAGATGATGTCTCCAGAGGGGGCTTTTACATATTTAAGTGAAGATGTGGTAAGCAGTCGGATATTGATGGATACCGTTTTTTTCAAAAGTTGTATTTAAACAGATATTAAAATTCAATGAAACCTAGGTTAGAATACAAATCTGTAACAAAAATCCATGATGCATTTTAAATGTGCTCTTAAAATGACCTCCTTGCTATGAAACAGATCATTCATTGGTCTCTCCATGACACAAATATTTAACACAAACTATAAATATCAGTCTTCTGGGAATGCATAATTGATTCAGTACAAACCATTTGTGGACCGGTATTGGTGTACAATGTCTCAACAGCAGTTAGGCTTGCTTCAACCGATGGTTACGAACATCGCTTGATCTAAGGGGCGAGACTGTCTGGAGGACAGCGCTGGAGTGGAAGAAGCCACGCTTGATCTAAGCGTGGCTTCTTCCACTCCAGCGCTGTCCTCCAGACAGTCTCGTCCCTTCAACTGATGAAGGCCGCTTGTGTTGTGGCCGAAACGTCGTGAATATTTGTTATTTTATTTTCACCTACGTGACTTTACCCAATAGAACCAAAGAGTATCCAGATGTTAATCAGCAAGGAGCATTTCTAGGTCTTGTGTGACAAAATCTAAAATACACGTAACATCATACAAAATTATAAGTCGTGTTGTGGAGAATGTATCTCTTATACGTAACTTTTAAGTGGTATGCTTTGTAACTGATGAATGATGCGACTGTTCTTTATTTCAAAGACAATGACTTTCTCCAGAGGCATATGCTTCCTGAATCACGAAAAATACTCTGACCTGTATCAAAAGAACAACAGCTCGCACGTGAGTTATATATGTAGGTTACTACCATGCACACACTTTTGTCATCACGTATTCCATGTTTGAGCCTTATGGACAAAATGTTACCTGTATGCACAAAATCAGACAAGTGTACATTAAATTATAATTCTAAATGATCGATACATATTGAAAAAATTTAATTACTGCACTGAAATGTACTTCATCATGTTATATCGTATTTACAAGAAGTTGATCTGTCGGATGAGGCCGACACCTGCAGCACTAAGATTGAGGGAAGCCAAGTGGTAGTGTATTCTCTTTTTGTTGCAGTGGTTCAGGGTTCAAGTCCGACAGGCACCCATAGTTAGTCCAGGAACATTAATTAAAAATATGCACCGTCTGCATAACAGTGGATTTAAAACATTCTTGTGTCATTCAAAACGAGTAGGCCATTGCATGTTGGTGTCAGTCCAAATTTGGGTAATTCCAAATATTATCCAGAAATTACATGATGGCGATTACATATCAATTATCGCCCCCTGCTGATGCAGGCTGGTGCAGGGTCACCTTATGCCACACAGGGGCAGCTGCCACTTGGAGGTGCTCTTCGAGTGTTTGTGATGAGATATGATACAAAACTCCGTGTTGCTGAGGCCATTAAGCAACCACCCTATAAATGCAAATATTATCACATAGTGAATGCTTGGGAGCTTATTGGCTCTTGCTCCTGGTTAGAGATCTACCAAACACACAGGTCCACAAATACTGGCCGCTCTTTACTCTCCAGGTTGAACTGAGGAATTGAGTGTTCAACTTCTTTTCGTTAAAGGCCTGTGACCCAGGTGAATCTATTGGAGCTGCATTGGCTCAAGCTTACACATCTACCAGGTCTCCATTTCACTTTGCATTGACTTAGAAGTCCACTCACACCTCCACTTCCACAAACTGCTGGGAGTTGCCTTGCTCTGCCTCACAGTCAGAATTATCCTCCTGCTTCACATTGCCTCCATCGATGTGAAGGTTCGATTTTGGAGTTGAATCTTCATCCTCACATTTTACCTTCACTTCTTCGCTTGTCACTGTCAGTTCTTCACATTTCACCTTAGCGTCTTCATATTTCACCTTGATACCTTTCAAAGTGTCCAAACTGGGATTTCCTGCTGGTTCTGGTTTCATGAGGGATGGGCTCATTGCAGCACTTTGACTTTCAAAAGCTGATTTCAGACTCCCCTCCATGGGGATCTTCTGATGCCTGTGTGTTCTCTGGTGTCTTTGAAGATGTGATGAATGTGCAAATGCCTTTCCGCACAGAGTGCACTTAAAGGGTTTATCTCCCGTGTGTGTTCTCTGGTGCCTCCGAAGGTCTGATGACTGTGCAAACGCCTTATCACACACAGTGCACTTGAAAGATTTCTCTCCTGTGTGTGTTCTCTGGTGGCTCTGAAGAACTGATGACCATGCAAATACCTTCTCACAGACAGTGCACTTGAAAGGTTTCTCTCCTGTGTGTGTTCTCTGGTGGCTCTGAAGATCTGATGACTGTGTAAATGCATTCCCGCACAGAGTGCACCTGAAGGGTTTCTCTCCCGTGTGTGTTCTCTGGTGCCTCTGAAGGTCTGATGACTGTGCAAAAGCCTTATCACACACAGTGCACTTGAAGGATTTCTCTCCTGTGTGTGTTCTCTGGTGTCTTTGAAGATGTGTTGACTGTA
Organism: Petromyzon marinus; assembly: GCF_048934315.1. Lineage (NCBI taxonomy): Eukaryota > Metazoa > Chordata > Hyperoartia > Petromyzontiformes > Petromyzontidae > Petromyzon > Petromyzon marinus. The sequence goes on from NC_133737.1 coordinate 3,867,883, forward strand.
CAAACGCCTTCCCACACAGAGTGCATCTGAAGGGTTTCTCTCCCGTGTGTGTTCTCTGGTGGGTCTGAAGAACTGATGACTTGGCAAACGCCTTCTGGCACAGAGTGCACTTGAAGGGTTTCTCTCCTGTGTGTGTTCTCTGGTGGCTCTGAAGAACTGATGACCATGCAAATGCCTTCTCACAGACAGTGCACTTGAAGGGTTTCTCTCCTGTATGTGTTCTGTGGTGCCTCTGAAGGTCTGATGACTGTGCAAACACCTTATCACACACAGTGCACTTGAAGGGTTTCTCACCTGTGTGTGTTCTATGGGGCTGTATCAAATTTCCAGTATGTTCCTTACTGGTTGCATACTGGTCGCATTGTTTCATTTTTGTTCCGAGCTGCGCTGAGTGCGTTTGCTCCATCACACCAATTCTGCAGAGGAAGCGTCAAAGGAAGCGTCAGCTACAGACAGAAAAAAATATCCACACCATCTCCGCGAGTATCGAGGCACAGAGGAATGTATATATACAAATGGTCATAAATAAGGCTGGACGCCCTAGTATCTTCAAGATGAATGTTTACCAAAAACGCCAAGCACACAATTTCGGCTGTCTAGCTACAAAAGTAATATTTATTTAAGAAAAAGTCATCTAACATAGCAACAGGTGTTGAAAATAAAACTACTTGTGTTATGCAGATATACAGAACACCTCCATATCCTCTAATCACTTCTCTAGCAAATGCCATGCCTGTTTAACCCCTAATATTTGGACTAACAGAAACTGCTTACGCATGCGGGGTCTGGGAATGTGGCATTCATGACCGAACCAATGTAGTCTCGCCTGCCAAAGAGACTCACTGATTATATTCTATAATATCTTCAGGATCTGTAAGTTTCTAAAACAATATATGCTGGTTCAATAGAGGATGGATGATAGGCAGGCCAGCCTTCATTGTGTAAGCCAGCACAGACGTCATTGAAATAACTTCATATTTTGCATCCACAGAGAGGAGTAATATATGTGGCCAAGAAGAATCACAGCTTTGTTCGTTCATTCATTTCTAAATCAGCTTATCCTGGTGAGGGTTGTGGCAGCTGCACATTGAGTAGCGCCGTCCAAACCTCCCTTTCCCTAGCGACATCGACTCTAGCTTTTCCTGGGGAATTCCCAGGCGTTCCCAGGCCAGCCGAGCGACATAATCCCACCTGTGTGTCCTGGGCAGGCCCTGGCATTTTTGCCCAATGGGATGTGCCCAGTAGACTTCCAGGGGAAGTCTATTGGAGGGAATCCTTACAGATATTCTATATTGATACCACCCCTGGAGCCAGGCCTGCGGTTGGTTTTCGCCAACAAGCACCTGGTGGCCGGATGACCCACATATCCCGTTCGAGCCCAGCCCGAAATGGCTACGTAGCGCCGTCTTGTGCACCCACCATCCGCAGGACGAAGGATGAGAGGCAGCTGTGATGCCAGTATGGCAGGGAGAGGGATGGTCTCAGATGGACTAGACCTTGGCGATGGACACTCACAGCTTTGTATGGAGCAAAAGTCTAGGCAGCTTCCACAGTGTTACACAGTCTAATGAAAGAATGCTGCTCAACTAATTTTAACTGAGACTTTGGATGCCAAACCAGAGCTGGTTGTGAACACATTAACCAGGTAAAGGAGCTCCTCCACCACTTGTAGAACTGCCTCATTATTCATAAAGAGCTGAGCAGGTGCAGTATTTTATGACATGAAATTCCCAGGGAGGTGATTTATTTTTGTTTAACATATGCAAGAACCATTTCATAATGGAATTCTCCAGGTACAGAACAAGATTCCCCAACTCAATCTCATTGAGTAGCCATTACCAGATCATCAGCATACGTAACATGGTTGACCAGCAGGGGAGGATCCCTTAGCTATAGCCAGGTATTGATTAGCGTATCATTGTTACTGTATCGATTGCAATTTATTTATATGGCCATTGTGAGCTTCTCAAACTACATAATTATTGAAAATGCAAAGTAATGTAATGCAATGCATGGGGCCGGAGAGAAATTCTGCCACAAGCCAAGTTGAACATGAAAGGGCCCTGACTCCTGGTCACACAGCTTTAGATGGGCCTACCCAAAATCATAAAAATACTCAACAAATGTGAGCAGAGGCAGAGACATAGAAAACTAAGAACCCAAAGCCCCAAGCCTCTTTATGGTATTATAGGCCTTAATTACATCAAGCAGAGATCTAGTTTCTGCTGAAAATGCGTACACCTGTGCTATAGCCGATGGACAGAAAATACAGCAGCCCCTTGAATAGCATGGAGATTACATTCTTGGAAAGTGCCGTGTGAAAGCTAAAACAGTGATATTCAATACTTAAGCCTTACCTAAATAATTGAGTTAGGTAAATGGTAATTAAAATATTGATAACAGGTTTTTCCCCTTTTTTTCTGGCAACAAAACAGGTGTTAAGATGTTAAACAGCAAACTGAAACCTTTTACAAGGAATCATGCCTGCATCAACCACAATGCTTGTGGTCAGAATGCAAACAAAAAACACTGATAATATATGCATTGTCCTTGGAACTGATTGGTCCACACCAGAGACAGTGTTGGACCAGAGGACGCCAAAAGGGAATGCCAAAAGGAGTACGCCTTTCCACCAATTTTCTGTCGACATGTATGCCAAAAGTTGAAGCTTCATTCAATTAAACCCACCAGATGGCAAAACATCCAACATTGTTTATCTTGAAGCTCCCCAAGGGTAACGAATTTAAAAGCTGTCCTCATTATGAAACAAACAAGCCCTGCGATTGTATAACACAACCAAAAAACCGTGACAATATACACACATTTACAGACTTCATTGGCAGAATTCAATAATTATAATAAAGGCAGCATGGCAAAACATTACCCTTAATGTTCGATTACTGAGACCTGTGCAAAGCCAGGTAACTTAGTTATTACGGAATAAATACTATACTTCCGATGATGTTTGTGCATGAGTGGGGAGCGGTAGTGGACTGGTTAGCGTGCTGCGCTATAAACCCAGCGACCTGATTTATATTCCCAGAGCCAAGCCACAACATTTGGCTGTCGCCTGAAGCTGGTTGTAATTACTGGCAAACATCCTACTCAGATTGTAAATGTTGTGGCTTGGTTCTCCAACACACAACCGGTGTGCTGTACTGGTGAAGAATTGGCCACGTTCTGTTTACGTGACAAACCTTACTAATTGGCTGTGTCCGGGTGTGGCGGGTTTAACGACACATTTATATATTTACGCGATCTAACCCAAACAAAACTGTATTATGGATGTATATTTGGAGTTTGCGTGTGTTTCTCCCCGTGGTCGCGTGGATTTTCCTCCGGATCCTCCGGTTTTTTCCTCCACATTTAGAGTCAACATCACCACGCGTTTAGAGTATTTGACAGACAGACATTTCCACACGTTGATAAGCCACTTTGTTGTGGGCAGGTCGCTTCTGAAAAAAAGCGGTACAGCTCAAGTGGGCTTGGCCTGGTGAGATAAAAAAAAACTCTAGAAAAATTTAAAATAAAAAAGTTTCAAAGTAGTGAGCCAGTTGAAGACAAATTAAACTTAAGCAGAGATTTAAAGCAAATGCAGTCAGGCGAGGGCAGGAGGCAAGGCCCCGCACGGCTAGGCCCCGCGTTGTAATGTTCCAACCTGGACATCGATTCCATACTCGCTGCTACTCAATTGATATCCCTACGAGAGAGAGAAGGAGCGAGGCTCTACCTGGGTAAACAACAACAACCACAACCACCACAACAACCACCACGATGTGAACTTCTCACCTCGGACCTCAGCGAGCGCGAGCGCAGAGCTGCAGCTTCCTGGTATTGTCGTGACGTCACGCGGCAGCAGCAGGTGACATGACGTCACTTGCGGGGTTCAACACAATCCCCTCCCCCAACGAGCGGGGGTGTAACTGAATAGATTATGTTAATGAGCGAGGCCCATGCCGGGTGATTAGGCAATGCTGTTGAACCCGTCGCAATTATTTCGCGGCGGTATTTATGAGCACATTATGTTAATGAGTCTCCGGTGGCTGGGCGTAGCTTTGCTCAAATAAGGATTGTACTGGAACGGAAATGGACAGTGACCAACAAGACATGACGTCACGCTCAAAAGCGCTTTGGCGGGGGGTTGGGGGGGGCGAATACCTTGGTGACATGACGTCACTATCGGGGAACACCTCCCTCAGGCGTCTCACGCCGTCGAGGTTAATGAGGAATTGTGACGTCAGAGAGCGGGGTTAGAGTTTAAGTTGATTTAGATTCATTTTCCTTTGCTTCCTCTCTTGAACAGTCCCCTTGGGTGCGTCAGCTCAAAAACGTCAACATTTCGCTTTAAAGCTTTCGTGACTGCAAGGATTCATCTTCTTTGGTTCTTTCGGTAAAGTCACGTAGAATGAGAATAAAATAATAAATTGATAAAATAAAATAACACAATAATATTCTCACGACGTTTCGGCCACAACACAAGCGGCCTTCACCTGATGGTAAAGTCACGTAGAATGAGAATACAATAATAAATTGATAAAATAAAATAACACTAATATTCTCACGACGTTTCGGCCACAACACACGTGGCCTTCATCAGGCCGCTTGTTGCTTAACAGCTACCTGGTCTGTCGCTCCTTCATCAGGCCGCTTGTGTTGTGGCCGAAACGTCGTGAGAATATTATTGTGTTATTTTATTTTATCAATTTATTATTTCATGCTCATTCTACGTGACTTCACCGAAAGAACCAAAGAAAACGTCAACATTATTGTGTGTGTAGCAGTCACGAAAGCTTTAAATCTAGAATTGATAACCTCTATGGGGAGGGTTTTCACCTATCTGTTAGAGCTTTTAACAGACAACGGGACAAGAAGTCGCAACTCATCGAGACGCTGACCTTCCTCAAAAGATGCCGCGATCACAAGGCGCGTGGTCTTTTTCTCCTTACACAGCTTAAAGGTCAAGGTCGCGATCTAAGCGTGGCTTCTTCCACTCCAGCGCTGTCCTCCAGACAGTCTCGTCCCTTCACCTGATGAAGGCCGCTTGTGTTGTGGCCGAAACGTCGTGATTTTTTGTTATTTTATTTTCACCTACGTGACTTTACCCAATAGAACCAAAGAGTATGGATCCTAGCAGTCACGAAAGCTTTAAATCTAGAATTGTAGACTGTGTGTTGGCAGAGTAGGGTGCACAGGTGGTGCATCGGCCAGCCATCTAAGTCGACCCATGGCACCTGGGTCTGCCCGTGACCTCCTGCCGACAGGCGTTCGACACTTCACGTGGCCTTAACGTGCACATAGCCTGGCACAAGCGCCGTGGTGACATCAGCGCCACTTAGTCGCGAATGGCGATCATTGTTCTTGTTACTGTGTTTGTGTATATGTACACTGTTTATGTGTAGACTGTGCACGTACACTCTGCGGATACACCTTGTGGATACACTGTGTGTACATTGTGTGTACACAGTGTGTGGGTGGTCCGAATCAGTTGTGCGGCATTATCTTTTCATCAGCTGCGCAATGCTGAGTGGAAGCTACCTGGTCTGTCGCTCCAACACGGGCCTTCGGGTCTTCTCGGCCACAGTCATGCCCTCCCTTCGATAGGAATGTGCAACGTGGACCCCTCTAAATGGAACGAGTGGTCGCGCATTCTATTTTTATTGCAGAGGTTCTAGGTTCAAATCCGACAGGCACCTCTGCCTACTCCCGTAACATTAAACAAAACATGCACCGTCTGCTTAACAGTGAATGCAAAACAGGCTATTGTGTCATTCAAAACTGATAGGTCATTGCATGTTGGTGTCAGTCCAAATTTGGGTAATTCCAAATATCCAGAAATTACGTGATGGAGATTACACATAAATAATCGCCCCCTGCTGACAGACTCATGCCCAGATGCAGGCTGGTGCAGGGCCACCTGTTGCAACGCAGAGGCAGCTGCCACTTGGGGGTGCTCTTCAAGCGTTTGTGATGGGATATGCCGAGGCAATGAGGCGAGCACCATATGAATGCTAATATTATTATAACAGTGAATGCTTGGGAGCTTATTGGCTCTCGTTCTTGGTCAGAGATCTACCCAACCCACAGTTCCATAAATGCTGGCCGCTCTTACTCTGCAGGTTGAACCTACGAATTGAGTGTTCAACTTCACATTCTTTAACTAAAGGCCTGTGACAAAGGTAAATTTATTGGGGCGTCATTGTCTCAAGCTTACACATCTACCGGGTCTCCATTGAAATTTGTATAATCGAAGTCCACCCACACCTCCACTTCCACAAACTGCTGGGAGTTGCCTCGCTCTGCATCAGTCAGAATTCTCCTGCTTCACGTTGCCTTCATCGGCGTGAATATCTGATTTTGGAGCTGAATCTTCATCTTGACATTTTACCTTCATATTCCTTCCCCCCCTTTCCCCCTCCCCCTCCCGTGCCTATATAAAGCCACAAAAGCAGATCATTTTTCTCACCTGAAGACAGACGCTTGTGTTGCAACTGAAACGTCGTGTTTTCTTTTATAATTTTTTCTATCTACGTGACTTTACCGAAAGAACCAGAGAGTATGGATTCCTGCAGTCACAAAAGCTTCAAATACAGATTTTTCCCTTCACTTATTCACGCTTCACTGTCACTTCACATTTCACCTTCGCCTCTTCACATTTCAACTTCGCCTCTTCACATTTCACCTTCGCCTCTTCATATTTCACCGTGATACCTTTCAAAGTGTCCAAGCTGGGATTTTCTTCTGGTTCTTGATTCATAAGGGAAGGGGCTCATTGCAGCACTTTTACTTTCACAAGTCGAATTCAGACTCCACTCCTTGGGGATCTTCTGATGCTTTTGTGTTCTCTGGTGTCTTTGCAGATTTAATCAATGTGCAAACGCCATCCCGCACAGAGTACACTTGAAAGGTTTCTCTCCTGTGTGAGTTCTCTGGTGTATTTTAAGATGTGATGACTCTGCAAATGCCTTCCAGCACAGAGTGCACCTGAAGGGTTTCTCTCCTGTATGAGTTATCTGGTGCCGTGTCAAACTTCCCTTACGATCAGTGCTGTTTGCATACTGGTCGCATTATTGACTTCTTGTACCGAGCTGCGCTGAGTGCCTTTGCTCCATCAGACCAATTCTGCAGAGGAAGCATCAGAGGAAGCGTCAGCTGCAGAGCGAAAAATATCCACACCGTCTACGTCAGTATTAAGGCACAGAATAATGCATACATACACAGTCACACATGACTTACACATCTATACTTATTAATATATTCATGATAGTGAACGAGATACCCCAATTCATCACACGGGCTGTTAAGGCACACAATGAGAGGGCCAATGGTCATAAATATGCCTGGAAGCCCTAGTATCTTCAAAATGAATGTTAACCCAAAACTCCAAGCACACAATTTTGGCTGTCTAGCTACAAAAGGAATATTTATAAAAGCTAAATTCAGCTAACATAGCAAAGCCTGTTGAAAAGAATACTATTTGTATTATGCAGAAATGCATAAATTAACGTTCAATTGCAACTTAGAGGTGAGAGGCCTGGCTTAGATTTGCTTTAATGCTCAGATGAACAGATCTAACTTCAGCTGCATATGTGCTGTGTTTATGTTCTGACCGTTTCCACTCTTATAAAAAATTCCAAAGGAAACCAAAAAGAAACTATGATTATGATTTAACATCCATGTTCAATCGAGTCAATATACTTGACAGCAAATACACACTTTACACGGTCACACACTGGCATGGTAAAAAGGTGGTGTGTTCACCACCATGCCTTGCCACCTTCATCTGCTCAGTATAAATTCTTTCTCACTTCACTGTGTAATTGAGGATCAATCAACAAAGCAGAGGCCCACAATAATTTCAGTTTCACTTATCAATCATGTTTGCTGTCGGCTATAATCAAACTACATTTTTTTCATCTTGATTTAAATCTTTCGTGACTGCAGGAATTCATGTTCTTTGGGTCTTTTGGTAAAGCCACGTAGATAGGTTCAAATAAAATAACAAAAAATCTACGACGTTTTCAATTGCAACACAAGCGGTCGTCATCAAGAAAAGGGGGATTAGCTTCTAAAGGCAACTGTTTAAAAAGATTTGAAATAGGCGTAGCCCAAATGTCCGCAGCCAATTTTAATGTAAGTGGTGGGCAGTGACTGTGGAGGTGGTGGGTTTTCCACCAATCAAAGGGCTGTCAGGTAAAAATTAGCATGTTAATGTAAGATCGCCGAGTGGCCTCCATGGCGAGCGCGCCAAGGTGGCTATATTAATGTGAGAGATTAGCATGTTAATGGAAGATCGCCAAGCAGCAACCTCGAGGTTGGCGCGCGAGGTGGCTGTGTTAGTGTGAGAAATGTAACCTGTTAATGTAAAATCAGAGAGCCCAAAATAACAACGAACATCGGAAGGTGGTAAGATGGGAACATCACAGCCAGTTATGACTTAAACTGGTTAATAATGTCCTTCCAATAATTGTTCAGTTTGTACCCATCTTCTCAGTTGAAATTGTGCCTATGTCTGTAAATATGGATGGCTTCATGAACAAATCTTTGTTCATAGCCGGTGGGTTTGCAAAGTACGTTTGTCTTAGAGAAATACATTTCGTGTGAGCCCACCGCATTAAAACAATTATCAGCCACGGCAGAGGTATTGGTCCTACTATGTTTCAGATCTGCCTTATGTTCACAAACACGGTCCGAGACATGTTGCTTAGTTTCCCCAATGTAACTAATGCCGCAAGTTATCATTCTTGGATGTTTTAATCGAAAAGAGACCAGATGGCTCATTGGGACACTGTCTACAGGAAAGCCACTCACACGGATGCTTATCTAAAACCTGACTCCCACCACCATCCAGCCCAGAAGAATTCCCTCATCAAAACTCTACACCAAAGGGCTCGTTGCATTTCCGACCATCACCACCTAGCCAGTGAACTAGAGCACGCACAACAAGCCCTCAAGATGAATGGATATTCGGATTGCACAATCCGTAAAGCTGTCACCCCAACCGTGCGAGAGAACCACCTGACGACAGAATCAAAATCATCACTTTGCCATACATATGTAATGGATTATGGAGACACTTGTAGAGGCCACTCTTTATTATAATAAACCACGTTAACAGTCCTTACACAGCCTAGGGACACAGCCTACTTCTAGCCTGCCTGACACTGGCTACGCTCTCGGGTCCTCTGGCTATAATTACCCTAGGGGAGGCTACCTGAACCGACCCAGCCAAGGTGCGGGTCTAGACTCTGGCTTCCTCGGACCTCGCCCTTACAAGGGCGTGTAGCCGGGAGTCCCAGAGTCCCACCACTGACCCGCACAGCATCCCGGCCCTTACAAGGACAGCGGGGCGAGGGGGTCCAGGGTCCTAAGCTGGCTGGTCTTCATTCTACGGCTGCAACTGGCCCAAATCGGCTGGGGAGGTCCTCTTTTATACCCCTTGCCCATCGAGGGGTGGGGCTGCGTGAGATCAGAGAACCCCCACAGCTTCCCCCCCCCCCCTCGTTGGAGGCGCTGAGGGGCTTAGCTGTCTGGGGTCCTGAGCCCCCAGCAGCCCCTTCCATCTTGGGCTGGTACTGCAGCTCCTCCCCTGGCGGTACGAGGTACCCCTGCAGATGGGCCCCGTCTACCACTGGCGGTAAGTGCGGCCCATCTACGGCACTACAAATAGCATGGGTCACCAAAAAGATTTCCAAAATCATGAGCAAACACAAGATCCAGGTTCGATTCAACACAGTAAATACAATTCGTGATCTTATCCCATCTGTGAAGGATGTGATCCCTGAAATGTTATACCCCGGTGTCTACAAAATAAGTTGAGCCTGCAGCAGTAGTTACATTGGAGAAACCAAGCGACATGTTTCAGACCGTGTTCGTGAGCACAAGGCAGAGCTGAAACACGGAAGGACTAATACCTCTGCCGTGGCTGATCATTGTTTTAATGCTGTGGGCACACGTGAAATTGATTTCTCCAATACGAAGGTACAATATAAACCCACTGGCTATCAACAAAGATTTGTTCATGAAGCCATCCAGATATATAAACCCAGATACAATTTCAACCAAGATGATGGGTACAAACTGAACAATCATTGGAAGGATGTTATTAACCAGGTAAAGTAATAATTGGCTGTGATGCTTTCATTCTACCTGCCGATGTTAACAGTTATTTCCGTCTCTCTGAGTTACATTACCTTGTTAAATGTCTTTACATTAACAGGCTAAATGTCTCACTAACAAAGCCGCTGCTGCCCTTTTCCTCAATGTGGCTCTCGTTGTCTAATAGGCTGAATGTGTCTCATTAACACAGCCGCTGCTACGGCAGCCATCTCACATTGACATAATAATCTTTAGCAATGCAATGGCTTCTTCAGGACCATAGTTGTGGGGTTACATTAATAGATTGGCATGCTAATCTCTAGCAATACAATGGCTTTTTTACCACCGTAGTCGTGGGGTTACATTAACAGATTGACATGCTAATCTCTAGCAAATACAATGGCTTCTTCAGCACCGTAGTCGTGCGGTTACATTAACAGGTTGACATGCTAATCTCTAGCAATACAATTGTTTTCTTCAGCATCGTAGCCGTGGGGGTTACATTAACAGGTTGACATGCTAATCTCTAGCAATACAATGGCTGATGTATATTACTTGTAAATTCCATCTCTAGCCCCGTCCACTTACCCTTGGGTTGTACCCATCTCAAACCTATATAACCTCTTGCTGCAGTAGTTCTCTAGCTATACTTATCCTGCCTCAGCAGTTCGCCTGCTGTATTTTTTCACCTGAAGATGATTGCTTGTGTTGCGATCGAAACGTCTCTTTTTATTTTTGTAAAGCTGCCATCGTTGACTAATTCTTGAATTTTGTTGTTATATTCTATTTTATCCATGATGACAGTGGCATTGCCCTTGTCGGCTGAGAGGATGACAATATCATCCCTCTTTTTTAATTAATATAATTCAAAACGCTCATCTTTGCAGAGGTTGTTAGCTGGCATCTTAGCGTTTTTGATGGTTGCAGCGATTTCAGATCTTGCTATGTCTGCAGCTATGTGACCCAGGCCCTTGAGAGCCACGTCTACTTGGGGAATGATATCATTAAAGTCACATGACTTTACCGAATAGAACCAAATAGTATGGATCCTTGCAGTCATGAAAGCTTCAAATCTATAAATGATATAATTAACTGGTATGTGTTTAGGTGTGACTGCAAAGTTTAGACCTTTAGCTAAAACGGATTTCAGACCATCGGAAATAGAACTGTTACTGCGATTAATTACGACTTTGGTAACGTCTAACTTTTTGGTGTGTGGGTCCGGTCTTTTGTTAGAGAGGAGGTTAAATTTGGAAATCAGGTTGTCCTTAAATTTGGTCGACATAGTGACAGCTGAAGACGCAGTCATATTGTCTACATGTTTCCAATCTGATGTGGACATTGTTGCCGTCAATGATAAGTGTGATTTGTAGAGTATCTTGTCTAACTGGTCTAGTTCGGTGCGTATAAGTCTGATTTTCTCTGAGATAAGAGCTAAGCTAGTTCTGGAAAGAATTCGTTTCGCATTAGAAGAAGTTGCAGCAGCAGAGGCCAGTGTAAATGCGATTGGTATTACCCCAGAGTCACGGCATCTCTTCAGAAAGGTGAGAGACTCGATCAGCTGAGCCATCTTATCCCGGAGTCTGTTGAAGGATCTCAAAGTTACATGGAAACCCTACCCGTAGAGGCGGTTAATTTAAAAACATGTAAAATGTCAGGCTTGACTGTTGCACTTGTTTGTTTTTAGTCCCTTTGAGTGTGATTATTGGTCTTAGCCTAACATTACTTTATTATTTTTACATGATGGTAATGGCAGGTTTAACTGCAAGCCGACTGTACATCCCAGCTGCTGGCTGTACTAACACACATTACAAGTCGTGTAGTGTTTTTTTTTATTCATAGTGGTGTATTTCACCTGAAGTAACCAGATAAAGACAAACTACACAATAATCAAATACAATAACAGAGGTAAGTGTGGCAGGCCAGTCCTGCATGGCTGAACGCCACTTTGTAAAATGTTAATGTTACAACCTGGACATGGATTCCACTGCTTAGCTGGATTATCAGGAGCAAGTAAAGGCGTATTGAGATTCTTAGTGAGCGCCATCTTTAGTTTATTTGGGACAGGTTGAGAAGAAATGTATTATGATTAGGTCCATGGAACCAGTGCTGTTGAGCAAGGTACAATGCATGAGGATGACAGAGGATCTGTTTGGGAAGTGTTTTTTCAGGTAATTAGTTCTCTCCCTTTGAAGGGGTTCAAGATCCAAATGCAGCAGGCAGCTCTGGTTATTACTGCAACTGCAGAAACCTGAAAAAATATGCACCATCTGCTTCCCAGTGGATGTTAAAATTTCTCCGATGGCATTAAAAATAAATAAGCCATTCCATGCGAATGTAATTGTTAACATTTAGCAAATTTGACAAGTATCAAAAAGCTACCCACCTGAGATCAATCGCCCCCTACTGGCAGACGAACGTCCACTTACAGACTGCTGCCGATTCAACTCGTGAGGCACATGGACAGTTACACCATGGGAGTGGTCGTCGACTGTTTGAGATGCGATTTGATACAAGCCACTGAGTTGCTGAGGCAATTAAGCAAGTGCCATATAAATATAATTATTGATTTTTTAATTTAAAGCTTTCGTAACTGCAGGGATTCATATACTTGGTTCTTTCGGTAAAGTCATGTAGAAGGGAAACAATAAAATAATAAAAGTATAAAACAATAAAATTCTCACGACGTTTCAACTGCAACACAAGCAATCATCAGGTGTGAAAATCACAAATTTTCTTGCTGTGGTTTCCGAAAGAACCAAGAACACAATTATTGATTTGAAGCTTTCGTGACTGCAGGAATCCATACGCTTTGGTTCTTTCAGTAAAGTAACGTAGGTAGAAAAATATAAATAATATATCACGACGTTTCGATCGCAACACAAGCGGTCGTCCTCAGGCAGAAAAAATAATCCAGCAGTAGAACTGCTGAACCAGAAATAACACAGCGAGAGAGCCGTTTCAACAAGAGGTTATATATGTGGCGAAGGGCAAGCAAGCGGGGTCTGAGCAGGAAAGGAATTCCATCCCCGTACACAAGCGCGGCAGTTGTGTTAATGGGGGAGATTAGGGAGAGAGGGATTAGGAAGGGGGATTAGCATGAAATGAGCTTCCATTGCCGCATAAGAGTATCATCCCCGCAAATGCGCACAACAGCAGTATTAATGGGAGATTAGCACTATGTTGATGGGAGAGATTAGGCAGAGAGCTTAGGGAGATAAGGGAGATTAGCAAGTTAATGGCATGTCTATGTATAACACAAACTGCTGCGGCGCTGCCAGCTGCGCTGTGAGAGGCAAGCGCGTCCACGCAAGAGAACCACCACAACGGTGGTCGCGCCAGTGAGACGCACAGCCCATCACACAGCCAGAACCATCGATACATCGAGGCTAACGGAGCAGAGGTGGCCATGTTGGACCCCAGCCCGTTAATGCAGAGGCACCCAACGGGGCAATGCAACTTACAGAGTCGGAGATAACAGCCAAACGGCAGGGAAGAATGGAAGCACCACAGCAAGTTACGACTTTGCTTGGTTAATAACGTCCTTCCAATTATTATACCCATCTTCTCGGTTGAAATTGTGTTTGTGTTTATATATCTGGATGGTTTCATTGGAGGTTTGCAGAGTACCTTGGTCTCGAAAAAAAACAATATCGTTTTCCACACAATATGTTGTTTTTTTATTTAAAGCTTTCGTGACTGCAGTGATTCATATTCTTGGTTCTTTCGGAAAGTCACGTTGAAGGGAAACAATAAAATAATAAAATATATATAAAACAATAAAATTCTCACGACGTTTCGACTGCAACACAAGCAGTCATCATCAGGTATGAAAACCAATGGCAAGAACATTTGAAAGAAGTGGCGGTCTGTATTTATTTATTTATAAACGTTAGCACCACGGATAGCGATTTGACAGTTTGCTTAGATGGACGAGTCCATCTATGTTCGGAAAAGAGGAGGGGGGAGATGAAAAATGTATTCATGCTGTCTGAAAGCCACCGTAAGCGTGGACAATCAATTAAGACCCGAAATGGTTGATCAAATCCTTCCAATGATTGCTAAGCCAGAATCCATCTTCTCGGTTGACATTGAAAAAGATGGCAAGCTTCCTTTTTTGGATGTCTTAATAAAAAAGAGACCTGGTGGTTCAATGAGCCACTCTGTCTACAGGAAAGCTACCCATACGGATGCTTATCTGAAACCGGATTCCCACCACCATCCATCATAGAAGAATTCTCTCATCAAGACTCTGCACCATAGAGCCCAATGCATATCCGACCAGGAAAAACATAGGCAGTGAAATCAAGCACGTACACCACGCTCTTAAGGCTAATGGTTACTCCGACTATACAATCCGCAAAGCTATCACTCAAACCATGAAGAAGGACCCTCTTGAGGAGCCTTTCAAAACCATCACTTTACCCTACATTGCGGGGATGCTATAGTCTTCCACGTGATAAGCCATTTCGTTGAGCTATCATCTCTGGCCAGGTCGCTTCTCGACTGTAGCCTAGTTTTTAAGCTGGTGAGTGTATTGGCAGTCTATAATGTAGACTGTAGCAATGGTTATTAAACTAAGTGAGCATACTCGCAGTCTATAATTCAGACTGTAGCCTGGTTCTTAAGCTGGTGAGCGTATTGGCAGTCTATAATGTAGACTTATTCTGGTTCTTTCGGGAATAAAAAAATCTAATTAAAAATAAAAAAAGAATAAAAATTTAACTATCTCCGACCTCCGTGATTACAGGGATTTTTCTCCAGGTCGTCCTGGTTTTCTCTCCACATTTAGAAACATGCATTCATAGTATTTGGCTGCTCGAAATTTCTAAGTGAAAAGCCACTTGATTGAGCTATAATTGTTGGCCAGGTCGCTTCTGAAAAAAGCGCTACATAGCTCAGTGGGCCTTACCTGGTAAAACAGCATAGTAGTAGTAAATAGCTCACTTTTAAATATTTTCATTGTTTTTTTTTAATGACGTTTCATGTGGAAATGATGTACGATGTTTATCAGCTTGCTGAGGAGGTGTTTCACCGTGTCCAACAATCTATGCTGTAGAGTGAGGAGGATTAGGACATCCGGGAGCCATCCGACACTGCAAGGATGCAGAGTGGTCATGAGTTGTTGTGATGGAACCTGCTTCAGCAGCTCGCAATCACAAATAACTAATTTAATAAAAGTAACTCGCAATGCCAAATTTTATATTTCAGTTGACTGCAACACCATTTGGAAGATGCCTGGACTGTTGGTCCATGCCAAGCTCTGAGTCGTCTTGGCCAAAGTTATCCTGCCGTGTTTTGTGAATGCGAGACGTAGACTGCTTTACATGAGCATTTCAGTTTACTGGGAAAATTAAGGCTGGGTTGCCTACAATTAACCCTGGGTTGAACCAGACTGGTTTGTATCAGGTGCTTACAGATCCCTAAGAGATGACGACAGAGAACCATCAGCCTCTCTGACAGGCGATACTGTGTTGACTAGGTAATGTAGCCTGCATGCCAAGATACCGCATGCTCAAGCAGAATCTTTTCATCTAGATAAGCAGGGGCTAAATGAGCGCAGCGTTATTAAGAGAATATCTTTGCTAATGCCGTAAATGAGACTTTGTAGCAGAGTCTACTTGCCGATGACTGGTATCAGAAGTGTCAAGATTCGCCACTGGTAGAGCCTAATAAAAGATGCTACAGGACAGTTGGAGATATTAACCCTGCCGCAACAATGAGGATGGAGAAGCAATGCTCACGTAATTTAGTCGAACGACTGAGCTAAAGTGCAGTGAGGTGGTACAGTAGGGAGCACAAGTGGTGCATCAGCCAGACGTCTCAGTCATGGCCTCAATTTGCACCTATCCTGACACAAGTGTTATGATGATGTCTCCGATCTTACATTAACATGCAAATTTTTACCTGGCAGCCCTCCAATTGGTGGAAACCCACCACAAGCGCCTTGGTGGGCCATCACTTACATTAACATTCGCTGCCTCGTCCATACTTCTGACACTTATGCTACGCCCATTTTTAACCTTTATAAACAGTTTGCCGTTAGATGCTAGCTCGCTTTTCCTGATGATGACCGCTTGTGTTGCAATCGAAATGTCGTAGTTTTTTGTTATTTTCGTTGAACCTATCTACGTGACTTTACCGAAACACCCAAAGAATAAGCAGTGAAGCAGTTGTTAGTGGACTGCATCATGAACCGAACAATTCGTTTTATTATTGCCGACTGCAAACAAGAGGTTATTGCTAAAAATGTTGTGGGCCGTCACTGCGTTAATTAGTCAACGAATTGGTGAAGTGCAGAAGCATTAGTAGTAAGCAGATGAAGGTGCTAGTGTGTGAGAATCTAACATTTTTTCTATTCTAACATGGAGATGTTATCAAAACCGGAGCGCTTTTTGTCTCCCTGGAACTTTTTATCAGCATGGAAAGAGTCAGGATAGGAACATGGCACAGTTAAGTCACGTAGATAGAAAAATAACGAATAAATCACGACATTTCAATAGCAACACAAGCCATCGTCTTCAGGTGAAACAACACAGCAGGCGGACTGCTGAGGCAGGAGGAAATGTAGCAAGAGAGCCACCGCAACCAGAGGCCACATACGCCTGTGGTGGGCAAAACCCAAGGGCAAGTGGGCGGGGCTAGGGATGGAATTTGCAAGTAAATGCAAGATCGCAGAGTATGAATTCCAACAGTCACGAAAGCTTCAAATCAAGAGTGAACCACCTCTACGGGAAGGATTTCCACACAACTCAGACATGACTTCAACCGAAAAGATGGATGTAAAATGTAGCAATCATTTGAAGGACGTTGATCAACCAGGTATAGTGTTAACTGTTGTGTTGGCCGACTGAGTTGCATTACATTTTTTAGTTTGCTAAGTTTGATATATTTTTTCTTTTTTCTCTCTATCACCTTGTTCCCTCTGTAAATTTCACCCCCACCCTCTCGGATTGGCCGAGGTGTGCTAGCTCTGCGATTTGCATTTACTTGTAAATTCCATCCCTAGCCCCGCCCACTTGCCCTTGGGTTGTGCCCACCACAGGCGTATGTGGATTCTGGTTGCGGTGGCTCTCTCGCTACATTTCCTCCTGCCTCAGCAGTCCGCCTGCTGTATTGTTTCACCTGAAGACGATGGCTTGTGTTGCTATTGAAACGTCGTGATTTATTTGTTATTTTTCTATCTACGTGACTTTACCGAAAGAACCAAAGAGTATTAATTTGTACATTTCACAAAATGTATCCACAGTACATTTTTTTCAACACCCTTTGCAATGTTTGCTCAATTTGGCTTAAATTCATATTCATAATAAAGGTTTTTGGGTTAGATCGCGTTATTTATAAATGTGTGGTAACCCTCCACCACCCGACACGGCCAATCAGCAAAAAAAAGTGTCACGTTGACAAAAGACAAATAATTCACTACTTTAGCCCACCGGTGTGTTGAAGAGTGAATCCACAACATTTACAGTTTGAGTACGACGTTTCGCTGGTAATTACATCCAGCATCATCGGGCAATTCGCCAGAATAACGCGATCTAACCCAAAAAACCTTTATTATGAATAATATTGGTCGCGAAAGCCTACGTGTTAAACTTAAATTCATATTATTTTCGTAGCCAGACAGCCGAAATTATGTGCGTGGAGTTTTGGATTGACATAAATATTGAAGATATTAGGGCTTTCAGGCATATTTCTCGCCACTTGCCCTTCCATTGTGTGGCTGAACGGCAAGTGTGGTGAATTAGGGAAGCGTTTTCAATATACCATGAATGTATGAATACTTATATATATGTAAGTCATGTGTGACTGTGCATATAATCACTAGCTTTTTTTGCCCGTCCTAGAATGGAAGCTGGAATATTTGCGAAAAAATTGAGCAACGTATAATTGTATCTTACGTAAATTTAATGACAGTGATTCTTGCACAAAAGTACGTCATTAAACACTTCAATGCATTTCACTGTAGCACTATTAATGGCAGTGATTCTTGCACAAACTACATCATAAAACACCTGACTATATGTCACTGTAGCACTGTATATAACTGACTTTCAAATTGTTCAAATTCACTGCTGTGATACTTTATTCTCTTCTGCTTTCGGTCGTTGGGGTTGAAATAAATTGGAATTCGATACAATATCCAGAAAATCACCGAGAAATGTTTATTTTACCATAATGTAGAAGCATAAATTAGACTTACCGTTTGTCTCAAGTGCTGAAGAAATAGATAAAGACACCAAATCCACTTTGTTACTGTGTACAATTATTTACTGGATTCGCTTTCAATAAAGAAACGTGAAACTTAAAGCGAATTTGCGAAAAAAATATTTCCGCTCTTCCTTCTGCGTGAGTGTAAAAATTCACTGCTCATGAACATTAATGATGGGGGGGGGGGGTGTAATTGTATTAAGTTATGCAAATGCATGTGATTATGCTAATGCATGCCGTTATGATAATTTGGCTCTACCTCGTCTAGGGTCGTATTATCAATCAGGATAATGCAGTGAATTATATGAAGTTATGCAAGTGTGATGTAAGTATGCTAATTTAAGCTTGGCTTCGTTGTCTAGGGTTGTATTATCATTCGGGATAATACAATTATTTTCGCCTAACATTTACTGATTATGTCTTGGTGTGTTTATGTCAGGTCTCCAAATTCAAATCTCACCACAGGATACAGTTCTTATAATTAAAATTATTACGCATGAACTTAGGAAGGCACCACTCAGACACTTCTGTGTTAAGCAACTTTAATTTCTAAACAAAAACATAACACTCTAATATGCGAATTCTTATGCTTGGAATTGTCAACAGTAGTCCTGGAGATGTTCTCCTCATTGATCCGTACATTTAACCCTCAATGATTACGTTGTTCAACTGGGTAACAGAACAATCGATTAATTCCTCAGAGTACGTGAGCATATACGGCGATAGGAAAAAGTCCTTAATATTCATTCGACGATATTCATACGAATGGCAATAAAAAAACATGTCCCGAAGGTAAAAGTATACGGCAATGAATTCATTGGCAAGATTATGTAATTAACGAAATGTCTTGGAACAATGGTGTGCAGCAGTGTGCTGGCTTCAAAAAATGCTTATCAATTAGTTAAGGCTTCAATTAATTCCCGGGCAAGATTCTGTGATTAAAAGAAGGATTTCAACACAATATTCTCCCTGTGAGTGTGTATATTTGTAACGTCGGTTTCTAAACGTTTAGTTTCATCAATGAATTAATTGGTAATATTTATGCAGTTAAAAAGAAAAATAACGACTTAAATACTTCTAAACGACCGTATCCATGTAACTCAATGGGCAGCAATGTTCTTCGTTATCAGCTAATAGTTGACTACTTTATCAAAACTCTTCTTCTTATTATTTATCCGGGTATGTGTTTATGTGTGGGCGTGGTTTGTCTTTTTGATCAATTCTTTGCGTTAAGCAGACGCCGAGGTTGGGCATCCCTTGTATCAAAGCTTTGTTTGTTCCCTGCGGAGCGGTGAGGGTGTGATGTTGGGCGTGTCTTACAACTGTGGGCGTGTCTTACAACAGTGGGCGTGTCATACAAACGGCTTCGTTGCTCTCTCTTGCTCGGGGCGTCGGCTTAGCTGCTTGCCCGCTAATGAGCTGCGCCGGCACGATGCTTGTCCTTGAAGATGCTTGATCGCGCTAGCTGCTCGTCCGCTTGCAGCTGCAGGCTCTTTCCACTGCTGGAGGAGCTGCGTTGCATGCGCTCTCTCCTGCCCCGTGCTTCTGGTTCGCTGGTGGCAGACACCCTTGCTCGGTGGAGCTGGTTCTCTGCGATGCTGGCTTGGTCGATGCTTGGGCTTTCCACCCTGTCTCCCGGATGTTTGCTCATCGTTGCTCGTTATTCTATCACTCAGCTGTAGTTGCTTGTGGGAGCTGGCACTCAGTGTATAATGACTTTGAGCGATACTTCTTCTGTCAGCACTGAACTCGTACTCGGTGACCCGTCGCTACCCGGCGAGTCTCCTCATCCTTGGTTGATTGCAGAGTCTCACCCCGGAGCTTGCCGCTCGCCACCCTCTTCTGTCGCTCGCAGCACCGTCCCTTGCAGAGCTGTCCCTTGCAGAGCTCAACTCTTTGCGTTGACTTCGTAGACTCGTGGCTTCTGCTGGTGCAGCTCGTTGACGATGTGCCAGTCACGGGGGCAGGTTCCCGGAGCCTGCCGATCGCAGCTGCTCGTGGGAGCTGGCACTCGCTTTCAAAACTTGTAAATTGTATTCGCACACCTCTTACACAACTTGGATAGCTTAGTACAACACAACTTATCGCAATCCTTGACTCTGAAAGGGACTCAAAACATCAGGATAAATGTATAATAAGACTTTCAGCGATACTCTGTTGGTGCATACCAAACTCAGCGCCGAGCATCACCTCGCCCCTATTCTCTGCGAGACACAGGACCCATTGCTAATGTCGAGGCCATGCCCCAGAGCCTGCCCGTCGTAGTACTCTCAGTCATTCGCAGCACTCCACTTGCATGATCTGTGTCTGTTGGTTATATCTGAATTTAATTCTCTCCCCTCTCTCCGCGTCTCTTGCAAGAGAGAAAATAAACAGATGCCCTCTGTCACCGTCCTCCTCCCGTGGCAGCCAACTGGTTGCCCCCCCATTTTTGACCTTTGACTGGCTGTTTTCGATCACCATGTTTATCTTCCTTGGTTCTTTCGGTAAAGTCACGTAGAATGAGAATAAAATAATAAATTGATAAAATAAAATAACACAATAATATTCTCACGACGTTTCGGCCACAACACAAGCGGCCTTCATCAGGTGAAGGGAAGGGACGAGACTGTCTGGTAGGACAGTCTCGTCCCTTCACCTGATGAAGGCCGCTTGTGTTGTGGCCGAAACGTTGTGAGAATATTATTGTGTTATTTTATTTTATCAATTTATTATTTTATTCTCATTCTACGTGACTTTACCGAAAGAACCAAAGAAGATGAATCATTGCAGTCACGAAAGCTTTAAATCACCATGTTTATGTTTTTGTTTGCATTCCCCCCTTCGTGGTGTCTGCTAAATTGAGGGGAGGCAATCCCCCTTCATACGTATTTATTACTATCATGTGTTGTGTCACATTATTGGGAGACAAAGGCGGCCGGGGAGACTCTGATTCCATGAAATACATATTTTATCTGGTCTTGTGTGTTTGACCTATTTTCCTTGTATCTCTTTTGAGTTACCCTAGGTTTAATCTCTCGTGATTATTATTTGGTTTATGTTTAACCAAGATTTGTAATCTCATTCGATGTTACCTCCGGTATTTCAAGGGTTTTATTAACTTTTGCTCCCTGTCTGTATCCAGGGATCCGTGCTTTTTATTCTCGAGGTCAGAGATATAGCTAAATTGGACGTAAGCTTTCGTGATTGCAGGAACTCATGTACTTTGGTTCTCTTGGAAAATTCACGTAGATATAAAGATCCAATAAGGAATACTGCAGTCTATTATGTCGACTTATTCTTATAGCCTAGCTTCAAACTTTTCCCATATAAAAAATTATATATATATCAGTTATAATGTCTGTTTGCCCTGTGCTCTGTGTCCGTGCCAGTGATTCTGGATATTTGTTTGTGAACTATTCAAAACGTCATGGCATGCGTCCTTTGACAATCTGTGGATTTTGCAGATCGTGGTTAACCTCCCTTTGCCCCGGAGTTTATTATTTAATGGCTTTTTATGGTCTCCTCCCTCGAGTTGCTTTTAATGCAGTAAAGCAGCTGGGTGTGAGGGGTGGGGTGTGCCTCACCCTTTCATGCCCCATGCATGCCCCGATCAATTATTAAAAGAAAATTGGCAGAAATATTCTTAATATTAATTTTTGGAAAAAGGCCTTTATATACAACATTCCGCCCTTTTAAAAATGATCAGTGGTCGATTGGCCACGGGTTATTTTTAAACAAAAATACCTTTTTCCATCATGAACCATCAACTGTTCTCAAGTTTCGGCTGCAATTTTCCTTACAATGCGCGCGTACGTATCACAAACTTAGCATGGTTACATTTGAATAAGAAGAAAATTATCAAGGCAACATGTTACATAGGTTCTTATCAATTATTGTTACTGTGATTTTTGGTTTGTTTTGTTTTAGTCCCTGGGAAATGCCAGGCAGCGGTTTCGAACACGGTTGTGCATTGTCGTCCTCATGTTACCTCCTTGCCACATGTTTACCAAGTTATGAGTGTCTGCTGCTTTCCCACTTTTGGCTAAGAGTGTTGCCTGTTTGGAATCCTTATTTCCTTCCTCTGTGGTTTTAATTTGACATGCTTATTTCCACGCAATGTCTTTCAGACTTAGTTCGTTTATGGCATTTTCATGATCATTATCAATATTCTTCTGGCCAGGTATTTTAGAGTAACCTATTACCTTTTCATGCAACATCACAACATCATCCTCCTGGTTCATAGTTTTATGGCTTTGGTTAATTGAGCACGGTTTACTGGTTCGTTTTTGTATATTTTTTATGTCACTTTCTTTCCATTTGGGACTATGTGGCGTGAAGTTGTGTTGCACATAACCAGAATCAGCACACACCACGAGTTTCCGTGCTCGACTGTCGGTGGCAATTGCCTTCCCCGCAGCAATATGCACATTTGTTGACTCGGTGAGTCGATTCGATTCCGTACCGTGTTGGGTCTCCCTTTTTGTGCTTTTGAGTGTGCTGGATTTCAACACAATTCCCGATCCGTCATGGATCTTCATCTCCTCCATTTCAGCACTTCGATCTCCATCCATCCTCAGTGTGTCAAAACACAATTTTTTATCCAAAGGCTGATGCCTGCATTCCTCAGGGCGTGTCCCTGTAGCACATTTCTCTGCCCCATCCACAGTACAATCACGCAAATCCGCGACACAATGGGCGGCTTTTCCATTTACCTAGCGATCAGGTTTTACTCCCCCTCCCTGCGGTTTGTTATCATCTCCTGTCGGATCACACCTCAATGCAGTTATGTTTTTTTATGTTCGATAGGTGTGTCAATTACGGGAGCGATACTTGCGTTCTCTACCACATTATCAAAATTGGTACTCGACGTATTTAGAGTTTCCCAATCATTGCTACCCTTCTGGTTTTCCTTGCCCAGAGCAGCCTGCATGTATTTTGCAATGGGGCTGTGATTTTGCTGTAATTCAGCGGGTAGTGCTCTCACTGACAGCTCATTATCAATTAATGTGGGTGGTTCATCACGTGTTTGTGCCACATTTTGTATCTCAGTTGAGCCCATTTTTGTTTCCTTATTTCCTGTTTCTATACTCCCTCCTGGTAGAGCTGGTGGTGGTAAATAAACGTGTTGCCTCCAGTAAGTCTCGCTCTCCTTGATTACCCACTACATATTCACTGGCAAGACCACCTCAGCTGTACTGAATTCAGCTCACTTGGCATCTCTAATTAAAGACATCTCACTATCTCCAGGTGATTTGCTTGTCAGTTTCGATGTAGTTTATTTGTTTACCAAAATTCCTCTGCCTGACACCATTGCAATCATTTAAGATTTGGTGAGACACTGCCTCACCAACACTTACTTCACCTGGAATGGTACATTCTACAAAGTAGTTGAAGGTATCCCAATGGGTTCTCCATTATCTCCAGTGGTAGCCAATGTTTTCATGGAAACATTTGAGACAAATGCCATCCAGGCATCCATCCTACGTCCTTCCTTGTGGAAGAGATACATAGATGACACGTTTGTCATCTGGACACATGGCCTGCCAACTCTGAACCAATTCTTCAATCACATACATTCCATACACCCAGCCATCAAATTCACCATGGAGGTGTAAAAGGATGGCAAGTTACCATTCTTGGATGTTTTAATCGAAAAGAGACCAGATGGCTCATTGGGACACTGTCTACAGGAAAGCCACCCACACGGATGCCTATCTAATACCTGACTCCCACCACCATCCAGCCCAGAAGAATTCCTTCAAATACAACAGGGCTCGTTGTATTTCTGACGATCACCACCTAGCCAGTGAACTGGAGCACGTACACCAAGCCCTCAAGATGAATGGATATTCGGATTGCACAATTCGTAAAGCTGTCACCCCGCCCGTTGGGAGAGAATCACCTGAGGACCCAATCCAAACCATCACCTTTGCCATACATAGAAGGGCTCATCAAAAATATTTCCAAAATCAAGAACAAACACAAGATCCCTGTTCGATTAAACACAGTATATAAACTTCATGATCTGATCCTATCTGTGAAGGATGTGATCCCTGGCATGCAATACCTCGGTGTCTACAAACTGAGTTGCGCCTGCGGCAATAGTTACATTGCAGAAACCAAGCGACATTTCTCAGACTGTGTTCGTGAACACAAGGCAGATCTGAAACACGGTAGGACCAACACCTCTGCCGTGGCTGATTATTGTTTTAACGCTGTGGGCACACGTGAAATTAATTTCTCCAAGACGAAGGTACTATGCAAACCCACTGGCAATCAACAAAGATTTGCTCATGAAGCCATCCAGATATATAAACACAGACAATTTCAACCGAGAAGATGGGTACAAACTGAGCATCATTGGAAGGATGTTATTAACCAGGTAAAGTCATAACTGGCTGTGATGCTTCCATCCTACCTGCCGATGTTCACAGTTATTTCCGACTCTCTCAGTTACATTACCTTGTTAAATGTCTTTACATTAACAAGCTAAATGTCTCACTAACATAGCCACTGCTCCCCTTTTCCTCGATGTGGCGGAGGCTCTCGTTGTTTAATAGGCTGAATGTGTCTCATTAACATAGCCGCTGCTACGGGAGCCATCTCACATTGATATGCTAATCTCTGTCTGGCGATACAATGGCTTCTTCAGCACCTTAGTTGTGGGGTTACATTAACAGATTGACATGCTAATCTCTAGCAATACAATGGCCGAGGTATAGTAGTGTAAATTCCATCTATAGCCCCGCCCACTTACCCTTGGGTTGTACCCATCTCAAACCTATAAAACCTCTTGCTGGTGTAATTCTCTCGCTACATTTTTCCTGCCTCAGCAGTTCGCCTGCTGTATTATTTCACCTGAAGACGATTGCTTGTGTTGCGATCGAAACGTCGTGATTTATTTTTATTTTTCTATCTACGTGACTTTACGGAAAGACCCAAAGAGTATGTATTCTGTACCAAGGCCGTAGCCATGGAGTCAACATTGGGGGAGACCAAATCTTCCAGGGGGTATGGGGGACCCCCTCCAGAAAAAATAAATCTACATTTGAAAACGAATTACCTGCCTAAAATATTTAAAAATTCACTAACACATAGGATGGACTCTTTATATTTTTTTTACAATAATGTCTAATAGTGTATTGTATTACATTGCTCTGTTTTTTTCTTTTTTTACCTTTTCTTGTTTCATTGTATGTAATGGCAGATTATGGATTAATAAAGTACAACCATAACCACAATCATATAAACAGAAATCTATTTTATAGCAATATATTGGGGAGAACATTTTGAGCATATTTGAATATTGGGGGGGATGTGTCCCCAATATATATATTATTACGGCCTTGTTCTGTACACAGACAGTCTGCACATACAGAGTGCATACACACACACAATAACAAAAACAACAATCGCCCTTCGCCACAAAGCGACGGTGACGTCAGGCTGTGTGCACGGGGCAGACCCAGCAGATGCCATGGGTCGACTGACTGAGATGACTGGCCGATGCACCACCTGTGCCCCCTACTATGGCAACAGTGTACATCGACACACACAGTGTGTACACACACGCAATGTACACAGAGTGTGTATACACACAATAGTGTTCACGTTGTTGAGTTGACACATCCAAGGGGTCAATGTTCAAGAGAGGGAGTAATGGAATATTAATCTAAATAACCCCTAAACTCTAACCCCGCTCTCTGACGTCACCACTCTACATTACCTCATCGGCGTGAGACGGGAGGTGTCCCCCGCTAGTGACGTCATGTCACCAAGTTATTCTGTTTGGTCACTGCCGATTTCCGTACCAGTAAAATCCTTATTTGGGCAAAGCTACGCCCAGTCACTGGTTATACATTAACATAATTTATTCGTAAATACTGTCGCGACAGGTTCAGCAGCCAAGTCACATTACCCGACATGGGCATATCTCAATAACAATGTATTCAGATACACTGCCGTTCTTTGGGGGAGGGGATTGTGTGTGGAACCCCGCAAGTGACGTCATGTCACCTGCTGCTACCGCGTGACGTCACGAGATACCAGGAAGCTGCTTCTCCGCGCGTGCGCTCGCTAAGATCCGAGGTGAGAAGTTCACATCGTGGTTGTTGTTGTGATTGTTGTTGTTTACCCAGGTAGAGCCTCGCGCCTTCTCTCTCGTAGGCATATCAATTGAGTAGCAGCGAGTATGGAATCGATGTCCAGGTTGGGACATTACAACGCGGGGCCTAGCCATGCGGGGCCTTGCCTCCTGCCCTCGCCTGATTGCATTTGCTTTAATTCTCTGCTAAAGTTTAATTTGTCTTCACCTGGCTCATTACTTCGAAACTGTTTTTATTTCAAATATTTCTACAGATTGTTTATCTTACCAGGCCAAGCCCACTTGAGCTCTACCGGTCTTTTTCAGAAGCGACCTTCCCACAACAAAGTGGCTTATCAACGTGTGGAAATGTTTGTCGGTCAAATACTCTAAACGCGTGGTGATGTTGACTCTAAATGTTCAGGGAAAACCCGGAGGATGCGGAGGAAAATCCACGCGACCACGGAAAGAGAGACGCGCAAACTCCAAATATACATCCATAATACAGGTTTGTTTGGGTTAAACTCGACACAGGCAATTAGTAAGGGTTGTCACGTAAACAGAACGTGGCCAATTCGTCACTAGTACAGCACACCGATTGTGTGTTGGAGATCCAAAGCCACAACATTTACAATCTTGAGTACGACGTATCGCCAGTAATTACAACCAGCTTCATCAGGCGACAGCCAAATGTTGTGGCTTGGCTCTGTGGGAATATAAATCGGGTCGCTGGGTTCATTGCGCAACACGTTAAACATTGTACTACCGCTCTCCATTAATGCACAAACATCGGAAGTATAGTATTCAGTACTAGCTAAGTTACCCGGCTTTGCACAGGTCTCAGTAATCAAATATTAAGAGTAATGTCCTGCCATGCTGGCTTTATTATATTATTGAATTCTGCCAATGGAGTCTGTGAATGTGTGTATATTGTCACGGTTTTTTGGTTGTGTTATCAATCGCTGGGCGTTTTCATAATGAGAGCTTTTAAATTCGTTGCCCTTGGAGAGCTTCAGGATAGACAATGTTGGATGTTTTGCCATCAAGTGGGTTTAATCGAATGAAGCTATGTTGACAGCAAATTGGTGGAAGAGCTCTTTGCATCTCAAGAAGAGGTTGATGCTGCCGTTTCGCACCATTATCCTAAAGGCAAAGAAATCCATTGCTGAAATCTTCTTTTGTGTTGGCAAGCCTGTTGCTGGGTCAGTTTGGCGAAGTAGGAAATTGTCGCCATCATCACCGTGCCAGAAAATCAGTAGATGTTGAAGAACATCACAGGATCGGTGTTTCATTTCTGTGTAGGGTATTCCTCAGTTGCAAGACAATGCCTCAAGTGACATGTTCAGCAGTCAGAATGAGAGCGACTTAAGATGTTGTGAGTGCATTTAAGTGGCACTCATGTTGACCATGTGGAGTTTAGTCGGCATGAATGACAACATTGTACTCTGAAGTCATCTTCTCCATGGCACACTTGAAACTGTGAACATAAAGAGTTTTCCTTACGGAGCATGTCTTGCCACAGCAATAGAACTTGCATCTTGGTGTTGATGACATTTTTGTAATGCTGGTGAGCCTGTCTAGTATTGTCAGACATGCAATTAGATATGTGGTAATGTAGGTTGGTTATTAGGTAGTGGCAACAGACTGACAATGCGATTATGTACCTGGTCCTGCACCTTCAATGTGGGTATGTAGCCATATGTTGGGATGAGTTGGTTGGTGCCAAAACATGTAATTTGGAAGCATGAGTTCTATCATCTATTGTTCTTTCGGAATTGGCTTGCATAGGTAGTGTTGGCAGGTATCAATACATGAATAGTCTAGAGACGGTCATTAATTGTAGGCAGCTGAATGATGGTACAGTTGCAGCATCGTCCTCTGGAGGGTCTCCTTTCCATGTCATTGCATGGCAGCAGCTGCAAGAAGTAGACATGGATCCAATGGCAACTAATGAATCAGAAGTGTAAATGAAGTGAGGAATGTGTGGAAAAGAAATAATTTTCCTTTTGTCTGCAGGCAAGGCACATGGTTGCAGCCATTGTAGTGTTGTTTGCAAGTGGCCTTGCTTGTTGGTGGGTTGGAGTTTGATTCGATGTGGCAGCAGCCATTTGTGCTGTGTTGGTTTTCTGTGTAGCTCATTGCTGTTGAGTTGCATTCGCTCTAGGTGCAGGCATCGCAGCCCTGTTCGCATGCTGTCTTGCTTCTTGGTGTTCACGAGTTTCATTATCAATAGGCGCATCATTGGCTGCATTTAGGAGTATCATTAACTCTAGGTGCACCCATTGCAGCACTTGTACGAATGGCATAAATTATTGTAATCGGCTTTGGTGAGGAGAAGCACACGTTTTCCGCAAGGAACATAGGTGGAGGTAAAAGTTAATAAGCATAAAAAATAATAAATAGTGAGTGTGAGTGAATGCTGTGTAGAGATTGTTAATGAAATTATAAGAAGCATTCGTGACTGCAGGATGATGATGACCGCTTGTGTTTCGATTGAAACATCGTGATTTGTTTTATTTTATTTCTAACTACGTGACTTTACCAAAAGAACCAAAGAGTATGAATGAAATGATAGTTGAATGTGTAATCGTTGTAGGAATATTCTTGGTTCTTTCGGTAAAGTCACGTAGTTCTTGGTTATTTAATCCTTGCAGTCACGAAAGCTTTCAATTGTTGTAGGAATATGAAGACACAGCCACAAAGGAACGAAGTATAAGGCTGTAAGTTGTTCGAGGGAGTAATTGTTTGAAGTGTTTGAAGTGGGTATGAATAGTATGTGTGTGTGTACATATATAATTATTTTTACGTGTGTGTGTGTGCATGCTTTGTATTCCTTACCAGGCGATGTAGTCTTGATGTATTTAGTCGTAGCTGTTTTATAGTGTCTATTTTGTGTAGCAGGAGGTCGGTAATACTGGTACTTAAATGTAGATATTTTAGAACAGTACATGTGTTTAAAAAATAATAATATTGCAGTGTGTGTATGAGGTGAGCTGTGCACATGCAGAGAACAGTAAGGAGCCGGAAGTGGATGAATTTGTGGCAAAAACGCAGGCCTGATAATGGGGAAGGATAACGTGGTAAACATGTACAAATATAGCAGTGCAGTGGAGACACTTATGTTATGGTGCGTACGTGGAATTGTAGTATATCAAATTTCATAATGTCTTTGTGTGTATGGCAAACCGGAAGTAGTGAATGCCCCGGGCTTTAACACATGGCAAGAGAAAGAGAGGGTGAGACGTACCAGCGGGTGGTTGAAGTGTGCAGGTGTTGCAGGTGTTGAAGGTGAGTAGGTAAGCTAAAAATAGTACGAAAAACACACCCGTGATTATGTAGGTTTCATGGTGTTTGTGCAATTTTGTTCACAAAAATGTCACATGCGCAAAGTCTGCTTTATTTATATAGATTTGTACAATTTTTTGTCTTGGGATATTTTTTGTATGTGGCTTCTCCGTGTTTACTTCAATTGTTTAGTTTTAAGTCTATTTGGATTACAGTCCAGTACTTATTTCAATTGTGATGTCAATTTTTGCTGCCATTTACCTAACGCCATTACTCGGGTAAGGCTTAAGTGTTTAATAACGCTTTTAGCTTTCGCGCACCACTTTCCAAGAACGTAACCTTTGTGATATGCAAGGGGCTGCTGCATTTTTCTATGCAGCGACTACAGCAGAGGAGTATGGATTTTCAGCAGAAAATAGATCTCTGCTTTCTTGATTTAATAAAGACCATAAAGAGGCTTGAGGCTTTGGGTTGTTACTTGTTTTCTATTTCTCTGCCTCTGCTCACATTATTTGAGGATTTTTATGATTTTGGGCAGGGATGGTCTAAAGCTGCGTGACCAGGAGTTGGAACCATTTCCTGTTCAACTTGGCTTGTGACAGAAATTCACTCTGGCCCCATGCATTAGATTACATAGCATCTTAAATTACTATGTAGTTTTAGAAGCTCACAATGGACATATCAACCTTATGACAGTACCCCGGGGTACCATAGTACCCCGGGGTACCATAGTACCCCAGCTCTCGCATAATGTCCGTGATGCAGTCATTTTTAGTCTGTTGATGGTCGGCGATGCTGCAATCGACTCATCTCCACAAGCTGTACACGATACAGTATGGTACATACGAGCGTTCAGGGTTTCAGTGCAATCGTCCTCGCGTTTCGACATCGCGGAGTAGCACTGATTTCGGTTTGATTGGTACCCCTTCGCGGAGTTAAGTACACCCCTGGAAAAAATAGTATACAAGAAATAAAATATTTAATTTCCTTGGCCATTTTGTATTATTTGTTACCCTGGGGTACCACCATAAGGATCATATAAAAACCATTGCATTCGTTACGGTTACAATGATACGCTTATCGATGCCTGGTTATAGTTAAAGGATCCTTCCCTGCTGGTCAACCCTTTGCATCTGCTGATGATTTGGTAATGGCTACTCAGTGAGATGGAGTTAGGGAAACTTGTTCTGTGCCTTGATAATTCAATCTTGAAATGGGGCCTTGGATATGTTCCTCAAAAATAAATCACCTACCTGGGAATTTAATGGCATACAACACTGCACCTGCTCAACTCTCCATGAATAATCAATCTGGTTTGGCAGCCAAAGTCTTCAAATTAGTCAATCAGCATTCTTTCATTAGACTGTGTCACACCATGTGGAATCTGCCTGGACTTTTGCTTCATACAAACCTGTGAATGTCCATCGCCAAGGTCTAGTCCGTCTGAAACCATCCCTCACCCTGCGATACTGGCATCGCACCCGCCCGTCACCCTTCATCCTGCGGATGGTGGGCAGACAAGACGGCACCACATAGCCATTCCAGGCTGGGCCTGAATGGGTTACGTGGGTCACCTATCCATCAGGCGCTTGCTGGCGAACATCACTTTCAGGTCTCGTTCCAGGGGTGATATCAATATAGAATATCTGTAAGGATGCCTCCCAATAGACTCCCCCTCGAACTCTACCAGGCACGTCCCACTGGGGGAAGACCCCGGGGCCGACCCAGGACACGCTGGCGGGACTATGTTGCTCAGCTGGCCTGGAAATGCCTGGGAATTCCCCAGGAAGAGCTAGTCTGTCGCCAGGGAAAGGGAGGTCTGGACTGCCCCCTACTCAAATGTGCTGCCACCGCAACCCTCACCAGGACAACCGGATTTAGAAACGAACAAAAGAACAAAGCTGTGAGTCTTCTTGGCCACAGATATTACTCCTTTCTCTGTGGATGCAAAATATATTTATAGTGTAATGACATGATATTGGTCACTACGTAGCATAGTGCTGGTTGCTGGCAGAGAAGGGGATCTGCAGTTGCAGAAGCCCTGTCTAACAGCAGGTCACGTGATAAACCAGAGAGGGATGTCGGGGAAATGTTACAGAGAGGGGCACGTGAGGGAAGCCCGGGAACCCGCAAGTAGGTTCTAGAAGGGGGGCGTGGCCTGGGCAGAGCAAGGCCATGCTGGGAGGATAAAAGGGGACCTGGAGCGAGGGCTCGGGGCTGTTGCCTGCAGTGGGATCCCGTCGTGCTGCTGGAGTCTTCACTGCCGTCTTCACCTGCTAGGTGCTGTCAGGCAGTCTGCCAGCTGTCGTGACTGGGGTCTGTAGTTACTCTGTGTGGACCGTGAAGGCTGTTAATAGAGTGCCTCCTACTCTTAGTGTCTGAGTCAGTCACTACACAATTAAGACTGGCCTGCCTATGATCCCTCATCTATTGAACTAGACAAGATTGTATTAGATCCTTACAGCCCTAAAATATCAGTACAGAATATAATCAGTGAGCCTCTGCATTGGTTGGGTCATGAATCCTGTAATCCCAGACACAGCATGCTCAAGCAGTTTCTGTTAGTCCAGATATTAGGGGCTAAACAAGCATTGCATTACTCTTTGGTTCTTTCGGTGAAGTCACGTAGAAAGAAAATAAATTAAATAATAGAATACGACGTTTCGATTGCAACACAAGCAGTTGTCATCAGGTGGAACTAAATTTGAGAGAGAGACAAAACACAGATACGGAGACACAGAGAGAGACACAATATAGACACAGAGACACAATGCCTCTGTCGAGAGGGGGGTGGGGCAGAGAGAGAGAGAGGTGGGTTTGCTAGAGCAGAGAAATTAGCATGTCAATGAGAGAGCTGTGTAGAAATCAACCCTCCCCCCTCTCTCTCGATTTAAGACTGACACAGAGGCATTGGGTCTCTGTGTGTCTATGTTGTGTGGCTCTCTCTGTGTGTCTCTGTGTCTCTCTCTGCTTGTGTGTCTGTGTGTCTCCGTGTTTGTCTCTCAAATTGAGTTCTACCTGATTACGACTGCTTGTGTTGTAATCGAAACGTCGTATTCTATTATTTAATTTATTTTCTTTCTACGTGACTTTACCGAAAGCTTCAAATCAGGCATTGCATTGGCTAGAGAGGAGATTGGAGAATGTGGAGGTGATCGGACCTGCCGATGATTGGTACCAGGAGTGTCAAGATCGGCCTCTGTGGAGGAGGCCCGTGAGGTATGCTGCAGGGCAGTTGGAGGTATTTGCTCTGTAACAATGAGGTTGGAGGAGCGATGCTCACATGAATGGGTGGAATGCTAGATTCCTAAAACCCATAAATACAGTGGGGAGCACAGCTGGTACATCTGTCAATCATCCCTTGACACCTGGATCCTACCGATAACCTGCTGACAAGTAATCCACACTTACATGGCATTAAATTGCACCTATCATGGCATGCACACTGTAATAAGGTTACAATTCGTGAGGAATGGTGGCTGTTTTGTTTCTATTTGGTAATGATTCATGTGAAATGAACGTGTATGTAAGTGTATCTCTGTGGGGAGTGTGTACACAGTTATTTCACTGCATTTTGAACTCAACAATTAGAGTTTGAATATCGCCGACAGCAAACATGATTGACTAGCCTTTTGCCCGTCCAAGGGCGGGTGTATTGCAGTGAATCTGAAACTCGCAATCGAAAAGCAGATTGTGACGTGATATTTATTGCATTAATGCGTGTGCAATTTGTAAGGGCGCGGTGACACAGACCTATTAAATGTTATGGTTATAATCCCTCGTTCATCATGACGTTATTTTTACTTTGATGTCTCAATAGCGTTACAGAGATGGCGTGACGTGAGGGCTCTGCCTTTGTCGTGAGGGTTGTAAGTTGACGCCGAGGAGGGGGGAGGAGGTGCCTCGGCCCCCCATGTGGGGTGACGTCAGCCGCCAGTTATTATGAATGGTTATTAATGAGGGGGGGCTTGTCAACGTGGAGTGACGTCACGAGCGTTGCACACAGACATTCTTGTCTCATAGTAGGTAATAAGTGAAAAAATAACTTATTGTGGGCTATGTTGATTGATCCTCAATTAATTACATAGTGAAGTGACGAAGCATTAATGCTGAGCAGATGAAGGTGGCCAGGCATGGTTCTGGAGACACCACTACCTTTTTATCATGCCAGTGTGTGACAGTGTAATGTTTGCATTTTCTGTCAAGTAACTCTTTTGAACATGGAGGTTAAAGCAAAACAATAGATTATTTTAGTTTTCCTCTGAAACTTTTTATGGAAATGGAAAGAGTCAGGAAATTAACACAGCACATATGCAGCTGAAGTTAGATCTGTTCATTCGAGCATTCAAGCAAAGCTGAACCTGGCTTCACACCTCTAAGTTGCGATTGAACATTAATTTATGCATTTCTGCATAATATCAATAGTATTATTTTCAACATCCTTTGCTATGTTAACTGAATTTTTATTGTATAAATATTTTTTTTGTGCTTGGAGTTTTGGTTTAATATTCATTTTGGAGATACCCGGACTTCTAGGCATTTATCACCATTTGCCCTCATTGCGTGCCTTAACAGCACATGTGATGAATTGGGGAATATTTTTCATTATATCATGAATATATGAATAAGTATAGACATGTAAGTCACGTGTAATCGTGTGTATATGCACTCCTCTGTGCCTCTACTAACGTAGATTGTGTGGATTTTTTTTTCTGTCTGCAGCTGACGCTTCCTCTGCAGAATTGGACTGATGGAGCAAAGCCACTCAGCGCTGCTCGGTACAAAATGGAAACAATGCGACCAGTATGCAAACAGCACGGATCGTACTGGAAACTTGATACAGCACCAGAGAACACACACAGGAGAAAAACCATTCAAGTGCAATGTGTGTGGGAAGACGTTTCCACTTTCATCTACTCTTCAAAGACACCAGAAAACACACACAGGAGAGAAACCCTTCAAGTGCACTGTGTGTGAGAAGGCATTTGCACGGTCATCAGTTTTAATGAGCCACCAGAGAACACACACTGGAGAGAAACCATTCAAGTGCACTTCGTGTGGGAAGTCGTTTGCAGAGTCATCTAATCTTAGAACACATCAGAGAACACACACAGGAGAGAAACCGTTCAAGTGCACTGTGTGTGAAAAGGCATTTGCACAGTCATCAGGTTTTCAGGCCCACCAAAGAACGCATATGGGAGAGAAACACTTTAAATGCACTCTGTGCGTGAAGGCTTTTGCAGATTCATCAAATCTTAAAAGACACCAGAGAACACACACAGGAGAGAAACCTTTCAAGTGCACTTCGTGTGGGAAGGCATTTGCACAGTCATCAGTTCTTCAGAACCACCAGAGAACACACACAGGAGAGAAACCTTTCAAGTGCACTGTGTGTGGGAAGACATTTGCGCAGTCACCACATCTTCAAAGATGCCAGAGAACACACAGGCATCAGAAGATCCCCAAAGAGTGGAGTCTGACATCGACTTGTAAAAGTGCTGCAATGAGCCCATCCCTCATGAAACAAGAACCAGAAGAAAATCCCAGCTTGGACACTTTGAAAGGTATCAAGGTGAAAAATGAAGAGGTGAAATGTGAAGAAGTGACAGTGAAGAGCGAAAAAGTAAAGGTAAAATGTGAAAATGAAGATTCAACTCTAAAATCTGACCACATCGATGGAGGCAACGTGAAGCAAGAGGAGAATTCTGACTGTAAGGCAGAGCGAGGCAACTCCCAGCAGTTTGTGGAAGTGGAGGTGTGGCTGGACTTCTTAGACAGTACAAAGTCAAATAGAGACCCGGTAGATGTGGAAGCTTGAGACAATAAAGCTCTAATAGCTTCACCTTTGTCACAGGCCTTTAATTAAAATAACGTGAAGTTCAACACTCAATTCCTCGGTGTTCAACCTGCAGAGTAAGAGTGGCCAGTATTTGTGAACCTGTGGGTTTGGAAGATGTCTTACCAGGAGCGAGAGCCAAAAAGTTCCCAAGTATTCACTGTTATAATATTAGCGTTTATATGGTGCGTGCTTAATTGCATCAGCAACTTAGAGAATTGCATCATATCTCATCACAAACACTCGAAGAGCACCCCCAAGTGGCAGCTTCCGCTGTGTGGCATAAGGTGGCCCTGCACCAGCCTGCATGTAGGCATGAGTCTGTCAGTAGGGGGAGATGAGTGATGTGTAATATCATTTATGTAATTTCTGGATAATGTTTGGAATTACCCAAATTTTGACCATGAGGTCAACATGCAATGCAGACGGTGCATATTTTGGTTAATGTTATTGGACTAACCAAGGGTGCCTGTCAGATTTGAACCATGAATCTCTGCAATAAATATATATTGTGCTACCACTTGGCTTCCCTCAATCTGAGTGTAGGCATGCCAGCCTGAATGTTTGTAACCGGTGCAGATCTTCCATTTGGAGGGATCCACGTTTCACATGCGTAGAGAACAGAAGGCATGACTGTAGCAGAGACAACCCGAAGCTTCATGCGGAGAGACAGACCAGGAAGCTTCCACACAGCATTGGGCAGCTGATGAAAAGTTAATGCCGCCCGACTGATTCGGACCAATCGCACAGTGTACACACATACGAAGTGTAGACAGTATTGTACACACACTGTACCCACAAGGTGTACACACATGTGCATACACAGTGTACCTGCACAGTGTGTGTACACAGTAACAAGAACAACAACTATCATTCGCCACTAAGTGGCGTGTGAAGTGTCGAACACCCACCGGCAGGAGTTCATGGGTCGACTGACTGAGATGACTGGCCGAAGCACCACCTGTGCCCCCTACTGTGCCAACTGTGTACGCACACACAGTGTATATACACAATAATGTTCACGTTGTT
Source organism: Petromyzon marinus (assembly GCF_048934315.1). Lineage (NCBI taxonomy): Eukaryota > Metazoa > Chordata > Hyperoartia > Petromyzontiformes > Petromyzontidae > Petromyzon > Petromyzon marinus. Next base: position 3,904,404 of record NC_133737.1, read on the forward strand.
GAGCTCGCGCACCTAAGTTATTTGTTCAAGAGAGGGAGCAATGGAAAAGGAATCTAAATAAACTTAAACTCAAACCCCGCTCTCTCTCGCTCTCTAATGGCACCACTCCGCATGACCTCAACGTCGTGAGACGTCAGGGGGAGGTGTACCCCGCTAGTGACGTCATGTCACCAAGGTATTAATCCCCTCCCCCAACACCCCCCTCTCCCGCGCTTTTGAGCGTAACGTCACGTCTGGTTGGTCACTGCCGATTTCTGTTCCATTAAAATCCTTACTCTTTGGTTCTTTCGGTAAAGTCATGTAGGTATAAATTAAATCACGATGTTTCGGGCACAACGCAAGCGTCCGTCATAAGATGGGACAACCACAGCAAGAAACAATTGCTGAAGTGGGCAAAAGGGCTGCTTGTAACAAGAGGCTATATAGGTAAGAGTGGGGGGAGGAGCCAGGGAGGAGAGAGAAAGAGGGTGGGGTGTGGGGTAAGGAGAGTGGAGTTCTTCAAGCGCCGACACGAGCACGACAATGCCGGGGCTGGGAATTGAGCGGGGCTGGGGGGTAGGAGGCTGAAGAAACTGGAGATGCAGATATGAAGGCAAACGATGAAGCAGGTTTTACCAGGTTAATAACATCCTTCCAATTATTGCTCAATTTGTATCCATCTTCTCGGTTGAAGTTATGCCTATGTTTATATATCTCGATGGCTTCTTGAATAAACCTTTGATAGTAGCCTGAAGGTTTGCAGAACACCTTGGTCTCGGAAAAAAACAATATCATGAGAGCCCACAGCATTATAGCAATGGTCATCCACGGTGGAGGTATTAGTCCTGCCGTGTTTCAGATCTAACTTGTGCTTGCAAACACGGTCTGAGACATGACGTTTCGTTTCCCCAATGTAACAATCACCACAGGAGCAACTTAGTTTGTAGGCTCCCGGATATTGCATGTCAGGAATTACGTCCTTCACAGATGGGTTTAGATCACGAATTTTGGGTACTGTACTGAATTGGACCTGGATCTTGTGTTTTTTTAAAGATTTTGGATTTTGTTTTGGTAACGCCTGCTATGTATGGTAACGTGATGGTTTTGATCGGCGTCTCAAGGGGTTGTTTCTCCATGGCTGGAGAAACAGCTTTGTGGATAATGCAGTCCGAATATCCATTCATCTTAAGGGCCTGGTGTACGTGTTCCAGTTCACTGGCTAGGTGGTGTTAGAAATACAGTGGGCCCTATGGTGTAGTGTTTTGATAAGGGAATTATGTGGCGGATGGTGGTGGGAATCAGGTTTCAGATAGGAATCTGTGTGGCTGGCTTTCCTGTAGACAGTGTCCCAAAGAGCCATCAGGTCTCTTCTAAAACAAAACATCCAGGAATGGTAGCTTTCCATCCTCCACTTCCATGGTGAATTTGATGTATTGGTGTGTGTAATTAATGTGGCTGAGAAATTGGTTCAGTGCTGGCAGGCCATGTGGCCAAATTTCTAAAGTGTCATCTACATATCTCTTCCACAAGGAAGGACGTAGGGTGGATGTCTGGATGGTATCTGTTTAAAATTTCTCCACGAAAACATTCGCTAATACTAGTGATAAGGGGGAACCCATGGGGGTGCCTTCATTTTGTTTGTAGAAAGTACCATTCCAGGTGAGGTAAGTTTTGGTAAGGCAGTGCCTAACCAGAGTAGGAACATCAGGGTTCAGTCCATGTTGGACTAAATCTTCAATGATTGCTAAGGTGTCAGGCACAGGAACCTTGGTGAACAGAGAAACCACATCAAAGCTGATGAGAAAATCTTCTGGGGACTGAAATGCCCTTGATTAGAGAGACCAAGTGAGCTGAGTTATGTACTGCTGAGGTAGTCTTGCCAGTGAATGGAAGCAAGGTATCAGAAAACGGGCAAGCTTGTAGGTAGGTGAGTTGGTAGTGGAAACGATGGGCCGAAGTGGAGTGCCTTCTTTATGGATCTTAGGAAGACCATATAATCTGAGTGGTCTAGCAGCAGTAGGTTTTAGGGAGAGCTGTTTGACTGGTTCGATTAGAGAAGTCGAACTGGTAATGATATTGTTGGTTTTTGTAGTCAGGCTATTAGTAGGATCTTTGTTGATTTTGGTGTAGCTGCCATCATTAATAAGGTCCTGAATTTTGTTGTATGTGGGTTTGTCCATGATGACAGTAGCATTTTCCTTGTCGGCCGAGAGGATGACTATGTCATTCTTCTTTTCCAATTTTGGAAGTTCAAAGCGCTCTTCTTTGCTGATGTTACTAATGGGTTTCTTAGCATTTTTAAGGATGGTGGCAATTTCAGCTCTAGCAACGTCTTTCGGGATGTGTCCCAAGCCTTTGAGGGCTACGTCGACCTGGGAGATTATATCATCCACTGGGATATGTTTAATGGTGACTGCGAAATTCAACCCTTTAGCAAGTACCGATTTTAGGCTGAGAAATTGGGATGTTACTCTGATGACAATCTTGTTAACATCTAACTTTTTAACATGTGGATCTGGCTTCTTTTTTGACAGGAGGTTAAATTTAGCGATCAAGTTAACTTTACATTTGGTTGACATTAAATTAGCAGAGGTAATTCATGGTATCTACATGGTCCCAATCAGAAGTGGACATTTTTTCTGTTAATCAAATGTGAGCAATCTTATTCTCTCTGAGATTAGTGATAGGCTGGCTTTAAACAAGATCCGTTTAGCGTTATGAGAAGTGACAGCAGCAGATGTGAGTGTATATGCGATAGATATTACCTTAAATTTTGATTTAAAGCTTTCGTGACTGCAGTAATTCATATTCTTAGTTTTTTCGGTAAAGTCACGTTGTTGTTTGTTGTTTCTCTTCAACGTGACTTTACCGAAAAAACTAAGAATATAGATATTACCTTGTTATCGCGGCATCTCTTGAGGAAGGTTAGCAACTCGATTAGTTGTGCTTTCTTGTCCCCTCTGTTAAAAGCTCTAACAAATGTAACCTGAAGACGACCGTTTGTGTTATGGTCGAAACGTCGTGAGAATTTTTATTGTTTTATATATATTTTATTATTTTGTTGTTTCCCTTTAACGTGACTTTACCGAAATAACTAAGAATACGAATTACTGCAGTCACGAAAGCTTTAAATCAAAAATGTAACTTGATCGCTAAATTCAAACTTCTGTCAAAAAAGAAGCCAGATCCACACGGTAAAACGTTAGATGTTAACAAGATTGTCATCAATCAGAGCAACATCCCAATTTCTGACAGCCTAAAATCGGTACTAGCTGTTGAAGGCAATGAAATCCATGGAGGAAAACTTTTCTGTTGACAAGCCTGTTGCTGGGTCAGCTTGACGGAGGAAATTGTAGCCATCATCAATTTGCTAGAAAATCAGTGGACATTGAAGAGCATCATGGGATCGTTGTTTCAATTCTGTGCAAGGTATTGTTCCTTAGTTGCAAGACGATGCCTCAAGTGCCATGTTGTTCAGCAGTCAGAATGAAAGCGACTTCAGATGTTGTGAGTGCATTTCAGTGGCACTCATGTTGACCATGTGAAGATTAGTCTGCAGGATTGACAACATTGTACTCCGAAGTCATCTTCTCCATGGCACACTTGAAACTGTGAATATGAGAGTTTTCCTTATGGAACGTCTTGCCACAGAAATGGGACTTGCATTTTTGGAATGCTGCTGAGCCTGTCTAGTATTGCCAGACATGCAATTAGATATGTGGTAATGTAGGTTGGTCATTAGGTAGTGGCAATATACTGACAATGCGATTATGTACCTGGTCCTGCACTTTCAATGTGGGCATGTAGGCAGATGTTGGGATGAGTTGGTTGGTGCCAAAACATTTGGAAGCATGAGTTCTATCTTCGATTGTTGTTTAGGAAATGGCTTGCATAGGTAGTGTTGGCAGGCATCAATACATGAATAGGCTCGGGATGGTCATTAATTGTAGGCAGCTGAACCATGGTATTGTTGCAGCATAGCCCTGGAGGGTCTCCTTTCCATATTGCATAACAGCAGCTGTAAGAAGTAGACATGGAACCAATAGCAACTAATGAATCACAAGTGTAAATGAAGTGAGGAATGTATGGAAAAGAAGACTTTTCCTTTTGGCTGCATGGTAGACACCTGGTTGCAGCCATTGTAGTGCTGTTTGCAAGCTGCCTTGCTTGTTGGTGGACTGGAGTTTGATTATCTGTAGCAGCAGCCATTTGTGCTGTTGGTTTTCTGTGTAGCGTATTGCTGTTGAGGAAATTCATTAGCTAGCCATCGCAGCACTATAAGCATGCTGTCTTGCTTCTTTATGTTCAGGAGTTTCATTAGCTGTCAGGTGCCGCCATTGCAGCACTTGCACGAATGGAATAAATTATTGTAATCGGCTTTGGTGAAGAAAAGCGCACGTTTTCCACGAGGAACATTATAGGTGGAGGTAAAAGTTGATAAGCAGAAAAAATAGTAAAGAGTGAGTGTGTGTGTGAATGCTATATAGAGATTGTTAAGGAAATGATAGTCGAATGTGTAATCGTTGTAGGAATATGAATACATAACCGCAAAGGAACTAAGTATTAGGCTGTAAGTTGTTGGAGGGAGTAATTGGGTAATAATAGTACGTGTGGTGGTGTGTACATATGTAGTGACATCGCGGATGTCACTGTATGGTGCCGGCCCTAAAGGGGCACGGCGTGTGATGTGCTCACATCGCGGACATGTATGTAGCAGCATTGTGAATGTCACCGAGCAATGCCGGCTCTAGCAAGGCACGGCGTGCGATGCGCCGTCATCATGGACACCCCGTAGGTGGGTGTAGTACCAGCCCTAGTGAGGGCTTGGTGAGCGCAGGGATAGCGCAGTGGCACCACGCGTGGCGTGAAGTGCTGTCTCCTGCCGTAGGGAGTGGGAGATCTACAGCCCAAGGGACAAGGTTACCCTGGGCCATGGCACTCTGGTTGACCCTGAAGGCACCTGACCGGTAAAGTCTACATGGGGCCCCCGGGTAGTGGTTCGGGGGTAGTCACGTGTCTGGGGAAAGTTGTCTCAAGAAGAGTCGAGAGAGAGCCAGAGCTCTCTCGAAGGTGGGCGCGGCCAAGGGCGAAGCCGACCCCGACTCGGGAGCATATAAGCAGGTCCCGAGAAGGGACCGGGGTTCAGCGTTGCTACCGTCATCTGAAGATCTACGTTCTACGTCGAAGAAGAGTCTCGAACACGAGGACCTGGACCCGAGTTGGGGTCTGGTCTGTTATAGCTAACTCCCCGTGTATTAGTGTAGTTAGCCGGGTGGTCTACCACCCTAGGCTGTTATCTGGTAAAGGGACAGCTACCCCTTTGTGTATTCGTGTTGGTGTAATAAATGTGTTGCCTCTAAGAAGTACGTCTGCGACTCAGTTGCATCCACGTTGGATCCACTACAACTGGCTTCAGAAGTGGCCAATACGCTATTTTATCTAGCTAGCCATAGAATATGTCTACGCGTCGCAGAATATGTACCAGTACATCGGATGACGAGGAGGAAGATCTCATCCCGCAAATTGCCCCGGAGGATGGAGGAGAGGCGCTGCTGGGGGAGCAGGGCACCGTCCGGGCTCGTGACACTTCACCGCTGGTGGGAACGGAGCTGCGGCGTCCATCCTTGCAGAGCTCCAACCAGCAGACTCGGCGGTGGTGGAGGGAGCAGTGGAGCCGCTCAAGGTCGACGGCTCCGCTGCCATTTCGCGCCAGGCGGAAACTTCCGTGGCGCAGCCCACGCTCGCTGCCGCCATTTTCTCGCTGGTGCGGAGCGTATAGCCCGCCAAATCTGAACCTGCATCAACATCACCGGTGGATATTCCGTCTGTTCGGCGTTGGCTTCCCTTCGTTAAAAATTTGCAGCCGCCAGAGGCGACTGAGTGGCCTTCAAGCGGCGGTTCCCAACAAACGCTGACTTGGCTGGGTGGACGGAGGCGGAGGCACTGAGAGCCCTGCCCGCCGCCCTTGACGGCGACGCCCTAGCGGCATTTCTTATCATTTCGCTGTCGGAGAGGTCCACTCTAACTCAGGCCTTCGAACAGATGGCGGCAATTTACAAGTTCTAGATTTGAAGCTTTCGTGACTGCAAGGATCCATACTCTTTGGTTCTATTAGGTAAAGTCACGTAGGTAAAAAATAAAAGAACAAAAAATCACGACGTTTCGGCCACAACACAAGTGGCCTTCATCAGGTGAAGGGACCAAATTGTCCAGAGGACAGCGTTGGAGTGAAGAAATCCAAGCCCAGGTCGCCTGTTTTAAGCTGTGAGGGGGTAAACAGAAAACGCCTTGACAAAAGAATTAGCATAAAATGTGCCACTGTGAAAGCTTGGAATTAGCATAAAATGCTGTACTACCGTGAGAGTTTGGGATGCCACTACTTGAATAAATATACTGTACCATTGAAAATTTGTTTAATGTTTGGTTCGATTTAGAACATCTTTCCAATTATTGCTTAATTTGAAACCATCCTCTCGGTTGAAATTGTGTCTGTGTTTGTAAATCTGAATTGCCTCGAGGACAAATCTCTGATAAAAAAAAAACTTGTGGGTGTGCAGAGAACCTTGGTATCCGATACCAAGGTTCTATAGTACCATAAACAGGCATCGGGCTTTGGAGTGTTCTTTGTTTTAGAGGTCTCTGCCTCTGCTCACATTTGTTGAGGATTTTTATGATTTTGGGCAGGCCCATATAAAGCTGCGTGACCAGAAATCGGATCCCTTTCCTGTTCATCTTGGCTTGTGGCGGAAATTACCTCTGGCCCCATGCATTACATTACATAGCATCTTCAATGACTATGTAGTTTGAGAAGCTCACAATGGACATAAAAAAAAAACATTGCATTAGTTACGGTTACAATGATATGCTATCTTCTTGGTTCTTTCGGTAAAGTCACGTAGAATGGGAATAAAATAATAAAATAAAATAAGACAATAAAATTCTCACGACGTTTCGGCCCCAAAACAAGTGGCCTTCTTCAGGTGAAGAGACAGGTCTGTCCGGAAGACAGAGCTTGAATGAACGCTGTAATGCAAGGACCGCGTCTATTAAGCTGTGTGGGCGGAGTTAAAATATGAATTTGCATGTTACCAGCATCACCTCCGGAGAGGAGGAGGGAGGGGGCTGGGAACACAGGCAGAGAGGAAAAAAGAAAAGGGGCAAGTGCAACAGTCAAGGTGCGCTGTTGTGTTCTGAGTTGCCTTATGACTATGCTGTAAACTGGACTACTATATAATACAATATTATACCTTCCAATATAAACTACATGGTATAACATCATATCATAGACAGATTCCACCTTTGAATTATACAATTCGTTACTTTACACTACCCTATACTTTAGATTATAAACTATTAGACTTGTGATATTACACTGTCTTATTCTATGAACCCAACTATATACCACACTGATGTATATTCATTATGCAATTACGATGCTATATATTGCCTTATGAGTTATGTTAAACATTACAATGTTATACTTTTAATTATTATACTACATGTTATAAACCATACCATTGACCGTGGTGTGAGAAGTATTAAGATGCAGTGCCAGCGAAAGGGCTGCGGTCTGAAAGTCACCGTAAAATACAATCAATTAAGAACCGAAATGGTTTAAAACATCTTTACAATGGTTACTAAGCCAGAATCCATCTTCTGGGTTGAAATTGTCTCTGTGCTTGTATATGTGGATGGCCTCATGAACGAATCTCTCATGGTAGCCGTTTGGCTTGCAAAGAACCTCCGTTTTGGAGAAGTCAATGTCATGTGAGCCCACTGAATTATAACAGTGATCTGCCACGGCAGAGGAGTTCGTCCTACCGTGTTTCAAGTCTGCTTTATATTCGCGGATGCGGTCCGAGATATGTCGTTTGGTTTCTCCAATGTAGCTGCTACCACAGAGGCACTTTAGTTTGTAAATGCCCGGGTACTGTATGTCTGGAACCGCATCCTTTACAGATGTAACCAGATCACGGATTTTATGTACTGTGTTGAATCGGACCTGGATGTTGTGTTTATTCAGGATTTTGGAGAACTTTTTTGTGACCCCCGCAATGTAGGGTAAGGTGATGGTAGTGAATGGCTCCTCAAGAGGATCCTTCTTCATGACTGGAGTGATGGCTTTGCGGATTGTGTAGTCGGAGTAACCATTAGCCTTGAGAGCTTGGTGTACATGTTTGAGTTCATTGGCAATGTGATCCTGGTCGGAAATGCATTGGGCTCTATGGTATAGAGTCTGGATGAGGGAGTTCTTCTGGGATGGATGGTGGTGGGAATCCGGTTTCAAGTAAGCATCTGTATGGGTAGCTTTCCTGTAGACAGAGTAGCTCATTGAACCATCAGGTCTCCTTTTAATTAAGACATCCAAAAAGGGTAGCTTGCCCTCTTTTTCGACCTCCACGGTAAATCTGATGGCTGGGTGTATGGAATTGATGTGGTCGAGGAATTGGTCTAGAGCAGGTCGGCCATGTGGCCAGATGACAAAGGTGTCATACACGTACCTCTCCCACAGGGTCGGGCGTAGAGTGGTAGTCTGGATGGCGTCAGTTTCAAATGTTTCCATGAACACGTTGGCTACAACTGGAGATGGGGGGGGGGCCCATTGGGGTGCCATCAGTCTGTTTGTAGAAAGTTCCATTCCAGGTGAAGTATGTGTTGGTTAAGCAATGTCTCACAAGGGTGGGTACATCCGTATGCAGTCCTTGATGAACCAAGTCTTCAATGATTGCGATGGTGTCAGGTACCGGAACTTTGGTGAACAAGGACACCACATCAAAACTGACAAGCAGGTCGTCTGGGGACAGGGAAATGCCTTTGATTGTCGATACCAGGTAAGTAGAGTTTAGTACCGCAGAGGTGTTTTTTTCCAGTCAAAGGTCGCAGGATATCAGACAGAAAACGCGCCAGTTTGTAGGTGGGGGAGTTGATAGTGGAGACGATAGGACGAACGGGCGTATCTTCTTTGTGTATCTTTGGAAGGCCATATAATTTTGGTGGTCTGGCCGCAGAAGGTTTCAACGAGAACTGTTTGGTCTGATCAATTAATGCTGTTGAATCAGATATGATTTTGTTTGTTTTGGTAACCAGGCTGTTGGTGGGATCTCTTCTTATTTTTGCATAGCTGCCATCGTTGAGTAGTTCCTGAATTTTGTTGTTATATTCTATTTTGTCCATGATGACAGTGGCATTGCCCTTGTCGGCTGAGAGGATGACAATGTCATCTCTCTTTTTAATTGAGATAATTCAAAGCGCTCATCTTTGCTGATGTTGCTAGGTGGCATCTTAGCTTTTTTGAGGGTTGCAGCGATTTCAGATATTGCTACGTCTGCAGCGATGTGACCCAGACCTTTGAATGCAACGTCGACATGGGCAATGATATCATTAACTGGTATGTTTCTCGGTGTGACAGCAAAGTTTAGCCCTTTAGCTAAAACAGATTTCAGACCATCAGAAATAGAACTTTTACTGCGATGAATTACGACTTTGTTAACGTCTATCTTTTCGGTGTGTGGATCCGATATTTTGTTTGAGCCTTCTTATCCCGGAGTTTGTTGAAGGATCTTAAGGTTGTATGGAATCCCTCCCCGTAGAGGTGGTTAAATTTCGATTTAAAGCTTTCGTGACTGCAAGGATTCATCTCATTGGTTCTTTCGGTAAAGTCACGTAGAATGGGAATAAAATAATAAAATAAAATAAGACAATAAAATTCTCACGACGTTTCCTCTCTGCCTGTGTTCCCACCCCCCTCCCTCCTCTCCGGAGGTAATGCTGGTAACATGCAAATTCATATTTTAACTCCGCCCACACAGCTTAATAGACACGGTCCTTGCATGGCAGCATTCATTCAAGCTCTGTCTTCCGGACAGACCTGTCTCTTCACCTGAAGAAGGCCACTTGTGTTGTGGCCGAAACGTCGTGAGAATTTTATTGTCTTATTTTATTTTATTATTTTATTCCCATTCTACGTGACTTTACCGAAAGAACCAAGAAGATGAATCCTTGCAGTCACAAAAGCTTTAAATCGAAATTTAATGATACGCTAATCGATGCCTGGTTATAGTTAAGGGATTGTCCCCTGCTAGTCAACCATGTTACATATCCTGATGACCTAATAATGGAGACTCAATGAGATTGAGCTGGGGATCATGTTCTGTACCTGGAGAATGCCATCACGTAAAGGGGCCTTGCACATGTTACACAGAAATGAATCACCTCCCTGGGAATTTAATGTCATACAATACTGCACCTGCTCAGCTCATCATGATTAATTAGGCAGTTCTACAAGTGGTGGAGGAGCTCCCATACCTGGTTAATGTGTTCACTGTGTAACTCTGTGTGGACGTTGCCTGGACTTTTTCTCCATACAAAGCTGTGAGTGTCCATCGCCAAGGTCTAGTCCATCTGAGACCATCCCTCTCCCTGCCATACTGGCATCACAGCTGCCTCTCACCCTTTGTCCTGTGGATGGTGGGTGCACAAGACGGCGCCACGTAGCCATTTCGGCCTGGGCCCGAACGGTTGATGTGGGTCACGCGGCCACCAGGCGCTTGTTGGCGAACTCCAACCCCAGGCCTAGCTCCAGGGGTGATATCAATATAGAATATCTGTAAGGATGCCTTCAATAGACGACCCCTGGAAGTCTGCTGGTCACGGCCCATTGGGCGAAAATGCCAGGGCCTGTGCAGGACACACTGGTGGGACTATGTCGCTCGGCTGGCCTGGGAACGCCTGGGAAAGGGAGGTCTGGACCGCCCTTGTCAATGTGCTGCTTCCACAACCCTCACCAGGACAAGCGCGTTTAGAAACGAATGAACGAACAAAGCTGTGATTCTTCTTGGCCACAGATATTACTCTTTGTGGATGCAAAATATAAAGTTATTTCAATGACCGTCTGTGTTAGATTATACAATGAAGGCTGGTCATCTTTATTGAACCAGAATATATTGTATTACTACTCTACATTATTCCAAAATTCCACCCAAACCTCCAAATCCACATACGGCTGGGATTTGTCCCGGGCTCCCTCATTTGACCCTCTCCTCCCGCTTTCAGCTGCCTTCATCGATGCCCTGGAGGTCAAACCCTGGAGTCTTCATGTCACCTTTCCTCCTGGCCATGTATCCCAGCAAGACATTTCTTATGGTTCTTGCATTACAAGCGATGAGCTTATTGTGGCACTTTGAATTTCACACCTCGAATGCAGACTCTGCTCTTTATGGATGTCCTTTCATGTGTTTCGGTTTCAAGACACTTGACAGAGTTTTTTTGCAGCCCTGTTTCCCACTTCAGCAATTGTTTCTTGCTGTGGTTGTCCCACCTGATGACGGATGCTTGCGTTGCACCCGAAACGTCGTGATTTAATTTATTAAATTTTATACCTACGTGACATTACCTAAAGAACCAAAGAGTATGGATCCCTGCAGTCACGAAAACTTCAAATCTAGATTGAGGGTTTTTTAACGTGTTCCCTGGCAGTTAAGATTGTAACCGTGCAAACGTCTTACAACACACAGTGCACCTGATGGGCTCCTCTTCTGTGCGTGTTCTATGGTGTCGGTCAAGATTTGATGACGGTGAAAATTAATTTCAAGACTCAGTGCACAGTTGTCAACTCCCATCGACGAGGCGAGTTCTGCTCTTAGTGAGGTCACAAACCAGAGATAGGTAGGCGTTTCACACTTAACTTCTAATTCCACACAACTTCTAATTTAGCAATCTTTGGAAGGACGTAATCAACCAGGCTATGCACTAAATGTGTGCTAACAGACTCTCTGTGTTGCATTGCATTACACTTCCTAATTTGACTAAATTTGCTTTCTACCATGCTTGTTTATAAGTCCATTCTCTCCTCCGGCCACCATGGGCAGCAATTCCACACAACGCCTCGTGCTTGTTTGTTCCGCAGTCCAGTGTCCAGCTCGTCCGTCCCCTATGGGCAGGAATTTGTGGTGCCACAAGCAATGGAACAACTCCGCCGGCGCTGCTATCCCCTCGCACCACTCCACACGAACGCACGCACACCCCCACTAAACACACACACTCACACACTCACGTAGGGTCTCGTGGGGGGGGTCACCTGGTAACATGGGTTTTTACCCGAGGGGCCCCTAGTGGGGATATCCCACGGTTTCCCAGTTCCAGGAGATGGGCCGACCCCCCCCCCCCAGGCCTGATTACATGACGGCCCCCCTAAAATCAACTTTAAAAGGTTGTAGGGGCGCTTAGAGCTTTACTGGCTGGCCGCGATGAAGCATACACGACACGGGAGATGAGGCCTCAAAGAAAACACTCTACAGGTAGTGCAAACAGTGGGGTGTTGGGGAAAACCCCTGGTCACATAGGAGGAGGATTTACGAGAGAGAGACCTAGGGAATTATCGGTGAATCAGAGATGAGGAACGCAGATATGGGGACAATGGAAAGGGGGGGGGGGGAAGAGGGGGGGAAGAGAGGGGGGGGATGACGTGATGCCCCCGTAACGGCCAGAGCATTCAAAACGGCCGGTAAAAAGCACTCGATTGGCCACGCAGGATGATATCATGTCACCCGGGGATTAACGGGCTCTGAGAGGAAAAGAGGGGAGGGAGAGAGAGAATTTAGATCAGAGTTCTCTTGCAACCCGTGGTGAATCCCAGCCGCCCTCAGCGTCCGCGTGACGCCTGCTGGGTGTAGCTGCGAACCATCGCCCAGGCAGAGTCTTCGCTGTCCAGCGTCCTCCCCAACTCCCACCGTGTCCGTGCAATGCCGTGAGTGTGTCTGCGAGTTGAGTGATCGTTCAGTTGGTCGATTCAGCCCAGTTCGCCTGTTAGACCTAGCCCGAGACAGTCGAACATCGCGAAGGGTGGGAAATAAGAGGCTAGGCGCTTCCCGTGGGGTGTTCGCTGGGGGCCATGAACAGGGGTTCACTATTTGCGCCGGGAATAAAACCTTGGTGCAGATGTATGTTTGACAAGTTGTGCGTGTGTGGGTGAAGAGTGATATAAATCAGTGGGTGGGTATTGCACGAGCACAGATTAATTAATATCCGGTTAGCTGCCGAGCTTCTGTGGCTGCCAGCGTGTTAATCAGTAACCACCGGTGGCCGTTCGCCATGTTAACACGACGGCTTAACTTCCCGCCCGCAGGGAGAGTGCGGACACACACATATTGCGCAATCAGCGCGGACAGGTGGAACGCCGTGAGTGCGTGCGTGTTGTGGGGTGAAGGGTGCCCATAGGGGCGCACGCGTAATAATCCCTAGACGGTGGTGAGCCAGCCAGTGAGCGATGTCGTCAGAGAGGGCACTGGCGCGGGGGCCGATCACTCAATTGGCGGGGGCCCGGGAGGCCTGGCAAGAAGCGGCCAGGGTGGAGGGGGTGGACGTCGCGCCCCGCCCGCTCACGGGGAGCGGGGAGGTGGGCGTCAGCCCCCACATAATGGTGTCAGAGGTGGTACGACCCCCCACACCTCCAAGGAAGAGAGGCGCCCCACCCCAAGCTAAGGTAAGATGAGTATTCACCGGCCAAGGGATTCCGTCATGGAAGTCGTTTGCCCACAACATCACATATGCTAAAGATATTAATGGCTGGACGGACGCGCAAGCGTTACAACAGCTAAACATGCATTTGGATAGGAGGGCAGCCGACTTTGTAGAAGCGTTACCTGCAAGCACGCAAACACAGTGGGAGGAACTAATGCGCCGACTCGACCAACCCTTCACCAGCCCGGCGAGGACCTCCGCAACTATGCCAAGGACGTGCGCTCGCTAACGCAGAGCGCACGCCCGGGGTACGCTGTGGAAATCTCTGAGGACCTCGCTGCCGAGAAGGTCCAGTGATACCTGGCCGGCTCCTCATGGTGGCAGCCCGATGTAAGCTGCGTGCGCCTCCCATTTAATGCCCTTGTTGAGCCCGCACGTGCATGTGATAGACTCGCTAATGAGCGCGCACAGTTCCGAGGGCTGGGACGGGAGCGCGCCATCGCGAGCCTTCTTGCAGAGGAGGAGCTCGCCAGGATGATAAGGGGGAGGGGGGGCGAGGGAGCCTCCAGGAACCCGTGAGACAGCCCCAGGATGGGTGGCAGGGCTACAGACCGGCATAGGGGATATAGCAGGCCGGGTGACCCACATAGGCGAAGAGGTGACCCAAGTATGCAGGCATATGACCAAGCTGCAGACTACAGTGGAGACAGTCTAGGCCGAGGTAGGGGGGCTAAACGGGCGCGTGTCCCAATTAGAGGCAGAGTTCGGGAAGATGCGTAGGGAGAGGGGGAGTGGGCAGGGGGCCTCCCACGGAGCCGCTACCTTCCCCCGGGCGTGTTATCTATGCGGGGGCATCTCATGAGAGACTGTCCCCAGATCGTCCGCGCCAGACACATGCCAGGGTTAAACGCCAATGCCCCCTAGAGAGTGGACCAATTAGGGGTGCAAACGACACTATCCCAATACAAATAGACGATCATAATAATGGTGAGCGAGTGACCTCCTCGCAGATGCCAACAACAACACCCAAGGACGCAGTGACTGTGGGCGACTAGCTGCGGGAGCTAGTGGCGGGAATCACGGGAGCCACGTTGCTGGTGGAAGGGCAGGCATACCCGGATTCTGTTGGACACGGGGGCGGGTACCCTCGCTCGTGAGTGCGGCACACCTCAACGTGGTCGGGGTTGACGTGGGCCGACTAGAGGCCCCGGACCGTGTGCTGCACACTGCGAGTGGAGCTGGGATGGCCTGCTGGGGAGGGTCACCCTGGAGGTCCGTCTCAGACACCAGATGTGTGACCAAGAATTATACGTGTCGAGTGTGTTGTGCCTCGAGTGTATTGCAGGTACTGACCTCCTGAACAGCCCCACCAGCGAAGCGCCACCGTGGAAGGCAGCGGGGAGCGGATTCTGTTCCTGGGACAGGGGCCGGATTGACACCACTTCAAGCCCGTGGCTGCTGTCGGCTGTCACCATTGGGCCCATCGTGGAGATGCTGGTACCGGTAGCGACTCCTGCCACCGACTCCTTCCACCAGCCATCGGGTGAGGTAATGTTGACCCCTCACTTAGAGTTGGTGGCACGGTACGCGGTGGTGGGGTCAACCACACTGGTAAACGCTGACGGGGGCCGACTGTTTATATGAGTGTTTAACCCCCACAGCACCCCGGCAACACTGCGGCGGCGCACCACTGTAGCCACAGTATACCCCCTGCATGCATGCCACTCTAGCAAGTCTGTGTTTGCCCTCTGGGCCGAGGACCCCAGCCACCCTGAGGACAACCAGGACCTGGCCTGGCGAGTTGGCCCGGCTCCCAGAGCCGAGGTTGTCCCCCTGCTTGACGCGCTACATGTACCCTGGGCAGATTTGCCCAAGGGGGAGGCCGATCAGCTACGAGGGTTACTGCGGGAGTACGCCGACGTGTTTAGTGAGCACGATTTGGATGTGGGCCGGATGGACCGCGTTAAGCACCGAATTGACACAGGTGCAGCCTGACCCATTAAACTCCCCGCATACTGAGTGGGCGCACCTGAACGGGCGCAGATTAAAGAGGTGGTCGTAGATATGTTCCACAATAGCATAATCCAGCCCCCAGCGACCCCTGGTCTACCCCGGTTGTACTGGTGACGAAAAAGGATGGGTCAACCCGGTTTTGCGTTGATTATTGAAAGTTGAACGTAGTTACCCTCGGTGACGCCTTTCTCATCCCCCACATCGATGACACTTTTGCCAGCCTCGCAGGGACGCGGTATTTTTCCACCCTCGATCTAGCGTCCGGGTACTGGCAGGTGGAGATGGCGGAGGAAGATCACCCAAAGACCGCATTTACCAACCCGATAGGACTGTTCGAGTTCCGAGTACTCCCATTCGGGCACACTAACGCACCTGCGACATTCCAGTGGTTGATGGAGTTGGTGATGCGGAGCTTGCAATGGGAACAGTGCTTAATTTACCTGGATGACGTGATAGTGTTCAGTAGGTCCCTGTCTGAGCACTGGTCCAGGTTACGGGAGGTGTTCCAATGACTGCCAGAAGCCCATCTCAAGCTCAAGCCACGTAAGCGTCATATTGCGCAGCGCGAGGTTGGGTACCTCAGACACCGCGTCAGTGAAGCAGGGGTGCGCACTGACCTGGAAAAGGTACGCGCCCAAGTGGAATGGCCACGGCCGAAGAACCTGACGGAGATCAGGTCATTTTTGTGGCTGGCCACTTACTATCGGCGATTTGTGAAGGGGTTCAGCGAGATTGCATGCCCCCTCACCCAACTCACTTCCCCGAAGAACCCCTATCAGTGGACGGAGGCCTGCCAGACGGCCTTTGCCACCCTCAAGGACCACCTCACCCATACCGCTACCCTGTCTTTCCCTGACTTTTCCACCGATTTTATTTTGGACACCGACGCCTGCAGCAGTGGGCTGGGCACGGTGTTGTAACAGGTGCAGGATGGGATGGAGCGGGCCATTGCATACGCCAGCCGGACCCTGAGCGGGGCCAAACTGAATTATTGTGTGACCCATCAGGAACTGTATGCCGTGATTTTCGCGTGTAAGCAGTTTCGACCGTATTTGTATGGCAGGAAATGTCGCGTGCGCACTGACCATTATGCTCTGCTGTTCCTCCTCACATTCAAGGAACTGCGGGGGCAGATGGCCCAGTGGCTGACGCAGCTGCAGAAGTATAACCTGCAGATCGAGTACAGGGCCGGACTGACACACGCAAACGCGGACGCATTGTCAAGGCGACCCACGGTGTGCCCCGAGACACGGGTTGAGGAGGCCTGCCCGTGCTTTACGGGGGGATGCTGCTGACAGGCAACGGCCCCCCTGGAACGCCCTGAGACTAACCATCCTTCGTTGAGAGAGAGTGCCGTGTTTGCCACAGAGATCCCTGTGGAAGGAGCCGGGGGCCCGGGGGGCCATCCGGCGGGAACGGAGCCTGTATCCAGGGTCCCGACAGGACGCTCTGCCCCACCCAATCGGATCCAAGAGGACGTCGGCTGTGCATTCCCTGGCCTGGACGACGAACAGCTCTGACAGGCCCAGCAGCGGGACCCGGATCTGGTGGCGGTGTAAGCGGCCCTGCAGGAGGAAATGGTCGCCATACAGGGATCCTGGAGTGGTTTGTACACCCGGTTGTTTGTAAAGAATGGGGTGTTTGCAGGAACTAACCGAAGCCGGGCAGCTGGGGTGCATCTGTGTTCCCACCCAGGTGCGGCCCTAGCTGCTACAGCTGGTGCATGACCACCTGCTCGGGTGCCATGATGGGGAACAGCACACTTGGGAGATCTGCGTCGCCAGTATCTCTGGCCCAAACCGCCGCAAGACGTTACCGCCTGGGTACAGGGCTGCTGCACTTGTCATGAGTGTGGGCAGAAACCGGCGTGGTATCAGGTGCCCCTGAGGCCGTTCCGCATCAGCCGGGCAAACTAATTAGTTTGGGTCGACCTACGGGGGCCATTTTCGCGATCCCACTGAGGCAACCAGTACATTCTCGTAGTGGTAGAGTATTTCACGCGCTATCCAGTGGCAGTGGCCATTCCTGATAAGACAGCTGTTGTGGTCACCCGGGAATTTGTGGAGCATTACGTGCTTAAACAATGAATGCCCGAACGAATCATTACTGACTAGGGTAGTGAGTTCGAAGCACAGCTATTTCAGGCGCTGTGCCGGGAGTTCGGAATTCAGAAGGACCGAACCACGGGATAACACCTGCAGGCAAATGGTATAGTGGAGCGCATGAACCAGACCTTAGCCAGGAAGCTCAAACGTATGGCGGGTCGCCAAGGATTGGGACGAACACCTCCCCTACGCTCTGTTCGCCTACACCACCACGGCGCACACCTCCACTGGGCAGACCCTCTTCTTAATGATGTTGGTCAGGAGTCTCGCCTACCGGCAGATCTATTGTTCAGCATTCCCCCACCACAACTGGAGGAAGGGAGCCAGCCCATGGAGCATCTGATGGGAACGCTGCAAGAGGCCCATGGCCAGGCCTACTAACAGGGGAGGCCGCACATAAGTGGCAAGAGCAGGGCGCCCGCCCCTGTGTGGAGCTCCCCTTCTACTCGGCGGGCTCTAAGCTATGGCAGCATACCCCGCGCCTAGGGGCTGGACAGATGGGGAAGCTGACTACTTACTGGCGTAGACCCTGGACCGTGGTGCGGCAGATCTCCCCCTGGACGGTACTGATCCAGGGCGGGGAGAGGGGGTGAGAGACAGTGGTTAATGTCCGCTGATTAAAACCATGGAGGGCGGCCCCGGCAGGGGAGGCACCCCCCCCTTGGGTGCCCCAAAACCCTGGAATCATCACACCCCCCATGCCCCCCATACCCGATGGCTTCACGCCATACATGGGCCCACTGGGCCCAAACTTCCAGCCGACCCCAGCCCGGCCAGCATGCGACGGGAGCGGTGGCCCCGAAACCCCTCTGCCCGTGAGTTTGTTCCCCAGCCAGTGGATGCCAGAGGACAGGAGGAGCCTCTGGAGAGGAGACGGACACCGCCACAGGAGCCTCGGAAAAAAGAGCCAACACCCACGAAACTGGCAAAAAGGGCCGGGCGAGTCTCACGGACTCCGCGTTGCTACCTGGTTCGAGCGGTCCATGCGAAGTGCTTTAGACAGCCCGGGATGGGGACGGGCACCTTGGGGGGCTATGTGGTTCCACGACCACGGAGAAACTCCACAAGCACCACAATTGTCCACTACCCCCCACCCTGAGCACATGCACACATGTAGCACATGCACCCAAATAGTGTCCTGGTAGGGGATTGCCTGGCATATCGGGTTTTAATCCGAAGGGCCCCTAGAGGGAAAGTCTCATGGTTTCCCAGCGCCAGGAGATTGGCCGACCTTCGCAGGACAGGTTACATTGCGATGCCACCAAAATTGGTTTTAAATTGTATGGGCACAGAAAGAAAAGGTTCCCTGGGCCAACCGCAATGAGTTACTCACTGCTGATGTACCATACACCCCACTACCCTACCACGCACACACACTCACCACTGCTATAACACACGCCCACCATTTCTGAACACACTGACCACTGGCATACCACAGATACACAGCACGCACACAGACGCCTGCTATGAAACGCACTGCATGGCTCCTTGCAGTGTTCTGGCTGAAACGCATCGCCTCTGAAGGAAGATAAAAGCAGCTGAACCATTTGAAGCGAATCTCTCGGCTGAGGGCAACATTTTGCTCACAATGGGGTTTCAGTGCACCACGTAGATCCGGTAACAGAGACAACATCGGAGACAACATCAGAGGCAACATCAGGGAACAATAGGTTTCACCCTTTCTGGCAAGAAAACAGGAGGTGTTAAGATCTTCAAACACCAAATAGATCCCTATTTCAAGGCATCAAGTTTACATTAACCACAAATATTTGTGGCAAAACATGAGAAGAAACAAGCTTTGAAACTGGTAAAAAGGTCCTATACAACCGGAAGAACAAAACCACTTCAGGGTCCCTGTACGGTGGCCTTCTCCTCCTGCAGAGGCCACTTTCACCGCTGCTAGATCCATGTCCCGCTGCTGGGCCTGTCGCAGCTATTCGTTGTCCAGGCCAGGGAATGCACAGCCGACATCCTCTTGCATCCGATCGGACAGGGTAGAGCATCCCGTCGGGCCCCTGGGTGCGGGCTCCGTGCCCGCAGGGTGGCCCCCCGGGCCCCCAGCCCTCTCCACAGGGATCTCTGTGGCACACACGGCACTCTCTCTCAACAGGGGGGTTTAGTCTCGGGGTGTTCCAGGGGGGCTGTTGCCTGTCAACAGCGCCCCCCGTGAAATACGGGCAGGCCTCCTCAGCCCGTGTCTCGGAGCACACCGTGGGTCACCTTGATAATGCGTCCGCATTTGTGTGCATCCATCTGGCCCTGTACTCGATCTGTAAGTTATACTTCTGCAGCTGCGTCAGCCACCGGACCATCTGACACTGCGGTTCCTTGAATGTGAGGAGGAACTGTAGAGCATAATGGTCAGTGCGCACACAACATTTCCTGCCTTACAAATACGGCCGGAACTGCTTTCACGCGAAAATCACGGCATACAGTTCCTGACGGGTCACACAATAATTCAGTTCGGCCCCGCTCAGGGTCCAGCTAGCGTATGTGTAGAGACGTAAATAGCATCTTTTCGGCAGGAAAGCAGGCCCTACAGAGCAGGGTCCCATCGCAGAGAGAGAGAGAGAGGGGACGTGCTGACATGGAGTAGTGAAGGGGGCCCGTAAACAAGGGCCCGGAGGACATGTGACACTGCCTCAGGTTCCGTCGGGAGAGACCGAGGATGGGGGGTGGCCGGAGGCAGAGCGAGGCCACGCTCAAGAGGATAAGAGGGATGCAGGCGGAGCGATCGTAGTGGTCTGGCGGGAAGAGGATACCGTTTGGCGTTGCTTTGGGGGTCTTGGAGCGTCGGTCTTCGGGGACTCAGTTTATTTTGAGACCCCTTTGGTGGTCTAGAATAACCCCGAGTATTTTTAACCCACAGCCCTGTTAAGTTGTTAATTAATTGTGGTGCCTCCAGACTTCTGCGTGTGCCTCGTGAGACACACACTCCATATGCGATGACCCACTCTGTTCCATCCTCCACCTGTGACAACACAGCGCCCAGCCCACTGCTGTAGGCGTCGGTGTCCAGGATAAAATATGTGGAAAAGTCAGAGAAAGATAGGCTGGGGGTATGGGTGAGGTGGTCCTTGAGGGTGGTGAAGGCCGTCTGGCAGGCCTACATATATTGGTAGAGGTTCTTATGGGAAGTGAGTTGGGTGAGGGGGCGTGCAATCTCGCTGAATCCCTTTACAAATCGACGATAATAAGTGGCTAGCCCCAAAAATGACCTGATCTCCGTCAGGTTCCTCGGCCGTGGCCATTCCACTATGGCGCGTGCCTTTTCCGGGTCAGTGTGCACCCCTGCCTCGCTGACGTGGTGTCCGAGGTATCCAACCTCGCACTGCGCAATATAGCACTTACACAGCTTGAGCTTGAGATGGGCTGCTAGCAGTCGTTGGAACACCTCCCATAACCTGGACCAGTGCTTAGACAGGGACCTCCTGAACACTATCACGTCATCCAGGTGAATTTGTGCACTGTTCCCATTGCAAGCCCCGCATCACCAACTCAATCAACCGCGAGAATGTCGCAGGCGTATTAATGAGTCTAACCAGAAGCACTCGAGCAGTCCCATCGGGATAGCAAATGCGGTCTTTGGCCGATCCTCCTCCACCATCTCCACCTGCCAGTACCCGGACGCTAGATCGAGAGTTGAAAAATAACGTGCCCCCGCGAGGCTGTCAAAGGTGTCATCGATGCGGGGGATGGGGAAGGCTTCGCCGAGGGTAACCGCGTTCAGCTTTTGATAATAAACACAAAACCGAGTCGACCCATCCTTTTTCATCACCAGTACAACCGGGGCAGAACAGGGGCTCGCTGAGGGCTGGACTATGTTAACGTGGAGCATATCCATGACGGTGAGGTGCCACAGCAACGGAGCAACTCCGCCGGCGCTGCTATCCCCTCGCAACCCCCCACACGAACGCATGCACACCCCCTTTAAACACACACACCCACGTCGGGCCTGGGTCACCTGGCACCCTGGGTTTTTACCCGAGGGCCCCCTCGTGGGGATGTCCCACAGTTTCCCAGTGCCAGGAGATTGGCCGCTCCCCCCCCCCTCCCTCCCAGGCCGAGTTACATCGCGGTCCCCGTGAATTGGCTTAGAATTGTATGGGCACGATGAAGCTCCCCGGGCAAACCGCAATGAGAACACACCGAACACAGGGGAATAAGGCCGTGGGGCGAGCAAAACACCTAGCGAGCTGGCTAAAACAACAAAGCATCAACCAAGAGTAGGGGAGGGAAGGACGGCCATGCAAACACTGGGTGAAGGCACGCTGGCGCAGCCGCAGTGGGTAGAAAGGCGGGGCATCAGTTGAGTATTGAAAGATAGGCACCCGATTGGCTGAGAGGGCAACACAGCGAGCTGGCTAAAACAACAAAGCATCAACCAAGAGTACGGGAGGGAAGGACGGGCATGCAAACACTGGGTGAAGGCACGCTGGCGCAGCCGCGGCGGGTAGAAGGGCGGGGCATCAGTTGAGTATTGAAAGATAGGCACCCGATTGGCTGGGAGGGCAACATAACTTAACCAGGGTCAGTTCTCCTCCAGTCGACATGCTACCCAGTTGGACTCCCAGCCGCTCGCAGCGTCCGAGAGACGCTGGCAAGTGCAGCCACAACTCTACCCGGGCAGAGACCTCTCGGACCTCGTCCCTCCGACTCCCATCGTGTCCGTGAGAATACCGTGAGTACATCCGAGGGGTGAGGAATAGCGTAAGGGTCCCCCTAGGGTTTGAATAGGGATAGGTGAGACGCTGCTCGCTGATAATTTTGTGCCGGGCCACGCAGGGCTTTTCTTCAGGGAGCCATTAATTAACTTTAGCACAGAGCAACGACGTCGCGTGATTTCTGTGTGTGTGGGAAAAACGTAGGGGTGGCGTGAGTACGTGCGTACGTGTGAAGCGCGCAGATATTTAATCATAAGACGATCGCTGACGTTCGCGTGCGCACGATCGCGTGCGTGTTTACCCAGCACATTTTACGCAGTGGGTGTACGTAGCGACGATCGCATGAAGGGTGTCGGCGTGGGGCGTAATTTGAGCGAGTGTCTGTGGGGGCCACGCGGGCAGTAATTCATTAACCACCCCGCGTCTGCACAGCGGCGCCGCGACAGCAATAGGGCGAGGGAGGGGTGGGTTAAACCCGTTCGGGTGCGTGTTTACTCAGCGTGTTTTACGCAGTGTGTTCACGTAGCGAAGATAACGCTCAGCGGTGCAACGCGCGAATATTGCCATCGATTCGATCATTGTGTGCCCGGTGCTTGCGCTCGCACGCGTGCCTACACTTTTGCCGCCAAGGCGGAGGGAAGCTGACTTGGCGGGAGGGGGGAGCGGCGCGTGCATATTCATACGGCTATTTTTTGCGCGAGCCATGGTCAGCAGCAGGTACGGTTGCGCGCGTGCACGCAGCCACCGCAGCGTAAGTGGTGGTTTACGCGGGGGAGGCAGGATAACGCGAGGCGGTGGGGAGCCAGCCACGAGTCATGCCCCACAGAGAGGATGCGGATGCAGGGAGGCCGATCACCCGATCGGCGGCAGCCCGGCGGGAAGCAGAGGAGGAAGAGGGGGGAGAGGAGGAGGGGAGCATTAGCCCTCACAACCGCCTCCTTAATCTGGACCCAATCAGGTGCGCACACTCGGTATGCGGGGAGTTTAATGGGTCGGGCTGCACCTGTGTCAATTTGGTGCTTAACGAGGTCTGTCCGGCCCACATCCGAATAGTGCTCACTAAACACGTCGGAGTACTCCCGCAGTAATCCTCGCAGTTGATTGGCCTCCACCTTGGATAAATCTGCCCAGGGTACATGAAGCGCATCAAGCAAGGGGACGACCTCTGCTCTGGGGGTCGAACCGACCCACCATACCAGGTCCTGGTTGTCCTCGGGGCAGCAGGGGTGCTCAGCCCAGAGGGCAAACACCAAGCTCCTAGAGTGGCGTGCGTGCTGGGGGTATACTGTGGCTACCGTGGTGCGCCGTCACAGTGTTGCTGGGGTACTGTGGGGGTTAAGCACTTGCAAAAACAATCGGCCCCCGTCAGCGTTTACCAGCGTGGCCGACCCCACAACCCCGTACCGTGCCGCCAACTCTGAGTGAAGAGTCAACATTACCTCACCCGACGGTCGGTGGGAGGGGTCAGTGGAGGGCGTTGTTACCGGCACCAGCATCTCCGCGAGGGGCCCAATGGTGACACCCGACACCAGGATGGCGGCCACGGGTTCGAAGCAGTGGTGATCCGGCTCCCGTCCCAGGAACAGAATCCGCTCCCCACTGCCCTCGACGGTGGCGCATCGCTGGCGGGGCTACATGTTGAGCCCCAGCTTTTCCAGGAGGTTGGTACCTGCATTACACTCGTGACACAACATGCTCGACAACATAGAATTCTTGGTCACACACCTGGTGTCCGAGGCGGACCTCCAGGGTGACCCTCCCCAGCAGTCCCATCCCAGCTCCACTCGCAGTGTGCAGTGCGCTATCCGGGGCCTGTAGGCAGCCAACGTCAATTACGACCGTGTTGCAGTGTGCTGCGTTCATGAGCGAGGCTACCGCCCCCGTGTCCAACAGAATCCGGGTACGCCACCCGTTCACCCGCCTTCCACCAGCAACGTGCCCCCCGTGATTCTTGCCACTAGCTCCCATAGCCAGTCGCCCGCAGTCGCCGTGTCCTTGGGTGTTGTTGTCGGGATCTGCGTGGGGGTCACTCGCTCACCATTATTATTGTCTATTTGATTGGCTAAAGGATTTCGTCTATAATTAGCAGAATTGGATATGTACGGTGAGAAATAAATAAATAAAACATACATCTATGCAAGCGCCATATAAAGGTAAAGATTATTATTGTAACAAGGTGAATGCTATGGATCTTATTTCGTCTCATGCTCTCGGATACAGATCTACCCAACCTGCAATACCACCGATGCTGGCCGCTCCCACTATGCATCATACAAAAAGTCTACCCACACCTCCACATCCACAAACTGCTGGGGTTCATCTCATGCTCTCTCAAGACTCCGAACTCTCCAGCTTCTTGCTGCCTCCATCGACGACTAGGAGGTTAAACCCTGGAGTTGAGTTTTCATTTCCACATTCTTGTAATAAGACCCGTGATTAAGGTGAATTGCTCAATGTTACACATCTACCTGGTTTCCATTTGACTCTGTATTGCCTAAAAAGTCCATCCACACCACCACATCCACAAACTGCTGCGAGTGGCATCGCTCTGCCTCACTCAGAATTCTCCTCCTTTATGCTGCCTCCATCAATGTGAAGGTCGGATTTTGGAGTTATTCATCCTCACATTTAAAATCCCTTGTTCATATTTCACCTTCACTCC
This sequence comes from Petromyzon marinus, assembly GCF_048934315.1. Classification (NCBI taxonomy): domain Eukaryota; kingdom Metazoa; phylum Chordata; class Hyperoartia; order Petromyzontiformes; family Petromyzontidae; genus Petromyzon; species Petromyzon marinus. The sequence continues at coordinate 3,929,285 of NC_133737.1, forward strand.
TGGTCACATTTCAGATCTGGATTTTTTCTGGCTCTTGTTTCATGAGGGATGGTCTCATTGCAGCACTTTGGCTTTCACACGTCAATTTCAAACTATGCTCCTTGTGAATCTTCTGATGCCTGTTTCGGTTCTTTAAGTTTCTGTACACAGTGCACTTGAAGGGCTTCTCTCATGCGTGTGTTCTCTGGTGCCACTTCAAGTTTTCAGTGTTATCCGTGCTGTACGAAACACTGCTCGCACTGGTACTTTATAGCACTCAGTTGGGTGGAGGATTTCTCCTCCATGCGATTTATTATGCAGATAAACATACATATTACTCACAATATACACACCCATTACAATGACAAGGATTCCCTGTATATCCATAAAAGACTGTTGGGGCAAGTGCTGTTAGCAAGCACCTTTGGAGCCCTGCACAGCGCACGAGGGGGTTGGTGGCCATCGTCATGTCCGGGCGACTTTGTCTCCCAGGATCCGATGTTTACACATCATACCAGCTTCTCATTTTAGGCCGAGTCTACCTAGGGAAGGCCCAGGAACAGTTCAGATGAACATCACTGGTGTCGGTCGTGAGTGGGAATTGAACTCATGTCGATGGGTTTGTAGCACAGCATGCGAACCCTACGACAACAGCGCCCTACACACCAGCTTTGGATCATCATCGCAAGTAAGTACATTATCTACACTTTGTCTAGGAATTTTTATATGGGGCTTTTACATGTTTATTCGTATTTTTGTTAATTTGGCATCCAATAAAGTTCTTATGTAAAATTGTGATGCGTCTCTTTTTGCTTACTGTGAACCTAATACCATTATTTTGGTAAGAATTTAGTATTGAATATCCCAGTTTTGGCTTTGGTGGCACGTTCCAAGAACGTAACCCTTGTGATATGCAAATGTCTCCTGTAGGCTTAAAAACAGATAAGTGTTCATCAAATTATAATTCAACTTATCCAACAGTCATATGGACAACATTGAATAGTTGCATTTAAACCCACTGCATAATATTACATCGTATTTATTGCAAACTAATCTCCGACTGGATGATGCCTACACCTGCAGCCACTCAGAATGAGGTAAGTCAAGTGGTAGCACGTTTTATATTTGTTAAGGAGGCTCACAGTTCAAATCTGTCAAGCAGTCCTAATGATTACTTCAGTAACATTAACGAAAAATATGCATAATCTACTTAACAATTGATGATCAACATTTTCTGGCATCAAAGTCAAAACATGCCAAATTCGAAACATTTGCCACTTTACCCCCACTGGGATTACACATTCAATCATCGCTCCACCCTACTGGCATACTCATGTCCACTTGTAGGTCGGTACTGAGTTACCATTTACCACACATGGACAGCTGCCACTTGGGAGTGCCCTTCATGTCTTTGAGATGGGATATGACACAAACTGATTTGAGTTGCTGAAGCAATTAAGTAAGCAGCATGTAAATGGAAAAGCGTTTTACAATTACAAGGTGAATGCTATGGAGCTGTATTGTCTTACGCTCCTGGATACAGATCTACCTCTACATCCACAAACTGCCCGATTTCTCATAGAGAGTTCAGGAGTTGGAAAGTTTGATAACATGAAATACCAAGGCAGGTGTTTTGTTTTAGTGGAAGACATGCAAGGCCACACCCCTTCATGACACACTCCAGTGAGTAGCCATTACCAGATCATTCACATGGTTGTCCAGTTGGCAACGATATCTTGAAAACCTCCCAATGTAACTGCACCTCATGTGAATTCTTCTTTTAGCGCCATTGAAAGAGTCTCTAACAACATGAGCAATGATCAGTTTAACACGTAGGCTTTCGCGACCAATATTATTCATAATAAAGGTTTTTGAGTTCTGTAAATGTTGTGGATTCACTCTTCAACACACCCGTGGGCTAAAGTAGTGAATTATTTGTCTTTTTATATTCTAAGAATATAAAAGAATATGAATTACTGCAGTCACGAAAGCTTTAAATCAAAATTTATTTGTCTTTTGTCAACGTGACACTTTTTTTGCTGATTGGCCGTGTCGGGTGGTGGAGGGTTACGACACATTTATAAATAACGCGATCTAACTCAAAAACCTTTATTATGAATGAGCAATGATGATGTTAAGTAACATAATGTACGGGCTATAGAGCATACTTGTCATACCTCAACTTGAACAGCAAATGGGCACGTCTCCTGATCCGGAAGCTGTAGTCGGTCCTGGTTGACTAATAACGCCTTGATATCTGTTGAATGCGGATTCCAGGATGTCTGCTCGGCTGGATCTGGCTCCAGTCATCACGACGGGTAGACAGTCCTCTACTCAGCACAGGATAAGGCCAAAGAGGAAGAGGCTCTTGTTCTGAAAAATATAACTACAGTTGCGTGGGAACGTGATTGTGAGAAGTGTAATGCAGAGACTGTTGCGAGTACCTTTAAAGGTGGGTGCGGTGCACAAGGGGTGCCAATAGCATTCCAAGCACTGTGCACGCACACATAACACAAACTCACTCGCAAGCAATATATATACACATATACAGTGAGGGAAAAAAAGTATTTGATCCCCTGCTGATTTTGTACGTTTGCCCACTGACAAAGAAATGATCAGTCTATAATTTTAATGGTAGGTTTATTTGAACAGTGAAAGACAGAATAACAACAACAAAATCCAGAAAAACACGTGTCAAAAATGTTATAAATTGATTTGCATTTTAATGAGGGAAATAAGTATTTGACCCCCTCTCAATCAGAAAGATTTCTGGCTCCCAGGTGTCTTTTATACAGGTAACGAGCTGAGATTAGGAGCACACCCTTAAAGGGAGTGCTCCTAATCTCAGCTTGTTACCTGTATAAAAGACTGTGATGCCGCCGCCACGGAGCCGATCGGCGGGTGGCCCACCTGCGATCTCGCCGCTCCGAGCGGCGAGGCCGACATTGCTCCACCCCACCACCTCCCCACCCCCCCCCCCCCCCACCGGAACACACACGCACGCACTCCCCCCCACCATTAGAGCGCGTGGGGAGACACCCTGGCCGACAGGTTTTCACCCAGAAGCCCTCGTAAAGGGATAATCTTCACGGTTTCCTGCAGCCAGGGAATTGGACGGTCTCCCCCGACGCTAACACCCACCGCGGCGCCGTGACTTTGGTTGTAATTACATGGTCACCACGGGGCTGCCGAGCCACCGCGGGTAGACAGCACACACAACACACACGGGTCAGCAGGCAGGTAGGAGGGCAGAGCCACGAGCGGCGGGAAAGCAGGGTCGCCCTCTGGCTGGAGGGTCGCTGAGCAGGTAAATTTAGATGCGGACGTCGCTGAAAGCAACGGCCCGGGGGATGCTGGGATACAGATGGGCCTACCGATTGGCGGGTGATCCCAGCGAGCTGATTGGCCCGCGAGTCGGCACCAGGTAGCCCCTTTGATGTAGAAAGAATAAAGCGGGTCAGGGCGAAGGAAAAAGGCTCTCTGGCTACTCGAGCCGACCCCAGGTCCGTCAACTCCCGAGTCCAGCCGCGCGAACGTCCGTGGGACGTATCGACGCGCCGCGAGGACCAGACGGCAGTGACGACGAACCGTGAGTAAGAGAGAGAGAGAGGGAGTTGGGACTTAGCTTAAGAGCAAAACAGGAGAGGGTAAAGGGGAGGACAGGTAGAGTGTAGTGCCGACTATCGAGAGATAGATTGGTCCTGCCCCGCTGATCCCGACTGACTCGGTTAAATAAGGGCTCGCCGGCGCGGTGGAATAAATCGTCGGCGGTTACATAACGGACTGGTGTGGTTTTTGCGGAAGCGTGGGTGCGCTTACTGTCGCGGTGGTCGTTACATAACAGACTGGTGTGGTTTTTGCGCGGGTGTGGAAAGAGAGTGGAAGCGTGGGTGAGCTTGCTGTTTGCGGCGGTCGCCGCGTGTGTGGAGCGGCGCCGCGTGGAGTGTGTGCGCTACCAACCGTCGGCTGGGGACTCCCACGTTGCGAGCGGATACCCATCTCGCACGCATGCCCATCGCATAGCCCTTTAAACCCGTTTAATCCAATCCCCCCCAATCGTCGGAGTGAGCACGAACGACGTCGCTTACCCTCCGACCTTTAACCCCCCGGTTACCCGCGTGTGATTGGTGCGTGGGACTGCGCGGGCGGGGAGCGTCGCGTTTGGGTGCCGGCGAAGCGCTAGCGGGTCCCAGGGAGGTCGAGGGTGATGCCCCACCGGCAGGAGACCCGGACTCGGGGGGGGGACGGCACAGGGGGGGGAACAGGAGCGCGACGACCTTTCCCCACCCGGGGAGGAGTGCGGCGGCGGCAGCTCCCACACTAGTGGAGAGTCTGGGAGCGTCGGGACTTCGCGGACAGGGTCGCAGGCAGGGGAGGTCCCGGGGGCCGGCGACCCTAACATTATGGTGTCAGAAGCGGTACGAACCCCCGCGTTACCCCACGCGAAAATAAGGCATATATTCACTGGCCGGGGTACACCTTCGTGGAGAGCATTTGCCCGCAACGTCCTAGGGGCTAAGGAAATTAATGGGTGGACGGACGCGCAGACGCTACGTCAACTTAATATGAATCTGGATGGGCGGGCAGCCGATTTTGTGGAAGCCCTACCCGCAAGCGCGCAGACACAGCTAGAGGAGCTGATGCGCCGACTTGATCTGCGCTTCGGTACGCGCGATGAGGAGGAGGCAAAAGCGGCCTTAGAGGCACGCCGTCGCCAACCCGGCGAGGACCTGCGCGATTATGCCGAGGATGTGCGTGAGCTAACAAAGATCGCACGCCCGAGGCACACCACGGAAGCGATTGAGGAGCTGGCCACAGAGAAAATCCAGCGATACTTAATGCGCACGGCGTGGTGGCAGCCAGACGTGAACTGTACGCGCCTCTCCTTTGATGCCCTTGTCGAGCGCGCGCGCAAATGTGAAAGAATTTCTAGCGAACGCGCACAGCTCCGAGGACTGGGACGGGAGCGCACCATCGCAAGTCTGTCCACCGAGGAGGAAGAGGAGGAACAGGAGCTCACCAGGATGGTAGGGGGTCGGGAAAGGGGGCCTCCGGTATCCCGCGAGACCACCCCGGGATGGGTAGCGGGGATACAGGCGGGCATCGGGGGGATCGACAACAACGTAACCCAAGTACGGGCACATGTGACTACGCTGCAGACTACGGTAGAGACGATTCAGACCGAGTTGGGAGGGCTAGCTGGGAGGGTAGCCCGACTAGAAGCAGAGTCTGGGCAGCGGCGCACGGGGGGGAGAGGGAGCGGGCAGGGTGCCCACTATGGAGCCGCCACCCCCCCCCGGGCGTGTTATATGTGCGGCCGTCAGGGGCATCTCATGAGAGACTGCCCACAGATCGCCCGTGCTAGATATACCGAAGGGTTAAACGCCAACGCCCCCTAGAGAGTGGACCACCTAGGGGTGCAATCACCGAGGTCCCGAAACAAAACGACGATAATAATAATGGTAAGCAAGTGACACCCACACAGGTCACGGCCACAACACCCAAGGACGCGGTGAGGACGGGCGACTGGCTACGGGAGCTGGTGGCAGGAATCACGGGGGCCACGTCACTGGTGGAAGGACAGGTGAACGGGCAGCGCACCCGGATCCTACTGGACACGGGGGCCGTAGCCTCACTCGTGAGCGCCGCGCACTGCAGCGTGCTCGGGGTTGACGTGAGCCGCCTGCCGGCCCCGGATTGCGCGCTGCACACAGCGAGCGGAGCCGGGATGGGGTTGCTGGGAAGGATCTCCCTCGAGGTCCGTCTCGGAAACCAGGTGTGCACTCAGGAGTTCTACGTCTCGAGTGTGCTGTGCCACGAGTGTATCGCAGGTACCGACCTCCTGGAAAAGCTGGGGCTCAACGTGCAGCCCCGACAGCGGTGCGCCACCGTGGAAGGCAGCGGGGAACGGATTCCATTCCTGGGACGGGAGCCGAATCGCCCCCGCTTCACACCTGTGGCCGCTACCCTGACGACGGCCGTCACCATCGGGCCGCTCGCCGAGATGCTGGTACCTGTGGCGACACCCTCCACCGACCCCGCGCACCGACCATCGGGGGAGGTAATGCTAACTCCTCACCCGGAGTTGGCAAAACGATACGGGGTTGTGGGGTCAGCCACGTTGGTAAACGCCGATGGGGGCCGATTGTTCATGCGTGTGTTTAACCCCCACGGCACCCCAGCAATACTATGACGGCGCACCACAGTAGCCACCGTGCACCCCCTACACGCGCGCCACTCCAGCGACTCGGTATTCGCACTCTGGGCGGAGGACCCCGGTCGCCCCGAGGACCAACAAGACCTGGCCTGGCGAGTCGGCCCGACTCCCCACGCCGAGGTCGTCCCCCTTCTTGACGCGGTACACGTACCTTGGGCAGATTTACCCAAGGGAGAGGCCGATCATCTACGCGGGTAACTGCGGGAGTACGCCGACGTGTTCAGCGAACACGATTCAGACGTGGGTCGCACAGATCTCGTTAAGCACCAAATCGACACCGGGGCCGCCCGACCCATAAAACTCCCCGCGTACCGCGTGGGCGCACCCGAACGCGCCCAGATCAAAGAGGCGGTCAGGGACATGCTCCGCGATAACATAATTCAGCCCTCGGCGAGCCCCTGGTCTGCCCCGGTGGTGCTAGTAACAAAAAAGGACGGGTCAACCCGGTTTTGCGTCGATTACCGCAAACTAAACGCAGTCACCCTCGGCGACGCCTTCCCCATACCGCGCATCGACGACACCTTTGACAGCCTCGCCGGAGCGCGGTATTTTTCCACCCTCGATCTCGCGTCCGGGTACTGGCAGGTGGAGATGACGGAGGAGGATCGGCCAAAAACCGCATTCACCACCCCGATGGGGCTATTCGAGTTTCGAGTACTCCCGTTCGGGCTCACCAACGCGCCCGCGACGTTCCAGCGGCTGATGGAGTTGGTGATGCGGGGCTTGCAGTGGGAGCAATGCCTGATTTACCTGGATGATGTGATCGTGTTCAGTAGATCTCTGTCTGAGCACTGGTCCAGGTTACGGGAGGTGTTCCAGCGACTGCGAGCGGCTCATCTCAAGCTCAAGCCGCGTAAGTGTTACATCGCACAGCGCGAGGTGGGGTACCTCGGACATCGCGTCAGCGAGGCGGGGGTGCGCACCGATCCGGACAAGGTACGCGCCGTAGTGGATTGGCCACAGCCAAGAAACCTGTCGGAGATAAGGTCATTCTTGGGGCTCGCCACCTATTACCGTCGATTTGTAAAGGGATTCAGCGAGATTGCACGCCCCCTCACCCAACTCACTTCCCCCAAGAACCCCTATCAGTGGACGGAGGCCTGCCAGACGGCCTTCACCACCCTCAAAGACCACCTCACACACACCCCCACACTGGCTTTCCCCGATTTTACCACCGACTTTATTTTGGACACCGACGCCTGCAGCAGCGGGCTGGGTGCGGTGTTGTCGCAGGTGCAGGAAGGGGTGGAACGGGTGATTGCGTACGCCAGCCGGACCCTGAGCGGGGCCGAGCTGAACTACTGTGTGACCCGTCAGGAATTGTACGCTGTGATCTTCGCGTGTAAACAGTTTCGGCCGTATTTATACGGCAGGAAATGTCGAGTGCGCACGGACCATTATGCTCTGCAGTTCCTCCTCACCTTCAAGGAACCGCGGGGGCAGATGGCCCGATGGCTGGCGCAGCTGCAGGAGTACAACCTGCAGATCGAATACCGGGCGGGGCGGACGCATGCAAACGCGGACGCATTATCACGGCGACCCGCGGTGTGTGCCGAGACGAGGGCGGAGGAGGCCTGCCCGTGCTTCACGGGGGGACGTTGCCGACAGGCAACGGACCCCCGGGAACCCGCTGAACCTAACCCCCCCCCGGCGAGAGAGAGTGCGGTATGCGCCACAGAGACCCCCACAGGTGGAGGCGCGGACCCAGTCGGCCGCCCGGCGAGCGCAGGGCCCACGACTCGGGACCCCGTGGACCACCCCGCCCCGATCGGACGGATCCAGGAGGACGTCGGCTGCGCCTTCCCGGGCCTGAGCGACGAGCAGCTGAGGCAGACCCAGCAGCGGGATCCGGATCTGGCGGCGGTGGAAGCGGCCCTGCGGGAGGGGAAAAGCACCCTACCAGGGCCCTGGAGCGGTTTGTATGCCCGGTTGTGTGTGCAGAACGGGGTGGTACGGGAGTTAACCGAGGCCGGCCAGCCGGGGTGCATCTGTGTTCCCGCCCAGGTGCGACCCCAGCTGCTACGGCTGGTACACGACCACCCGCTCGGGGGCCATGACGGGGAACGGCGCACTCGGGAGACTCTGCGTCGCCAGTATCTCTGGCCCAAATTGACGCAAGATGTGGCCGCCTGGGTACAGGGCTGCCGCGCTTGTCAGCAGTGCGGGCCGAAACCGGCACGATACCAAGTACCCCTAAGGCCGTTCCGCGTCAGTCGGACTAACCAGCTGGTCGGCATCGATCTCCAGGGGCCATTCCCACGATCCCACCAGGGCAACCGCTATATCCTCGTAGCGGTGGAATACTTCACCCGCTACCCCGTGGCGGTGGCCATCCCCGATAAAACGGCCCTGGTAGTAGCCCGGGCGTTCGTGGAGCACTATGTACTTAAGCACGGGATCCCGGAGCGAGTCCTTACCGACCAGGGTAGCGAGTTCGAGGCCGAGTTGTTTCAGGCGCTGTGCCGGGAGTTCGGGATCCAGAAAGACCGAACCACGGCGTACCACCCCCAGGCGAACGGTATGGTTGAACGTATGAATCAGACTCTGGCCGGAAAGCTCAAGCGTATGGCGGCCGCAAACCAACGGGATTGGGACGAACACCTCCCCTACGCCCTGTTCGCCTACGCCACCACGGTGCACACATCGACGGGACAACCCCCGTTCCTAATGATGTTTGGTCGTGAGTCTCGTCTACCCGCAGACTTGCTGTTCGGCATTCCTCCACCCCAAACGGAGGAAGGGAGTCGCCCCGTGGAACATCTGATGGAGACCCTACGAGGGGTCCGGGACCGGGCCTACCCGCAAGGGGAGGCCGCGCATCGGCGACAGGAACAGAGCACCCGACCCCGCGTGGAGCCCCCCCTTTTCTTGACAGGTACCAAGGTGTGGCTACACACCCCTCGCGTCGGGGCCGGACAGGTGGGGAAGCTGACCACCTACTGGCGGGGACCCTGGACCGTGGTACGGCAGATCTCTCCTTGGACGGTACTAATCCAGGGTGGAGAGAGGGGCCGAGAAACGGTGGTTAACGTCCGCCGCTTAAAACCATGGAGGGCAGCCCCGGCGGGGGAGAACCTCGCTGCCCGAGTACCGCGAAATCCCGGTGCCCCTGCGCCACCCGTGCTCGGGGGCCTCGCGCACTACATGGGCCCCGCCGTGCCCCCAGCCCCGAGGCGTCCCGGCCCCGCCAGAGGACGGCGGGGACGCCGCCCCTTAAACCCCGCTGCCGCGGAGTTTGTCCCCCAGCCCCCAGGTGCCGAGGGATCGGAGGAGCCACTGGAGTGGAGAAGGAGACCGCTGCAGGAAACCCCGAGGACGGAGCCACCTCCCCCGAGGCCAGCCACGAGATCCGGGCGGATCCCCCGGACCCCGCAGCGCTACCTCGTGGGCGCGGCCCAGGCGAGGTGCTCCAGTCAACCCGGGACGGGGACTGGCACCTCGGGGGGCTATGTGATGCCGCCGCCAAGGAGCCGATCGGCGGGTGGCCCACCTGCGATCTCGCCGCTCCGAGCGGCGAGGCCGACATTGCTCCACCCCACCACCTCCCCACCCCCCCCCCCCCCACCGGAACACACACGCACGCACTCCCCCCCACCATTAGAGCGCGTGGGGAGACACCCTGGCCGACAGGTTTTCACCCAGAAGCCCTCGTAAAGGGATAATCTTCACGGTTTCCTGCAGCCAGGGAATTGGACGGTCTCCCCCGACGCTAACACCCACCGCGGCGCCGTGACTTTGGTTGTAATTACATGGTCACGACGGGGCTGCCGAGCCACCGCGGGTAGACAGCACACACAACACACACGGGTCAGCAGGCAGGTAGGAGGGCAGAGCCACGAGCGGCGGGAAAGCAGGGTCGCCCTCTGGCTGGAGGGTCGCTGAGCAGGTAAATTTAGATGCGGACGTCGCTGAAAGCAACGGCCCGGGGGATGCTGGGATACAGATGGGCCTACCGATTGGCGGGTGATCCCAGCAAGCTGATTGGCCCGCGAGTCGGCACCAGGTAGCCCCTTTGATGTAGAAAGAATAAAGCGGGTCAGGGCGAAGGAAAAAGGCTCTCTGGCTACTCGAGCCGACCCCAGGTCCGTCAACTCCCGAGTCCAGCCGCGCGAACGTCCGTGGGACGTATCGACGCGCCGCGAGGACCAGACGGCAGTGACGACGAACCGTGAGTAAGAGAGAGAGAGAGGGAGTTGGGACTTAGCTTAAGAGCAAAACAGGAGAGGGTAAAGGGGAGGACAGGTAGAGTGTAGTGCCGACTATCGAGAGATAGATTGGTCCTGCCCCGCTGATCCCGACTGACTCGGTTAAATAAGGGCTCGCCGACGCGGTGGAATAAATCGTCGGCGGTTACATAACGGACTGGTGTGGTTTTTGCGGAAGCGTGGGTGCGCTTACTGTCGCGGTGGTCGTTACATAACAGACTGGTGTGGTTTTTGCGCGGGTGTGGAAAGAGAGTGGAAGCGTGGGTGAGCTTGCTGTTTGCGGCGGTCGCCGCGTGTGTGGAGCGGCGCCGCGTGGAGTGTGTGCGCTACCAACCGTCGGCTGGGGACTCCCACGTTGCGAGCGGATACCCATCTCGCACGCATGCCCATCGCATAGCCCTTTAAACCCGTTTAATCCAATCCCCCCCAATCGTCGGAGTGAGCACGAACGACGTCGCTTACCCTCCGACCTTTAACCCCCCGGTTACCCGCGTGTGATTGGTGCGTGGGACTGCGCGGGCGGGGAGCGTCGCGTTTGGGTGCCGGCGAAGCGCTAGCGGGTCCCAGGGAGGTCGAGGGTGATGCCCCACCGGCAGGAGACCCGGACTCGGGGGGGGACGGCACAGGGGGGGGAACAGGAGCGCGACGACCTTTCCCCGCCCGGGGAGGAGTGCGGCGGCGGCAGCTCCCACACTAGTGGAGAGTCTGGGAGCGTCGGGACTTCGCGGACAGGGTCGCAGGCAGGGGAGGTCCCGGGGGCCGGCGACCCTAACAAGACACCCTTCCACAGAAGCATTCAATCAATCAGATTCCAAACTCTCCACCATGGCCAAGACCAAAGAGCTCTCCAAAGATGTCAGGGACAAGATTGTAGACCTACACAAGGCTGGAATGGGCTACAAGACCATTGCCAAGCAGCTTGGTGAGAAGGTGACAACAGTTAGTGCGATTATTCGCAAATGGAAGAAACACAAAAGAACTGTCAATCTCCCTCGGCCTGGGGCTCCATGCAAGATCTCACCTCGTGGAGTTGCAATGATCATGAGAAGGAATCACTCCATAACTACACGGGAGGATCTTGTCAATGATCTAAAGGCAGCTGTGACCATAGTCACCAAGAAAACAATTAGTAACACACTACGCCGTGAAGGACTGAAATCCTGTAGCGCCCGCAAAGGGCCCCCTGCTCAAGAAAGCACATATACATGCCCGTCTGAAGTCTGCCAATGAACATCTGAATGATTCAGAGGACAACTGGGTGAAAGTGTTGTGGTCAGATGAGACCAAAATGGAGCTCTTTGGCATCAACTCAACTCGCCGTGTTTGGAGGAAGAGGAATGCTGCCTATGACCCCAAGAACACCATCCCCACCATCAAACATGGAGGTGGAAACATTATGCTTTGGGGGTGTTTTTCTGCTAAGGGGACAGGACAACTTCATCGCATCAAATGGACGATGGACGGGGCCATGTACCGTCATATCTTGGGTGAGAACCTCCTTCCCTCAGCCATTGAAAATGGGTCGTGGATGGGTATTCCAGCATGACAATGACCCAAAACACACGGCCAAGGCAACAAAGGAGTGGCTCAAGAAGAAGCACATTAAGGTCCTGGAGTGGCCTAGCCAGTCTCCAGACCTTAATTCCATAGAAAATCTGTGGAGGGATCTGAAGGTTCGAGTTGCCAAACGTCAGCCTCGAAACCTTAATGACTTGAAGAAGATCTGCAAAGAGGAGTGGGACAAAATCCCTCCTGAGATGTGTGCAAACCTGGTGGCCAACTACAAGAAACGTCTGACCTCTGTGATTGCCAACAAGGGTTTTGCCACCAAGTACTAAGTCATGTTTTGCAGAGGGGTCAAATACTTATTTCCCTCATTAAAATGCAAATGAATTTATAACATTTTTGGCATGCGTTTTTCTGGATTTTGTTGTTGTTATTCTGTCTCTCACTGTTTAAATAAACCTACCATTACAATTATTGAGTGATCATTTCTTTGTCAGTGGGCAAACGTACAAAATCAGCAGGGGATCAAATACTTTTTTCCCTCACTGTACACACACAATGCGCTCACAAATACACGTGTACATTATACAAACTCTTTAACATTTAGGTGGTAAAGTAGAGCAGTGATAACTCTCGCACTTCACAGCAATAAGGATCCTGGGTTCGATGCCTAACTCGGTCTTTTCTGTTTGGGTTTGTCATTTCTTCTCCTGTTCTGCATTGGTGTTACACTGGGTTGTCCGTTTTTCTTCCAAACCTAACCTCATTAAATATAGTGTGTGTTTGCCAAACAGTCCAATTCAGCACCCTCGTTGCAGCTAGATTAAAAATTAGACCGGAAAACCCTCTCACACACAGCACAGAATTTATATTTTTCCAATTAATGCCCACTGAGCTATATAGCTATTTTTCAAAAGCAACCTAACCATAAATGATAGTGCAACCAAGTCGCTCATTACATGGACATTTATAGCTGCTAAATGTTTCTAAATGTGGAGCGGAAAAACTGTAGGACCCAGAGAAAAAGTCAGCGCGACCTCATGGAGAACATGCAAACTCCAAATATTCAGGCGCCAGGGTCGGGTTTGAAGCCACGACCTCGTGTTTCCCAGACGAGGTAGTGAACATCTCGCCACGCAGCATAATATATACATAAACACATGACAATGAACACACTCCCTCACTGTATACACTCCACACACGTTACTCAAGCACTCGCCCAGAAGGCGCTGTAGCCGGATAAAATGATGCCGTGACAGAATGAATGATTTATTGGGTTAATCTTTAGGACCATATATGCAGTAATTGGGCGTGGTTTGCCCATATAAGGAATACTGGAACAGGAATTGACATTTTTAACGATCCAATGCTCGATTAAACGGGAATCGACCATTTTTTTCCAATACAAAGCTTGGCTCATGCTCAAACAGACACAGGTATTCAAAATATCACAGCTTTATCCGTGTTTGATTGGATATTTTTAATACCTGTGTAGTGTGTTTCAGAGGGACGCACACACTATAACTTGGAGGCAACACGTTTAATAAACAGCTCCGTAACACACCGGGTTCTCTAACTAGGTGTGGCTATCGATCACTATTTGCGTGTGAGCTTAAGCTGTCCGAATGGGTCAGTAGCACACATGCTACCTGACCCACGGATCCCAGCTAAACTACACAACGAACGAGGAGCGGGCAGCGAAGAGAGAAGTCATTTCCAGTTGATGCCCATTACGAGCCCCGAATCCCCTCGGCGCTCCCCCTTTATTTTCCAAGCATCGGCCTCGCTCCGCCCTCAGCCCCGTTCCTGGCCCCGCCCCCTGCTGCATCAAGCCCGGGCTCCCAGCCTCTGGTCACGTGTCCCTTAAAAGCCTCCAATGGAGGCTCCCGACGCTCAACGGGACTCCAGAACCCGAGGCTGGCGCAACAGCACAGTGACCCTTATTTGTGTCACTACACTACCCCCCCCCCCCCCCCCCATTTATAAAGATCCAGCCGACCCGGCTGAGAAACCCCCGAAATTCCAAAGGGGAGAGGAGAAAAATTTTCCAAAAAAAAACTCCTCAAAGATACCCACAAACCAATCCGGCTGTTAAATACCCGAACTTCAAAGGGAGAAGAGAGAGAGAGGAGAAAAAAATCTCAATGCTTCACGCAGCCAATCCGGCTGATCATTGGTTCTGAGTTGCCAACGTGTGTGGCCCCCAATTTAAAACCTGAACAATAACAGTGAACGACGTTCAAAGAAACAAGCAACAATTAACAATAAACAACCCGCGGTGGGAAATGTAACTCCAACACCATACACCTTGTTCGCGAGGGGAAGAGAAGTAAAGGTTGAACCCGGCGTGGCACGGGCCGAACCGCCCTCCTGGCAGCCAGCACCCTCCCCACGAGGGCAGGAAGAATCTGGTTCCGCCAACGGCCCCACCGGCTCATGCGTGAGACCACAACCCAGACAGTGTGCAGCGAATGTCCGGCGTGCAGGCGAGAGTCATTTAATCCATTCAGTTTTTGCACGTGACCTCATCGCCGGGCCCCCAGATGGGGTGAGGGAGGCCTTTCCGGGAGTCCCTGGGCTGAATGACACTGGCTCAAGGGCCCCGGCCCCTCCCGTGGAGATGAAGAAGAAGACGAGGCCTGCTCCACTGACCTTAGGCGCTGGGCCCCTGTGGGAATAGAGGCAGAAATCCCCTGAGGCACCACATCCCTGGACCCCTGCCCCAGCGCGTCCGGCGTACCCGACACACAGCCCTTGGGTAGTGGCAATGAAGGGGCGCCGTCCGGCGGACATAAGGGTTTCAGACGCGACGCATGCATGAACCAGCGCCTGCGACCGAACTGGATGTGGACACTCTGAGGGATTTTAACTCCACAACTTCCATGGGACCCCGCCAAGGTTTATATAGTTTAGGGGACGTCCCCACCGGGACCTGGGGGCAATCGAGCCATGCCCTATCCCCTATTGGCCATTTGGTCCCTGTCTCTCAGAGCCCAGACCGGCACTCGTTCGCAGCTTGGCATATGGCGGAATACCCCCTGTAAGCTTCCCTAGCTTCAGCTAAGCGTTGGAGGGCCAGGCGCATGGGGGTGGGCATGGCCTTGCTTGCTAGACAGGGATTCAATTGACTATCAATTGGTGGATCCTGTTCCCTCCCATACATGACGAAAAACGGCGAATAGCCGGTGGAAGCATGAGGAGGCAATCGGTATGCAGCGAGAAGACCCGGGACTGGCAGGTCCCAGTCCGTCTGCTCCGCATTTACCTGCTGACACAGCATGGATGTCAGGGTCCTGTTGAGGCGTTCCACCATGCCGTCAGTTTGTGGGTGATAGAGCGAGGTACAGACCTTCTTTGTCCCCAACAGGGCACATACCTCTTTGAGCAGTGTAGATTACAATTTTTTGCCCTGATCTGTCAGAAGGTGTTCCGGGGCTCCCTTATTTAAGACATACCCGTGGAAATTTGTTGCAGCAAAATAATCGAAATAATCTAGATGTATGTTTACACATTGCACGACGTAAGCGTACAAGGGAGGCACATAACCGGTTCAGATATTCACTGCCACTGTTGATAGCCTTGAGAGTGAATTAAACTCTGTCCATAGAGCTAGTAATTGACTGTGATAACTACTGCACCACCACTCCCAACATTACACTTTCACACACACACAGAAACACAATCATACACTCAGGTCTAAAATAATAAGCTGAATACTATTCAAATGGGGTTACATTTGATAACATAATCAGACGACCAAGCATTACGCTAATTTGGGATAGGTTTGGTACTTTCCATTGTCCTGATAAAGTGAAGCCCTGCCCTATGATGTATACAACAATGCACGTGCTCCCCCATCACCTCCACATTCTGAATTATTCTCTGAATGAATCTCAGCACACGAGATTCCACCGCTCATGATTTAGTTAAAAGTGCATGCTGCACCACTGATGAACTTGCGAACTGAATGAGGCTCATCAATTAATGTAGCACCTTTCAATGTATATATATCATGGACATGTATGATGTATGGTGATTAACTGTGAATAACTCAATTAATAATAGATAACCATTATACTTTATAATATTACGTTAACTCCCCCACCTCTGGTCCTTGCACCTGATTTTACTCACAAGTGACGACATCACATTGACCCCCTCTAATTAATACCGAATCATAAGGATTTACTCCACAATTCTGGCTATCGCCTGATGAGGCTGGTTGTAATTACCGGCAAAACATCGTACTCAAATTGTAAATGTTGTTGCTGTTTACTCTACAACACACCGGTTAGTGCTTAACTACTCGTAACTAAATGGCATGTTTTGTTTACTTGACAAACCTTACTAATTGGCTGCGTTAATTGTGTGTTGACAGACTCTCTGTGTTGCATTGCACTACATTTCCAAATTTTACTAAGTTTTTTTTATTAAGTGTGTTTTCTCTCTCTGTGTGCCATTGTGTTGTCGCTCTAGTATTTCCTGCAGTCACGAAAGTTCCCAATCTCTCATTGACATGCTAATTTCTCTACCCCCCCCCCACTCTCTCTCTGCCCCGCTCTCTCTTTCTATTTCAGGCCTCGACACAGAGGCGTTGTTTATCCTGTGTGCCTAGACGCGGTGTCTTTCTGTTGTTTATGTGTGTCTCTCTCTCTGTGTGTCTCTGTGTTATCTTTCTCTGCTTATGTGTCTGTTTATGTGTCTCCGTGTCTGTTTTTTGTCTCTCTCTCAAATTTCTCAATCTTTGGAAGAACATAATCAACCAGGTAGGGTGTTGATGTGGTGCCGCCACAGCGGAGCAGCGCCGTCGGGGGCCGTACCCACCACCGTGACACCACCACCGGGGGATGACAACGCAGCCCCCCCCCCCACCCCGCACGAACGCACACACACCCCACGTAGAGCTGGCAGGGGAGGTCACCTGGCCGACAGGTTTTTATCCAGAAGCCCCTAATGGGATCAAGCTTCATGGTTTCCCGCGGCCGGGAAATTGGGCAATCTCCCCCCGTAGCTGACGTGCACCGTGGCGCTGTGACCTGATATTAAAATTACGTGGTCACGGCGGAGGCCGTAGAGCCACCGCGGATGAAATCACACACACACGGCACGGGGCGTGGGAACAGCGGTACGCCTTTGTCATAGGTAGAATTAGGGACCCCAATAACAACGAGACAGGAGCATTCCGACATCTGAATGGACAGGGCAGCCCGGGGCGTAGGAACAGCGGAACGCTTTTGTTACAGGTAAGATTACGGATCCGAATGTGAAAGAGACGAGAATAACTCGGCCTCTGAATGGACAGGGCAGGCATGGGTGCGGAAGCATGTGAATGCCTTTTGTTCTAGGTAAGGTCACGGATCCGAATATGAAATAGCACGGGTGGGCAAGCGCGAGAGCAACGGAATGCCTTTAGGGTGGATAAAAACGTGGAGGCTTAGGGTAGCGGGACCAGTGTTCTTCAAATCATCGCGGTCCACGGAGCAGGAGAGTCAGCCGTTCGAGACGTCCGTGTGACGAGCTCCAGCACAGCAAAGGCTCAACCCTCTATGGAGACGACCCACAGCCTCGTCCTTCTACAGCGTTCAGCGCAGCAGAGCGGAAGTAAGCGCGAGTGAAAGAGAAGTGAGCTTGAGTGATTTAATCGAGAGTGGAGAGCGGAGCGACAGGCAGAGTAAATTCAGTCTAGGATCCCAGGGGGAATAGGCTGGCATCCACTGACCCACACAATTAAGCGTAGCTTAACGGGTTACTCGCGGTAAATAAAATCACTAGTAGGGGGATAAACTGTGTCGTGTGGTCTTTGGGAGCGTGAAGAGGAGGGTAGAGCGTGATTGGTGTTCGCGTACCTGTACGATTGTTTACAGTAGTGTTTAGCGCCCGCGTGCCTACGCGACTATTTTCGGTGGTGTCCAGCGCTCGCGTACCTGTGCAATTGCTTACAATAGTGGTTAGTGCTCGCGTGCCTGTGTGACTGTGTTGCGGTCGCGCGCCTGCGCAATTGTCTATAGCGAGGTAGCGAGCTAAGCGCCTGGCGTGCGCGCATTCGCGCGGCTGTTTAAACGGCCCTTTAAATCGGAGCGAAGTGACCCCTTCAATCAGCAGCACGCGCACGGCAGACGCCTCTGGCCTCCCACCCCCGACCCCCCACTACCTCGCGTGTGATTGGTGCATGGGGCTCGGCAGGTGGTAGCGTCATGTTTGTTATTGCCTGAGCGCGTGGAGCGTGTGTGTGAGGGAATAACGCGCCGGCGCGCCGCATCTGTTTGTTCACGTACAGGACGGGGTTTTACTTTGCGAGCGCGCTCACCACGGCACGCCGCCACTGAACAGCGTAGCGCGTCGTAAGCGTAGAGCAGGCGGCCGCATCCAATTGAAACATGCCTACGTGGGCAGCCGCAAAGTCGGGGGCGCAAGGGGGCGAAGAATTGGGGGTTGGTAGCCCGGACCCCACAGAACAGCCGGGGGGTAGTGGGACGAATTTAACGGGGGAGTCGGGGAATAACGGCCCCGACAATTCGGTGATGGCGGGGGACGGTAGCCCCCACATTGACTGTTATGTTAGTCGACTCTCTGTGTTGTATTTCATTACATTTCTAAGTATACTAGGTTTGTTTTTATCTTTCATTCGTACCTGATAATTGCTTGTGTCGCAATCGAAACGTCGTATGCTATTATTTAATGTATTTGTCTTTCTACGTGACTTTACCGAAAGAACCAAAGAGCAAGTAGAACGTGTTATTTATATTTATGTAAAGTTGCGCATTTTGATGTGACGTCACATTTCTCAACCCTCCCCCCCCTCGTCACACATCGTCACAAATGTCTGACCCCCCTCCCCCCCCTAGATGTGTGACGTCATTCTTGGACGGTCCTGAAAGTTGCGCATTTTGATGTGACGTCACATTTCTCAAACCCCCCCCTCCCCACACATCGTCACAAATGTCTGACACCCCTACCCCCACTACGTGCGTGACGTCATTTATGGACGGCCCCTTGGTCACTGCCGATTTCCGTTCCAGTAAAAATCTTTATTTGGGCAAAGCTACGCCCAGTAACTGGTGAGTCTTTAACATAATTTATTCATTAATACCGTCGCGAGTTCATTGCGTCTGGTGCAGCAGCCAAGCCCCATCACCGGACATGGTCCATACTCATTAACATAATTTATTCAGTTATACCGTTGCTCGTTGGGGGATGGATTGTGTGTTGAACCCGTTAGTGACGTCATGTCACCTCCTACTGCCGCGTGACGTCACGATATACCAGGAAGCTTCTGCTCTGCGCGCGCGCTCACTGAGATCCGTGGTGAGAAGTTCACATCGTGGTGGTGGTTGTTGGCGTGGTTGTTGTTGTTGTTGTTTACCCAGGTAGAGCCTCGCTCCTTCTTTCTCTCTCGTAGGGATATCAATTGAGTAGCAGCGAGTATGGAATCGATGTCCAGGTTGGAACATTACAGCGCGGGGCCTAGCTATGCGGGGCCTTGCCTCCTGCCCTCGCCTGATTGCATTTGCTTTAATTCTCTGCTAAAGTTTAATTTGTCTTCACCTGGCTCACTACTTTGGCACTGTGTTTTCTTTTAAATATTTCTACAGTTTTTATTTTACCAGGCAGAGCCCACTTGAGCTACACCGCTCTTTTCCAGAAGCGACCTGACCACAACAAAGTGGCTTATCAACGTGTGGAAATGTCTGTCTGTCAAATACTCTAAACGCGTGGTGATGTTGACTCTAAATGTGGAGGGGAAAACCGGAGGGTCCGGAGGAAAATCCACGCGACCACGGGGAGAGAGACACGCAAACTCCAAATATACATCGTAATACAGGTTTGTTTGGGTTAGATTGCGTAAATATATAAATGTGTCGTGAAACCCGCCACCACCCGGACACAGCCAACTAGTAAGGGTTTGTCACGTTAACAGAGCGTGGCCAATTCGTCACGAGTACAGCACACCGGTTGTGCGTTGGAGAGCCAAGCCACAACATTTACAATCTGAGTACGACGTTTCGCCAGTAATTACAAACAGCTTCATCAGGTGACAGCCAAATGTTGTGGCTTGACTCTGTGGGACTATAAATCAGCTCGCTTGGTTTATAGCGCAGCACACGAACATTTGCACTACCGCTCCCCACTCTTGCACAAACATTGTTATCGAAAGTATAGTTTTTATTCAGTGATAACTAAGTTACCCGGCTTCGCACAGGTCTCAGTAATCAAATATTAAGAGTAATGCCTTGCAATGCTGGCTTTATTAGAATTATTGAATTCTGCCAATGAAGTCTGTAAATGTGTATATATTGTCACGGATTTTGTTTGTGTTATACAGTCGCAGCACTTTGTTTCTTTCATAATGAGGACAGCTTTTAAATTTGTTGCCCTTGTAGAGTGTCAGGATAAACAATGTTGGATGTTTTGCCATCTGGTGGGTTTAATCTATTTCGATTTAAAGCTTTCGTGACTGCAGGGATTCATCTTCTTGGTTATTTCGGTAAAGTCACGTAGAATGGAAATAAAATAATTTATTTTATTATGTTTTATTTTTATTATTTTATTTCCATTCTATGTGACGTTACCGAAAGAACCAATAAGGGTTTAATCTAATGAAGCTTCAATTGTGGAATACATGTCGACAGCAAATTGGTGGAAGAGCTCTTTGCATCTCAAGAAGAGATTGAAGCTGCCATTTCGCACCATGATCCTGAAGGCAAAGAAGACCATGGCGGAAAGCTTATTTTGTGTTGGCAAGCCTATTGCTGGGTCAGTTTGCCGAAGTAGGACATTGTAGCCATCATCACCTTGCCAGAAAATCATTAGACATTAAAGAGCATCATTGGATCGGTGTGTTTCATTTCTGTGGAGGGTATTTAGCCAGATGTCAGGATGAGTTGGTTGGTGCCAAAACATGTCATTTTGAAGCATGAGTACTATCTTCTATTGTTGTTTTGGAATTGGTGGCTTGCATTGGTATTGTTGGCAGGTATCAATACATGAATAGGCTCGGGATGGTCATTAATTGTAGGCAGCTGAACCATGGTACAGTTATATCTTGACTTAAAGCTTTCGTGACTGCAGGAATTAATATTCTTTGGGATGTGACATGCAATACCCCGGCATCTACAAACTAAGCTGTGTCTGCGGCAGTAGTTACATTGGGGAAACTAAGTGACATGTCTCGGACCGTGTTCGTGAACTTAAGGCATATCTGAAACACGGTAGGACCAATATCTCGGCCGTGGCTGATCATTGTTTTAATGCGGTGGGCTCATGCGAAATTGATTTCTCTAAGACAAAGGTACTTTGCAAACCCACTGGCTATCAACAAAGATTTGTTCATGAAGCCATCCATATATACAGACACACAATTTCAAGTGAGAAGATGGGTCCAAACGTAATCATTGGAAAGATGTTATCAACCAGTTTAAGTTTTAACTGGCTGTGATGTTCGCTGTTATTTTCAGCTCTCCGATTTTACATTAACAAGTAAAATTTGTCACACTAACACAGCCACCTTAGCGCGCTAACCTAGACGTGGCGGCGGCTCTGCGATCTTTCATTAACATGCTAATCTCTCACATTAACATAGCCACATCAGTGCGCTGGCCGTGGAGGCCGTTCACTGATCTTACATTAACATGCTGCATTGGCATTGCTGCTGCATTGGCGTTGTTGCCATGCCCTTGCTGCTGATACTGCTGATACACTTGGGCTACGCCCATCTCCCAACCTTTATAAACAGTTTGTCTTTAGAGGCGAACCCCTTTTCCTGATGACTGCTTGTGTTGCGATCGAAACGTCGGTTGTTTTTTGTTATTTTCTTTTAACCTATCTACATGACTTTACCGAAAGACCCAAAGAACATGGTACAGTTGCAGCATAGCCCTGGAGGGTCTCCTTTTCATGTCATTGCATTGCAGTAGCTGAACGAAGTAGACATGGAACCAATGGCAATTTATGGATCAGAAGTGTAAATGAAGTGAGGAACGTGTGGAAAAGAAATACTTTTCCTTTTGGCTGCAGGGTATGCACCTGGTGTTGTTTTTCTGTGTAGCTCATTGCTGTTGAGGAGTTGCATTTTCTGTAGGTGCAGCCATCACAGCACTGGCAACATGCCGTCTTGCTTCTTGGTGTTCAGGAGTGTCATATTATCAATAGGTGCAGCCATCGCAGCCATGGCAACATGCTCTTGCTTCTTAGTGTTCAGGATATTCATTAGCTGTAGGTGCAGCACAGGCAGCATGCTGTCTAACTTTGTGTTAAGGAGCTTCATTAGCTCTAGAAGCGCACGTTTTCTGCGAGGAACATTATTGGTGGAGGTCAAAGTTAATAAGCATAAAAAAGAGTAAGGGGCCGTCCATAAATGACTTCACGCACCTAGGGGGGAGGGTTTGAGAAATGGACGTCACATCAAAATGCGCAACTTTAAATAAATTTAGAATTGTTATAACAGCACTCCTACAACATCAGAGTGCAGCGCCACATTAAATACGCACTACAATGACAATAGTTTAAAGTGATTTGAAGCATGTTTTATTTTCAAAATGGAAATATGGTTTTGGGGGGGGGGGGGGGCAGAGCTTTGTGACGTCATATTTGAGGGGGGGTCTGACTTTTTGTGATGTCGTGTGATGAGGGGGGGGGGTCAAAAATCGTCCAAAATTGCGTGACGTCATGAGAGTGCCCCTTTAAATCGCAACCCACAGGCCGGATCAGAGACTGACACGGAACGATATAACTTGATCTGTAGCGTGTCCTCTGCAGCACGTGTCGTACAGACAACTGGAAGAGGACTCTCTTGAAGAGGGGTGGGGGGGGGGAGACGACAGGCATGTGAGTGAATGCTATATATATTTTTAAGGAAATGATAGTTGAGTGTGTAATCGTTGTAGGGATGTGAAGACATAGCCGCTAAGGAACGAATTGTTTTTGTTTGTAGTGCTTGATGTGGGTATTAATAGCATGTGTGTGGTGGTGTGTGTACATATAGAATTATTTTAACGCTTCTCCATGTATTTGCACGCTTTGTTTTCCTTACCAGGCGATGCAGACTTGATGTATTTAGTCGTAGCTGTGGTATAGCATCTCTATTGTGTAGAAGGAGGTCGGTAGTGTTGATACGAAGATGTAAATACCTTTTTTCATAAATATTGGAGTATGTTAGAGGTGAGCCGTGTGTTGCAGAGAGGACGGAAAAGGAGCCAGAAGTGGATGAATTTGGTGGCAAAAACAGGGCTGATAATAGGGAAGGATAACGTGGTAAATATGAGAACAAATATAGCAGTGCAGTAGAGACATGTTATGGTGCGTGCGTGGAATTGTAGTATATGAAATGTCATAATGTGTTTGCATGTGTGGCAAACCGGAAGTAGTGAGAATGCCCCGGGCTTTTTAACACATTGCAAGAGAAATAGAGGGGGCGAGGTGAGGAGCGGGGGGATGTGCAGGTAGTACACACTAATTCACCCGTGAGTACGCATGGAAAGTTTGTTGTGTTGGCGCAATTTGGTTCACCAAAATAGCTACACAAGTGCAAAGTCTGCTTTTTCTTTATAGATTTATACCATTTTTTGTCTTAGAATATTTTTTGTAAATGGTTTCTCCGTGTTTCAACCGTTTAGTTTATTTGGAGTACAGTACACTACTTATTTCAGTTGTGATGTTGTATATTTTAGTTAATGTTTACATAACGCCATGACTTAGGTAAGGCTTAAGTACTGAATTTCACACTTTTAGCTTTCACGCGGCAATTTCCAAGAACGTAACCTCCGTGATATGCAAGGGACTGCTGTATTTTCTGTCTATTGACTACAGCAGAGGTGTACGGATTTTTTTACAGAAACTAGATCTCTGCATTCTTGGTTTAATTAAGGCCTATAGTACCATAAAGAGGCTTGGGGCTTTGGGTTGTTATTTGCTTTCAAATCTATGCCTCTGCTCACATTATTTGAGGATTTGTATGATATTGGGCAGGACAACCTAAAGCTGCTTGATCAGGAGTCGGAGCCATTTCCTGTTCAACTTGGATTGTGACAGAAATTCACTCTGGCCCCATGCATTACATTACATAGCATCTACATCATGGGACCTCCTTTGTCAGTGCCAAAACATGAGAATAGTTTTTCCCCTTTTTTCTGGCAACAAAACAGGAGTAAAGATGTTAAAACACCAAACTGAAACCTTTTACAAGGAATCGTGTCTGCATTAACCACAATACTTTTGGTCAGAATGCAAACACAAAATGTACTCTGATAATATATGCATTAATCTTGATTTCAAGCTTTCGTGACTGCAGGAATCCATACTCTTTGGTTCTTTCGGTAAAGTCACGTAGGTAGAAATAAAATAAAAGAAATCGCGACGTTTCGAACGCAACACAAGCGCCCGTCTTCAGGTGAAAATCGCGACAGCTGCGATGTCTGCTGCGAGCAGCACGATGTCTGCTCCCTTGTGAAGAGAAGCTGTTACCAGCAAGAGTTTATATAAGTTTTGAGAACAAAGGCAGCCGAATTAGTGTTAATGGGGTATTAAAGGTAATAAATAGCGTGGCATGTTAAAGGAAATGAAGTTAGATTAGCATGTTGGATTATGGTGCAAATTTTATGAGCTTCCGTAGCGCATAAGAACTCAGATTGGCATGTAGGATTAGAATATGTATTTTAATGAGCAAGTTAATGTCAGTCTATGTGGAACAAAGAATGGCATGTTAAAGGTAATGAGAAAAGCATGTCAAAGTCAATGAGCGAAGTTAATGAGAATATGTTAAAGTCAATGAGAGATGAGTAAGTCGATGCAGTCATGCCGGTGGTTGCATGTCCGTATGTGATAAAAGCAGCCGTGTTAGCGATCCAAAAGATGACCATGCTAACGCATGAGGGTGCGGAGCATGCTCCTGCTACGGAGCTTCGCTGTTGCGAAGCTGGCTGCTTAAATAACACTTGTTACCCAGGGACAAAAATCGTGTTATATAGTTGAAGTGAAAGCTGAACTTATTGTGGGCCTCTGCTATGTTGATTGATCTTAAATTAATTACATGGTGAAGTGAGGAAGCATTAATACTGAGCAGATGAAGGTGGCCAGGCATGTTTTTGGACACACCACCACCTTTTTACCATGCCAATGTGTGACAGTATCAAGTTTGTATTTTCAGTAATGTATATTAACTATTGAACATGGAGGTTAAATCAAAATAATAGTTTATTTTAGTTTTCCTCTGGAACTTTTTCTAAGAATGGAAACAGGAAAATATCTCAGCACATATGCACCTGAAGTTAGATCTGTTCATCTGAGCATTCAAGCAAATCTGAACCTGGCTTCACACCTCGAAGTTTCGATTGAACATTAATTTATGCATTTCTGCATAATACAAATATCTTTTTCAACACCCTTTGCTATGTTAGCTGAATTTTTCTTAAATAAATATTACTTTTGTAGCTAGACAGCCAAAGTTGTGTGCTTGGAGTTTCGGGTTGACATTCATTTTGAAGATACTAGGGTATTCGGGCATATTTATGACCATTTGCCCTCTCATTGTGTGCCTTAACAGCCGGTGTGATGAATTGGGGAATCCTTTTCACTATATCATGAATCTCTGAATAAGTATGGACGTGTAAGTCATGTGTGACTGTGTTTATATTCATTCCTCGATACTGATGTAGATGGTGTGGATATGTTTTTCTGTCTGCAGCTGATGCTTCCTCTGGCGCTTCCTCTGCAGAATTGATCTGATGGAGCAAAGACACTCAGCACAGCTCGGTACAAGAAGGAAACAATGCGACCAGTATGCAAACAGCATGGATCGTACTGTAAATTTGACACGGCACCAGAGAACTCGCACAGGAGAGAAACCCTTCAAGTGCGCTGTGTGTGAGAAGGCATTTGCATGGTCATCAAAACTTAAAAGACACCAGAGAACACACACAGGAGAGAAACCTTTCAAGTGCACTGTGTGTAAGGAGGCATTTTCACAGTCAACACATCTTAAAATACACCAGAGAACACACATGGGAGATAAACCCTTCAGGTGCACTTCGTGCTCGAAAGCATTTGCACATTCATCACATCTTAAAATACACCAGAGAACGCACACAGGGGAGAAACCCTTCAAGTGCAGTGTGTGCGGGAAGGCATTTGCACTGTCAAAAGATCTTCAGAGCCACCAGAGAACACACACGGGAGAGAAACCCTTCAGGTGCCCTCTGTGCGGGAAGGCATTTGCACAGTCACAAGATCTTCGGAGCCACCAGAGAACACACACCGGAGAGAAACCTTTCAAATGCAGTGTGTGTGAGAAGGCATTTTCAGTGTCATCAAATCTTAAAAAACACCAGAGAACACACACAGGAGAGAAACCTTTCAAGTGTACTGTGTGTGAGAAGGCATTTTCAGAGTCATCATATCTTAAAAAACACCAGAGAACACACACAGGAGAGAAACCCTTCAAGTGCAGTGTGTGTGGGAAGGCATTTCCAATTTCATTTTATCTTAAAATACACCAGAGAACACACACAGGAGAGAAACCCTTCAAGTGCACTGTGTGCGGGAAGGCGTTTTCACGGTCTTCTGTTCTTCAGAGCCACCAGAGAACACACACAGGAGAGAAACCCTTCCAGTGCACTGTGTGTGACAAGGCATTTGCATGGTCATCAGTTCTTCAGAGCCATCAGAGAACACACACCGGAGAGAAACCCTTCAAGTGCACTCTGTGCGGGAAGGCGTTTTCACAGTCACCACATCTTCATAGACACCAGATAACACACAGCCATCAGAAGATCCCCATGGAGTGTGGTCTGAAATCGACTTGTGAAAGTCAAAGTGCTGCAATTAGCCCATCCCTCCTGAAACAAGAACCAGAAGAAAATCCCAATTTGGACAATTTAAAAGGTATCAAGGTGAAATGTGAAGAGGCGACAGTGAAGAGCGAAGAAGTGAAGGTAAAATGTGAATATGAAGATTCAACTCCAAAGTCGGACCTTCACATGAAGCAGGAGGAGATTTCTGACTGTGAGGCAGAGCGAGGGACCTCCCAGCAGTTTGTGGAAGTGGAGGTGTGGGTCGACTTCTTAGACAATACAAAGTCAGATGGAGACCCGGTAGATGTGTAAGCTTGAGACAATGAAGCTCCAATAAATTCACCTTTGTCACGGGCCTTTAATGAAAATAACGTGAAGTTCAACACTCAATTCCTCGGTGTTCAACCTGCAGAGTAAGAGTGGCCAGTATTTGTGAACCTATGGGTTTGGAAGATGTCTAACCAGGAGCGAGAGCCAATAAGCTCCCAAGCATTCACTATGTTATAATATTAGCATTTATATGGTGCTTGCTTAATTGCCTCAGCAACTCGGAGTTTTGTATCAAATCTCATCACAAACACTCGAAGAGCATGTTGTATATATGTCTTTTCCAAAATGTTATATTAAGAGTGATTCTCCCCTTTTTTTTGTAATTATTTTGATCGGGATGTAGCACTTGGGCACGGAAAGGGTGAGTCCCCCCCTGCCTCCTACCTTGCCACAAAATAGACAGCTGGAGGATAATTACTCACAAGCCTGCTTGGGAAGTAATACAGTGTAATTTAAAAAAACTGGCAAACCCAAGGGGGGGCTAATGAGATTCTGCGGGAAATCCCCAGTTGACTTCAAGAGAAGACTGCCATAAAGGAAACAACCCACAATAAAAAAAACACAAGATGGAAACATCAGGGGTCACGAGCCTCCCCGGACAGCGAAATCCACCCAAGGGCAGTTCATCATTATGAGCTGACTTGGGTTTTTAAAATACAACAGTAAAGTTGGAAGCTTAGCTATATCTTCAACCTCAGGATATCAAAATATAACTTGAGAATAAGAAGCACGGATCCCTGGCGATACAGACGGGGAACAAAGGTAAATAAAAACCTCGAAATATCCTTGGTAACAACTATGGTATACCACGAAACTTGGTTAAGCATGAACCAAATCATTATGAAAGTATTAGACCTAGGGTCATTCAGAAGAGATACAATGTGAAATTTGTCAATCACACATGACCAACATAATATGTATTCCATGGGATCAGAGCCTCACCAATCGCCTTTGTCTTCCAGTAGCTACCACGCACATGGTAGTAGTAAATTATGTATACAGGGGGCGCCTCCCCCTAATATATCAAATACCACGCAAGTATTCCAAACTACGATGTGAGTGCTGTGATCTCTGCTCAAAACATACTTTCAGTCCCTTGCAGAGTCAAAACTGCAGAAAGTGGTACGGTACCAAGAGGTCTAAAATTATTTTATGTTTTTCCAACACGTGATGAGAGGATGGAAACATGACAGCAAGCACACCTGTGCACAATAGGTCACGACTTCAAAGGCCACAGCGCCCCTTTTTGAGAGAGAGACTGCAAGTCTGAGGCAAAAATCTTTTTTAACCCTTCCAACCCGTGGTGGGAGCGTGGGGAACGCTGCCCAAAACGTGAACGAAAACATTGTGGTAATCAGGACAACAAACAGTCCAAGCGACTTAAAAAGGAAAACAGCTGCCCCTTTGTGAGAAGAAAGAGCCTGAGGTGGAAAAATTCAGATATAAGCAAGAACACAAGAACAGACATCAGTACTAGATTTGAAGCTTTCGTGACTGCAAGTATCCATACTCTTTGGTTCTATTCGGTAAAGTCACGTAGGTAAAAAATAAAACAACAAAAATCATGATGTTTCGGCCACAACACAAGTGGCCTTCATCAGGTGAAGGGACCAGACTGTCTCGAGGACAGCGCTGGAGTGAACATAGCCAAGCTCAGACCGCGACCTTTAAGCTGTGTGAGAGGAATTAAGGTGCCTTGACAAAGGAATTAGCATAAAAATTAGCATTTAATTGGCGGACTTAGCATGATGAACGGTGTAGAGGGGGTGAACATGTGCAGGCCGGCGAGGGGGGGAGGGGGAGTTTACATATTGATGGTGTGAAAAGGGAATTTTAAGAAGCTGCGAAAGTTTGGGGTACCACTACTTGAAAAAATATACTGCACCATTGAAATTTAGTTTGATGTTTGGTTCGATTTAGAACATCTTTCCAATGGTTGCTTAATTTGAAACCATCTTCTCGGTTGAAATTGTGTCTGTGTTTGTAAACCTGAATTGCCTCATGAACAAATCTCTGATAAAAACCCGTAGGTTTACAAAGAACCTTGGTATCGGAGAAAATTCTATCATGATCACCCACAGCGTTGTAGCAGTGATCAGCTACGGCAGAATAATTCGTTCTGCCGTGTTTCAAATTTTATTTGTGCTCACGAATTTGGTCAGAGACATGTCGCTTCGTCTCCCCGATATAGCAATCACCGCAGGTACAACTCAATTTGTAAACCCCGGGGTACTGTAAGTCAGGAATGACATCCTTCACGGATGGGATCAGATCACGAATTTTGAGTACTGTATTGAACCGGACCTGGATCTTGTGTTTGTTTAGAATTTTGGAAATCTTTTTAGTAACGCTTGCTATATATGGTAGTGTGATGGTTTTGACTGGAGTATCAAGTGGTTGTTTCTGTATGGAGGGAGAAACAGCTTGGCGGATGGTACGGTCAGAGTATCCATTCCTTTTGAGGGCCAGGTGTACATGTTTTAATTCACTGGTCAGGTGGTGTTGGTCCGAAATGCAATGAGCCCTATGGTATAAAGTTTTGATGAGCGATTTCTTTTGAGCTGGGTGGTGGTGGGAATCAGGTTTCAAGTAGGAATCTGTGTGGGTGGGTTTCCTGTAGACAATGCCCCAATGAGCCATCAGGTATCCTCTCAAACAGTATATTTTTTCAAGTAGTGGTACCCCAAACTTTCGCAGCTTCTTAAAATTCCATTTTCACACCATCAATATGTAAACTCCCCCTCCCCCCCTCGCCGGCCTGCACATGTTCACTCCCTCTACACCGTTCATCATGCTAAGTCCGCCAATTAAATGCTAATTTTTATGCTAATTCTTTTGTCAAGGCACCTTAATTCCTCTCACACAGCTTAAAGGTCGCGGTCTGAGCTTGGCTGTGTTCACTCCAGCGCTGTCCTTGAGACAGTCTGGTCCCTTCACCTGATGAAGGCCACTTGTGTTGTGGCCGAAACGTCGTGATTTTTTTTTTAACCTACGTGACTTTACCGAATAGAACCAGAGAGTATAGACATCAGTACTGCGAGTGGCAGGCTCCAGGGATTGTCCTCATGACTGGCAAAATTGGTAGGGAGCTCTGCATCGGCAGAAGCCACGCATCACGGAGAGTTTTTTTTTTATGTTTGCGTCATTCAGAGAGGCTGCCAGCCAAGGCTGGTACTCGCTGTATTTCAATACAAACGTGGGGAAGAGGGCTGTAGCATTACTATTCCCGGGGATGAGGTCGCTGTGTATAGCCAACACATGCGATCATAGAGTGACAATCGTTACGATTGTGCTCAAATCAAAGTCAACCCTTCGAGGGAAAACTGGTGCAACTACTATTCATAAGAGTGCCCCTTTAAATCGCAACCCACAGGCCGGATCAGAGAGTGACACGGAACGATATAACTTGATCTGTAGCGTGTCCTCTGCAGTACGAGTCGTACAGACAACTGGAAGAAGACTCTCTTGAAGAGAGGTGGGGGGGGCGGGGGGGGAGACGACAGGCGCTGTCTCTCCACAGTCTCTCCACAGTCTAAAAGAATCAACATTGTGGTGCCAAGGGGGGTGACGCGCGGCAACCAGCGGACGAGCTGCGAGTGGTGTTTGGCGACGGGATCATCGCGCACATCGACGCAGACGGAGCCCGGCCCATCATCCTTGCCAGCACGGGTACCTCCAACAGCGTGACCAGTGTGCAACCACCCCAGCGGTGGTTAGAGACTGACGAAGCAGCTGAGAGTGCCACGTGTTCGACACACACGTCAACCCAGTGCCCCTGCTGGGGACCTGAGGTGTTTTCGGTACAAGGAACGCTGCACCTCGGAAGCGGCTAACTGAACAGTTAGCAAGAAGACAATACACACCCACACACATAACGCGCATATTGGTACTAATAAGATTGTTCCAAAAAGTTATCTTTGTGTTTCAGAAAGGGTTACCATCCCAAGGTGGTGCGTTAACTATTAGCGGATCGTGAAAAGCATTGTTTTGTCCCTTGAGTTACATGAATACGGTCGTTTAGAAGTATTTTAGTCATTCGTTTTCGTTAATTGCGTAACCTTACCAATTAATGAATTAATGAAACACTAAACATTTATAAGCATCTATGTTACGAATCTACACACTCAAAGGAATACTATTGTTGAGATTTTTCTTTTGATCACAGAATCTTGCCCGCGAATTCATCTATGTCCCATTAGCCAATTGATAAGCATCTGTTAGCCAAACAGGCACAACTAGCACGCACACTGTTTTTTCAGGACATTTAGTTAATTGCGTAATTTTACCAATTAATTAATTGATGTCTACTTTTGCCATTGGGCACATTTCTTTAGCTCGTTTCGTATGAATATTGTAATTTTTAAGGACTTTTCCTAACGCAGTGTATGGTCGCGCTACTGTGCGGAGTTAGCCGATTGTTCTGTTACTCAGTTTTAACAAACGTAACCATTTAGGGTTAATTGTATGGATCAATGAGTAGGACATCTTCAGGAGTACGGTGTTGACAATTCCGATCATAAGTGTGTTCGCATACTAGAGTGTTTTTAGACATTAAAGTTACTTAACATAGAAAAGTCTGAGTGGTTCCTTCCTAATTTCATGCATAATCTTAATTATAAGAACTGTATCCTGCGGTGAGATCTGAATTCTGAGACCTGACAAAATTACACAATCAGTGAAAGTGAAAGCGAGAATGATTGTATTACAATTGTCAATACAAACCTAGAAAACAAAGCCGAGCTTAATTAGCTAAATTACATACACATGCATAACTTCATACAATTATCACGATTGGTAATACACCCTAGAGAACGATTTAATAATGTAATGTCAGGCTAAAACCATTTATATCAGACTCAGACTAAAAACAAACAAGTGCAGTTGGCACGCCCGATATTTAACATGTTTTTAAATGATGAAAATACAATTTTAAACATAAATATTACATTGCTTTAAAAAAAATTAAGTGCGTTAAAAAAACAATTCGAAAAAGACTGGGAGCATACAGAAAGGCATGGCCACACCTGACAGTCATTGTAATAGCAATGTTCAACAGTTACTCCCGCAATTTACGGTGTACATTGTGGGAGTAACTGATGAACTAGCCAACTGTTTGGAAAAACAAAACATCCTAGTCAGATTTGGCACGGTACATAAAATACAGAAATTATTATCTGGTACAAAAGATGTATTACAGAAGGTGTGTACATAATTAACTGCACTTGTGGTAAATGTTATGTTGGGCAATAGGGACAAATGAGACTAAAAGAACATCAGATAAATATTTAATTCTCCCAAATACAACTGTCAGCAGTAGTTTTGTGCAAAACTAGCTACTACTGTCCAAGACTAATTAGAGAATCTATCGAAATTGAAAGAAATATAAATAACTTTAACCGTTCTGACACCTACCGCCTTAGTGCTGCGTGGAAGCGAATCATCAAATAATACATTATTTAAATTCATGCCTACAAAGGGCAGCGTACTTCAATAGGGATTGCCGTTGTTAGAGCTATTTTAATAAACACAATAGACAGGAAGGACAAGTTCAAAGGGCTCCCATAATGCAAAAGCATAATTATGTTGCCTCAGTAATCCCACCCCCACCCCATATTGCAAAAGGGCGCAGAAGCGTGGTCACCACATCTACGCCCCTACAGTGAGGGAAAAAAGTATTTGATCCCCTGCTGATTTTATACGTTTGCCCACTGACAAAGAAATGATCAGTCTAAAATTTTAATGGTAGGTTTATTTGAACAGTGAGAGACTAACAAAAAAATCCAGAAAAACGCATGTCAAAAATGTTATGAATTGATTTGCATTTTAATGAGGGAAATAAGTATTTGACCCCTCTGCAAAACATGACTGGCCCTCAAGATGAACGGATACTCTGACCGTACCATCCGCCAAGCTGTTTCTCCCACCATACAGAAACAACCACTTGAGACTCCGATCAAAATCATCACGTTACCATACATGGCAGGCGTTACTAAAAATATTTCCAAAATTATTAACAAACACAAGATCCAGGTCCGGTTCAAAACAGTACACAAAATCCGTGATCTGATCCCATCCGTGAGGGATGTCATCCCTGACTTACAGTACCCCAGTGTTTACAAATTGAGTTGTACCTGTGGTGACTGCTATATCGAGGAGATGAAACGACATATTTCTGACCGAATCCGCGAGCACAAATCAGATTTGAAACACGGCAGAACGAATTCTACGGCCGTAGCTGATCATTGCTTCAACACAGCGGATTCTCATGACATTCTCTGATACCAAAGTTCTCTGCAAACCTCCCGGTTATTACCAAAGATTTGTCCATGAAGCGATCCAGATAAACAAACATAGACACAACTTGAACCGAGAGGATGGTTTCAAATTGAGCAACCACTGGAAAGATGTTATAAATCAAGTCAAACTTTAGCTGCCTTTTAATTGTACAGCCATTTCCACTTCTCAGTGGCTATATGTCAAACTTTAGCTACCTTATAATTGTACAGCCTTTTTCGTAGTTCTCATTTTAGTTTCCAAAAGATTGGTCATTTTAGTTTCCAAAAGGTTGGTCTGTACTTGATGCCTTGCATCGCCTCCCCCCGAACCCCCTGCAGTTTAACAAAAGGCAGCTTAATTCAGCCCTGCCACCCGCCCACGTTCCTTTCTGGCTCCCCCCCCCCCCCCCCCGGACCTATATATGATCCAAGTCGTCTCGGAATTGTGCACTTGACACATTCTGCTGTGACTGTTTTACCTGAAGACGGAAGCTTGTGTTGCCTCCGAAACGTGATTTAATTATTTTACGTGACTTTACCGAATAAAACCAAAGAGTATGACTTAGTACTTGGTGGCAAAACCCTTGTTGGCAATCACAGAGGTCAGACGTTTCTTGTAGTTGGCCACCATCTCAGGAGGGATTTTGTCCCACTCCTTTTTGCAGATCTTCTCCAAGTCATTAAGGTTTTGAGGCTGAAGTTTGGCAACTCGAACCTTCAGCTCCCTCCACAGATTTTCTATGAGATTAAGGTCTGGAGACTAGCTAGGCCTCTCCAGGACCTTAATGTGCCTCTTCTTGAGCCACTCCTTTGTTGCCTTGGACGTTTGTTTCGGGTCATTGTCATGCTGGAATACCCATCCACGACCCATTTTCAACGCCCTGGCTGAGGGAAGGAGGTTCTCACCCAATATTTGACGGTACATGGCCCCGTCCATTGTCCCTTTGATGTGGTGAAGTTGTCCTGTCCCCTTAGCAGAAAAACACCTCCATGTTTGATGGTGGGGATGGTGTTCTTGGGGTCATAGGCAGCATTCCCCCTCCTCCAAACACGGCGAGTTGAGTTGATGCCAAAGAGCTCAATTTTGGTCTCATCTAACCACAACACTTTCACCCAGTTGTCCTCTGAATCATGCAAATGTTCATTGGCAAACTTCAGACGGGCATGTATGTGCTTTCTTGAGCAGGGGGACCTTGCGGGCGCTGCAGGATTTCAGTTTTTCACGGCGTAGTGTTACCAATTGTTTTCTTGGTGACTATGGTCCCAGCTGCCTTGAGATCATTGACAAGATCCTCCCCTGTAGTTCTGGGCTGATTCCTCACCGTTCTCATGATCATTGCAACTCCACGAGGTGAGAGCTTGCATGGAGCCGCAGGCCGAGGGAGATTGACAGTTCTTTTGTGTTTCTTCCATTTGCGAATAATCACACCAACTGTTGTCACCTTATAGAAATAGGTTTTACCCTTTTAACTGGCAGAAAAACTGACACCTTTATTCAAGGCATCATGTTTGCAATGACCACAACACAAGCAGTCAAAATGCAAACAAAAAAGACAACTCTGATAATAATTTGCACTGTCGTTGAATTTGATTGGTCTCCACCCGAGACAGCTTTTCTTAGAGCCTAGTCTCCATTGGTGTTGGACCAGAAGACGCCAAAAGGCGTACAACTCAAAAACAGCGCACTATCAGAGTATTGAGGGCTCGGGGTGAGCATTAACATTATGAGACCTCCTTTGCCAGAAACAAGATATAGAAATAGGTTTTACCCTTTTAACTGGCAGAAAAACTGACACCTTTATTCAAGGCATCATGTTTGCAATGACCACAACACAAGCAGTCAAAATGCAAACAAAAAAGACAACTCTGATAATAATTTGCACTGTCGTTGAATTTGATTGGTCTCCACCCGAGACAGCTTTTCTTAGAGCCTAGTCTCCATTGGTGTTGGACCAGAAGACGCCAAAAGGCGTACAACTCAAAAACAGCGCACTATCAGAGTATTGAGGGCTCGGGGTGAGCATTAACATTATGAGGCCTCCTTTGCCAGAAACAAGATATAGAAATAGGTTTTACCCTTTTAACTGGCAGAAAAACTGACACCTTTATTCAAGGCATCATGTTTGCAATGACCACAACACAAGCAGTCAAAATGCAAACAAAAAAGACAACTCTGATAATAATTTGCACTGTCGTTGAATTTGATTGGTCTCCACCCGAGACAGCTTTTCTTAGAGCCTAGTCTCCATTGGTGTTGGACCAGAAGACGCCAAAAGGCGTACAACTCAAAAACAGCGCACTATCAGAGTATTGAGGGCTCGGGGTGAGCATTAACATTATGAGACCTCCTTTGCCAGAAACAAGATATAGAAATAGGTTTTACCCTTTTAACTGGCAGAAAAACTGACACCTTTATTCAAGGCATCATGTTTGCAATGACCACAACACAAGCAGTCAAAATGCAAACAAAAAAGACAACTCTGATAATAATTTGCACTGTCGTTGAATTTGATTGGTCTCCACCCGAGACAGCTTTTCTTAGAGCCTAGTCTCCATTGGTGTTGGACCAGAAGACGCCAAAAGGCGTACAACTCAAAAACAGCGCACTATCAGAGTATTGAGGGCTCGGGGTGAGCATTAACATTATGAGACCTCCTTTGCCAGAAACAAGATATAGAAATAGGTTTTACCCTTTTAACTGGCAGAAAAACTGACACCTTTATTCAAGGCATCATGTTTGCAATGACCACAACACAAGCAGTCAAAATGCAAACAAAAAAGACAACTCTGATAATAATTTGCACTGTCGTTGAATTTGATTGGTCTCCACCCGAGACAGCTTTTTAAAAGGGTAAAACCTATTTTTAAAAGGGTAAAACCTATTTCTATATCTTGTTTCTGGCAAAGGAGGTCTCATAATGTTAATGCTCACCCCGAGCCCTCAATACTCTGATAGTGCGCTGTTTTTGAGTTGTACGTCTTTTGGCGTCTTCTGGTCCAACACCAATGGAGACTAGGCTCTAAGAAAAGCTGTCTCGGGTGGAGACCAATCAAATTCAACGACAGTGCAAATTATTATCAGAGTTGTCTTTTTTGTTTGCATTTTGACTGCTTGTGTTGTGGTCATTGCAAACATGATGCCTTGAATAAAGGTGTCAGTTTTTCTGCCAGTTAAAAGGGTAAAACCTATTTCTATATCTTGTTTCTGGCAAAGGAGGTCTCATAATGTTGTCACCTTCTCACCAAGCTGCTTGGCAATGGTCTTGTAGCCCATTCCAGCCTTGTGTAGGTCTACAATCTTGTCCCTGACATCCTTGGAGAGCTCTTTGGTCTTGGCCATGGTGGAGAGTTTGGAATCTGATTGATTGATTGCTTCTGTGGATAGGTGTCTTTTATACAGGTAACAAGCTGAGATTAGGAGTACTCCCTTTAAGAGTGTGCTCTTAATCTCATCTCGTTACCTGTATAAAAGACACCTGGGAGCCAGAAATCTTTCGGATTGAGAGGGGGTCAAATACTTATTTCCCTTATTAAAATGAAAATCAATTTATAACATTTTTGACATGCGTTTTTCTGGATTTTTTTTGTTATTCTGTCTCTCACTGTTCAAATAAACCTACATTTAAATTATAGACTGATTATTTTTTTGTCAGTGGGCAAACGTACAAAATCAGCAGGGGATCAAATACTTTTTTTCCCTCACTGTACATAAGAAACGAAAGAGTAAGACTTTTCCACAAACAGCACACCGGTGTGTTGGAGAACCATGTTACAACATTTACAATCTGAGAACGACGTTTCGCCAGTAATTACAGCTAGCTTCATCAGGCGATAGCCAGATTCGTGGATAAGTCCACCTGTTTCGTTCCTTATTTAGAGGCGTAGATGTGGTGACTACACTTAAGCGCTCTTGCGCAAAGTGGGGGGGTGGGGGGGGAGATTAATGAGTCAAAGTACATTTTGCATGGGCATTATGTGAGCCCTTTGATCTTGTCCTTCCTGTACATTGTGTGTAATAAAATAGCCGTACCAACGGTAATCCCTATTGAAGAATAGTGGCCGGTGTGTTCGAGAGTAAATCCATAACATTTACAATTTGATTTCAACGTTTCGCTGATAATTACATCCAGCATCATCGGGCGATTTGCCAGAATGTGGGTATTTGTGGGTGTGCTTGAGAGTGTGCAATTGTTTTAAATAAAAGAGACCACGTGGGTATGTGGAGTGTGCTGTAATTATGCTACTACTGTGCACTGTAACCAATTCAAACAATTCTAGAACACCTGAACCCCCTTAACCGGACCCCCTTGCACCATTGACTGAACACAACCACTCAGAATTCTACCCACGTGAACCACAATTGTTTACGACTCACAAGGACCGATTGACCATGATCAGAGCTTAAGTACTGTACAACTGCGTTCGTGTGTGGAAACAGATCTCAGTTCAGATCCAGCTGGCATTGTCGGGGCTTGACAAGGTACATTTTCTTCTTTGGTTCTTTCGGTAAAGTCACGTAGAATGAGAATAAAATAATAAATTGATAAAATAAAATAACAATAATATTCTCACGACGTTTCGGCCACAACACAAGCGGCCTTAAATCGAAGGTACATTTGTTACCCATAATAGCGATGTTTTGGTTTAAATCGCGTAAATATAAATGTCCTGAAACGCGCCACCACCTGACAGCCAATTAGTAAGGTTTGTCACGTAAACAAAACATGCCATTTAGTTACTAGTTAAGCACTAACCGGTGTGTTGGAGAGTAAACCGCAACAACGTTTACGATTTGAGTACCATGTTTTGCCGGTAATTACAACCAGCCCCATCAGGCGACAGCCAGAATTGTGGAGAAAATATTTTTGATTCGGTATTAATTAGAGGGGGTCAATGTGATGTCGTCACTTGTGAGTAAAATAAGGTGCAAGGACCAGAGGTGGGGAGTTAACGTAATAATATTTATTATAATAGTTATCTATTATTAATTGAGTTATTCACAGTTAATCAACATGCATCATACATGTCCATGATATATATACATTGATAGGTGATAAATGAATTGATGAGCCTCATTCAGTTCATCAGCGAGGCATTATGCACTTTTAACGAAATGATGAGCCGTGGAATCTCGTGTGCTGAGATTCATTCAGAGAATAATTCAGAATGTGGAGGTGATGGGGGAGCACGTGCATTGTTGTATACAGCACAGGGCAGGGATTAATTTTATCAGGAAATTAAACAATGGAAAGTACCAAACCTATCCCAAATTAGCGTAATGCTTGGTCGTCTGATCGTGGGGCAGAGACAAGCGAGGACATTTCAGCAATAGGGGCGAGTGAATTTGCAAGGCTAGAATAGCGATATGTGAACTCCCACCACACCTCCCACCACCCAGGATTGATCGGAGAGCCTTGCTGAGTCACAAGACTCCTTAAAGTAAGTGGAGATGTTATCAAATGTAATCCCATTTTTGTAGTATTCAGGTTATTATTTCAGACCGTGAGTGTATGAATGTTTTTCTGTGTGCGTGTGAGAGTGTCATGTTGGGAGTGGTGGTGCAGTAGTTGTAACAGGAAGCTACTAACTCCATAGGCAGAGTTGAATTCCTTCTCACGTCTATCAACAATGGCAGAGAATATCTGAACCAGTCCTGTGCCTTGTACGATTATGTCGTGCAGTGTGTAAACACGCATAGAAAATATTTTCGATTATTTTGCTGCAATACATTTCCGTATAAGCCACTTCATTAAGCTACCATTTGTGGTCAGATCGCTTCTGAAAAATATACTTAGCTGAGTGGGTCGTTCCTGGTAAGAAAGTGATCGTTCAGTTTTTTTGGTATATGTATATTTTTAAGTGGTTTGTTTACCTTTGCTATACTTTGCAATCATATCGTGTTTTGTATTGTGTGTTGCAATGTTCTGATCCGCCTCTACTGGACATAGTTTTATCACCCGTCGAATTCTTCCAGTATAAATACATATTTTGATTCTGCTCAGCCGGGCGTGGTAATGCTGCCCATAACACATCATTGCGTGCCATGGCAAAATTAGTAAGTGCTGGCAAACGGCACTCACACAAATTGTCTATTTAGGGGCCGTCCATGAAGACGTGGGGCCACAGCAACGGAGCAACTCCGCCGGCGCCGCCATCCCCTCGCACCCCTCCACACGAATGCACGCACACCCCCACTAAACACAACAACAACCGCCATTCGCCACTAAGCGGCGGTGACGTCACCACGACGCTTGTGCCAGGCCACGTGAAGTGTCGAACGCCCGTTGGCAGGAG
The DNA here is from genome assembly GCF_048934315.1 of Petromyzon marinus. Lineage (NCBI taxonomy): Eukaryota > Metazoa > Chordata > Hyperoartia > Petromyzontiformes > Petromyzontidae > Petromyzon > Petromyzon marinus. The sequence goes on from NC_133737.1 coordinate 3,968,874, forward strand.
GTCGCTGGCAGGAGGTCACGGGCAGACCCAGCTGCCACGGGTCGACTGACTGAGATGACTGGCTGATGCAACACCTGTGACCCCTACTGTGCCAACTTGCTGTGCTTTAGCCACCCGGCACTCTGCTCGTTGTTGTGAGCGTCGCTCCTCCGCCCTCCGTTGTTGTTGGAGGGCGACTGCCTCCAACTACCCAGTAGCGTCCTTCACGAGCCTCCTCCACAGAGTGGCCAATCTTGACACCGCTGGTACCAGTCATCGGCAAGTCCACTCAACTCCACATCCTCCTGTACCACATCACTCCATCTCTTCTCTAACCCCTGCCGCGCCCATTTAGCCCCCTCGATCCGGCTGAACAAAAGCTGTTTGAGCATGCGGTGATTGGGCATGCGGGCTACATGGCCCAGCCAACGCAGCCTTGCCTGCCGGAGGAGCTCACCGATGGCACTTTGTCCAGATCTTTCAAGGATTTGTGAGCTCAGACAATCCAGCCTGGTTAAACCCAGGATTGATCATAGGCAGGCCAGCCTAAATGTTTCGAACTGGCAAAGATGTTCCATTAGGGGGGTCCACGTTTCGCAAGCATAGAGAAGGGAGGGGATGACTGTGGCCGAGAAGACCCAAAGATTCGTGCGGAGTGACAGACCAGGTAGCTTCCACACAGCGTTACACAACCGATTAAAAGATAATGCCGCTCGACTGATTCGGAGTGAGACCTCTGCTGTTAAACCAGAGCCGGTCATGAGCACACTGCCCAGGTATGGGAAACTCTCCACTCTCTCCACAACTGCCCCATCACCAATTGGAAGTTGTGGGGTGGAGTGCCCGATGGTACAAAATACCCAGGCAGGTGCTTCATTTTGGTGGGGCTGATAAGGCCCCACCTCTTAGTGGCACACTCGAGTTTCAGCAGCAGCACCTCCAACTTCTCTTGAATGAGCAGCAATTACCAGATCATCGGCATACATCACGTGGTTGACCAATAGGGAGCCATCCCTTGACCGCACCCGGGCATCGATCAGCCTCCCATTGTATCTGTATCTGTACCAGCTACTGAAGGCTTCACGATCTACGTGGTCGAAATATATGTTAAATAATGTGGGAGCCAGAGGACATCCCTGTCGCACCCCAAAGTGTACAGGGAATGGCTCTGACTCCCTGCCACGTAGTTTTACCCGGACCCGCTCACCATCATGAAGGTCCTTAATGAGCATGAGCAGAGGTTCAGGGACTCCGAAAGCATGAAGAACAGCCCAGAGCCCAGGCCTACTGATGGTATCATAGGCCTTGACCAGGTCAATAAAGCAGAGATGTAGTTCTTGTTGGAATTCCCTACACCTCTGTTGTAGCAGACGAACAGAAAGTATGGCATCTGTGCAGGACCGCCCTTTCCTGAAACCGCATTGGGGCTCTGCAAGCCTATCCTCAGCGTGCCAAGCAAGGCGATGTTGAATAATTTTTGCCAGGACCTTTCCCGGCACACTGAGGAGTGAGATGCCCCTGTAGTTGTTACAGTCTGTGCGGTCCCCCTTCTTAAAGAAGGGGACCACCAGGGCATTCTTCCAATTCTGTGAAACCTGTCCAGTGGCACAAACGCCACCCTCCCTCAGCATTTCGCTGAGGGAGAGAGGGTGGTCTCAGACTCTGGATCGCCTTCAGTACTTCCTCAACAGATGGCATCTCAGCCAGCCACTCACAGGGGTGACTTCCTCCAATTCTTGAGGCACCGTAACCTCAGCAGGGTCATGCCCACTTTGTCCCATGATATTTTCCAGGCTGATAGATTTCCTCTCCCCCAGGACCTCACGGAAATTCTCAGCAAATCTGCAACCTGTTCCTGGGGGTCGGAGATTAGATCACCGTTCTTTCCCCTAATGATGGTAATAGGTGTGGCGCTGCAGGTAACTTTTTTGATGGAGTTAAATAGGGATTTGTGATCGCGGGCCATTGAGGCAGACTCCATCTCCTCAGCAACCCGTGAACACCACCCATCCTTGTAGCGCCTCATGGCTCTCCGAACCTCCAAGCGAAGGCTGCGGTAAGCCTCCTCATTCTCTGACGTGGGATGCTGTAGACAAATAGAGTGGGTCTGTCGCTTTTTCTCAACTATTCTGAACACCTCCTCTGTCAGCCAGGGTCTCTGGGGAGGTCTGGACCACGTATCCAAAGCAGCCATTGCAGCTGCATGAGTCACAGTCCTAAACCTCACCCATTTACCCTCGACATCAGGAGGAGTGGGGGACGATGCCAACCCCAGCCGCAAGCGATGATGAAATTCTTGCTTGTAACTTCCATCAGGTAGCTGAGACCAGGCCACCTTAGGTTGGAATGGGGTCCTGGGTGTACACCCACCACCGGAGTGGAAGAATGGCAGGCGCATGTTACAGATGACAAGTCCATGGTCAGTGGGCAAATCAGCTCCACGGTAGATCTTGGTGTCAAGGACATGGGCCCTCATCCGCTGTTCCGTCACTATGTAGTCCAGCAGATGTTCTTGCTTGGACCTGGCATGCATCCATGATGTTGTGTGGATGCGCCGATGCCAGAACAGCATGTTGGTAATTACAAGCCCATGTGCTGCACAAAAATCTAGCAGCCTCCTACCGTTGTTATTGAGCTGATCTGGCCCATGCCTTCCAATCACTCCGGACCAGGTGGCAGCATCATGACCAACTCGGGCATTGAAGTCACCCGAGGGGCCACTTTAGCCAGCACCTGTGACAGGAGGTCATAGAAGGCATCTGACTCATTGGCCATGCCTGCATCCCTCCACGGATGTTCGTCTTCGGTTGGGGCATAAGTAACCACGACCACCACTCCTCGCCTCCGGTTGATGGGAAGGCGAACCCAAAGTAGCCTGGGGCTTACAGCTATCCACACCTCACCGCCATGCTCCTATGCCCCTTCACTCTTTTGTTCAGAAGAAGAGCCACACCCTGTTGTTTGGCAGTCTCGTGCCCCGAGTAGAGGACTGTCCACTCCTCATAGTGGCAAGAGCCAGAGCCAGTCCACTGGACCTCAATGGCACAGAGATCCAGGCGGTACCAGTCCAGCTCCCAACAGAGGAGTGGCAGCCTCTCTGCAGTGAGCATTCGAAAATTCTTTGTGGCCATCTGTAGTGGCTTTTTGTTGTTTCTGGAGGAGCCCTGAGGGTAAAGATTAAATCTCCTGGCTCCACCACATAGGGTTTGGCCAGGAGACGTCATAGACGCCTGTCTCCCCGGGGCCTTCGGCACAAGCTTATTAATTATATTATTTAGACGTGGTTTAATGGTTATTTATTGAAGGTAGAGTGGTTGCCAGCACTTTGCACCCGTCCAGAGCCCCCATTTAGCCACTGTGGTGGCTACAAACGCCCTGAGGGGAAATGCCAATTGGAATTGGCCCTCCCTCCATGGCACTGTCCATGACAACGTTGCCCATCCGGCACCACGAGCAGGTAAGGGGTTGTTTTGCCAGACACCCCACTAAACACACACGCACCCACGTAGGGTCTCGAAGGGGGGGTGCCTGGCCCACGGGTTTTCATCCGAAAGGCCCCTAGCAGGGATGTCCCCCGGTTTCCCGTTGCCAGGAGATTGGCCGACCCCCCCCAGGCCCGATTATACGGCAACCCCCCTAAAATCAACTTTTATAAGTCGTAGGGGCGCATAGAGCTTTACAGGCTGGCCGCGATGAAGCACACACAACATGGGAGATAGGGCCTCGAGGGCAAACACTTCGCGGGCAGCACAGATGAGGAGGTGGGAGGGAAGTTCCTAGCTAAGCTGCGGATGTGTATTCCGCGGCACGGCCATCCCGACCAAACTGGTTGTAGCCGGGGTGGGGAGGACGGGTGCATAGACAATGGGTCAAGGCGCAACGGAGAGTAACACTCCAGTTTAACACGTAGGCTTTCGCGACCAATATTATTCATAATAAAGGTTTTTGGGTTAGATTGCGTTATTTATAAATGTGTCGTAACCCTCCACCACCCGACACAGCCAATCAGCAAAAAAAAGTGTCACGTTGACAAAAGACAAGTAATTCACTACTTTAGCCCACCGGTGTGTTGAAGAGTGAATCCACAACATTTAAAGTTTGAGTACGACGTTTCGCTGGTAAATACATCCAGCATCATCGGGCAATTCGCCAGAATGGTAAAGCCCTTGCTTGCTCCCGGTTTTATCTAGAGCAGCAGGGTGACATCATCATTTAACTCATATCAGGTGCAGTGATTAGAGGCGGGGGGGGTATTGTAATTATATAATCGATTAGTAATCAGTCAAAGGTTATGATTAGTAATGAGTTGTAGATTAGTAATAAGTTGTAATGTGTGTTAGTGATTATATGCTGTTAGTAATCCGTTAATTAGTATGATTTTCCCCTATAAGGAATTGTAATGTGCATTCATATTCTTAGCTCCCTCGGCAAAGCCAGCCGTTCCTTTCCCGCTAGCATTAGGATCTGTTTGCACAGCGGATTAAGGTTTATCCACGGGGGGGGGGGGGGGGGGGGGGGTAGGTGCACGCAGCCACCTCCGCATTAGTGGTGGTGTACGTGGGAGTGTGTGGGATAACTCTGGGTGGTGGTGAGCCAGCCACTTAGCCATGTCCCTCAGAGAGGGCGCTGGTGTGGGGGGGGGGGCGATCATACGATCGGCGGGGGCCCGGTGAGAAGTGGCCAAGGAGGAGGGGTAAGTGGAGGGGGTGGACGTCGCGCCCCGCCCGCTCACGGGGAGCGGGGAGGTGGGCATCAGCCCCTAAAAGGTCACGCGATTTTGGACGATTTTGACCCCCCTCCCCCCCTCGTTACACGGCGTCACAAAAAGTCAGACCCCCGTCAAGCATGACATCACAAAGCTCTGCCCCCCCTTCAAAACCATATTTCCATTTTGAAAATGATACATGCTTCAAATCACTTGAAACTATTGTCATTGTAGCGCGTATTTAATGTGGCACTGCACTCTGATGTTGTAGGAGAAGACATGTATTAAAAAGGAGGCATTGGAAATCTGAAATTTTGCATAAAATTAACTTGAAAATATTCATCGTCTAATTAAAACTGAAGATGTTCAGAATATTATATTTAAATTATATTATAATTATTAAAGATTAGAAGTAATTATAATTATACAAAGATACTTTAAACTTTATAGTAGAACGAAGCAAAATCGAGAGTACAATTATAACAATCACATATTACTTCCACAGAATTTAAAAGCCCTGGTCGAATCATTAGAATCAAAATGTTTAATAACAATCATTCAAAACATTTACAAAATGTATGCTTCTACATTCTCCCATGGAGAAGAAAAATGCTCCTTCATAGAATGAATAGGAGAGCATGGATCTCTTCATCCTCTTCATCCTGTGGAATGGATATTCCATTAAGGTCAAGCTCTTCCTCATCTTTCCAATTTGCACTCTCTCCATTTTCTTCGTTCGCGATTACAACCATTAGTTCACGTTACCGACGTGCAGTGACTCTCTGTGGCCTGATGCGTTTGGGCGGAATAATAATTTATTCCTGCTTATGTGTTACAGAGTGGCTGCGCAGCATGACGAACGACGAGAAGTATCCAAGACATTTCTTGCAAATCCTATCGCTAAGCACGGATTGTATTGACGGATAATACAAGTCATATGGAATCGACCGATAAGGATTTGAAGAGCGAGGAAGGATGTCATCCACTTTCAAACTTTGTGCTGCAAACAGAGATGGGAATTTATGAGATGCTCCATTTGTTGTCCGTTCTGGAATTCGCTTGTTTGAACAGCTGGTAAAGGAGGAGGAATAAATATGTCTGTTACCACACTAAAACAGGAGCTTATTGGTTTCAAACAGCCACTTGTTGTCGGTTAATTTACAATCTGTGTTAAGTATTGGCTTGTTCGTACGTGGACGTCGTACCATTTCTGATCTCTGGACAAGAGGTCTTGTTCCTGGAGCTCAGACTCAGTTGGCTCCATGTATTCAGCCACTGTCGGAAAATTATCGACAATGAACTGTGACCAAATTTAGGCTAGAGTGTTTCCTGCAAACTTAAAATTCTTCTTCTCTAAATAAGCGTCGATGGTAATACCTCTTTCGTTCAAATGACTACCGTAGTGGTCACGTGGAAATATCAATTTTAGTAAGTTCCTTCTTGAGTGGTGTCATTTTTCTCTCGACCTTATTAAATGTGCTTCTTCCTGGAGCGTTTGTAGCGAGGAATAAAGCATCGAAATCGTACTGAAGAAAGTGGTGGACTGCAACCTTAATCGACATTAAAATTGGTTTGACCAATCGATCAATACCACTCCTTGTAATGACGTCAAATTCCTCGAGAGTGAGCAATTTTTCGAAATCAATTCCATGGCTGAATGTTGTTGATAACGAGTGTTTTCCAGATCTGATTGCTATGTAGGTCGGTCCAGAATAACCAACAGCTTCTCGTTTTCCTAGTCCATTAGACTGAATTTGGATTCCGGCATAGACCGAAGGAATTAGCTTGTGTCCTGTGGCCACAACCCAGTCATGGTCAGGCAGACTGACTCTGTACTCGATGTGCATCAGCAATGGACTTTGCTTGTTAGCAGCAGTCAACCCTATTGGAACACGAGCTTTGTCGTCTTGACTCACCAATCACACATCGTTCGGTCCTAGCATGGACGCCAACTCTTCCAAGTGCCTTATTGTTGCCGTACAAAACACATCGTCGATATGTTTGGCATGGTGATCGTTCTGCACTCTAATTAGTTTCACAGGGACCGTTGACAAATTACGCTGTCCTTCAAGAGATGAACTGCGCTTCAGCAAAAGACGAAGGTAGAGCCCACTTCTACTGATTGTAAAGCCATCCATCTTCAACTGTTCAGTCAGCTGATCTAATGTTTTTATGCTTTGTACACATTGCTCTGCCTTCTTTCATGCGATGCCGATCCATGCATAGCAATATCCACAATAGCTTCCAGTAATGAAGGCTGATCTTCCTCAATTTTCGGCCTACCAGGCTTGGCCATGACGTTCAGACATGTGCGTAGGACTGAATTATCTTCAAACAGAGCATTTAATTTTCTTTTCTTCTCATCTCTTGCTTTCTGTGCTCTTCTTTGATCACCATTGTTCTTCTTCAACTGGTTTTCCAATTCAGTTTTTTTCTTCTTCTTTGGCAGTTCCACATCATTTTGCTGTTTAAGCATTCCACGTTTTTGGCGTTCGAACAAGCCGACCAGATCAGAATTCAGAATGTCAATCTGCGTCTACCAAATGCAGCTGGGCTGTAGCAATTCTTGATGTTGCTGAATTGCTAGTACTAGGTGCTGAATCATCAGCCTGAGCATCGGTCACTTGTTCATCAGACTGCGATACAGAATTCTGAGGTATTTCGACAGGCACGTTTTTGGGGGTTTCTTTTCATTGGCAAATGATGCTTGTTTAGCCCAAAACGTAAGAAGTGATCCTTTTCTTGCTTTGGAAATTGCCTTTAACTCTTGCAACCAATGATCAACTTTAACTTGCAAATCTGTATAATTTTTTATGCCATTCCACTTTTGATCCAGTTCTTCTTGGCAAACTGTTCTGCTCTTTGTTGGATATGCCAGCACGTACACATAAAAAAGACACTGGTACATTTTATTTGTATCCATCGTAGCGTTCAATTTGCTTCAAAAAAATATTATTATTTAAGATTTTATTGGTGTAATATAAATTTTAATTATTAGATTTTCTAAATGTTGTATATTTTATTTATGATTTGAGTTGAAAGTAATGACCAGACTGAATATTTTAAATAGATAGCGTTAAATTCATGAATTGTTTCATTAGCTATTCTATCATTATTTGATTACTATTGTAGTGACATATGACGTCGCTACCATGTCGGGTCTGTACACACATGACGTCACTGCTATGTTGGGTATGTACGCTTTACGTCACTGCCGGGTCGGTATGGAGGCAGTTGACTAGTGCCACGGGGTCGTGTCAGGCCGTGGCACTCTGAGTGACCCCGACTGGACACGTGACCGGATCAATGTGGGGGCCAGGGGCCAAGGGGGGACCTTGGGGGTCACGTGGTCGGGGAGTGGAGCCTTCTCGAGGTTTCGAGAAGGGGGGCGTGGCCAGAGTGTGGCCGGCCACGCCAAGGGGCTTAAAAGCAAGCTCAGCACAGAGAGCTGGGCTGTTCGTGTCTGGGATGAAGACGCCTCATGAATAATCTGAAGAGAGAAGCCTCCAGTCATTATGGCCAAGAAGAAGCCTCCTGGCTTGGCCACGTCAAGTAGTACCCGAGTGTTAGTGAGATTAGGACAGTGGTCACCACCTTATGTATAGGGTGTGTTACAGTTGTGTTACAGTTGTGTTGCAGATGCGTTAATTAAATAGTGTTGCCTACACACGAGTGTGTGCGCCTCTGTCGAACCATTACATTTGGTGACAGAAGTGGCAATTATCAGGTTAGACTTACTTAGAGCGAGACAAGATGCTCACACGTCATAGGCAACCTACCAGAAACTCCTCGGGTGAAGAAGACGACGGAGATATGATCCCACCAACAGCCCTGGGGATGGCAACCCCAGAGGATCCTACCGAGGCTTCGACCGCCAGCGGAGCAGCGCTGCACGGTTCAGGCTGCAGACTCATCGCCGTCCGACGCTCGTCAGATGGTGAGCGCCCACCTTGCAGAGTTGCTGGGCACCGCAGCCAAGTTGGCCGCCAAGCTCGCCCCGGAGAGCTGTCGACGGAGAAGATTGCCCTGGTGCCACGTGGCGTCGTCATCGTTGCTGCCGCCATCCAAGTGCACCACTCTCCCGCCACGCCGCCCGATCGAGCAGCAAACATTTTGGCGGGAGCACGCGGCGGGGATGTCGCCATTTTCCCCCACTCACTGGCCATGCTTCGGGACATCTCAACGCTACATTGCCAACTCCCATTTGTTCGTGAATTCACAGCAGCTGGCGGGGTTTGGGAGGCGTTCAAATGCCGCTTCACCGCAAGCTGCACTTTAGCGGGTGGACTGAGGAAGAGGCATTGAAGGCGCTCCCCACCTCTCTCGACGACGACGCCTTGGCAGCATTTTACGCCATCCCACCAGCGCAGCGGTCCACACTATCACAAGCATTCAAGGCGATGGCCGCAGTTTATGACGGATAGGGGAAGCCGAGACGCCCCTCACCTTCCGAAGTGCTCTGCTGTTCCTGGCGCAGGCGGCGTTTCTGAAGATGGAGGCGGCGGGCATTGACTCATTAATCTTACAAAGATTGTTGGTGCTGGCGAGGGAGTTAAATGTTGCCCTACCTGCCTCGGAGGAGGATGATCCATCATTCCTTGTGATCGCCCACTGTATACAGACTCACCTGGGGTTGAAGAGACAAACGAGGCTGGTGGCATGCGCCACACCGACGACCTTGCACGAGAAGTTGGAAGAGGATGAGCACGCTCCAGTTTGTGCTGCTGTAGATGGTGGAGGAGGTCGGAGGCGCGATGTGGAGCGGCAAGGAAGACACGACCGTCCACAAGGAACCTTCCCTTGTCCGAGCTCCAGCTGCGCCGTCTGCTACAATTGCAGGCTGCCGGGACACGTCACCTCGGGGTGCCGCGCTGCACGTTGAGTATGCTTTGGGCCACCATCGTCGTCATCCCAGCCGCCATCGACTTCAAGGGGCCCCCAGCCAAGTTACAGTGCACCACACACTCGGCCCTCGTCCCCACCTCACCCATCTCATGTTCGTGTAGATCCGTGCATTGTTGCTGTTCGTCTTCGTCGGATCGCGGCGCGTAAGGGATCTTTTGCCTTTAGTGAGGGTTGACCGCTCGGGCTGGACCAGTGGTAGAAATTAGCCCATCGAGTTGTCGCTGCGACCGCCGGCTCATTGGCGGTCATCGGTACTATACAGGGCATAGAAGTGGGGGTTCTTATCGATATGGGGGCTTCCGCCAACATGATTTCTGAATTAATTTTCAACATTTTACCACGCAATTGTCGTTCATTGCACCCCGTTTCTGTTCCATACTTCGCCGCTAATGGGGGATCGTTGTGAATTTTGAGCCAGCTATCTGCGGAGGTGTCCATTGTAGACATATAATTGGAAGGTCCTGTATTGGTCTTTGATTATTTAGTGGTGCCGTGCTTTTTAGGGACAGACTTCCTCAGGAAGATGCCCCTCAAAATCTTAACGGACCAGAGATGTTTGCAATTGCCCTCGGGGAGGCGAATTGCGTTTTTATCGTCGCCCACCAAAATGCATCACATTAACGTGTCTGTTCAGGCGCTTGTTACCGACATGGTTACGATTCTCCTCAGGGCACAGATGCTCGTCCCCCGGCGGCTGCACAAGCCTCTTGATCGGGAGACCACCGCAGGGGGGATTGTATTGGGACCATCTAACAAAGCGGCCCGGGGAGTGGCACTTGTGGGTGCCCAGACACTAGTTTCAAGGGACCGTCAGCCCTTCATTCAAATGCTTAATGTGGGGCCTGTCGCGTCGGTCATTCAAGCGGGGACAGTGCTCGCTCACGCCTCGGCCGCGACCGTCCACGGGGATATGATTGGGGGTGTTGAAGTTTTGCAGACCTCAGGCCACGCGCATACAGATGATGCCAGGTGGGCGGATGCTCCGAGAATCAGAACCTGTCTAGCGCTCAGAGATCCGCATTGTGTGCACTGTTCCTTGAATTCGGCGGAGGACGCCTCCCTATTGCGGTTGCGGTGCTGCGTCAGAGAGTTGGGTGACAGCTCGGGCCAACGCAGGGTTGCCCCCGTCCTTCTAAAGGGGGGTCTGTTGATGTATTGGGATGGCGGGTTGCAATGTTATGGTATTTTTGTGCCTACGAGCCTCATGGGCAGGCTGATTGTGGCCATTCATGAGCGGCTGATGCATTTGGGGGTTCATAAGACCCTGGCCACCCTTAGGCTCGATTATTTTTGGCCCAGCATGGTGGCGGACGTTAAAAACGTTTTGAAGGGCTGTGTGCCATGTGCTCGCCGCAAGCCGCCGCCTGTCGAGTGCTACCCGCCCTTACAGTCGATGAAAGTGTCCCGCATCAACTAGCTTGTGGCTCTCGATATATTGGGACCCTTCCCCATTATGGGCCGGGGAAACAAATACTTACTTGTGGGCTTTGAATACTTTTCCCGCTGGCCTGTGGCTTGACCGCTCCCAAATCAATAGGCTAAAGGGCCCCCGGAGCGCCTCCTCACTGATCAGGGGAAACATTTTTCGGCTAAACTACTGAAGGAGGTGTGCGACCTTTTGGGGACATAAAAGGTTCGCATATCGCCCTATCATCCCCAAATGGATGGGATGGTAGAGCGGCTCAATAGGACTCTGACCTCAATGTTGAGTCAGCAGGTCGATGAGTCACAGAAGGATTGGGATTTGCGCATCCCTGAAGTGCTTGCAGCCTACAGAATGACCCCGCACGTTTCCACTGGCTACTCACCCTTCTTTGTGATGTATGGGCGGGAACCTAACCCCCCCCCCCCCCCCCCCATTTATGTCCAGCTTAAAACGGCTCCTGGGAAGCCGAAGGTACCTATCTCTGAAGCTATGCGGTTTACCCTCCAACGAGTTTCGGAGGGGAGCAAGACCTCTAGAGAAAATTCCGCCACCCGGCAATTTGCCAACGAGTGTTTGAGAGGTCGTTGCGAATCGGGCAAACAGTGGGCCCCGAGAGACAGGGCTTGGCTGCACTGTCCGCAAGTGCCTGTCGGTACGTCCCCCAAGCTGTATAGGCCCTGGCGGGGTCCGGTCGAAGTGCTATGGGCCGACCGGCCTCAGTGTGTTAAGATCCAGTTCGGCCGCCAGAATTGGTTCGTAAATCCGTCGTGACTTAAGCTGTTTGTTCATCCTCGTCACGTTCCCTCATCTCCAATTCCCGCGGGCCAAGTGGCAGGTGTACCGGGCGAGCTGGTGGCTCTGTGGTCCCGCCCACAGGATCAGAGCTCTTGAACCCCACGGCGCTGCTAGCTGCTGCTCCTCCGGACGCCCCACTGAGTGCGGAGCAGCTGGCAACCGACCGCCCCCCGTCGACGCTGCCGCCCGTGATGGAGCAGCCGCACCCAACCTTCTAGTGAGCTTAGGCCCACCTCGCCTGAGGGTCCGGCCATACGGGCCCGTCCCAAAACCGCATGCCTCAAAGGACTCTTTCCACGCATTGCAAGTTGTTACTCTGGTTGTTTATTGTTCTGTGTGTGCGTGATTTTACAGGGGTGCACTGGATGTGGAGGGAGGTCTTGCGAGTTAATCGGTTCATGCATGCTTATTGTTGTTGATCCTTTTTTTATAATATGTGTACATATGTTACTCGCGTAATTTATTGTCGGTCGCCAGTAGTATGTTACAAGGGGGGGGGGGGGGGGGGTGATGTAGTGACATATTACGTCACTTCCATGTCGGGTCTGTACACACATGACGTCACTGCAATGTTGGGTCTGTAATCGTGACGTCACTGCCGGGTCGGTATGGAGGCTGTTGACGAGTGCCATGGGGGTCGTGTCAGGTCGTGCCACTCTGAGTGACCCCGACTGGACACGTGACCGGATCAAGGTGGGGGTCAGGGGCCCAGGGGGGACCTTGGGGGTCACGTAGTTGGGGAGTGGAGCCTTCTCGAGGGGTTGAGAAGGGGGGCGTGGCCAGGGTGTGGCCGGCCACGCCAAGGAGCTTATAAGCGGGCTCAGCACAGAGAGCTGGGCTGTTTGTGCCTGGGATGAAGACGCCTCATGAAGACTCTGAAGAGAGAAGCCTCCAGTCATCATGGCCAAGCAGAAGCCTCCTGGCTTGGTCACACCAAGTAGTACCTGAGTGTTAGTGAGATTAGGACGGTGGTCACTACCTTATGTATAGGGTGTGTTACAATTGTGTTACAGTTGTGTTGCATATTCTTGGTTCTTTTGGTAAAAAAAAATATTGTTTCCCTTCTACGTGACTTTACCGAAAGAACCAAGAATATGAATCCCTGCAGTCACGAAAGCTTTAAATCAAAAGTTGTGTTGCAGTTGTGTTAAATAAATAGTGTTGCCTCCACACGAGTGTGTGCGCCTCTGTCGAATCATTACACTATTACTCAATTAACTCAAACTGAAACTGATACTAAGTATCTTTAAAAAAATGCGGTAGTACAAAGCACCTTTATAGAAACATGTAAAAAAAACCCTACATTTTAATTATATGCACAATTTATTTTACTTGTGCGAATGATTCGGTCTTGCGCACAATTTATTATTTTTTGCGCATAAAATACGAAATCGTGCATAGAATATACTGAATCGTGACCTGTTAAAAAATATATTCTTTGTAGCTTGCCATCTTTTTCCACTTCCATGGTAAATCTGATGGCTGGGTGTATGAAATTGATTTACCATGGAAGTCTAAAAAGATGGCAAGCTACCTTTTTTGGATGTCCTAATAAAAAAGAGACCTGATGGTTCAATGAGCCACTCTGTCTACAGGAAAGCTACCCATACGGATGCTTATCTGAAACCGGATTCCCACCACCATCCATCACAGAAGACTTCTCTCATCAAGACTCTGTACCATAGAGCCCAATGCATATCCGACCAGGAACACAGGCAGTGAACTCAAGCACGTACACCAAGCTCTTAAGGCTAATGGTTACTCCGACTATACAATCCGCAAAGCTATCACTCAAACCATGAAGAAGGACCCTCTTGAGGAGCCTTTCAAAACCATCACTTTACCTTACATTGCGGGGATCACAAAAAAGATCTCCAAAATCTTGATTAAACACAAGATCCAGGTCCGTTTCAACACATTACATAAAATCCGTGATCTGGTTCCATCTGTAAAAGATGTGATTCCGGACATACAGTACCCTGGTGTCTACAAACTAAGTTGCCTCTGTGGTAGTAGTTACATTGGAGAAACCAAACGACATGTCTCGGACCGAACACAAAGCAGACCTTAAACACGGTAGGACCAACACCTCGGCCGTGGCAGATCACTGTTATTATTCAGTAGGCTCACATGACATTGACTTCTCCAAGACAGAGGTTCTTTGCAAGCCATCGGGCTACCATGAGAGGTTCGTTCATGAGGCTATCCACATATACATATACAAACACAGAGACAATTTCAACCGAGAAGATGGATTCTGGCTTAGCAATCATTGGAAGGATTTGATAAACCATTTCGGGTCTTAATTGATCATGCTTACGGTGGCTTTCAGACAGCATACATAAAATTTTCGTCTCCCCCCCTCCTCTTTTCCGAACATAGATGGACTCGTCCTTCTAAAAAAAACTGTCAAATCGCTATCCGTGGAGCCAACGTGTAAAAATAAATAAATAAAATCTAAACGCCGTTTAAAAATAAATAAAAACACCGTTTGAAAAAAAAATACAAACCGCCACTTCTTTCAAATGCTTCTTGCCGTTGTTTTTTTCACACCTGATGATGACTGTTTGTGTTACAGTCGAAACGTCGTGATAATTTTATTGTTGTATATATATTTCATTATTTTATTGTTTCCCTTCAACGTGACTTTACCGAAAGAGCTAAGCATATAATTTATTCAGTTACACCGCTGCTCGTTGGCGGAGGGCTTGTGTTGAAGCCCGCAAGTGACGTCATGTCACCTCCTGCTGCCGCGTGACGTCACGAGATACCAGGAAGCTGCTGCACTGTGCGCGCGCTCACTGAGATCCGAGGTGAGAAGTTCACATCGTGGTTGTTGTTGTGGTGGTTGTTGTTGTTGTTTACCCAGGTAGAGCCTCGCTCCTTCTGTCTCTCGTAGGGATATCAAATGAGTAGCAGCGAGTATGGAATCGATGTCCAGGTTGGAACATTACAACGCGGGGCCAAGCCATGCGAGGCTTTGCCTCCTGCCCTCGCCTGGTTGCATTTGCTTTAATTCTCTGCTTAAGTTTAATTTGTCTTCACCTGGCTCGCTACTTTGAAACTTTGTTTCTTTTTAATATTTCTACAGTTTTTTTTATCTGACCAAGGCCAAGCCCACTTGAGCTGCTACACCGCTCTTTTTCAGAAGCGACCTGCCCACAACAAAGTGGCTTATCAACGTGTGGAAATATCTGTCTGTCAAAAACTATAAACGCGTGGTTTAGAGAATCCACGGGGAGAGAGACACGCAAACTCCAAATATACATCCATAATACAGGTTTGTTTGGGTTAGATCACGTAAATATATTAAGGTGTCGTGAAACCCGCCACCACCCAGACACAGCCAATTATTAGGGTTTGTCACCTAAACAGAACGTGGCCAATTTGTCACTAGTACAGCCCCAACATTTACAATCTTAAGTACGACGTTTCGCCAGTAATTACAACCAGCTTCATCAGGCGACAGCCAAATGTTGTGGCTTGGCTCTGTGGGACTATAAATCAGCTCGCTGGGTTTATAGCGCAGCACGCTAAACATTGTACTACCGCTCCCCACTCATGCACGAACTATCATCGGAAGTATAGTTTTAACTACTACTATAATCGCCCATAATGTGTTTAATGCGCCTGACGTCACTCCCCCACCGTCATTAAATAATCACGAGCGGGTGGATTTTTACACTCACGCGGGTAGAAGGTCGAGCGGAAAGATATTTTTTGTTCGCAAAGTCGCTTCAAATATGACGTTTCTTTACAGAAAGTGACGATAAAAAATAAATATACGCGGCACAGTGCTACATCCGTACGTGACGTCACTGTAAAAGAAGCCCCCCCCCCCCCACCGTCGTTACGATCATAAGCAAGGCATTTTTTAAATGCAAATTTGCTTTCAATTTATTGAAAGTTAATCAAATAAATAATTCTCCACAGCAACAAAGTGTATTTGGCGTCTTTATTTATTTAATCAAAAAAGGTAGGTAATTTTTGCTTCTAAATTATGATAAAATATTTAAATTTCTCTGTGATTTTCCAGACATTGTCTCGAATTCAAATGGATTAAAACCCCAGCGAGCGAAAGCAGAAGAAAATAAAGTATCAGAGCAGTGATTTTGAACTAACTGAAGGTGAGTTAAATGCAGTGCTACAGTGACATGAAGTGAGGTGTTTGATGACGTAGTTTTGTGCAAGAATCACTGCCATTAAGACAGTACAAGGGATTCACGCAAAATATCGTATACTGAGGTTTCATTTTTTAAGTTAAGAAACATTTATTTACGTGCAACAATTCCTAAAGAAATGTACAATCACAAGAAAACGTAAATATACATCTTTAATATTACAGCTTCCATCCTAGGACGGGTGAAAGGCTAATTGAAGGTCGGTTAAATACAGTTCTCCAGTGACATGAAGTTAGGTGTTTTATGACATAGTTTTTGCAAGGTTCACTGCCATAAATAGTGCTACATTGAAATGCAGTGTAGTGTTTGATGACATTCTTTCGTGCAAGATTCACTGCCATTAAATTTACACCGGGTACAATTATACTCGTAAATATTATAGCTTCCGTCCTAGGATGGGCAAAAGGCTAGTTCAGTAATAACTAAGTTACCCGGCTTCAGTAATCAAACATTAATAGTGATGCCTTGCAATGCTGGCTTTATTATAATTATTGAATTCTGCCAATGAAGTCTGTAAATGTGTGTATATTGTCACGGTTTTTTGTTTGTATTTTACAATCGCAGCGCTTTGTTTCATAATGAGGACAGCTTTTAAATTCGTTGCCCTTGGAGAGCTTCAGGATAAAGAATGTTGGATGTTTTGCCATCTGGTGGGTTTAATCTAATGAAGCTTAAATTTTAGCATATATGTCGACAGAAAATTGGTGGAAGAGCTCTTTGCATCTCAAGAAGAGATTGAAGCTGCCGTTTCGCACCATGATTTTGAAGGCAAAGAAGTCCATGGCGGAAATCTTATTTTGTGTTGACAAGCCTGTTGCTGGGTCAGTTTGGCGAAATAGGAAATTGTAGCCATCATCACCTTGCCAGAAAATCGTTAGACATTAAAGAGCATCATAGGATCGGTGTGTTTCATTTCTGTGTAGGGTATTGTTCCTCAGTTGCAAGACGATGCCTCGAGTGACATGCTGTTCAGCAGTCAGAATGACAGCGACTTCAGATGTTGTGAGTGCATTTAAGCGACACTCTTGCTGACCATGTGGAGTTTAGTCGGCATGAATGACAACATTGTACTCTGAAGTCATCTTCTCCATGGCACACTTGAAACTGTGAACAAAGGAGTTTTCTTATGGAGCATGTCTTGCAACAGCAATAGGACTTGCATATTGGTGTTGATGACATTTTTGCAATGCTGGTGAGCCTGTCTAGTATTGTCAGACATGAAAGTAGATCTGTAGAAATGTATGTAGGTCATTAGGTAGTGGCAGCAGACTGCCAATGCGATTATGTACCTGGCCCTGCACTTTAAATGTGCGCATTTAGCCAGATGTCGGGATGAGTTGGTTGGTGCCAAAACATATAATTTTGAAGCATGAGTTCTATCTTCTATTGTTGTTTTGGAATTTGCTTGCATACGTAGTGTTGGCAGGTATCAATACATGAATAGGCTCGGGATGGTCATTAATTGTAGGCAGGAATTCATATTTTTTGGGATGTGATCCCTGACATGCAATACTCTGGCATCTACAAACTAAGCTGTGTCTGCGTTACATTGGGGAAACTAAGCGACATGTCTCGGACCGTGTTCGTGAACATAAGGCAGATCTGAAACACGGTAGGACCAATACCTCGGCCGTGGCTGATCATTGGTTTAATGCTCATGCGAAATTGATTTCTATAAGATGAAGGTACTTTGCAAACCAACTGGCTATCAACAAAGATTCGTTCATGAAGCCATCCATATATACAGACACATTTTCAACCGAGAACATGGGTACAAAGTTAACAATGTTTGGAAGGACGTTATCAACCAGTTTAAGTAATAACTTGCTGTGATCTTCCCATCCTACCACCTTCCAATGTTAGCTGTTATTTTCGGCTCTCCGATTTTACATTAACAGGTTAAATTTCTCACACTAAACACAGCCACCTTCGTTCGCCAACCTAGACATGGCGGCGGCTCTGCGATCTTTCATGAACATGCTAATCTCTCAACATAGCCACCTCAGAGCGCTCGCCGTGGAGGCCATTCACCGATCTTACATACGCATGCTGCATTGGCATTGCTGCTGCATTGACATTGCTACCGCGCCCTTGCTGCTGATGCTGCTGATACACTTGGGCTACACCTATCTCCAAACCTTTGTAAACAGTGTGCCTTTAGAGGCTAACCCCTTTTCCTGATGACGACTGCTTGTGTTGCGATCGAAACGTCGGTAGTTTTTTTGTTGATTTCTTTTAACATATCTACGTGACTTTACCGAAAGACCCAAAGAACATGATACAGTTGCAGCCTAGCCCTGGAGGGTCTCCTTTCCATGTCATTGCATGGCAGTAGCTGCAAGAAGTAAACATGGAACCAATGGCAACTAATGAATCAGAAGTGTAAATGAAGTGAGGAATGTGTGGAAAAGAAAGACTTTTCCTTTTGGCTGAAGGGTAGGCACCTGGTTGCAGCCATTGTAGTGCTGTTTTCAATCTGCCTTGCTTGTTGGTGGCCAGGAGTTTGATTAGCTCTGGCAGCAGCCATTTGTACTGTGTTGTTTTTCTGTGTAGCTCATTGCTGTTGAGGAGTTGCATTCGCTGTAGGTCCAGGCATAGCACTGGCAGCATGCCACATTACTTGTTGCTGTACTTGAGTTTCATAAGCTGTAGGTGCAGCCATCGCAGCACTGGCAACATGCCGTCTTGCTTCTTGGTGTTCAGGAGTGTCATATCATTAGGTGCAGCCATCGCAGCCCTGGCAACATGATCCTGCTTCTTAGTGTTCAGGATATTCATTAGCTGTAGGTGCAGCACAGGCAGCATGCTGTCTAACTTTGTGTTAAGGAGTTTCATTAGTGTTCTTGGTTCTTTCGGTAAAGTCACGTAGAAGGGAAACAATAATGCAAACAAAGGAGGTCCCATGAATGTGATGCTCACCCCGAGTCCTTATTACTCTGATAATGCTTGTCTTTGTGCTGTACGCCTTTTGGCGTCCTCTGCTCTAACACCGTTTTGAGACTAGGCTCAAAAGAAAGCTGTCTGGTGTGGACCAATCAGTTTCAATGACAATGCATATATTATCAGAGTATGTATTTTGTTTGCATTCTGACCACAAGTATAGTGCTTAATGCAGACATGATTCCTTGTAAAAGGTTTCAGTTTGGTGTTGTAACATCTTAACACATGTTTTGTTGCCAGAAAAAAGGGGAAAATCTATTCTCATTTCATAGCATCTTCAATAACTATGTAGTTTGAGAAGCTCCCAATGGTCATATTAAAACCATTGTATTCGTTACGCTTACAATGATACACTAATCAATGCCTGGTTATAGATGATTTGGTAATGGCTACTTAATGATATGGAATTAGGGAATTATTGTTCTGTGACTTGATAATTCCATCATGAATTGGGGCTTTCAAATGTCCCACAAAAATAAATCACCTGCCTGGGAATTTCATGTCATTCAACACTGCACCTGCTCAACTCTCCATGGATAATCAGGCAGTTCTACAAGTGGGTGGAGGAGCTCCTATACCTGGTTAATGTGTTCACGACCAGCTCTGGTTTGGCAGCCAAAGTCTCACTAAAAATTAGTCAAGCAGCGTTATTTCATTAGACTGTGTAACACTGTGGAAGATGCCTGTACTTTTGCTCCATACAAAGCTTTGAGTGTCCATCGCCAAGGTCTAGTCCGTCTGAGACCATCCCTCTCCCTGCCATACTGGCATCGTACCTGTCACTCACCCTTCATCCTGCGGATGTTTGGTGCACAGGATGGCACCACGTAGCCATTTCGAGCTGGCCTGACTTGGTTGCATGGTCACACGGCCATGAGTCGCTTGTTGGCAAACACAACCCCTGGACCTGGCTCTAGCGGTAATATCAATATAGAATATATGTAAGGATGCCTCCCAATCGACTCCCCCTGGAACTCTACCAGACACGTCCCACTGGGCAAAGACCCCAGGGCTGGCCCAGGATACGCTGGTGGGACTATGTTGCTTGGCTGGCCTGGGAAGGCTTTGGAATTCCCCAAGTTGAGCTAGAGTTTGTCGCCAGGGAAAGAGAGGCCTGGACCGCCCTACTCAGTGTGCTGCCACCGCGACCATCACCAGGACAAGCGTTTTTAGAAACAAACGAACAAAGCTGTGATTCTTCTTGGACATAGATATTACTCTGTTGATGCAAAATATGAACTTATTTAAATGACCATCTGTGCTGGCTTTTACAGTGAAGGCTGGTCTGCCTGTGATTCATCCTTAATTCAACCAGACTATTTTTAGTAAGCTTCGAGATCCTTAATATATCAATTTAGAATATAATCATGAGTCTCTTCGATAGGCGAGGCAGCATTGGGCCGGTCATGAATCCCGCATTCCCAGTTACCGCGTGCTCAAGCAGCTTCTGTTAGTCCAGATATTAGGGGCTAAACAGGCATGGCATTGGCTAGAGAAGATTGGAGGATGTGATCGGAAACCGCCAATGACTGGTGTCAGTCGTGTCAATATTGGCCTCTGTGTAGAAGGCCCGTGAGGTATGCTGCAGGGCAGTTAAGATAAATTTGCTCTGCAACAACGATGAGGTCGGAGGAGTGACAGTTACATGAATGGGTAGAATGCTGAGTTCCTAAAACCCAGCAAGACAGTGGGGAGCGCAGCTGGTTCATCTGCCAGTCATCCCTTGACACCTGGATCATTCTCATTTTCTGCTGATAAGGGATCTACACTTACATTGCCTTAAATTGCACCTATCATGGCATTAGCACTGATAAGGTAACTTCCAATTCGTCATGCATGGTGGATGTTTTGTTTATATAATTTGTCAATAATACATGTGAAATGTATTCGTATTTAAGAGTTTATCTTTGTGGGGAGCTGTGGCGCAGTTATTTGACTGCATTATGAACTCAACAATTAGTTTGATTATTGCCGACAGTAAACACAATTGACAACACTCTGTAACAAAAAAATTAATTTGTCCCTGGGTAGTAAATGTTTTTTTTCTAATTGCTTATGCCTCAAAAGTATAGAAAATGGCTATTATTCCCCACAAACTTTGCTTTTGTGACCAGGACAGTGATATTTTGCAATTTACCTATTTTCAATTAAAAACGTGTGCATTTGTGTCATTCCTTCACGTACAGTCCTGGTCACAAAAGCAAAGTTTGTGGGGAATAATAGCCATTTTCTATACTTTTTAGGCATAACGAATTAAAAAATAACACTTGCTACCCAGGGACCACAATCGTGTTACGTAGTTTAAGTGAAAGCTGAAGTTATTGTGGGCCTCTGCTATGTTGATTGATCTTAAATTAATTGCATGGTGAAGTGAGGAAGCATTAATACTGAGCAGATGAAGGCGGCCAGGCATGGTTTTGGAGACAACACCACTTTTTACCATGCCAATGTGTGACAGTGTCAAGTTTGTATTTTCAGTAATGCATATTAACTATTGAACATGGAGGTTAAATCAAAACAATAGTTTATTTTAGTTTTCCTTTGGAACTTTTTTTATAAGAATGGAAACAGTCAGGAAAATATCTCAGCACATATGCAGCTGAAGTTAGATCTGTTCATCCGAGCATTCAAGAAAATCTGAGCCTGGCTTCACACCTCGAAGTTTCGATTGAACATGAATTTATGCATTTCTGCATAATACAAATAATATTATTTTCACCCTTTGTTATTTTTTCTAGATTTAAAGCTTTCGTGACTGCTAGGATCCATACTCTTTGGTTCTATTGGGTAAAGTCACGTAGGTGAAAATAAAATAACAAAAAATCACGACGTTTCGGCCACTACACAAGCGGCCTTCATCAGGTGAAGGGACGAGACTGTCTGGAGGACAGCGCTGGAGTGAGAGAAGCCACGCTTAGATCACGACCTTTAAGCTGTGTGAGAAGAAAAACACAAAGCGCCTTGCCGCGATCACAAGGCGCTTTGTGTTTTTCTTCTCACACAGCTTAAAGGTCGTGATCTAAGCGTGGCTTCTCTCACTCCAGCGCTGTCCTCCAGACAGTCTCGTCCCTTCACCTGATGAAGGCCGCTTGTGTTGTGGCCGAAACGTCGTGATTTTTTGTTATTTTATTTTCACCTACGTGACTTTACCCAATAGAACCAAAGAGTATGGACCGTTTGTTATGTTAGCTGAATTTTTCTTAAATAAATGCTTTCGTAGCTAGACAGCCGAAATTGTGTGCTTGGTGTTTTGGGTAAACATTCATTTTGAAGATACTAGGGCATCCAGGCATATTCATGACCATTTTCCCTCTCATTGTGTGCCTTAAGAGCCCTTGTGATGAATTGGAGAATCTTTTTCACTATATAATGAATCTCTGAATAAGTATAGATGTGTAAGTCATGTGTGACTGTGTATACATTCCTCTGACGCTCCCTCTGACGCTTCCTCTGCAGAATTGATCTAATGGAGCAAAGGCACTCAGCGCAGCTCGGTACAAGAAAGAAACAATGCGACCAGCATGCAAACAGCACGGATCGTACTGGAATTTTGACACAGCACCAGAGAACTCACACAGGAGAGAAACCCTTCAAGTGTACTGTGTGTGAGAAGGCATTTGGATGGTCATCACAACTTAAAAGACACCAGAGAACACACACAGGAGAGAAACCTTTCAAGTGCACTGTGTGTGAGGAGGCATTTTCACAGTCAACACATCTTAAAATACACCAGAGAACACACACAGGTGAAAAACCTTTCAAGTGCAGTGTGTGCGGGAATGCGTTTGTAAAGTCATCAGATCTTCAGAGCCACCAGAGAACACACACGGGAGAGAAACCCTTCAAGTGCCCTCTGTGTGGGAAGGCATTTGCACAGTCAAAAGATCTTCGGAACCACCAGAGAACACACACCGGAGAGAAACCCTTCAAATGCAGTGTGTGTGAGAAGGCATTTGCAGTGTCATCAAATCTTAAAAAACACCAGAGAACACACAGAGGAGAGAAACCATTCAAGTGCACTGTGTGTGAGAAGGCATTTACAGTGTCATCATATCTTAAAAAACACCAGAGAACGCACACAGGAGAGAAACCCTTCAAGTGCACTGTGTGTGAGAAGGCATTTACAGAGTCATCATATCTTACAATGCACAAGAGAACACACACAGGAGAGAAACCCTTCAAGTGCACTGTGTGCGGGAAGGCGTTTTCACGGTCATCAATTCTTCACAAGCACCAGAGAAAACATACAGGAGAGGAACCCTTCAAGTGTACCGTGTGTGAGAAGGTATTTGCACGGTCATCAGTTCTTCAGAGCCACCAGAGAACACACACAGGAGAGAAACCCTTCCAGTGCACTGTGTGTGACAAGGCATTTGCATGGTCATCAGTTTTTCAGAGCCATCAGAGAACACACACGGGAGAGAAACCCTTCAAGTGCACTCTGTGCGGGAAGGCGTTTTCCCAGTCATCACATCTTCATAGACACCAGATAACACACAGGCATCAGAAGAACCCCAAGGAGTGTGGTCTGAAATCGACTTGTGAAAGTCAAAGTGCTGCAATGAGCCCATCCCTCCTGAAACAAGAACCAGAAGAAAATCCAAGCTTGGACACTTTAAAAGGTATCAAAGTGAAATGTGAAGAGGCGAATGTGAAATGTGAAGAGGCGACAGTGAAGAGCGAAAAAGTAAAGGTAAAATGTGAATATGAAGATTCAACCTCAAAATCGGACCTTCACATTGATGGAGGGAATGTGAAGCAGGAGGAGAATTCTGACTGTGAAGCAGAGCGAGACAACTCCCAGCAGTTTGTGGAAGTGGAGGTGTGGGTGGACTTCTTAGACAATACAAAGTCAAATGGAGACCCTGTAGATGTGTAAGCTTGAGACAATGAAGCTCCATTAGATTCACCTTTGTCACAGGCCTTTAATGAAATAATGTGAAGTTGAACACCTAATTCCTCTGTTCAACCTGCAGAGTAAGAGCGGCCAGTATTTGCGGACTTGTGGGTTGGGTAGATCTCTAACCAGGAGCGAGAGCCAATACGCTCCCGAGCATTCACTGTTATAATATTAGCATTTATATGGTGCTTAATTGCCTCAGCAACTCGGAGGTTTGTATCAAATCTCATCACAAACACTCGAAGAGCATGTTGTATACATGCCTTCTCCAAAAATGTATATTAAGAGTGATTCTGCCCTTTTTAAAAATAATTTTGATCGGGATGTAGCGCTGTGGCATGGAAAGGGTGAGTCCCCCCTTGCCTCCTTCCTTGACGCAAAAAGACAGCTGGAAGATAATTATTAATAAGCCTGCTTGGGAAGTCAAGGGGGGCTAATGAGATTCTGCGGGAAATCCCCAGTTGACTTCAAGAGAAGACTGCCATAAAAGAGAAGACTGCCATAAAGGAAACAACCCACAATAAAACCAACAAGACGGAAACAGCAGGGGTCACAAACCTCCCCGGACAGCAAAATCCACCCAAGGGCAGTTCATCATTATAAGCTGACTGGGGTTTTTTAAATACAAAAGTAAAGTTGGAAGCTTAGCTATATTTTCAACCTCAGGATATCAAAATATTACGTGAGAATAAGCATGGATCCCTGGCGATACAGACAGGGAACAAAGGTTAATAAAAACCCTCGGAATATCCTTGGTAACAACTATGGTATACCACAAATCTTGGTTAAGCATGAACCAAATAATTATTAAAGTATTAGACCTAGGGTCATTCAGAAGAGATACAATGTGAAATGTCAATCACACACGAACAAGATAATATGTATTCCACGGGATCAGAGCCTCACCAACCGCCTTTTTCTTCCAGTAGCTAACAGCATATGGTAGCAGTAAATTATGTATGCAGGCGGCGCCTCCCCCTAACATATCAAATACCACGCGAGAATTCGAAACTGCGATGCGAGTGCTGTGAACGCTGCTCAGAACGTACTTTGAGTCTCTTGCAGAATCAAAACTGCGGAAAGTGGTACGGTACCAAGCTATGAGAGGTGTAAAATTATTTATTATTACTTCCTACCCATGATGAAAGGACAGAAAACATGGCAACAGCAAGCACACCTGTGCACAATAGGTCACGACTTCAAAGGCCACAGCGCCCCTTTTTGAGAGAGACTGCAAGTCTGAGGCGAAATGTTTTTTAACACTTCCAACCCGTGATGGGAGCATGGGGAACGCTGCTCAAAACGTGAACGGAAACATGGTGGTAATGAAGACATCCGGACAACAAAGAGCCCAAGCGACTTTAAAAGAAAAACAGCTGCCCCTTTGTGAGAAGAAAGAGCCTGAGGTGGAAAATTTCAGATATAAGCAAGAATGCAAGAACAGAAATCAATACTGCAAGTGGCAGGCTCCAGGGATTGCCCTCGTGACTGGCAAAATTGATATGGACTCTGCAATGGCAGAAGCCACGCATCACGGAGAGTTAAAAAAATGTTTTTGCGCCATTCAGAGAGGCTGCCAGCCAAGGCTGGTACTCGCAGTATTACAATACAAACGTGGGGAAGAGTGCTGTAGTTTTACTATTCCCGGGGGTGAGGTCACTGTGTATAGCCAACACATGGGATCATAGAGTGATAATCGTTACGATTGTGCTCAGATCAAAGGCACGATATAACTTGATCTGTAGCGTGTCCTTTCTGCAGCACCAGTCGTACAGACAACTGGAAGAGGACTCTTGAAGAGGGGGGGGGGGAGACGACAGGCGTTGTCCCTCCACAGTCTCTCCACAAGGATGAACAGTCTGGTGCCAAGGGGGGTGATGCGCGGCAACCAGCGGACGAGCTGCGAGCGGTGTCTGGCGATGGGAGCATCACGCACATCGACGCAGACGGAGCCGGGCCCAACATCCCTGCCAGCATGGGTACCGCCGACAGCATGACCAGCGTGCCGAATCGGCAACCACCCCAGCAGTGGAGAAAGACTGACGAAGCAGCCGAGAGCGCCGTGTGTTCGACACATGCCAACCCAGTGCCCCTGCTGGCGATCTGAGGTGTTTTTCGTACAAGGAATGTTGCACCTCAGAAGCCGCTAACTCAACAGTTAGCAAGAAGACAACACACCCAAACAACGTGCATATTGGTACTAATAAGATTGTTCCAAAAAGTTATCTTTGTGTTTCGAAAAGGGTTGCCATCCCAAGGTGGTGCGTTAACTATTTGCTGATCGTGAAAAGCATTGTTTTGTCCCTTGAGTTACAAGAATACGGTCGTTTAAAAGTATTTTAGTCATTCGTTTTCATTAAATGCATAACCTTACCAATCAATTCATTGATGACACACTAAACATTTATAAGCTTCTATGTTACGAATCTACATACAGGAATACTATTGTTGAGATTTTTATTTTGATCACAGAATCTTGCCCGCAAATTCATCGATGTCGCATTAGCCAATTGATAAGCATCTGTTAGCCAAATAGACACAACTAGCATGCACACTGTTTTTTCAGGACATTTCGTTAATTGCATAATCTTACCAATGAATTCATTAATGTACATTTTTGCCATTGGGCACATGCTTCTTTAGCACATTAAGGACTTTTCCTAACGCAGTGTATGGTTGCGCTACTCTGAGGAGTTAGCTGATTATTCTGTTACTCAGTTTTAACAAACGTAACCATTGAGGGTTAATTGTACGGATCAATGAGTAGGACATCTTCAGGAGTACGGTATTGACAATTCCGATCATAAGTGTGTTCGCGTATTAGAGTGTTTTTGAATATTAAAGTTGCTTAACATAGAAGAGTCCGAGTGGTTCCTTCCTAAGTTCATGCATAATCTTAATTTATAGAACTGTATCCTGCATTGAGATCTGAATTCTGAGACCTGACAAAATTACACTAAAACATAATCAGTGAAAGTGAAAGCGAGAATCATTGTATTTTCACGATTGGTAATACACCCTAGACAACGAAGCTGAGCCTAATTTGCATAATTGCATGTAATTGGATATATCCAATAATTAGCCTAATTTAATACAATTACAGTTTTGTCTTTTTCATTCTTTTTTAAGACAATATACAAGTGTAGTGTATGTCACTGAGGCGCACATACACCGTTCTTGGAGTCGTCACTTTTATTAACAACTTTACTCACGCCGAAACCGGCGACGAGGTTGGTGGCTCCCCAGACCTCAGCAGCTGGAACCCTGAGAGAGAAAAGGTGGAGCATCTCTGAAGCATTGTTCCCGTGGACGCATGCCCCGGATATAGCCCCCAGGAATTGAGATGAATGCGCGTCGTCCGGCGGACATAACAGTTTGAGGCGCGACGCTTGTTTAGTGGCAGTGTTGGCCATGATCGCCACTAGTCGTAGCCGGCAGTACTAGCTCAGTCCAGTAGAGAGCAGAAGGGAGGCCGGATTGGCTCAACAATAATGATGGGCAGTTGGCCCTGAGCAATCCCTGGGGGGAAGCATCGGGACCAACGGTTGGGACCCCAGGCCCCCGGAAGGGGACTGGAGTATGAGGTTCTGGAAGAGAGGCGTGGTCAGGGGTGGAGTGAGTCAGGACCCTGTATATAAGTCAGGGCTCTGAACGGTTCGAGTCAGTATCGTCCAACTGAAGACTGAAGATCGACCTGGAGTCCTGAAGAGCAGAGCCCTGTGGGCAAAGCCAAATCCCTGGCTAGGGTGAGGCTGGAGCTGTACCAGTGAAGCTCTGAGCTTATAACCAGTGAAGACGTCAGAGAAGATTCAAGCCCCGGCAGGGTAGCCGTAGAGATAGCCGAAGAGGCAAGCTAGCCGGCTACGTAGAGTATCGGGTGAAAGGGGCCATTACCCCTTTGTATTGTAGCTCGTGAGTTATTAATGTAATGAACGTATGGCCTCCAAAGGAAAGTTCCCTCGAGTTTATTACCCACTACAACTGGTCTCAGAAGTGGCCTTATATTAGTGACAATGGAAACGCGGAGGAAGATACGTACCAGGACTCCGAGCGAAGAAGAAAACGACACAGCTGCCGACATACCAGCCCCGGTTGCAGACGAGGAAGCCTCGCTGGCCGAGATGTTGCCTGCCCGGCCACCCGGCGGGACTTCACCACCGGGCAGAGTGCTGTGCATGGCGCACTCCTGTCTCGCCGAACTCCTGCACACCGTGGCCTCCATCCTGGATGAAATCCATCGCGTGGAGCCGGTGGCGGTGGCGGCCGTGGCCACTGCCAATTCCGGGGTTCCTGCACAAATTTTCGAAACTCCCTCCGAAAGTGGGGGAGCTTCTGCCGGAAGACAGATGCATCATGGGACTGACGTCACTTCCGACTTCAGGCCGCTCAAATCAGCGGTCGCCGCGTCAGCAGTGGTGCGACCGCCGCAACGAGCCGGCATTGTATGCACCAGCGACGGCGGAGTTCCTGCCAGAAGCAACAAAAATCTTCTGTCAGCGGGGCACGTGCCGACCATCCATCAGCGTCTGCCCGTCCTTAAAGAATTTTCAGTGGTGGGCGGTGACTTGGCGGCCTTTCAGCGCCGCTTCCTCTTGCACCGTGAAATGGGATGGACAGAGGAGGAGGCGCTGTGGGCGCTCCCGGCCGCGTTGAATGACGACGCCCTCGCCGCCTTCATCACTATCCATTTCGCAACAGGCGGGAAACTCAGTGGCGCAGCCCGCGCATTCGGCCGCCATTTTGTCGCTGGCGCGGAGCACGCAGCCCACCAAAATTGAAGATGCGCCGTCGGTGCCGAGGAACATCCCAGCTCTCCAGTGTCGGCCTCACTTTGCTGGAGAGTTTGCGGCTACCAGTGACGACTGGGTGGCCTTCAAGCAGCGGTTCATCACGAACGCCGGCTTGGCAGGGTGGACAGAGATGGAGGCGCTGCGGGCGCTACCTGCCGCCCTCGATGACGTCCTTGCGGCATTTCTCGCCGTCCCGCCGCCGGAGAGGTCCACCCTCACACAGGCTTTCGACTGGTTGGCATCTATCTACAAGCCTTCGGCGAACGCGTGCCACAAATTCGCCACGCAAAGGAAGGGGAAGGACGAGTTGGCCCTCGCCTTCTGTAGTGTGCTTTTGACGCTGGTGAAATACGCCTTCCCGGAGATGGACCACAATGGCATCGATGCGTTGGTCCTCAAGAGATTGCTGGTCTTGGCGGAAACCCTCCATATCATTCTTCCAGCTGAAGATGATTACATCTCGTCTGTCCAGGTCGCTAAGTACATCCGAGCCCAGCTACTTCTCCAACGGGACAGGGCGCAGGTCACGTGTGCCATGTCCCACACGGGGCTGGGGCCACCTGATCGAATGGAGCCCCTTTTGGCGTGTGTGGAGATGATCGGCGCGGTCATGGTGCGCGGCGGACAGACGAGCAGCGGCGGCCGAGGTTGTCTCGTTACGGTGGCGGCCGTGTTGTCTGCTACAATTGCGGCCTTCGGGGACACGTGTCATCGGGCTGCCGCGTACCTCGACGGCGCCTTCCAGCGTCACCGCCATCCTACGCTTCCCTACACCCTGAGGCGAGTCGCGACACACTCTACACTCACCTCACCCTCTACACTCACCTCACCCATCTAGGCATTTTGGTTCACAGCTCGATCGCGCATCGATACGGGGTAGTCCTACGCGCAATCGTGAAGTTCGTCAGCTCCGACCGGATCAGTGGTGGGAGCTGGCCCATCGAGTGGTGACTGCATCCATGGGTTGATCTACCTTGCTTGGGTCAATTGAGGGTGTAGAAATAAGGATGCTAGTCGACACGGGTGCGTCAGCAACTATAATTATGGAGCTAATTTTCAATATTTTGCCCCCCAAGTGTCGGGTTCTAGACCCTGTCGATGCGCCGTGCTTAGCTGTTGACGGCGGCTCATTGGGCATCATCAGTCGAATAACGGCCGAGGTGCGCATCGCTGACGTTAAATTATCAAGACACATTCTTGTATCCACGGCGCTGATTGTTCCATCTTTACTTGGAACCGATTTCATTGGTAAGATGCCATTGGAAATCTGCATTGACCGCTGCTGTTTGTAATTGCCATCCGGACGTCGTGTGGCATTTTTGCCTTCCCCTACCCAGTTGTGTGCGGCCAATGCTACGATGCAGATGTTTATTCCCCTCCGCGTGAGGAAGCCGCTCGATTTGGGTGCTACGGGGTACGCTATTATAGCTTATACGTTGGTGTCCAACTACCAGGAACCTTTTTATCAAGATCTTAATGCTGGGTTGGACACCACGGTCACCCAGGAGAGTGCGGAGTTTGCTCATGCGTCACTGGCACGTCCGGAAGGGGACGTCGTCGGGAATGCGGGTGCTGAACCTTGCACGCGACGATCCCGGGATATAGATCATCCCTTTCGCCTGGAACCGGTTATTGCGCCGCGCAAATTTGTTTCATCTTCACATCGCTGGGGCCGAGTGTCGAGTGTGTCTGGCGACCTAGGGTGTGTGCCCGCGCCGGTTAATCCCGGGCGAAGCGATTCTGTTCTGCTCCCAGGTGCTGTGCCACTGACATCCCCTGCGCGGCCGCACATGCCGGCTTCGTGGGCTTTGAGCGCGGAGGATCCATCGACCCGGCCTACTGCTCTCTGTGAGGAGCCGGGTTCGGTGGAACATTTGCACATTTCCCCCGGGACCTCCAGGGTGAGCGAGCCCACCTCCCCTGGGGGCCCGGCATCACGCACTCACTCAAAGACTCGTTTTTCGCGATTCCCTTGCACACACACTCCCACGCTGTCAGTTGCTTGTCGTGCTCGCTGTGTTGTGGCGGTCCTTGGCTGATCCTTGCTGCCATTGAGCTCACAAGCATTACACGGTGAAGGTGGGAGGTGTGATAGAGGGATCCCGAGGGTTTACGCGGTTTTTCATATTGCTTGTTGATGGGGTGTTGTTGTCGTTACGGGTTTGTTGGTTTACACCCTTCTCCCTGTTGGTTTGTACATTTGTAGATAGTGTAATTTTTGCACAGGAGGGTTGGGGTATTTATATATGTTCTGTTATTGTTGAGGCACACTATGTTTCTTGCATTTCTGTAAATTGTTCGTTTAAAAGGGGGAGTTGACGGCCGGGACGGCTGAATGCTACGAAGGGGGGTGGGGGGGGGGTGATGTAGTGACATCAGGGCTGTCACTGTATGGTGCCAGCCTGAGAGGGCCACGGCACGCGATGCACTGTCATTGCGTACACCCCATAGGCGGGTGTAGTACCAGCCTCAGCGTAGCTTGGTGTGCGCTGGAATAGCGTGGGCAGCACGCATAGCGTGTAGTCCGGGCTCCCACAGCGGGGAGTAGGAAAGTGTCAGCCTAGGGCAGGTTTTCCCCAGGCCATGGCACTCTGGTTGATCCCGCAGACGTGATCTGGAGTGTCCACAGAGAGGCCCCCAGGTGGGGGGACTAGGGGGTGATCACGTGTCCGGGGAGAGCTCTCGAGAGGGATCGAGAAGGAGCTAGAAGGCTTTAGAAGGTGGGCGGTGCCACGGGCTGAGCAGCCCTGACCCGTGGGGGGATATAACGCAGGTCCCTGAGAGGGACCGGGGTCACTGAATTCTACAAGCTGAAGCTCCACGTCCTTCAAGACATCAACACGTGGTCGGGAACCCGAGTGAGAGGGCCCGACCCTTTGTAGCCGTAACCCCTAGTATAGCATAGTTAGCTGGGTGGTCACCACCTTAGGCTGTATCTGGTGAAGGGGCAGTTACCACTTTGTGTTAGGTGCTGATGTTACAATAAAAATGTTGCCTCCAAAGAACGTCTGTGACTCAGTTGGACTCACTACATATGTGTGTGTGAGTCCATATATGTGTGTGTGTGTGGGTCGATGTCTGTGTGTGTGTAAGTCGATGTGTGTGCGTGTCTTTTTTGCCAGGGCAACGCCGGGTACTTCCCACTAGTTTGGTCTATATAAAAGTTATAGTGTGCGTGTGAGTCCATATATGTGTGTGCATTGTGTGAGTCTGTGAGTGTGTGCGTCAATGTGTGTGCGAGTCAATGTGTGTGACATTCGCTGTGTTTGTGTACGTCCATGTGTGTGTGTGCGGTGTGTTTAATTCGATGTGTGTGTTAGTGGATGTGTTCGTGTTAGTCGATATGTGTGTGTGTGTATGTCCATGTGTGTGCGTAGTTCCATGTGTGCGTGAGTCTATGTATGTGTATGTTTAAGTCGATGTGTTTGTGTGTGTTAGTCCATGTGTGTGTACGTCAAAATGTGTGTCTGCGTAAGTCCATGTGCATTTGTACGTTGACGTGTGTGTGTAAGTCGATGTGTTTGTGTGTGGGTCGATGTGTGTCAGTCAATGTGTATGTGTGTGTACGTCCATATGTGTGTGTGTAGGCCCATGTGTGTGTGACTAGATATGGCCCATGCCTTCCAATCCCTCTGTCCCAGGTGTCTGCGTCATGACCCACTCAGGCATAAAAATCACTCAACAGGATGACTATCTCAAAGGGAAACTTTAGCCACCACCTGGGATAGGAGGCTATGGAAGGTGTCTGGCTCATCGTCCTTGTCTGCATCCCTCCATTCATATTTTATGTATGTTGAACTTCTTTTGCACAATACTTAACAAAACATGATAATTGGGGGTTTGAGGGACAGACAACAAACGAAATACAAAAAGCAGTTGTAAAGAAATTAGTTTTCAATCACAACCACCACCATTCCTCGCCTGTTGGTGGAGAGGTGAGATAAGAGCAGCCTCGGTTCATCTCCCACCAGAGGAGTAGCAGCCTCTCTCCCGCAACGAGAGTCTAGCCAATTGCAGTAGTCTCCTGTTCCTGCAGGCACCGCAAGAGGGGGGTTCAATCTGGCACTGCCGAATGGAATTTAGCCAGCACGCGCTTAGTTCGGTATACACTGTAGTACACCACATACTATGCTATACATGCCACAGTACACCACACGTTACAGCATACCGCACGCTATAGTACACCACATGCTACAGTACACCACACGCTACAAGTACACCTCTGTCGACATTGCACTCCACACGACTTTGCATCACGTGCTACATTGCACCACAATTTACAGTACACCAGACACTACACTGTACATTGCACTACGCTACTGAACACTATACAGTAAGCCACACTACAATGTCTTGCATACAACTGTACATGGTACATTACAAAAAAATTTAACAATGCACACATATGTCAGGGCTGCTGCCCCTCAACGCATCTCCCCCTTCTCCTTTTCCCCCCTCCTCGTTGCTGCTCGTAGCTTCGACCTCGCTGCTTCCGCGTCCCCTTTGTGAGACATGACTCTTGGCTGTGCTCTCGGCCACCTTGGGTCATTCATACACACTCCCCCGTGCACTCCTCCAAACGTTAGTAGGAGGCACCCCGCACGCAGCCACGCACACTCACGTACACGCAGTCACCAAAAATCCCACGCCGCTACCCTCCCGGCGCCGCGCACCAATCGTACGCGCGGGACGGGGGGGGGGCAGGGGTCAAAGGACAGTGACGTCACTCGTACACGCGTAGCCGATTGGAGGGGGTGTCTCGATGATTTAAAGGGCGGTATGGACAATCTCACGGGTACGCCGCCCGTTCACCTCACGCACACGCTAAACAAAGGCCGCACAAATATTCTCGTGTGTACGCCGCCCGTTTACCTCACGCACACGTTAAACAAAAGGGCGTATGAGTAATCTTACGTGCCTCTGTACGAGTCCGCCACCGCTCACCACACGCACACGCTAACCACGAGCTACACGCATGGGCGAGCGCAAACACGTGGGTGAATACACACTCGCGCACAAACACAGGGTACAATGACGCACACCACCAGGCGCCCGTTCCAAACTCACAGAAACCACTCGACAAGGTTTATTTATCACTGACGATTTATTCCCGGTGTGTCTGCGCCCTACTATCACCCAAATGAGTATCAGTCAGCAGGGCAGGTGTAACCTATCTCCCGATGGTCTAAACCCAATCTACCTCGTCCCCTTAGAATCAAGCTCCCTAGGATCTTACCCTAAATCCCAACTCTCTCTTGCGTGCTCACGGTTTGCCTTGGATGTGCG
Organism: Petromyzon marinus; assembly: GCF_048934315.1. NCBI lineage: Eukaryota > Metazoa > Chordata > Hyperoartia > Petromyzontiformes > Petromyzontidae > Petromyzon > Petromyzon marinus. Next base: position 4,002,781 of record NC_133737.1, read on the forward strand.
GGAAGCCAAGGAGAGGCAAGGCTGCTCGACGTTCTCGTTGGGAGCGGGGCCGGGCTGCGCTGTGACTCGTCTCACGGACGATCCAGTGGCCGGTAAGGTGACTACCACGATCTCTGCCTCGAGAAGAACGTGACTACCATATCCCTACCTGCTCTCGCCTTTTATTGTTCCCTACATGAAAGATCATTCGGCACTGATCCGCTGGCCTTCCCGGCCAATCAGGTGGCTCGGATTTCCCGCCACTCTCCCCGGGCCGGTGCTCTCTCAGACGTTCGCTTTTTACCCTCTAAACAATCACATTTGTCCTACCAATCAGAGGACCGGCCCTGTTTTTCCCGCCGTTCGTGACTCCGTCATCCCCCCTACCTGCCTGCTGACCCGTGTGTGTTGTGTGCGTTTTCTACCCACGGCGGCTCAGCAGCCCCGTTGTGACCATGTAATTATGACCCAAGTCACGGCGCCGTGGTGCGAGTTAGCCTCGGGGGAGATCGCCCAATTCCCTGGTTGCAGGAAACTGTGAAGTTTGGTCCCATGAGAGGGCTTCCGGGTGAAAACCTGTCGACCAGGTGACCTCCCCTCGGGGCTCTATCTGGGTGTGTGTATGTGTTCATGTGGGGGGTGGTGAGGGAGGAGCAGCGTCGGCCTCGTCGCTCGGAGGTGGCGGTGTCGCGGCCACGGCGTCGGCCGGACGACTTCGCTGTTGTGGCACCACATAGCCCCCCGAGGTACCAGTCCCCGTCCCGGGTTGACTGGAGCACCTCGCCTAGGATTCCCCCACGAGGTAGCGCCGCGGGGTCCGCGGGACTCGCCCGGACCTCGTGGCCGGCCTCTGGGGTGGTGGCTCCGTCTCCTGGGGTTCCGGCGGCGATCTCCTCCTCCACTCCAACGGCTCTTCTCGTCCCTCGGCACCTGCGTGCTGGGGAGCAAACTCAGAGGCAGCAGGGTTTAGGGGCCATCCCTGCCTCCCCCCCCCCCGGCCCGGGCCGTGACCCCTCGGGGCCCGGGGCCCTATGGGGCCCATATACCGTGCGAGGCCCCCGAGCATGGGGGATGTGGGGACCCCGGGATTTCGGGGTACCTGAATGGCGAGGTTTTCCCTCGCCAGGGCTGCCCTCCATGGTTTCAATCGGTGGACGTTGACCACCATCTCTCGGCCCCTCTCTCCGCCCTGAATCAGCACCGTCCAGGGGGAGATCTGTCGCCCCTCGGTCCAAGGTCCGCGCCAGTAGGTGGTCAGTTTCCCCATCTGTCCGGCTCCGACGCGAGGGGTGTGTAGCCACACCTTAGAGCCCATCGAGTAGAAGCGGGGCTCCATACGGGGTCGGGCGCTCTGCTCTTGTCGCTGATGCGCGGCCTCTCCTTGCGGGTAGGCCCGGCCCCAGGCCCCTCGCAGGGTCTCCATCAGGTGCTCCACGGGGCGGCTCCGCTCCTCCCGTTGCGGTGGGGGAACGCCGAACATTAGATCTGCGGGTAGACGAGACTCACGGCCAAACATCATTAGGAACGGGGTCTGTCCCGTAGACGTGTGTACCATGGTGGCATAGGCGAACAGGGCATGGGGGAGGTGTTCGTCCCAGTCCTGCTGATTTGCGGCCGCCATGCATTTGAGCATTCCGGCTAGGGTCTTGTTCATACGCTCCACCATACCGTTCGCCTAGGGGTGGTACGCCGTGGTTCGGTCCTTCTAGATTCCGAACTCGCGGCACAGAGCCTGAAACAGCTCTGCCTAAAACTCACTACCCTGGTCAGTAATGACTCGTTGGGGGATCCCGTGCTTAAGTACGTAGTGCTCCACGAATGACCGGGCCACCACGAGGGCCGTCTTATCGGGGATGGCCACCGCCATGGGATAGCGTGTGAAATACTCCACCGCTACGAGAATATATCGGTTGCCCCAGTGGGAACGCGGGAATAGCCCCTGTAGGTTGATCCCAACCAGCTGGTCCGTCCGACTGACGCAGAACGGTCTCAGGGGTACCTGATATCACGCTGGTTTCGGCCCGCATTGCTGACATGCGCGGCAACCCTGTACCCAGGCGGCCACGTCTTGTGCCAATTTGGGCCAGAGATACTGGCGACGCAGGGTCTCCCGAGTGTGCCGTTCCCCGTCATGGTCCCCGAGCAGGTGGTCATGCACCAACCTCAGCAGCTGGGGTCGCACCTGGGTGGGAACACAGATGCACCATGGCTGGCCGGCTTCAGTTAGTTCCCGTACCACCCCGTTCTGCACACACAACCGGGCATACAAACCACTTCAGGGTCCCGGTAGGGCGCTCTTCTTCCCCCGTAGGGCCGCTTGCACCGCCGCCAGGTCTGGGTCCCGCTGCTGGGTCTATCTCAGCTGCTCGTTCAGGCCCGGGAAGGCGCAGCCGACATCCTCTTGGATCCATCCGGTCAGGGTGGGGTGGTCCGTCTGGTCCCTGGCTCCTTCTGCAGGGGTCTTTGTGGCGCATACTGCACTCTCTCTCGCGAGAGGGGGGTTAGCCTCAGCGCACTCCCGGGGGCCCGTTGCCTGTCAGCAGCGTCCCCCCGTAAAACAGGGCGGGCCTCCTCTGCCCTCGTCTCTGCGCACACCGCGGGCCGCCTTGACAAGGCATCCCCGTTTGCGTGCGTCCGCCCAGCCCGGTACTCGATCTGCAGGTTGTATTCCTGCAGCTGCGCCAGCCATCGGGCCATCTGCCCCCGCGGTTCCTTGAATGTGAGGAGGAACTGCAGGGCATAGTGGTCAGTGCGCACGCGGCACCTCCTGCCATAAAAATACAGTCGGAACTGTTTACACGCGAAAATCACGGCGTGCAGCTCCTGACGTGTCACGCAATAGTTCAGTTCGGCCCCGCTCAGGGTCTGGCTGGCGTATGCGATGACCCGCTCCGTCCCATCCTGCACCTGTGACAGCACCGCGCCCAGCCCACTGCTGCAGGCGTCGGTGTCCAAAATAAAATCGGTGGTAAAATTGGGGAACGCCAGGGTGGGGGTGGGGGTGAGGTGGTGTTTGAGGGTGGTGAAGGCCGTCTGGCAGGCCTCCGTCCACTGATAGGGGTTCTCAGGGGAAGTCAGTTGGGTGAAGGGGCGTGCAATCTTGCTGAACCCCTTCACAAATCGGCGATAATAGGTGGCGAGCCCCAAGAATGACCTGATCTTCGTCAGGTTCCTTGGCCGTGGCCATTCCACTACAGCGCGTACCTTCTCCGGATCAGTGCGCACCCCTGCCTCGCTGACGCGGTGTCCGAGGTACCCGACCTCACGCTGCGCGACACTTACGCGGCTTGAGCTTGAAATGGGCTGCTCGCAGTCGCTGGAACACCTCTCGCAGCCTGGACCAGTGCTCAGACAGAGATCTACTGAAGACTATCACGTCATCCAAGTAAATTAGGCACTTCCCACTGCAAGCCCCACATCACCAACTCCATCAACCGCTGGAACGTAGCAGGTGCGTTAGTGAGCCCGAACGGGAGTACCCGAAACTCAAACAGTCCCATCGGGGTGGTGAATTCGGTCTTTGGCAGATCCTCCTCCGCCATCTCCACCTGCCAGTACCCGGACGCTAGATCGAGGGTGAAAAAATATTGCGCCCCCGCGAGGCTGTCAAAAGTGTCGTCAATGCGGGATGGGGAAGGCGTCGCCGAGGGTGACTGCGTTCAACTTCAGTAATCAACGCAAAACCGGGTCGACCCATCATTTTTCGTCACCAGCACTACCGGGGCAGACCAGGGGCTCGCTGAGGGCTGGATGATGTTATCGTAGGACATATCCACGACTGCCTCTTTAATCTGGCCCCGTTCAGGTGCGCCCACTCGGTATGCAGGGAGTTTAATGGGTCGGGCGGCACCGGTGTCAATTTGGTGCTTAACAACGTCTGTCCGGCCCACGTCTGAATCGTGCTCACTGAACACATCGGCGTACTCCCGCAATAACCCGCGCAGCTGACCGACCTCCCTCTTAGGTAAATCTGCCCAGGGAACATGTAATGCGTCAAGCAGGGGGACGGCCTTGGCTCAGGGAGTCGGGCCGATCCGCCAGGCCAGGTCCTGGTTGTCCTCGGGGCGACCGGGGTCCTCCGCCCAGAGTGCAAACACCGAATCGTTAGAGTGGCGCGCGTGTAGGGGGTGCACGGTGGCTACCGTGGTGCGCCGTCGCAGTATTGCCAGGGTACTGTGAGGGTTAAACACCCGCATAACCAAATGGCCCCCATCTGCGTTTACCAGCGTGGCTGACCCCACAACCCCATATCGTTTTGCCAACTCCGGGTGAGGAGTTAGCATGGGGGGTGTTGCCCCCGGCACCAGCATCTCGGCGAGCAGCCCGATGGTGACGGCCGACACCAGGGTAGCGGCCACGGGTGCGAAGCGGGGATGATTCGGCTCTCGTCCCAGGAACAGAATTCGCTCCCCGCTGCCTTCCACGGTGGCGCATCGCTGGCGGGGCTGCACGTTGAGCCCCAGCTTTTCCAGGAGGTCTGTACCTGCGATACACTCATGGCACACCACACTCGAGGCATAGAATTCCTGGGTGCACATATGGTGTCCGAGACGGACCTCAAGGGTGACCCTCCCCAGCAGCCCAATCCCAGCTCCGCTTGCAGTGTGCAGTGCGCGATCCGGGGTCTGCAGGCGGTCCACGTCGACCCCGAGCACGCTGCAGTGTGTGGCGCTCATGAGTGAGGCCACTGCTCCCGTGTCCAACAGAATCCGGGTACGCCGCCCGTTTACCTGCCCTTCTAACAGCGACGTTGCTCCCGTGATTCCCGCCACTAACTCCCGTAGCCAGTGACCAGAAGTCCCCGCGTTCTTGGGTGTTGTTGCCGGAATCTGCGTGGGGATCACTCGCTCGCCATTATCATTACAGTTGATTTGTGTTGGGACCACGTCGAGTGCCCCCCTTGGTGGTCCTCTCTCTAGGGAAGCCTTGGTGTTTGACCCTGGCACATGTCTAGCGCGTGCAATCTGAGGAGAGTCTCTCATGAGATGCCCTCGACGGTCGCACAGGTAACATGCCCGGGGGGCGGCCCCATAGAAGGCCCCCTGCCCGTTCCTTCTCCTCTCCCTGATACGTGTCTGCCCAAGCTCTGCCTCCAATCGGGACACTCGTCCAGTTAGCCCCCCTACCGTGGAGCACAGGTCTCCCATTTCGGACTGAATTGCCTCAACTGTAGACTGTAGTTTGGTCATGTTCCGGTTCGCTTCCTCACGCATGTCCCTCATGCCCGTCTGTGTCCCCGCTACCCATCCCGGGGTTGTCTCGCGGGGTCCCGGGGGCTCCCTTGCCCGCTCCCTGACCGTCCTGGCGAGCTTCTCCTCTTCCTCCTCTAGGAGCAGGCTCGCGATGGCACACTCTCGTCCCGACCCTCGAAGTTGCGTACGCTCGCTGGAGAGCTCCTCGCACTCAAGCGGGCGCTCAGCAAGGGTATCAAAGGGGAGGCTTGCACTACCCACTTTGGGCCGCCACCACGCGGTGCGGGCTAAATACCGGAGGATTTTGTCGGCGGCCAGCTCGTCAATCACCTCTGTCGTGAACTCTGGACGTGCGATCCGTGTCAGCGATCGCACGTCTTTGGCATAGTCGCGAAAGTCCTCGCGGGTTGGCGGCGGCGCGCCTCTAAGGCCGTCTTTGCCTGTCTCACATTACGCGTGCCGAAGCGTAGATCGAGTGGGCGCATCAACTCTTCTAACTGGGTTTGCGCGCTTGCGGGTAGAGCCTCCACAAAGTCAGCTGCCCGCCCATCCAGATTAATAGTAAGTTGCCGTAACGCCTGCGCGTCCGTCCAGCCATTAAGCTCTTTAGCCCCTATGATGTTGCGGGCAAACGCTTTCCATGAAGGGGTCCCCTGGCTGGTAACCACATACCTTATTTTCGCGTGGAGTAACGCGCCTCTCTCCCAGGGCTGCTGCCCCCCGACTCCTCTCCCCCTTCTTCCTCCTCTTCCCCCCTCCTCGTTGCTGCTGCTCGTAGCTTCGACCTCGCTGCCTCCGCGTCCCCCTTGTGAGACATGACTCTTGGCTGGCTCTCGGCCACCTTGGGTCATTCATACACACTCCCCCGTGCACTCCTCCAAACGTTAGTAGGAGGCACCCCGCACGCAGCCACGCACACTCACGTACACGCAGTCACCAAAAATCCCACGCCGCTACCCTCCGGCGCCACGCACCAATCGTACGCGCGGGACGGGGGGGCAGGGGTCAAAGGACAGTGACGTCACTCGTACACGCGTAGCCAATTGGAGGGGGTGTCTCGGAGATGATTTAAAGGGCTGTATGGACAATCTCACCGGTACGCCGCCCGTTCACCTCACGCACACGCTAAACAAAGGCCGCACGAATAATCTCGCGTGTACGCCACCCATTTGCCTCAAGCACACGTTAAAAAAAGGGCGTATGAGTAATCTCACGTGCCTCTGTACGAGTCCGCCGCCGCTCACCACACGCACACGCTAACCACGAGCTACACGCATGGGCGAGCGCAAACACGTGGGTGAATACACACTCGCGCACAAACACTGTGGCACCACACATACACAGATAAGAACACTTAAACACCAATCCCACTCACTCCCTGACCAGCCACACACTCCCCCAATTCCGACACACGGTGTACACGCACAGTTTGCACATGCATTGTATACACATGGTGTACACACACATACTGTGTATACACACACACAATGTGCACATAAACAGTGCACTCACGCCACTAAGCGATGGTGACGTCACCACGGTGCCTGTGCCAGGCCAGGTAAATTTTGATGCCACGTGAAGTGTCGAAGGCTTGCTGACAGGAGGTCTCGGGACAGACCCAGGTGCCATGGGTTGGCTGACTGAGATGACTGGTAGATGTACTAGCTGTGCCCCCCAGCTGTGCCAACTTGCTTCATTTTAGCACCCAGCGCTCTGCTCATTGTTGCGATTGTCACTCCTCTGCCCTCCGCTGTTGCTGGAGGGCGACTGCCTCCAACCGCCCAGTAGCAGCGTCCTTCACGAGCCTCCTCCATTGAGGCCGATCTTGACACCGCTGGTACCAGTCGCTCCAGATCCTCCCATACCACATCAGTCCATCTGTTTTTCAGCCCATGTCGTGCCCGTTTAGCTCCCTCTATCCAGCCAAACAGAAGCTGCTTGGGCAAGTGGTGGCTGGGCATGCGGGCTACATGATCCAGCCAACGCAGCCTTGCCTGCCGGAGGAGCTCACTAATGTGAATGTGTCCAGATATTTCAAAGATTTGTGAGCTCCACACACAATCCAGCCTGGTTCAACCCAGGATGGATCGTCGGCATGCCAGCCTGAATGTTTCTAACCGGCGCAGATGTTCCATTAGAGGGGTCCACATTTCACATGCGTAAAGAAGGGAGGGCATGACTGTGGCCAAGAAGACCCGAAGCTTCGTGAGGAGCGACAGACCAGGTAGCTACCACACAGCATGGCGCAGCTGATGAAAAGATAATGCCGAACGACTGATTCGGAATGACACCTCTGCTGTCAAACCACCCACACAAAGTGTACACGCATACACAGTGTACACACGTAGTGTACACACACACACGTAGTGTACACACACACATATAGTGTACCCACATTGTACACACAGTGTACCCACAAAGTGTACACACTCACACAGAGCGTACACACACAGTGTGCCCGCACAGTGTACACACACAGTTTGTACAGATGTAGAGGAGTAACGCGCATGGGGGTTCGCAAACAGTGTGCACGCCGCATGTGACGTCACTGCGGACAGTGACGTCATGCCAGGGCGAACAGGTGCATAGAGGACAGCAACCAGTTTTCAGTTTCATTTATTTGGTATAGCCCTGTGAGCCATTCGGCTCTTGAATCGAGTGCAACCACAACAAACAAAAAACATGATCAAGAAAACATCTTAAAGTCACTATGTGACTGTGCAAACAGAAAATCCAGGAAAAAACAGCAAAATATTCCTGAAAAAGCACCATACACCAACGCTGTGTGCAGAAATCCCAGTGGGATGCAAGTCAAACAACAACAACCACAAGACAACTTGCATTAAGGCCATCAGTCCAACTCCGTACTACAACAAACATGGCCAAACCAAAAAACGTTGTCAACATCACCAAAATAAAGCCATAAAAGCAATGTAACAGTGATCATAGGAACTGTGACCGAATTTTCACAATAAACGACATAGACAACATGTAACACCAAACTCTAGAGCTATAGCTGGCTGCATGAGTCACTCCACAACAACAGAAGCATCAGTCTAAGTATCAAATTTTTCAATTCACCTTTAAGATCAGCACACTAAATCAAAATACAGATAATACTTTGCAGCGGTCATCCGGAGCGAAACATTTTATTTTATTTTAGGCCACTGAATAGCAGTGGCAGCTAGGGGTGTACAACTCCTCTAGAGCAGTTTTGAGTGAAGATCTCATAGGTAGTGATTCAAGTTGCAGTTTATTAGCAATAGCATTCCAGACCCTGGGGGCATCAATAGCAAAGGCCCTTCCTCCGGTTTTTGTACGGCAATAGGGAATGTGAAGCTGGTAAATGAGCGAAGACCTGAGGTAAAATTTGTTCTTTGAAACAGAGAGGAGATCCAGCAGGTAGTCTGCGGATCTGGTGCACAAGCCGTCGAACATTAAGAGATGTTAAGTTTGACCCAATGTAGAGATCACAGTGGTGAGTCCTATATGGGCAGTTCAATGCAAATCTTAAGGCCGAGTGATAGATGGAATCAAGCTTCTTCAGTACAGTACTTGAGGCTGATTTATACACAATGTAACAGTAATCAAGTAGAGGCAGTATGGTAGCTTTTATCTTTTCCAAACGGAACATGGGGGGGGGGGGGAAGCAGTGCTTGTGTCGATACAGAAAACCCATTTTTACCAATATAATCAATGTGATCTTCAAAATTCAGTTTTTAATCCAGAATGACCCCAATATACTTATAGATCTTGACTTGCTCTATTTGATAATTATTTAGGGAATGTAATTGGGGAAAATAACTTCCTGCTTTAGTCCTGGTGAGAAGCATAGCATCTTGGTTTTGGAGGTATTCAGGACTAGTTTAAGAACAACTAGCTGATGTTGTAGTTTGTTGAAATCACCCTGGAGCTTAGCAATCACGTCATCTGGAGAGCGGCCAGCAGTAATCAGTATCGTGCCATCTGCAAAAAGATTTACCCTGGAATGATCCAGGTCAGTGCCTAAGTCATTGACATATAGAGATAACAAGAGGGGGCCGAGGATGGAACCCTGTGGAACCCCTTTTGTTAGCTTAACACTGTTTGACCTCCAACCATCTGTGAATACGGTTTGGGTGCGAGAAAAGAGGTAATTTTTAATTCATTTTACTGCGTTTTCGGAAAAACCGAGGCAACTTACCAGAAAGGGGCGACCAATCAAGATGCATAGCGGTGATTGGCTGTCTGCAAATGCAGACGCGAGTAGGCGAGTGATAGTGGCGATAAGAGGGGAGAACACGCACGGGAGGCGTCGGGATGACGCCGGTTTAATGAGGGCCATTTGATGGCAATTAATGAGAGGATATATGCAGATGTGCGGGGAAACAGGAGTTGAGTTGGTTGGAGTGAAGACAAGGGAGAAGTCAAGAGAAGTCCACGACCCTGCTCTCCACACCAAGTCCTCTCCAGCGGTGTTGGCTGATCCCCCGCTGGATGCAAGGGCGAGGTTGGAGGAGTGAGGGTAGACAGGCTAGCAGTAGAGAGGCTAGCGGAATCCTAAGTGTGAGTGTGAGACAGGCTAGCAGTAGAGAAGCTAGCGGAATCCTAAATGTGACTGTGAGAAGGCTAGCAGTAGAGAAGCTAGCAGAGTGTATAGTAAGAGGCTAACAGTGGAGAGGCTAGCGGAATCCTAAGTGTGAGTGTGAGACAGGCTAGCAGTAGAGAAGCTAGCGGAATCCTAAATGTGGCTGTGAGAAGGCTAGCAGTAGAGAAGCTAGCAGAGTGTATAGTAAGAGGCTACCAGTAGAGAGGCTAGCGGAATCCTAAGTGTGAGTGTGAGACAGGCTAGCAGTAGAGAAGCTAGCGGAATCATAAATGTGGCTGTGAGAAGGCTAGCGGTAGAGAAGCTAGCAGAGTGTATAGTAAGAGGCTAGCAGTGGAAGAGCTAGCAGAGTGCAACATAGCAGGCTAGCGGAGCGAGAGAGAGCGAGTGACAGACGAGCAGTGCAAGCGAAAGAGGTGCGACAGATATGCGTTGTGCTGAACGCGAGGAGTTCTGTACGAATAATGTGACAGGAGAAAACCGTGTAAAATAACACCACTACACATATGAAGAGACTGGATGAGCACTTCTTTATTTTTCCAATGTACAGAAACACTTGTTCCAAAACCAACCCCGAACACGCGTCCCACAGCCCCTTTGAACCCCTCCATCTCCGCCCTTGTTCCCAATACACAATCTCGTCCCGCACGCCTGGTCCGTGATCTGGTCCCGTCAACAAACTAAGTTGCCTCTGTGGTAGCAGTTACATTGGAGAAACCAAACAACATGTCTCAGACCGCATCTGTGAACACAAAAACAGACCTAAAACACAGTAGGACCAACACCTCAGCCGTGGCAGACCACTGTTATAATTCAGTGGGCTCACATGACATTGACTTCTCCAAGACAGAGGTTCTCTGCAAGCCATCTGGCTACCATGAGAGATTCGTTCATGAGGCTATCCACATACACAAACACAGAGACAATTTCAACCGAGAAGATGGATTCTGGCTTAGCAATAATTGGAAGGATGTGATCAACCATTTCGGGTCTTAATTTATTGTGTTCACGCTTACAGTGACTTTCAGACCGCATTCAATTCTCTTTCTCTCTCCCCCTCCTCCGTTCCGAGCATAGATGGACTCGTCCGTCTGAACAACCGCCAGTTGCTGTCCATGGTGCTAACGTTAAGAAAAAATCGCCACTTTTTTCAAAATTTCTTGCTGTGGTTTTATCACCTGATGATGATTGCTTGTGTTGCAATCGAAACGTCGTGAGAATTTTATTTGCATTATTTTATTATTTCCCTTCTACGTGACTTTACCGAAAGAACCAAGAATATGAATCCCTGCAGTCACGAAAGCTTTATATCGAAATTTAATTTATTCAGTTACACCGCCGCTCGTTGGGGGAGGGGATTGTGTTAATAAAGAATTAAAGCTTTCGTGACTGCATAAATAACTCATTAGTTTTTTCACTAAAGTCACGTATGTAGGAATACCATAAAATTATATTAAAATAAATCAATCATAACGTTTTGACCGCAACACAAGCGACCTTCATCAGGTGTAAAAAACAAATAGCGAGGGAGCACATAAGTAGTAGAGGTGGGGGGAGGGGCCGAAGAAATCAAGGGGCGCAATACGTTTAGGACAGAATTGTAAAGGTAACTTCCCCGTAGAAGTGTGTTAATAAGTGTCTAACTGTGTTGTTGGCCTGACTGGTTTTGCATCACGTACATTTTTTCTTAGGTTTGTTGAATTCTCGTCTCTCATCTTCTTGTTGTATTTACCTCCGTGCAGTTTAACGCTCTCTATGTGTTGCGTTGATGTCACCCTATGTGCTCCCTCGCTATTTGTTTTTTTTTACACCTGATGAAGGTCGCTTGTGTTGCGGTCGAAACGTCGTGATTGATTTATTTTAATATAATTTTATGGTGTTTCTACATACGTGACTTTACCGAAAAAAAAAACAATGAGTAGACGGGGATTGTGTGTTGAACCCCGCAAGTGACGTCATGTCACCTCCTGCTTCCGCGTGACGTCACGAGATACCAGGAAGCCGCCGTTCGTCGCGCGCGCTCACTGAGATCCGAGGTGAGAAAGTTCACATCGTGGTTGTTGTTGTGGTGGTTGTTGTTGTTATCGTGGTGGTTTTTGTTGTTTTTGTTTACCCAGGTAGAGTCTCTCTCCTCTCTCTCGTAGGGATATCAATTTAGTAGCAGCGAGTATGGAATCGATGTCCAGGTCGGGACATTACAACGCGGGGCCTAGCCATGAGGGGCCTTGCCTCCTGCCCTCGCCTGATTGCATTTGCTTTAATTATCTTCTGTTGTAGGAATATGAAGACACAGCCACAAAGGAACGAAGTATAAGGATGTAAGTTGTTGTAGGGGGTGATTGTAGTGATTGAAGTGGGTATGAATGGTATGTGTATGGTAGTGTGTACATATATAATTGTGTAAACGCGAGTGTGTATGCGTGCTTTTTAGTCCTTACCAGGCGTTGTAGACTTAATGTATTTAGTCAAAGCTGTTGTGTAGAAGGAGTTCGGTAGTGCTGGTACGTAGATGTAGATATTTTAGAATAGTACTTTTTTTTTTAAAGTACATATTGCAGTGTGTGTTAGAAGTGAGTCGTGCACGTGCAGCGAGGATAGTAAGGAGCCAGAAGTGGATGAATTTTCCGGCAAGCCTGATAATAGGGAAGGATAACGTGGTTAATGAGAACAAATATAGCAGTTGCAGTGCAAACATTTGTGTTATGGTGAGTGCGTGGAATTGTAGTTTATTGTAGTATATGAGAGAGAGGGTGGTGGTGGGGGGGTGGACGCAGCGGTGGGGGGATTGAGTGTGCAGGTGTTACAGGTGTTGAAGGTGAGCAGGTAAGATGAAATAGTGCGGAAAACACACAAACTCACCTCGTAAGTACGCATGGAATGTTTGGGGTGTGTAGGTTTTATTGTGTTGGCACAATTTGGTTCCCAAAAAAAACTTACACATGTGCAAAGTCTGCTTTACTTACATAGATGGAAACTATTTTTTGTCTTGGAATATCTCTTGTATACGGTTTCCCAATGTTTACTTCAATTGTTAAGTTTGTAGTTCATTTGTAATACAGTACAGTACTTATTTCAATTGTGATGTCAATTTTAGTTGACGTTTACCTAACGCCATTACTTTAGTAAGTCTTAAGAATATCGCACTTTTAGCTGTCGCGCGGCACTTTCCGAGGACGTAACCTCCAATATTTAAGGGGCGGCTGTCTTTTCTGTCGATCTACTACAGCAGAGGAGTACGGATTTCACCAGAAACTAGATCTCTGCTTTCTTGATGTAATTAAGGCCTATAATACCGTAAAGAGGCTTGGTGCTTTGGGTTTTTTGTTTTCGATGTCTCTGCCTCTGCTCACATTCGTTGAGGATTTTTATGATTTTGGGCAGGCCCGTCCAAAGCTTTGTGACCAGGAGTCGGAGCCATTTCCTGTTCAACTAGGCTTGTGACAGAAATTCACTCTGGCCCCATGCATTACATTACATAGCATCTTCAAAAATTAGGTAGTTTGAGAAGCTCACAATGGCCATATAAATTGCATACGTTGCGGTTAAAATAACACGCTTATCGATGCCTGGTTATAGTTAAATGATTGTTCCCTGCTGGTCAACCATGTTACATCTGCTGATGATCTGGTAATGTCTACTCAATGAGATGGAGTTATGGAATTTTGTTCTGATGCCTGGATAATTCCATCATGAAATGGGGCCTTGCATATGTTCCACAAAAATAAATCACCTGCCTGGGAATTTCATGTTATACAACACTGCATCTGCTCAACTCTCCATGAATAATCATGCAGTTCTACAAGTGGTGGAGGAGCTCCCATACCTGCTTAATGTGTTCACGACCAGCTCCGGTTTGGCAGCCAAAGTTTCACTTCAAATTAGTTTAGCAGCATTCTTTCATTAGACTGTGTAACACTGTGTGGAAGATCAAGTCCATCTGAGACCATAACTCTCCCTGCCATACTGGTATCGCACCCGCCCCTCACCCTTTGTCCTGCGGATGGTGAGCGCACAGGATGGCGCCACGTAGCCATTTCAGGCTGGGCCCAACTGGGATACATAAATCACCCGGCCACAAGGTGCTTGTTGTCGAACACAACCCTTGGGCCTGGCTCCAGGAGTGATATCAGCATAGAATATATGTAAGGATGCCCCCTAATAGACTTCCCCTGGAACTCTACCAGGCACGTGCCACTGGGCTAAGACCCCGGGGCTGGCCCAGGACATGCTGGTGGGACTGTCACTCAGCTGGCCTGGGAACACTTTGGAATTCCCCAGGTTGAGCTAGAGTCTGTCGCCAGGGAAAGGGAGGCCTGGACCGCCCAACTTGGTGTGCTGCCACCACGAGCATCACCAGGACAAGCGTTTTTAGAAACGAACGAACAAAGCTGTGATTCTTCTTGACCACAGATATTACTCTGTGGATGCAAAATATGAACTTATTTAAATAACCATCTGTGCTGGCTTATACAATAAAGACTGGTCTGCCTATGATTCATCCTTAATTCAACCAGACTATTTTGTATTAGAAGCTTCCATATAATAATCGGGTTTTTCCCCTTTTTTCTGGCAACAAAACTGAAACCTTTTTGCAAGGATTCATGTCTTCATTAACCACAATACCTGCAGTCAAAATGCAAACAAAAAACATACTATGATAATGTAAAGGCGTAATGTAAAGGCGTCATCTGGTCGAGCACCAATTGGGTCGAGACTCAAAAGAAAGCTGTCCCTTGGTATGGACCAATCAGTTTCAAGAACAATGCACACATTATCATAGTATGTTTTTTTGTTTGCATTTTGACTGCAGGTATTGTGGTTAATGCAGACATGAATCCTCGTAAAAAGGTTTCAGTTTTGTTGCCAGAAAAAAAGGGAAAAACACTTATTATATTTTGGTACTGGCAAAGGAGGTCTAAGAAAGCTTACATATCCTTAATATATCAATATAGAATATAATCATGAGTCTCTTTGGCAGGCGAGGCTGCATTGGTTCGGTCATGAATCCCGCATTCCCAGACGCTGCATGCTCAAGCAGCTTCTGTTAGTCCATATATTAGGGGCTGAAAAGGCATGGCATTGGCTAGAGAAGAGATTGGAGGATGTGGAGGTGATCGGGACCCCCAATGACTGGTATCAGTAGTGTCAATATTGTCCTCTGTGGAGGAGGCCCGTGAGGTATGCTGCAGGGCAGTTAAGATAAATTTGCTCTGAAACAATGATGAGGTCGGAGGAGTGACACATGAATGGGTGGAACACTGTGTTTCTAAAACCCAGCAAAATATAGGGGAGCACAGCTGGTTCATCTGTGAGTCATCCCTTGACACCTGGATAATTCCCATTATCTGCTGACAAGGAATCCACACTTACATGGCCTTAAATTGCACCTATCATGGCATTAGCACTGTGATAAGGTAACTTACAACTCGTCATGAATGGTGGATGTTTTGTTTATATAATATGTTAATGATACATGAAATGTATGTGTATTTAAGAGTTTATCTTTGTGGGGAGCTGTAGCGCAGTTATTTCACTGCATTATGAACGCAACAATTAGTTTGATTATCGCCGACAGCAAACATGATTGATGACACTGTGTAACAAAAAAATGTTTTGTCCCTGGGTAGTAAATGTTATTTTCTAATTGCTTATGCCTCAAAAGTACAGAAAATGGCTATTATTCCCCACAAACTCTGCGTTTGTGACCAGGACAGTGTAATTTTGCAATTTAGCTTTTTACTTACACGTTTTTTATTAACTCACTTTGTTGTCGTTGTTGCATCCTCAAATCTTGTAACTCAATTTTTACCCACTTCCCAATGTGGTATCGACTGCAAACTTGGTATACTTATGTCATACTGATGACAATACTATATATTCTATCATAAAAAATTAAAATAAAACATGTTTCAAAACATTATTTTTTATATGTTATGTTTCAGCTTGACTCTAATTGTCCACGGTAAACAGACGGCTGTAAATGACCATGGTCCCTTACGTTATGGCAAGCTTCGGGGCCACTTCCTGGAGTCGGGGTGTTCTTCCATTACTAGTACGATACATTTCATTAAAGCGTGTTAAAAAAACAAGTTTTTTCAAATATTACTTATTTAAATGAGAAAACGTGTGCATTTGAGTCATTCCTTTGCGTAAAGTCCTGGTCACAAAAGCAAAGTTTATGGGGAATAATAGCCATTTTCTATACTTTTTAGGCATGACCAATTAAAAAATAACACTTGCTACCCAGGGACAAAAATCGTGTTACATAGTTTCAGTGAAAGCTGAACTTATTGTGGGCCTCTGCTATGTTGATTGATCTTAAATTAATTAGATGGTGAAGTGAGGAAGCATTAATACTGAGAATATGAAGGCGGCAAGGCATGGTTTTGGACACACCACCACCTTTTTACCATGCCAATGTGTGACAGTATCAAGTTTGTATTTTCAGTAATGTATATTAACTATTGAACATGGAGGTTAAATCAAAACAATAGTTTAATTTAGTTTTCCTCTGGAACTTTTTATAAGAATTGAAACAGCAAAATATCTCAGCACATATGCAGCTGAAGTTAGAGCTGTTCATCCGAGCATTCAAGCAAATCTGATCCTGTCTTCACACCTCGAAGTTTCGATTGAACATTAATTTATGCATATTACAAATAGTATTATTTTCAACACCCTTTGCTATGTTAGCTGAATTTTTCTTAAATAACTTTTACTTTCGTAGCTAGACATCTGAAATTGAGTGACCGGAGTTTTGAGTAAACATTCATTTTGAAGATACTAGGGAATCCAGGCATATTTATGACCATTTGCCCTCTCATTGTGTGCCTTAACTGCCCGTGTGATGAATTGGGGAATCTTTTTCACTATATAATGAATATATGAAGAAGTATTGATGTGTAAGTCATGTGTGAATGTGTATATATGCATTTCTCTGTGCCTCGATACTGACGTAGATGGTGTGGATGTGTTTTTCTGTCTGCAGCTGACACTTCCTCTGACGCTTCCTCTGCAGAATTGATCTGATGGAGCAGAGGCACTCAGCGCAGCTCGGTACAAGAAGGAAACAATGCGACCAGTATGCAAACAGCACGAATCATACTGGAAATTTGACACAGCACCAGAGAACACACACAGGAGAGAAACCTTTCAAGTGCACTGTGTGTGAGGAGACATTTTCACAGTTACCACATCTAACAATACACCAGAGAACACACATTGGAGATAAACCTTTCAGGTGCACTTCGTGCTCGAAAGCATTTGCACGTTCATCACATCTTAAAATACACCAGAGAACGCACACAGGAGAGAAACCCTTCAAGTGCAGTGTGTGCGGGAAGGCATTTGCAAAGGCATCATATCTTCAGGGCCACCAGAGAACACACACGGGAGAGAAACCCTTCAGGTGCCCTCTGTGCGGGAAGGCATTTGCACAGTCAAGAGATCTTCGGAGCCACCAGAGAACGCACACGGGAGAGAAACCCTTCAAATGCAGTGTGTGTGAGAAGGCATTTGCACTGTCATCAAATCTTAAAAACCATCAGAGAACACACACAGGAGAGAAACCTTTCAAGTGCACTGTGTGTGAGAAGTCATTTACAGAGTCATCATATCTTAAAAAACACCACAGAACGCACACAGGAGAGAAACCCTTCAAGTGCACTGTGTGTGAGAAGGCATTTGCACAGTCATCAATTCTTCAGAGCCACCAGAGAACACACACAGGAGAGAAACCCTACAATTGCACTCTGTGCGGCAAGGCGTTTACATGGCCATCTGTTCTTCAGAGCCACCAGAGAACACACACAGGAGAGAAACCCTTCAAGTGTACTCTGTGCGGGAAGGCGTTTTCACAGTTAGCACATCTTCAAAGACACCAGAGAACACACAGGCATCAGACGATCCCCAAGGAGTGTGGTCTGAAATCGACTTGTGAAAGTCAAAGTACTGCAATGAGCCCATCCCTCCTGAAACAAGAACCAGAAGAAAATCCCAGCTTGGACACTTCAAAAGGTATCAATGTGAAATGTGAAGAGGCGAATGTGAAATATGAAGAGACAACAGTGAAGAGCAAAGAAGTGAAGGTAAAATGTGAAGAAGTGATGGTGAAGAGCGAAGAAGTGATGGTGAAGAGTGAAGAAGTGAAGGTGAAATTTGAAGAAGTGATGGTAAAATGTGAAGATGAAGATTCAACTCCAAAATCGGACCTTCACATTGATGGAGGCAACATGAAGCAGGAGGAGAATTCTGACTGTGAGACAGAGCGAGGCAACTCCCAGCAGTTTGTGGAAGTGGAGGTGTGGGTGGACTTCCTAGACAATACAAACTCAAATGGTAGATATGCAAGCTTGAGACAATGAAGCTTTATATCGATTCACCTTTGTAACGGGCTTTTAATGAAAATAATGTGAAGTTGAACACTCAATTCCTCGGTTCATCCTGCATAGTAAGAGCGGCCAGTATTTGCGGACATGTGGGTTTGGTAGATCTCTAACCAGGAGCGAGAGCCAATAAGCTCCCAAGCATTCACTATGTTATAATATTAGCATTTATATGGTGCTTGCTTAATTGGCTCAGCAACTCAGAGTTTTGTATCAAATCTCATCACAAACACTCGAAGAGCATGTTGTATACATGCCTTTTCCAAAAAAATATATATTAAGATTCTGCCCTTTTTAAAAATAATTTTGATCGGGATGTAGCGCTGTGGCACGGAAAGGGTGAGTCCCCCCCCTGCCTCCTACCTTGACACACAAAAGACAGCTGGAGGATAATTACTCACAAGCCTGCTTGGGAAGTCATACAATTTAATAAAAAAAACTGGAAAACCAAAGGGGGGACTAATGAGATTCTGCGGGACATCCCCAGTTGACTTCAGGAGGAAGACTGCCATAAAGGAAACAACCCACAATAGAAAAAACATAAGACGGAAACAGCAGGGGTCACGAACCTCCCCGGACAGCAAAATTCACCCAAGGGCAGTTAATCATTGAGCTGACTGGGGTTTTTAAAATACAACAGTAAAGTTGGAAGCTTAGCTACATCTTCAACCTGAGGATATCAAAATATAACTTGAGAATAAGAAGCACGGATCCCTGGCGATACAGACAGGGAACAAAGGTTAATAAAAACCTCGGAATATCCTTGGTAACAACTATGGTATACCACAAATCTTGGTTAAGCATGAACCAAATAATTATTAAAGTATTAGACCTAGGGTCATTCAGAAGACATACAATGTGAAACATGTCAATCACACACGACCAAGATAATATGTATTCCACGGGATCAGAGCCTCACCAGCTGCCTTTGTATTCCAGTAGCTAACAGCACATGGTAGCAGTAAATTACGTATGCAGTGGGTGCCTCCCCCTAACATATCAAATACCACGCAATAATTCCAAACCGCGACGTGAGTACTGTGAACGCTGCTCAAAACATACTTTGAGTCTCTTGCAGAGTCAAAACTGCGGAAAGTGTTACGATACCAAGAGGTGTAAAAATACTTTTTGTTTTTACTTGCAACCCGTGATGAGAGGACGGAAAATATGACGACAGCAAGCACACCTGTGCACAATAGGTCGCGACTTTAAAGACTGCAAGTCTGAGGCGGAAAAAAATTAACACTTCCAAACTGTGATGGGAGCGTGGGGAACGCTGCCCAAAACGTGAACGGAAACATGGCGATAATTAAGACATCCGGACAACAAACAGCCCAAGCGACTTCAAAAGGAAAGCCGCTGCCCCTTTGTGCGAAGAAAGAACGCAAGAACAGAAATCAATACTGTGAGTAGCAACCTCCGGGGATTGCCCTCGTGCCTGGCAAAATTGATAGGGAGCTCTGCATCGGCAGAAGCCACGCGTCACGGAGAGTTTGCGTCATTCAGAGAGGCTGCCAGCCAAGGCTGGTACTCGCAGTATTACCATACAAACGTGGGGAAGAGTGCTGTCGCATTACTATTGCCAGGGGCGTGGTCGCTGTGTATAACCAACACATGCGATCATAGAGTGACAGTCCTTACGATTGTGCTCAGATCAAAGTCAACCCTTCGAGGGAAAACTGGTGCAATCACTATTCATGAGAGTCCCCTTTAAATCGCAACCCACAGGCGAAGTTTAGTTGAGGGTCGGATCAGATATTGACACAGAACGATATACAGTGGTACCTCGAAGATCAAACTTAATTCGTTCCAAAACCGTGTTCGAACACCGAATTGTTCGAACACTGAATTAATTTTTCCCATAAGAATGAATGGAAATAGCATTAATTGGTTCCCCACCCAAGGATGCTCCTATTGTGGGCCATTTTTACACAAATTTTACAATATTTAAATACAGTACAGTACATAAAAACATACAAAAAAAACAGTTATAATTAATAGAATAAATGAACATTGAACTTCACTTTACCTGTAGTAAGGAGAGTGGATGGCTTGAGTGGAAGGTGGTGAGGAGGGGAGGAGGAGGTGTCAGTGTTCCTTGGAAAGGGAGTCCCCCTCCATAACAACGTTGGGTAACTGCCCTTCTTGGGTTCTTTCTTCTCTTTGCCTTTTTTCGAGCACTAACTGTGATTCACTTGAGGGCCTTTGTACTAAAAACTGATCAAGAGAGGATTGTTTCTGCCTCTGTTTTAAGATGTTTCTGAAATGACTCAATGCATTAACATAAAAATCGCCTGCTCTGCTGGCTACTTCCTTATCTGGATGATGTTTTTTTACAAAATTGTGTAACTCAGCCCATTTTGCCATCATTTCCTTTATCAGTGAACTAGGTGCAGGATCCCATCCCTCCTCCTCCTCCTCTGAAGACATGTCCTCTTTTGCTATCTGTTGCTGCTCATTGTGAAGGTGTTGGAGTTCCTCTGTCGTCAGTGCTGTGTCATGGCCCTTCACCAACTCCTCAACATCTTCATCATCAACTTTCAAGCCCATGGACTTGCCTAAATACACAATATTCTGGACCATAGGCTCAGTTTCAGGCTCAGGTTCAAAGCATTCAAAGTCCCTCTCTGCTACACAGTCTGGCCACAACTTCCTCCAGGCAGAGTTCATTGTCCTGGAAGACACTTCCACCCAGGCTTTGTCAATGAGATTTAGAGCATGAAAAATGTTAAAGTGGTTCTTCCAGAACTCTCTAAGTGTTAACTGTGTATCAGAGGTGACCTCAAAACACCTTTGAAAAAGGGCTTTCGTGTAGAGTTTTTTTTTAAGTTGGAAATTACCTGTTGGTCCATGGGCTGGATGAGAGGAGTCGTATTGGGGAGCAGGAACTTTACAGTGATAAAGGAAAACTCCCCTGACAGGTGCATTGTCCATGACGAGGAGGGCCTTAAGTGGCACCTGTCTCCTGGAGGTATTTTCTCACACTAGGCCCAAACTCTTTATGTACCCACTCAATGAAGAACTGCCTAGTTACTAAGGCTTTATTGTTGGCCCTCCACATCACGTGTAACTTGTCCTTTATCACGTTCTTATTGAAAACCCTGGGGTTTTCGGAATGGTAAACAAGTAGGGGCTTCACCTTAAAGTCCCCGCTTGCATTCCCACACAGCAACAGAGTTAGCCTATTTTTCATAGGCTTATGCCCAGGCAAGGCCTTCTCTTCCTGGGTGATGTAAGTCCTCCTTGACATTTTCTTCCAAAAGAGCCCAGTTTCAACGCAGTTGAAAACTTGTTGAGGAATAAAGCCGTTCACGTCAACTAAGCGTTTAAATTCCCCAACATTTCTCAGCAGCTGCTTGGTCTGAACTGGCAGTCTCCCCATGCCTTACAACACTATGAATGCCACATCTCTTTTTAAATTTATCAAACCAGCCTCGGCTCGCCTTAAAAATTTCACTAGAATCTGCATCATCACTTGTTCCCGGGGTGTTTTTAATGAGGTCTAAATGTATTTGCTTTGCCTTTTCACATATAATGGCCTCTGAAATGCTATCACCCGCCAACTGTTTTTCATTTATCCAAATTAATAACAATTTCTCAACTTCCTCGTTGGTCTTCTTTGTTTAGATAGAGATGACACTCCTTTTGCTACATTAGCTTCTTTAATGGCTTATTTTTCAAAATCTTGCAGATTGTCGATTTTGGTATACCATACTCTTTGGAGATGTCAGTCACGCGGACACCTCTTTCTGCCTTTTCAATTCTCTTTTCTTAGTTCTATCGTGGTTCTCAAAACCTTCCTTTTTGGCTTATCACTGCTACTAACCTTTTTAGGAGCCATTGTGTACGGATAAACACAAAAAACACTAAAATTCATGAAATTAACGAAAAAGTTAATGGAACGATGTTTTGCGGGTCTGCACTGGGCGAGAGCTACACGTAAACTGGGTAATTCGCCTTTGTATCGGTCGCCCTAGCTACGCATCTCGGCCCAAACAGGTTCTTTCCAGTTGTTCGACCTCCAAATTTTTGTTCAATGTCCAGGGCAAAAAATGGTCGAAAATTTTGTTTGATAACCGAATTGTTCGAGTTCTGGGGCGTTCGATCTCTGAGGTACCACTGTAACTTGATCTGTGGCGTGCCCTTTCTGCACTCCGAGTCGTACAGACAACTGGAAGATGACTCTTGAAGCGGGTGGGGTGGGAGGGAGATGACAGGCGCTGTCTCTCCACAGTCTCTTCACAGTCGACAAGGGTCAACAGCGTCTGGTGCCAAGGGGGGCGATGCGCAGCAACCAGAGGACGAGCTGCGCCAGACACTGCTCGGTGTCTGGCGACAGGATCATCGCGCACATCGACGCAGGCGGAGCCGTCAGCGTGACCAGCGTGCCGACTCGGGAACCACCCCAGCGGTGGAGAGAGACTGACGAAGCAGCCTAGAACGCCGTCTGTTCGACACACACGCCAACCCAGCACCCCTGCTGGGGACCCGAGGTGTTTTTGGTACAAGGAACGCTGCACCTCGGAAGCTGCTAACTCAACAGTTAGCAAGAAGACAACACACACAATGCGCATATTGGAACTATTAAGATTGTTCCAAAAAGTTCTTTGTTTTGAAAAGGGTTGTCATTCCAAGGTGGTGTGTTAACTATTAGCTGATCTTGAAAGGCATTGTTTTGTCCCGTGAGTTACATGAATACGGTTGTTTAAAAATATTTGAGTCATTAGTTTTCGTTAATTGCATAACCTTACCAATGAATTCATTGATGACACAACATTTATAAGCATCTATGTTACGAATCTACACACAGGAATACTATTGTTTAGATTTTTAATTTGATCACAGAATCTCGTCCGCGAATTCATCCATGTCCCATTAGCCAATTGAGAAGCATATGTTAGCCAAACAGGTACAACTAGCATGCACACTTGTTTCAGGACATTTCGTTAATTGTGTAATCTTCCCAATGAATTCATTGATGTCTACTTCTGCCATTGGGCACATGTTTCTTTAGCACGTTTAGTATGAATATTGTCATTTTTAAGGACTCTTCCTAACGCAGTGTATTGTCGCGCTACTCTGAGGAGTTAGCCGATTGTTCTGTTACTCAGTTTTAACAAACGTAAACATTGAGGGTTAATTGTATGGATCAATGAGTCGGACATCTTCAGGAGTACGGTGTTGACAATTCCGATCACAAGTGTGTTCGCATATGAGTGTTTTTAGAGATTAAAGTTGCTTAACATAGAAGAGTCTGGGTGGTTCCTTCCTAAGTTAATACGTAATATTAATTCTAAGAACTGTATCCTGCGGTAAGATCTGAATTCTGAGACCTGACAAAATTACACAAAAACAATCAGTGAAAGTTAAAGCGAGAATCATTGTATTATCACGATTGGTAATACAAACCTAGACAACGAAGCCGAGCCTAATTAGCCAAATTGCATACACTTTCATAATTCTATACAATCACACGTTCTTATTGTATTATCACGATTGGTAATACACCCTAGACAACAAAGCTGGGCCTAATTTGCATAATTCCATTAAATTGCATATGTCCATAAATTAGCATTAAATAAAATTACATTTTGTATCCTTTATTTTTCAAGACTATATATAGGTAGCGGTCGACTTGACGCGGATAACTTGTTTTCACCGACACCACTTTTATTACAACTCTTCACATTATGTCTGTGACTCCGTCATTCCACTTAGCCGCAGCTCGCTCGCCGCGCTACGCCCGTCTCACTCCGCTTCCTCCCCTATCCCTCACTGTCCCTCTGTGTCGTCCCTGTCTCTCTTCATCATTCGCTGTCTCTGTCTCTCTCCATCGCTCGATGTCTCCATCTCTCTCCGTCGCTCACTTTATCTGTGTTTCTCTCCCGCTGTCTCTGTCCCTCTCTGTCTCTGTCCCATGCTGTATCTCTAGCTCTCCTGCTCTGTCTTACTCTCGCTGTCTCTGCTTCACTCCGTCTCTGTTTTTTTCTGCTCGTTTCTGCTTGTCCCTGTTTGTCTCTGCTTGTCTCTACTTCTCTCTGCTTGTCTCTCTGCTTGTCTCTCTGCTTGTCTCTCTGCTTGTCTCTCTGCTTGTCTCTCTGCTTGTCTCCTATGTCTTCGCTCCGGTTCTCCCCGACCTGCTTCGTTCCAGTCCCAGCGACAACTCAACTCGTTCTTCCCGTCTTCCGAATATATCCCCGTTCTCATTACCAACCAATTAATTAGGCCGCGTGCCACCGACGCCCCACTTTCCCCCCCCCCCCCCCGCACCTGTTACTTGCCCCTCTATTCCCAGACATTCCGGTGCCACTCCGCCCTTGACAACAACCCCGGCCAATCACAGCTGTATATCGCTTCAACTTAATTGGCCCGTCATTACTCCACAGTTTCCCGCCGCCACACCTGGCCGGCCCGACGTAACCCCACTGTCCATAACTCGCGCGTCTTTACCATCCCCTCTGTATGCGCGTGTTAATCCACTACATCACCCCCCCCCCCTCCGTGATGAAAGAATTATCCGTCCCGGCTACAACAACAATCCGACACCTGAACAGTGGTGAACAACAATAACATTGTACAACAATCAACAACAATGACGTCGCTTAACGACGTATGTACAGCAGCCATATGAGGCGCGTTGTCAATGGAAATTCCTTCCTCGGGAGCGGGTTCCAGCAGCCAGTCCATCACCCCTGAATGGGTCAACATGGGACAAGGGCGGGGAACGCTCCCTCGTTAACACGGGGCTGCATCCTGTCCTCGATGCGTGCCCCTCCTCGTCGCAGCGATCATCAGCTGGCATGATCGCATCCCGCTCCTGTGCATCCCGGGCCGCTTCCCGAGGTTGCGGCTGGCCAACCGGCCTACGGCCAGAGAATCTGCCAGAAAGCCTCCTCCGAGTTAATAGTGGCGGTGCTGCAGGCACACGGCAGACTGCTGAGGCGCGTTCACATGCGACCGTACCACAGGTTCGTCGGACACATCCAACACAGGCCGCTTTGGGATGGGAGATGACACGTCGTAGGGAGGTACAAATTTCTTAAGGCGCGATGGGTGAACATGCCATACGCGGTGACCAAAGCGAATCCGTACACTCTGGTCCCGACGAGTTTCCACAATCTCGACGGGGCCCTGCCAGGGTCGATAGAACTTTGGAGACGTGCCCACTGGCACCATGGGGCAGTGCAGCCAAGCCCTGTCCCCCACACGCCGGGGCTCCCGAGGAGACTGTGTGCCATGCAACCGTTCGTTGGCAGCTTGCTGTCGTGCAGTGTTATCCAACGAGGCCTCCCTCGCCTCCTTCAGACGGTCCAATGCCACCTGCATGGGAGCACGCGACCCTACATTAAATAGAAGGGCGAGTACCCCGTCGAGGCATGCGGGGCCAGCCTGTAAGTGGCTAGGGTTGCCGGAATGTATAGGTCCCAATCATTCTGCGCGGAGTTGACCTGTTGGCATAGCATAGACGTTAGCGTCCTATGCAGGCGTTTGACCATCCCGTCGGTTTGCGGGTGGTACAGGGACGTCTGAATCTTTTTAGTCCCTAGTGAATCACACACTTCTGTAAGTAACCGGGATGAGAAATGTTTGCCTTGATCGGTGAGCAGGTGCTCCGGGGCACCTTTATCAAGGACGTATCCTTGCAGGAAAGCTTCAGCGATCGACCCCGCCGATTGGTCCACCAGTGGCTATGCCATAGGCCAGCGAGTGAGGTACTCGACACCCACGAGCAAGTATTTGTGGCCCCTTGGGGTGACGGGAAACGGACCCAATATGTCTAGGGCAACAATTTCGTTGACACGGGAAACCCGTATCGATTGTAATGGCACGCGATAGGGTTGTGCCGGCGCTTTCCACCGTGTGCATTCGTGGCAGAACTTAATAAATCGTTGAACATCGTTATGCGTGCCCGGCCAGTAAAACTCCTTCCCCAAGTTCAGCGTGTTTTTTTTTTCACCCAAATGCATCAGTTTCTCGTGCGTATCATGAATGAGCTTTCCACGCAACTCCAACGGAACAACAGCAAAATTTTTGCAGTTCGACGTCCTAGCGCACGAGGAGACCGTCATCAAGCCAAAGGAAGGGGCGATCCTCCGATCCCCTCGAACGACAGGCCCGAAGCCTCATTCTGGCCAAGGAAGAATCCTCTGCCTTTAGGCACTTCCAATGGGCCAGCGTCGACCCCAATATGCCGGACCCCTCAGCGGGAACCCCCTCCGCTGTGAGTCGATGTGTGTGTGTGTGAGTCGCTGTATGTGTGTATGTCGATATATGTGGGTGTAACTCCATGCGTGTGTATTTAAAGTGGATGTCTATGCGTGTGTGAGTTTATATGTGTGTGTAAGTCCATGTGTTTGTGTGTGAGTCGATATGTCTGTTTGTGTAAGTCCATGGGCGCGTGTGTTAGTCGCTTTGTGTGCGTGGCTCCATGTGAGTCAGAGTAAGTCAATTTCTTTGCGTGTCTGTAGGTTCATGTGTGCGTGTGAGTGAATGTATGTGCTTTATTGACCTGGTCAAGGCCTATGATACCATCAGTAGGCCTGGCCTCTAGGTTGTTCTTCATGCTTTCGGAGTCCCTCACCCTTTACTCACGATCCTTAAGGACCTTCATGATGGTGAGCGGCCCCACGTCAAACTACGTGCCCATCAGTCAAAACCATTCCCTCTACACCTTAGGGTGCGACAGGAATGTCCTCTGGCTCCCACATTATTTAACATCTTTTGACCACGTAGTTCGTGAAGCCTTCAATGGCTGTGCTGGAGGAATTACCATATGGTACAGATACAATGGGATGCTCATCGATGCCCGGGTGCGGTCAAGGGATGGTTCCCTATTGCGCAACCATGTTATGTAGGCTGATGCTCTGGTGATTGCTGCTCACTCAGAGGAGGAGCTGGAGGCACTGCTGCTGAACCTGGAGCTTGGCACTAAGAGGTGGGGCCTTATCATCAGCCCCATCAAAACTAACCACCTGCCTGGGTATTTTGCACCATCGGACAATCCACCCCTACAACTCACAATTGGTGATGCGGCAGTTGTGGAGAGATTCCCATACCTGGCCAGTGTGCTCATGACCGGCTCCGGTTTAACAGCAGAGCTCTCACTCCAAATCAGTCGAGCGCCATTATCTTTTCATCGGCTACGTTACGCTGTGTGGAAGCTACCTGGTCTCTTGCTCCGTATGAAGCTACAGGTCTTCTCAGCCACGGTAATTCCCTCCCTTCTCTACGCTTGCGAAACGTGCACCTCCCTAATGGAACATCTTCGCCGGTTAGAAACATTTAGGCTGGCCTGCTAACGATCCATCCTGGGTTTAACCATATGTGTGTGTGTGTGCCTCTAAGTCGATGTGTTTCTATGTGTGTGGGTCGATGTCTGTGTGTAAGTCCATGTGTGTGTCTGCCTTTTTCGCCCGGGCAACGCCGGGTACTTAGCGCTAGTTCCAGATAAATGAAACTGGAATTTCAGTTTCAGTTTTCAAAGTAATTTGAGAATTATCTCGTCGAAGTCTATTTAAAATGTCTTCACACATGCAGTCTTTGTGGCTCTACCAAAGTGCTTTAGGATTTGATGGTTCACAAAACAACAGGATGACTGCGAAGAGAGTTCTGATTTTTGATGGTGAATCCGATTCCTTCGCTTCCTTCAATGTCTCATCCTATTGATTGTCGTTCACTAGTAGCCCCAATGCCAGGCAAGCTGCATGATATGAAGCAAGTTGGGCCTTTGACTTTGTGCAACAACATTCTCAAGTAGTAGCAATCGAAGTTTCTCATGTGGACTGTGTAAACATGGCAAAGAGCGTCGCCAGGTCGAATGCTGACATGTCCTTCAACAATTGCACCTTGTTTGCGTCGACTGAAGACTTATTTGACTTGTCCCATGTGTAATACTTCGGAACTTCGCAATAGAGCAGTGTTTTTGAAAAATCGTCAGTTTTGCATAGCTCAAAGAATCCTGTCAATGTTGTGTTTGGTGGATTGGCCAGGAGATTTTGCAAATTTCCTTGGTTAAGATAGATGCGCTGACCGTTTTCGAGGTGAACATGAAAATGCACGACTGTTGGGTATCGTTCGTGGATCGTAAATCTGAAAATGCGCCACGCCGCTTCATTACTGGAGATGTACCGGCCTGCTTGGTCCTCCGAGATCTCATCAATTTGGGCATTGTTACGTGTCGTAGTTAAAACTCCTTGATCGGATCCCTTGTGGACATACTTGAGGATGTATTTGATCGATTTCACTGAGTTACAGCACTCAACATTGATGTGGTCATCGGACATCTTTAGAAGCAAAAGGACTGTATGGAACGATCCAGCGATGATCAATTTCCACATCCTCCGACTTCATTTTGATGGTTGTCGTTTGTCCACCGTCTTCAGGTTCACGGCAACGATACAATAAGAAGCCATCTGTTAATGTTTGAGTTTCCTTGATGAATTGACGAGGAAATGTCTTGCTACACATCTTCTCCTTCATGCATAGAGACTGCCAATTCAAAGTGCCGCAAGGACCATGTACAATGTTTTTAATGACGATGTCGTGAAGCTTATCGGCGTCGAGATTGGGAATTTCAGCAGAGATGATGTCGATTGTATTTGTTTTGAGTCCATTCGTCAACCAAATAAAAATGTGTGCATGTGGAAGACCTCTCTTATGCCACTCAACGGAATAAAGCCAATATTTAACCGAGCCAAAAACTTCGCCTTTGATGAGAACATTCATGAATTTGATGAGCTTCTGCTGGAAAATTCTTGCCACCAAATCATGTCGGTCCGTTTTTGATTGTCCGTTAATCAAATTCGCTTCCATCTCTTTGCAATTCGGATTGAACGTGCACGTGATGAATAATGACGGCTTGCCTCCATGACGGACGTAGGTGATGGCGTCTTGTACATATTCATGCATGTTTCGTGGCCCTCCGGTATATGTTGATGGCAGAATCACTAACTTGCCATGATTTTCTGCATTGCCATCGTTCAAAATCGCATCTTTCAAGTGAATATAATCATCGACACGAAGCTTCGTTTGGTTCAATCGGATGAAGAGTAATCTTTCAGTCTCAATCTTGGCATACATGTCAACCAAATATTGATGCAGTAACGGTCGGTAATTTAGAAATTGGTTCCCATTTGATCGCATCATCAATCGATAGGCGTAGTACGACATTGTCGATACCATATTGTTGGCTTTATTTGACATTCCTGGCTGAACTTGATTGATGTTGATGGCATATCCGTCCTCGCCACGTGGAAACATCACCGGATATTGCAAGGCGTCATACGAAATGTGCGTCTGGGAAATACTCTTAAGGTCATTGTTACGCATAGTCAAAACAATATCGCGCTTTTCAAAATAATTTCCAGCAATGATGATGGCGACTTCATCGACTACGATTCATTAAAGACACGTGCATGGTCTTCTTTGGTTCTTTCGGTAAAGTCACGTAGAATGAGAATAAAATAATAAATTGATAAAATAAAATAACACAATAATATTCTCACGACGTTTCGGCCACAACACAAGCGGCCTTCATCAGGTGAAGGGAGCGAGACTGTCTGGTAGGACAGCGCTGGAGTGAGAGAGCCACGTTCAGATCACGGCTTTTAAGCTGTGTGAGAGGAACAAAGAGCCTTGACGAAGGAATTAGCATAAAATTTAGCATTGAAAAGGCTGAATGATTAACTTGTGACTGGTCACAGAAATAGCTATGTTAAAAGTTAAAGCATACACATCCGCAGAGGCACCCATTGTTAAAAGGAATTAGCATAGAATTTAGCATTGAAATAGCTAAATTAAGGCATTCGCTTAGTTCTAGCTAGAATTCGTTTTGCATTGAGAGAAGTTGCAACAGCAGAGGTTAGTGTAAATGCGGTTGGTATTACCTTAGAGTCGCGGCATCTCTTCAGAAAGGTGAGAGACTCGATTAGTTGAGCCTTCTTATCCCGAAGTCTGTTGAATGATCTTAAGGATGTGTGGAATCCCTCCCCGTAGAGGCGGTTAAATTTCGATTTAAAGCTTTCGTGACTGCAATGATTCATCTTCTTTGGTTCTTTCGGTAAAGTCACGTAGAATGAGAATAAAATAATAAATTGATAAAATAAAATAACACAATAATATTCTCACGACGTTTCGGCCACAACACAAGCGGCCTTCATCAGGTGAAGGGAGCGAGACTGTCTGGTAGGACAGCGCTGGAGTGAGAGAGCCACGTTCAGATCACGGCTTTTAAGCTGTGTGAGAGGAACAAAGAGCCTTGACGAAGGAATTAGCATAAAATTTAGCATTGAAAAGGCTGAATGATTAACTTGTGACTGGTCACAGAAATAGCTATGTTAAAAGTTAAAGCATACACATCCGCAGAGGCACCCATTGTTAAAAGGAATTAGCATAGAATTTAGCATTGAAATAGCTAAATTAAGGCATTCGCTTAGTTCTAGCTAGAATTCGTTTTGCATTGAGAGAAGTTGCAACAGCAGAGGTTAGTGTAAATGCGGTTGGTATTACCTTAGAGTCGCGGCATCTCTTCAGAAAGGTGAGAGACTCGATTAGTTGAGCCTTCTTATCCCGAAGTCTGTTGAATGATCTTAAGGATGTGTGGAATCCCTCCCCGTAGAGGCGGTTAAATTTCGATTTAAAGCTTTCGTGACTGCAATGATTCATCTTCTTTGGTTCTTT
The DNA here is from genome assembly GCF_048934315.1 of Petromyzon marinus. Classification (NCBI taxonomy): domain Eukaryota; kingdom Metazoa; phylum Chordata; class Hyperoartia; order Petromyzontiformes; family Petromyzontidae; genus Petromyzon; species Petromyzon marinus. The sequence goes on from NC_133737.1 coordinate 4,033,599, forward strand.
CGGTAAAGTCACGTAGAATGAGAATAAAATAATAAATTGATAAAATAAAATAACACAATAATATTCTCACGACGTTTCGGCCACAACACAAGCGGCCTTCATCAGGTGAAGGGAGCGAGACTGTCTGGTAGGACAGCGCTGGAGTGAGAGAGCCACGTTCATGGCCTTGTGCTGGTTTCTTGTTTGCCTTAATGACGATGTTTAGGTCTTCACTTGGATTATCGTCAAGTGCCATTCTGAATTGCTGAACGTAGTGATTGTTTTCATGCAGCATCTTTTGCAAGGAAGCGATCAACCTTTTGTTGGTGTCAGGAATCACAGCACAACGACGTTGCGCTTCAGTTTCTTCGTTGCCAAGAAAGTAAATTTGTAGGAACTTTGACTCTTCATTGGGCAGCGATAGGATAGAGCCAGCCTTGTGGAACACTTGACCTTGAATTTTTAAAGTTGGAGTGAATCCAGTTGACTAAGGCATAAGTATAGATGTTCCAAACGAAGTCATTTGAAAACTGCAACTGTATTTGCGGATCAGGCTTAGATATTCGTTCGACTATGGATGATCACCATTCATGAGGCTCTTCAATGGCTCTGGCAATTCCAGAAGCTCTGGCAACCTAATATTTCCACCGGAACAGCACAATCCTGGTGTCTCGCCTTCAAACTTCAGCGCATCGCAAAATGTGCACTTCAAAGTCATGCTACCAATGACAATCGGATGAAAGTTAAAATAATCAAATTCAGGATCATAATTGAATGCTTCGTCCTTCAAATACAGTGAGGGAAAAAAGTGTTTGATACCCTGCTGATTTTGTACGTTTGCCCACTGACAAAGAAATGAGCAGTCTATAATTTTAATGGTAGGTTTATTTGAACAGTGAGAGACAGAATAACAACAGAAAAATCCAGAAAAACGCATGTCAAAAATGTTATAAATTGATTTGCATTTTAATGAGGGAAATAAGTATTTGACCCCCTCTCAATCAGAAAGATTTCTGGCTTCCAGGTGTATTTTATACAGGTAACGAGCTGAGATTAGGAGCACACTCTTAAAGGGAGTGCTCCTAATCTCAGCTTGTTACCTGTATAAAAGTCCACAGAAGCAATCAATCAGATTCCAAACTCTCCACCATGGCCAAGACCAAAGAGCTCTCCAAGGATGTCAGGGACGAGATTGTAGACCTATACAAGGCTGGAATGGGCTACAAGACCATTGCCAAGCAGCTAGGTGAGAAGGTGACAACAGTTGGTGCGATTATTCGCAAATGGAAGAAACACAAAAGAACTGTCAATCTCCCTCGGCCTGGGGCTCCATGCAAGATCTCACCTCGTGGAGTTGCAATGATCATGAGAACGGTGAGGAATCAGCAAAGAGCTACACGGGAGGATCCTGTCAATGATCTCAAGGCAATTGGTAACACACTACTCCGTGAATGACTGAAATCCTGCAGCGCCCGCAAAGTCCCCCTGCTCAGGAAAGCACATATACATGTCCGTCTGAAGTTTGCCAATGAACATCTGAATTATTCAGACGACAACTGGGTAAAAGTGTTGTGGTCAGATTAGACCAAAATGGAGCTCTTTCGCATCAACTCAACTCGCCGTGTTTGGAGGAGGAGGAATGCTGCCTATGACCCCAAGAACACCATCCCCACCGTCAAACATGGAGGTGGAAACATTATGCTTTGGGGGTGTTTTTCTGCTAAGGGAACATGACAACTTCACCGCATCAAAGGGACGACGGACGGGGCCATGTACCGTCACATCTTGGGTGAAAACCTCCTTCCCTCAGCCAGGGCATTGAAAATGGGTCGTGGATGTGTAATCCAGCATGACAATGACCCAAAACACACGGCCAAGGCAACAAAGGAGTGGCTCAAGAAGAAGCACATTAAGGTCCTGGAGTGGCCTAGCCAGTCTCCAGACCTTAATCCCATAGAAAATCTGTGAAGGGAGCTGAAGGTTCGAGTTGTCAAACGTCAGCCTAGAAACCTTAATGACTTGGAGAAGATCTGCAAAGAGTGGGACAAAATCCCTCCTGAGATGTGTGCAAACCTGGTGGCCAACTACAAGAAACGTCTGACCTCTGTGATTGCAAACAAGGGTTTGCCACCAAGTACTACGTCATTTTTTGCAGAGGGGTCAAATACTTATTTCCCTCAAAATGCAAATCAATTTATAACATTTTTGACATGCGTTTTTCTGGATTTTGTTGTTGTTATTGTCTCTAACTGTTCAAATAAACCTACCATTAAAATTATAGACTGATCATTTCTTTGTCAGTGGGAAAACGTACAAAATCAGCAGGGGATCAAATCTTTTTTTTCCCTCACTGTATAGCCAGTTTCTTGCCCGTGAGGTGCCTTGTCGAATTCTCTTCTGCTGGAGTCGATCTCTGCGAGCTTCAACAGTTTCAGCAAAAATTTGGTTCTGGTGAGCAATTAAATCACTTTGAATTCGTTTCTGTCGCTCCTCGCTTTCAATAGCTCTCGAGTTTGAAACTCGTAGGCGTTGGGACATTCGACGCTCGTTCGTCTCTTCAGCAGTCTCATTGCTTGTAGCAGTTCGCAATCGTTGTTCAGCAAGTCGCGCCTCTGTTTCCTCAGAAGTTTCGTTGCTTCGTCGAACAGCTTGTTGAATTCTGCGTGCTTCACGTGCTTGTGATCTTTTCTCTTCAAATTGTTCGGCTCGTGACATCTTTTGACGTGTTGATTATAGTTTAATTAAAAATTGGTCTCTTCTTTTGGGCATTGCTGTGTTGTATATCCGGGTGTTGAAAATTTAATGAAAATAATAAAAATTGAAATTTGCAAATATGTGTAATTGTCTGAAATAATGCCAATTTTTATGCGCATCAAATATGCTAAATCAAGAGATACTTGTATTAATTTATGCGCATGTATGAGATTATGCTAATGCAAGCCGTTATGATAATTAGGCCCTGCCTTGCTGACGAGGGTAGTATCATCAATCGGGATCATACAATTCGTTGTATGAAGTTATGCAGGTGTGATGTAAGTTGCCTAGATTAAGCTCGGCTTCATTGTCTAGGTTGTATTATCAATCGGTATAATACAATTATTCTCGCTTAACATTTACTGATTATGTATTAGTGTGTTATGTCAGGTCTCCAAATTAAAATCTCACCGCAGGATACAGTTCTTATAATTAAGATTATTATGCACTCAAACACTTCTGTGTTAAGCAATTTAAATTTCTAAACAAAACCTTAACACTCTAATATGCAAATTCTTATGCTTGAAATTGTCCACACAGTACTCCAGGAGATGTTGCACTCATTGATCCATACATTTAACCCTCAATGATCACGTTTGTTAACTGGGTAATAGAACAATCGATTACTTCCTCAGAGTAACACGAGCATATACGGCGATAGGAACCAAAAGTCCTTAAAAAATCATGCGATGATATTCATACAAAGGTAATAAAGAAAATTATTATACCCCAAAGGCAAAAGTATACGTCAATAGAGTCATCGGCAAGATTATGCAATTAAAGAGAAAAAAACGATCGACTAAAATACTTCTAAATGACCGTATCCACGTAACTCAATGGGCAGCAATGTTCTTCACCGTCTCCAGACCTTTCATCATCTAGGACAGTACAGCGCCGATACCCGTGTTGCTATCATCGGTGTCCAAAATGAACGGCAAGGAAAAGTACGGATATCGGACGGGAGGGGCGCCCACCAAGCCATCAGAAAGGGCAACGAAAGCGGCCTCCTCCTCCGCTCCCCACCAAAATTATTGTCCCTTTGCCGTCAGGGCATGGAGGGCTTTGGCAACGGTGGCTAACCCGGGCACAAAGCGATGCTAATAGGAAGCAAAACTGATATTACTGCGTACCTCACCCACCGACTTGGGGTAGGCCACGTGCACATGCATGCAGTTTTTATCGGGATCAATCGCGATACCCGAATCGCTAACTATGTGTCCGAAATACTGTATGAATGTTTTCAACATATGGCACTTCTGTGGTTTAAACTTAAGATTAGCCTCTTGTATCTTTAAAAAAAAAAATGCATAGCTGGGTCAGGTGCTCATCAAACGTGCGGCTAAACACAATAATGTCGTCCAAATATATCAGGCAGGAGTCCCATTGGAGGACTAGCTCCATGAATCTCTGGAAAGTTGCCAGGGCCGAGTGGAGGCCCATCGGAAGCCTGTTAATTTCGAATACGCCATGCGGCGTTCATAAAGCAGTCTTAGGCTTTGAGCAATCATCGAGTGGCAATTGCCAGAACCCCGAAAGTAGGTCAAGCATTGAAAAGAAACGTGCATCAAGCGAATTGTACATATGGGACAGGGGGTACGCATCCTCTACAGACACTTTATTAAGCTTCCTCAAGTCTACGCAGAAGCACAGACTTCCGTCGTGTTTTTTCACTAGCATGATCGGAGCACCCCATGGGATTGTGAACAGGGAGATAACATCGGCGGCCAACATTTCGTTGACCGCTTGGTGTACATGTTATTTTTCAGCCAAGCTGAAATTGTAAGGGTTTTGCCGGATAGGGAGAGAGTCACCTGTATCAATATGGTGGCTCAGGAGGGTCATGCGACCGAGATCAAATTTACCCTGGCTGAAAATATCCCCGAATTCAAGTAAAAGTGCACACAATGCGGATCTCTGAGCGCTAGACAGGTTCCGATTCTCGGAGCAAAGTGCATCCGCCCACCTGGCATCATCTGTATGCGCGTGGCCTGAGGTCTGCGAAACTTCAACGACCCAATCATATCCCCGTGGAACGTCGTGGCAGACGCGTAAGCGAGCACTGTCCCCGCTTGAATGGCCGACGCGACAGGCCCCAAAATTAAGCATTTGAATAAAGGGCTGGCGGTCCCTTGAAACTAGTGTCTGGGCACCCACAAGCGCCATTCCCCGGGCCGCTTTGTTAGATGGTCCCAACACAATCCCCCCTGCGGTGGTCTCCCGATCAAGCGGCTTGTGCAGCCGCAGAGGGACGAGCATCTACGCCCCTGGGGGAATCGTAACCATGTCGGTCACAAGCGCCTGAACAGACGCGTTAACGTGATGCATTTTGGTGGGCGATGATAAAAACGCAATTCGCCTCCCGGAGGGCAATTCCAAACATCTCTGGTCCGTTAAGATTTTGAGGGACATCTTCCTGAGGAAGTCTGTCCCTAAAAAACACGGCACCGCTAAAGAATCAAAGACCAATACAGGCCCTTCCAATTTAATGTCTCCAATGGACACCTCCGCAGATATCTGGCCCAAAATTCACAACGATCCCCCGTTATAGGCAAAGTACAGAACAGAAACAGGGCGCAATGAACGACAATTGCATGGTAAAATCAATTCATAAATCATGGTGGCAGAAGCCCCCGTAATTGATTAGTACCCGCACTTCTATGCACTGAAAAGTACCGATGACCGCAGATGAGCCAGCGTCGCGGCGACAACTCGATGGGCTAATTGCTACCACTGGTCCGGCCCGAACGGCCAACCCTCACCCATTTGCAAAAGATCCCTTACGCGCCGCGACCTGACGAGGACGAACAGCAACAGTGCACGGATCTACACGAACATGAGATGGGTGAGGTGGGAACGAGGGCCGAGTGTGTAGTGCACCGCAACTCGCCTGGGGGCCCCTTGAAGTCGATGGCAGCTGGGATGACAACGATGGCGGCTCGAAGCGTAATCGATGTGCAGCGCGGCACCCTGAGGCGACGTGTCCTGGCAGCCTGCAATTGTAACAGACGGTGCGGCTGGAGCCCGGACAAGGGAAGGTTCCTTGTAGACGGTCGCATCTTCCTTGCTGCTCCACATCGCGCCTCCGACCTCGACAGCAGGACAAACTGGAGCATGCTCGTCCTCTTCCGGCTCCTCGTGCAAGGTCGCCGGTGTGGCGCAGCCCCGTTTGTCTCTTCAACCCCAGGTGAGTCTGTATACAGTGGGCGATCACAAGGGATGATGGATCATCCTCCTCCAAGGCAGGTAGGGCAACATTTAACTCCTTCGCCAACCTCAACAGTCTTTGTAAGACTAATGAGTCTTTGCCCGCCGCCTCCATCTTCGGAAATGCCACCTGCGCCAGGGACAGCAGAGTGCTTCGGAAGGCGAGGGGTGTCTCAGCTTCCCCTCACCGTCGTTCAGCAAATCTCTTGCATACACTGGATGGTGGGTCGTAAACTGCGGCCATTGCCTTGAATGCTTGTGATAGTGTGGACCGCTGCACTGGCAGGATGGCATAAAATGCCGCCAAGGCGTCGTCGTCGAGAGAGGTGGGGAGCGCCTTCAATGCCTCTTCCTCAGTCCACCCACCAAAGTGCAGCTTGCAGTGAAGCGGCATTTGAACGCCTCCCCAACCCCGTGAGCTGCTTTGAATTCACAAACAAATGGGAGTCGGCGATACAGCATAGGGATGTCCCACAGCGTGGCCGGCGGGTGGGGGGAAATGGCGACATCCCCGCCGCGTGCTTCCGCCAAAATGGTTGCCGCTCGATCGGGCGGCGTGGCGGGAGAGTCGTGCACTTGGACGGCGGCAGCAACGATGTCGAAGCCACGTGGCTCCGGGGCGATCTTCTCCGTCGACAGCTCTCCGGCGTCGAGCTTGGCGGCCAACTCGGCTGTGCCGCCCAGCAACTCTGCAAGGCGGGCGCTGGCCATCTGATGAGCGTTGGACGGCGATGAGTCTGCCGCCTGAACCACGCAGTGCTGCTCCACTGGCGGCGAAGACTCGGCGTTACCCTCCAGGGTTGCCATCCCCAGGGCTGTTGGTGGGATGATATCTCCGTCGTCTTCTTCACCCGAGGAATTTCTGGTAGGTTGCCTACGACGTGTGAGCATCTTGTCTCGCTCTAGGTAAGTCTAACCTGAAAATTGCCACTTCTGTCACCAAATGTAATGGTTCGACAGAGGCGCACACACTCGTGTGTAGGCAACACTATTTATTTAACACATCTGCAACACAACTGTAACACAACTGTAACACACCCTATACATAAGGTGGTGACCACTGTCCTAATCTCACTAACACTCGGGTACTACTTGGCATGGCCAAGCCAGGAGGCCTCTGCTTGGCCATGATGACTGGAGGCTTCTTTTTTCAGATTCTGCATGAGGCGTCTTCATCCTAGGCGCGTACAGCCCAGCTCTCTGTGCTGAGCCAGCTTAGCCCCTTGGCGTGCCCAGCCACACCCTGGCCACGCCCCCCTTCTCGAAACCTCGAGAAGGCTCCACTCCCCAACCACGTGATCCCCAAGGTCTCCCCTGGGCCTCTGACCCCTACCTTAATCCGGTCACGTGTCCAGTTGGGGTCACTCAGAGTGTCACGGCCTGACACCACCCCCGTGGCACTCGTCAATAGCATCCATACCAACCCGGCAGTGACGTCACACGTACATACCCAACATAGCAGTGACGTCATGTGTGTACAGACTCGACACGGTAGTGATGTCATATGTCACTACAATAGTAATCAAATAAATATCTTTAAACACCCAGGTCCGTCATTCTGTCATTCTGTGATTCTGTCATTGTGTGATGAACGTGGCATGGATTGGTTGAAGTGCGTCACGTGACCGCGAGCAAGCAGCCAACCGGAGGTGCGCCCCTCACAGGTGATGTTGCGCCGTAATAAGGCGCTGTGGGCAGCTGATCTGGCACCACGCTCACGGGCCGACAGGGGTGGGGGCTGAGGGGGAGGGGTCCCCCCCATCACTTTCTAAGACCTCTAAACATAAGACCTTGCAAATAATCCTAACAATTCTTTCAGTGATTAATAAGTCATAGCTCTTAGAAGTTAATGCAAATATCACAACTAAAGTTTAAATACATTTTCATTCATTAACATTAAAGTTGCATCGAGGGATCGTCAAAAAAGGTATGTAGAGTAAAAGTTTTAAGTGAAAGCCACGTAAAGTCGCTCTTATTCGACTTATTGAAAGTCCTGAAGTACAGCAAAGCCGTTCGCGTTCTTTTTACAGTACTCTACAATAATCCTTTTCAATAATACTTTTGACGGTAAAACACACGTGCACTACACACACATCTATTACGTACGGACATATATACACGGTTCTAATTACATTAGTTCTGTAGTTTTTTGGTGCTTAAATCCACTGCTGGGTGAAGGCCCACCGCATGCTGTGCGAGTGGATTGTAAGGATTTACTTGACCAGTCTAATGAAATAATTCATTAATTTAACAATATCTACTTAAAATATTTAAAATATTCAGGCTGGTCATTACTTTCAACTCAAATAATAATTAAAATATACAACATTTATAAAATTGAATAATAAAAGTTTATATTACACCAATAAAATCTCAAATAATATTTTTTGAAGCAAATTGAATGCTACGATGGATACAAATGAAATGTACCAGTGTCTTTTTGATGCGTACTTGCTGGCATATCCAACAAAGAGCAGAACGGTTTGCCAAGAAGAACTGGTTCAAAAGTGGAATGGCATAAAAAACGATGCAGATTTCCAAGTCAAAGTTGATCATTGGTTGCAAGAATTAAAGACGATTTCCAACACAAGAAAAGGATCACTTCTTACGTTTTGGGCTAAACAAGAATCATCTGCCGATAAAAAAAAGAACCCAAAAACGTGCCTGTCGAAATACCTCAAAATTCTGCATCGCAGTCTGATGGACAAGTGACCGATGCTCAGGCTGATGATTCAGCACCTAGTACTAGCAATTCAGCAACATCAAGAATTGCTACAGCCCAGCTGCATTTGGTAGACATTGACATTCTGAATTCTGATCTGGTCGGCTTGTACGAACGCCAGAAACGTGGAATGCTTACACAGCAAAATGATGTGGAACTGCCAGCGAAGAAGAAAAAAACTGAATTGGAAAACCAGTTGAAGAAGAAAAAGGGTGATCAAAAAAGAGCACAGAAAGCAAAAGATGAGAAGAAAAGAATATTAAATGCTCTGTTTGAAGATAATCCAGACCTACGCACATGTCTGAACGTCAGGGCCAAGCCTAGTAGGCCGAAAATTGAGGAAGATCAGCCTTCATTACTGGAAGCTATTGTGGATATTGCAATGCATGATGGGCATCACATGAAAGAAGGCAGAGCGATGTGTACAGAAGCATAAACACATTAAATCAGCTGACTGAACAGTTGAAGATGGATGGCTTTGCAATCAGTAGAAGTGGGCTCTACCTTCGTCTTTTGCCGAAGCGCAGTTCATCTCTTGAAGGGCAGCGTCATGTGTCAACAGTCCCTGTGAAACTAATTAGAGCACAGAACGATCACTTGCCAAACATATCGACTATTTGTTTTGTACGGCAACAATAAGGCACTTGGAAGAGTTGGCGTCCATGCTAGGACCGAACAATGTTTGCTTTGTGAGTCAAGACAACAAAGCTCGTGTTCCAATAGAGTTGACCGCTGCTAACAAGCAAAGGCTGATGCACGTCGAGTACACAGTCAGTCTGCCTGACCATGACTGGGTTGTGGCCGCAGGACACAAGCTAATTCCTTCGGTCTATGCCGGAATCCAAATTCAGTCTAATGGTCTAGGAAAGCGAGAAGCTGTTGGTTATTCGGGACCGACCTACATAGCAATCAGATCTGGAAAACACTCGTCATCAACAGCATTCAGCCATGGATTTGATTTCGAAAAATTGTTTACTCTGGAGGAGTTTGACGTCATTGACCGGTCAAACCAATTTTAGTGTCGACAGTTGATGGTGGCCCGGACGAGATACCAAAAAGTGATAAAGGTTGCAGTCCACCACTTTCTTCAGCACGATTTCGACGCTTTATTCCTCGCTACCAACGCTCCAGGAAGAAGCACATTTAATAGGGTCGAAACAAATTGCGCCACTCAGTAAGGAACTTACTAAAATTGATATTACCACGTGACCACTTCGGTAGTCATTTGAACGCAAGAGGTATTAGCATCGACGCTGATTTAGATAGCAAGATTTTTTAATTTGCAGGAAGCACTCTAGCCGAAATTTGGTCAGAGTTGAATGTCAATAATTTTCCGACAGTGACTGAATACATCGAGCCAACTGAGTCTGAGCTCCAGGAACAAGACCTCTTGTCCAGAGATCAGAAATGGCATGACGTCCACGTACGAACAAGCCAATACTTGACACATTGTAAAATGCACCGACAACAAGTGCTGTTTGAAACCAAAAAGCTCCCTTTTTAGCCTGGTAACAGACAGATTTCTTCCTCCTTTACCAAGCTAAGGTCTTAAAATTCCAGAACGGACAACAGAATTCCCATCTCTGTTTGCAGCACAAGGTTTTAAAGTGGATGATATCTTTCCTCGCTCTTCAAATTCTTATCGGTCGATTCCATATAATTTGTATTGTCCGTTAATAAAATCCGTGCTTAGCGATAGGATTTGCAAGAAATGTCTTGCATACTTCGCGTCGTTAGTCATGCTGCGCAGCCACTCTGTAACACACAAGCAGGAATAAATTATTATTCCGCCCAAACGCATCAGGCCACAGAGAGTCACTGCACGTCGGTAACGTGAACTAATGTTTGTAATCGCGAACGAAGAAAATGGAGAGAGTGCAAATTGGATAGACGAAGAAGAGCTTGACCTTAATGGAATATACATTCCACAGGATGAAGAGATCCATGCTCTCCCTATTTATTCCATGAATAAGCACTTTGCTTCTCCTTTTTTGCTTCTCCATGGGAGAATGGAGAAGCATACATTTTGTAATTTTTTTGAATGATTGTTACTAAACATTTTGATTCTAATGATTCGACCAGGGCTTTTCAATTCTGTGAAACGAATATGTGATTGTTATAATTGTACTCTCCATTTTGCTTCGTTCTCTACAAAGTTTCAAGTATTTTTTTTATAGTTATAATTACTTTTAATATTTTATAATTATAAGAGAATTTCAATATAATATTCTGAACATCTGCAGTTTTAGTTAGACGATGAATATTTCCAAGTGAATGTTATGCTAAATTTCAGCTTTCCAACGCCTCCTTTTAATTTTTTCTCCTACAACATCAGAGTGCAGTGCCACATTAAATACGCACTACAATGACAATAGTTTAAAGTCATTTGAAGCATGTTTTATTTTCAAAATGGAAATATGGTTTGGGGGGGGCAGAGCTTTGTGAAGTTATGTTTGACGGGGGTCTGACTTTTTTTTACGCCGTGTGACGAGGGGGGGAGGGGGTCAAAAATCGGCCAAAATCGCGTGACGTTTTGGGGGCTTATGCCTACCTCCCCCCTCCCCATGAGCAGGCGGGGCGCGACGTCCACCCCCTCCATTCACCCCTCCTCCTCGGCCACTTCTCACCGGGCCCCCGTCAATAGTGTGATCGCCCCCCCCCGCATCAGCGCCCTCTCTGAGGGACATGGCTAAGTGGCTAGCTCACCACCGCCCGGAGTTATCCCACACACTCCCCACGTACACCACCACTAATGCTTTGGTGGCTGCGTGCACGCGCACGCCCGTGCAGGTGCTCGTTGCACACAAAGGCTAACGCTAAAAATAGTTGTATGAATATGCACACCCCCCCCCCCCCCCCACTGTGGATAAACCTTAATCCGCTGTGCAAACAGATGCTAATGCTAGTGGGAAAGGAACGGCTGGGACAGGGCTAGGGGGCACGCCTCACCGTTAACGTGATTTCTACTGTGTAAACGCGCTGCGTAAAGCGCGCTGTGTAAACACGCATGCGAGCGCAAGCACGTGCACATGCCGGCAGCTCTGTGTGCTGCAGCACACGCGCCTCACCCGCATGCTCAAATCACTCGCAAGGCGCTGCAGATGCGCGTCTTACACCCACGCGAAACCCCGCATAAAGCGTAGCGGTCGTAGAGATGGTAATCTATGCGCAAACGGTGGGGAGTGGATTTAGCGCACCCCGACCCCCACCTTAATCACTCATGCGGCGCAGCAGGTGCGCGTTTTCTACACACCACGCAAAAACCCGCATAACCAGTGGCGGTCGTATAGATGGTAATAGATGCACATCTCACAGACCAACCCCGCGCCGACACCCTGCAGCCTCGTGCTCGCTCTCTCACGCACCCTGACCCCGCACGCAGTGGCTCCACTCAAAAATCACAGACACCACACCGAAGTTCACCCACACACTCATAAATCACACTACACCGATCTTTTGAACTGAAGTTTATTAATGGCGCGTCTAAAAAAAACCCTGTGCGGCCCGGAGTAAATATTCTACGAGCAGCACCTAGACTATCTCTATTCAATCCCTGGGTGTACCCCCACTCTACTTCTCACCTCGCAGACGCACTCATGCTGTCGCACGGACGCTGTGAGTCAGAGAGACGATGATCCGAGAGGTCTCTGCCTTGGGTCGAGTTGTTGCGGCACTCGCTAGCGTTTCTCGGATGCTGTGAGCGGCTGTGAGTCAGTTCGGGCGGCTGAACGGCTGGAGGATAACTCCCTCACGTTTTTCCGCTCCCTCCTTTTGTGTCCTCGGAATCCGAAGATCTAGGGTCACGTAGTATTATCCTGCGCGGCCAATTGGGCGCCTACCTTTCGATTTTAAACCGGTGCCCCGTCCTTACCTGGAGCGTTACTCTCCATTGCGCCTTGACCCATTGTCTATGCATCCGTCCTCCCCACCCCGGCTACAACATGTTTGGTCGGGGTGGCCGTCCCGCGGAACACACATCCGCGGCGTGGCTAGGAACTTCCCTCCCACCTCCTCGTCTGCGCTGCCCGCGGAGTGTTTGCCCTCGAGGCCCTATCTCCCGTGTTGTGTATGCTTCATTGCGGCCAGCCTGTAAAGCTCTTTGCGCCTTTATGACTTTTTAAAGTTGATTTTAGGGGTGCCGCCATGTAATCCAGCCTAGGGGGGGTCGGCCAATCTCCTGGCAATGGGGAACCGGGGGACATCCCTGCTATGGGCTTTTCGAATGAAAACCCGTGGGCCAGGCACCCCGCCCCCCCCTTCGAGACTATACGTGGGTGCGTGTGTGTGTTTAGTGGGGGTGTCTGGCAAAACAACCTCCTACCTGCTCATGGTGCCGGATGGGCAACGTTGTCGTGGACAGTGCCGTGGGGGGAGGGCCAATTCCGATTAGCATTTCCCCTCAGATCGTTTGTAGCTACCACAGCGGCAAAATGGTGGCTCTGGACGGGTGCGAGGGGCTGGTAACCCCTTTACCTTCAATAAATTACCACTAAACCACGTCTAAAATATCTAATCAATAAGCTTGTGCCGGAGGCCTCAGGGGGACAGGCGTCTATGACGTGTCCTGGCCAAACCCCATTTGACGGAGCCAGGAGACTGAATCTTTACCCTCGGGGCACCTCCAGAAACAACTAAAAGCCACTATGGATGGCCATATGGAATGTTCGAATGCTCACTGCGGAGGAGAGGCTGCCACTCCTCTGTCGGGAGCTGGACCGGTACCGCCTGGATCTCTGTGCCATTCAGGAGGTCCGGTGGACCGGCTCTGGCTCCTGCTACCAGTCCTCTACTCGGGACAGGAGACTGCCAAACAACAGGGTGTGGCTCTTCTTCTGAACAAAAGAATGAAGGGGGCGTGGGAGCTTGGTGGTGAGTTGTGAGAAGCTGTAAGCCTCAGGCTACTTTGGGCTCGCCTTACCATCAACTGGAGGTGAGGAGTGGTGGTCGTGGTTACTTATGCCCCCACTGAAGACTAACATCCGTGGAGGGATGTAGGCAAGGCCAATGAGTCAGATGCTTTCTATGACCTCCTGTCACAGGTGCTGGCTAAAGTGGCCCCTCGGGAAAGAGTCATCTTGTTGGGTGACTTAACTGCCCGAGTTGGTCATGATGCTGGCACCTGGTCTGGAGTGATTGGAGGGCATGGGCCAGATTAGCTCAATACTAACGGTAGGAGTCTGCTAGATTTTTCTGCAGCCCATGGGCTTGTAATTACCAACACGCTGTTCCGGCATTGGCGTATCCACACATCATGGATGCATGCCGGGTCCAAGCAAGAACATCTGCTGGACTACATAGTGACCGAACAGCGGATGAGGGCCCATGCCCTTAACACCAGGACCTACCGTGGAGCTGATCTGCCCACTGACCATCGACTTGTCATCTGTAAAATGCACCTGCCATTCTTCCACTCTGGTGGTGGGTGTACACCCAGGACCCCATTCCAACCTAAGGTGGCCTGGTCTCAGCTAGCTGATGGAAGTTACAAGTGAGAATGTCATCATCGCTTGCGGCTGGGGTTGGCATCGTCCCCCATTCCTCCTGATGTCGAGGGTAAATGGGCGAGTTTTAGGACTGTGACTCATGCAGCTGCAATGGCTGCTTTGGGTACGCGGTCCAGACCTCCCCAGAGACCCTGGCTGACAGAGGAGGTGTTCAGGATAGTTGAGAAAAAGCGACAGGCCCACTCTAATCGTCTACAGCATCCCACATCAGAGAATGAAGAGGTTTACCGCAGCCTTTGCTCGGAGGTTCGGAGAGCCGTGAGGCATTGCAAGGGTGGGTGGTGTTCGCAGTTGCTGAGGAGATAGAGTCTGCCTCAATGGCCCACGATCACAAATCCCTATTTAACTCCATCAAAAAAGTAACCTGCAGCGCCACACCTATTTCCATCATTAGGGGAAAGAACGGTGATCCAATCTCCGACCCCCAGGAAAAGGTTTGCATTTCTGTGAGGTCCTGGCGGAGGGGAAATCAATCAGCCTGGGGAACATCATGGGACAAAGTGGGGATGACCCTGCTAAGGCTGCGGTGCCTCAAACATTGGAGGATGAAGTCACCCCCTTTGAGTGGCTGGCCGAGGTGCCATCCATTGAGGAAGTACTGAAGGCGATCCAGAGTCCGAGACCAGGAAAGGCACCGGGCAGAGAAGATCTCCCAAGCAAAATGCTGTGGGAAGGTGGCGTTTGTGGGCAGACTGCCCTACATGACATCATAACAACAGTCTGGGCCACTGGACGGGTTCCACAGGATTGGAAGGATGCCCTGGTGGTCCCCCTGTTTAAAATAAAATTACACAATAAAATTCTCACGACGTTTCGGCCACAACATAAGTGGCCTTCTTCAGGTGAAAGGAACAGACCTGTCGGGACGACAGAGCTTCAAATCGTCGGGACGACAGAGCTTCAAATGATTTGAAAGGGGGACCACACAGACTATAACAACTACAGGGGCATCTCACTCCTCAGTGTGCTGGGAAAGGTCCTGGCAAGGATTATTCAACATCGCCTTGCTAGGCACGCTGAGGAGAGGCTTGTGGAGCCCCAATGTGGTTTCAGGAAAAGGCGGTCCTGCACAGATGCCATTTTTTCTGTCCGTCTGCTACAGCAGAGGTGTAGGGAATTCCAACAAGACCTACATCTCTGCTTTATTGATTTGGTCAAGTCCTATGATACCATCAGTAGGCCTGGGCTCTGAGTTGTTCTTCGTGCTTTCAGAGTCCCTGATCGTCTGCTCACGCTCATTAAGGACCATCATGATGGTGAGCAGGCCCAGGTAAAACTACATGGCCAGGAGGCTGAGCCATTCCCTGTACACCTTGGGGTGCGACAGGGATGTCCTCTGGCTCCCACATCATTTAACATCTATTTTGACCACGTAGTTCATGAAGCCTTCAATAGCTGTGCCAGAGGAATTTCCATCTGGTACAGATACAATGGGAGGCTGATCGATGCCCGGGTGTGTTCAAGGGATGGCTCCCTATTGGTCAACCACGTTATGTATTTTTCTATTTAAAGCTTTCGTGACTGCAAGGATTCATCTTCTTTGGTTCTTTCGGTAAAGTCACGTAGAATGAGAATAAAATAATAAATTTAAAAAATAAAATAACACAATAAAATTCTTACGACGTTTCGGCCACAACACAAGTGGCCTTCTTCAGGTGAAGGGAACAGACCTGTCGGGACGACAGAGCTTCAAATGATTTGAAGCTCTGTCGTCCCGACGATTTGAAGCTCTGTCGTCCCGACAGGTCTGTTCCTTTCACCTGAAGAAGGCCACTTATGTTGTGGCCGAAACGTCGTGAGAATTTTATTGTGTAATTTTATTTTATTAATTTATTAATTTATTCTCATTCTACGTGACTTTACCGAAGGAACCAAAGAACACGTTATGTATGCCGATGATCTGGTAATTGCAGCTCACTCAGAGGCATTGGATTGTGCTGCTGCTGAAACTGGAGTGTGCCACTCAGAGGTGGGGCCTTACTATCAGCCCCACCAAAACGAAGCACCTGCCTGTGTATTTTGTACCATCGGGAACTCCACCCCCACAACTTCCAATCGGTGATGGGGCAGTTGTGGAGAGAGTGGAGATGTTCCCATACCTGGGCAGTGTTCTCATGACCGGCTCCGGTTTAACAGCAGAGGTCTCACTCCGAATCAGTCGAGCGCCATTATCTTTTCATCCGTTGCGTAACGCTGAGTGCAAGCTACCTGGACTGTCACTCCGCACGAAGCTTTGGGTCTTCTCGGTCACAGTCATTCCCTCCCTTCTCTATGCTTGCGAAACGTGGACTCCCCTAATGGAATATATTCGCCGGTTATAAACATTTAGGCTGGCCTGCCTACGATCAATCCTGGGTTTAACCAGGCTGGATTGTGTGAAGAGCGCACAAATCCTAGAAAGATCTGGACAAAGTCCCATTGGTGCTAGGGGATGGCAGCGCCGGCGGAGTTGCGCCATTGCTGTGGCCCCACAACGTCTTTATGGACAGCCCTAAGTAGGCAGGTTGTGGAGTGCCGTTTGCCAGCACGCAATGATGTGTTATGGCCAGCAGCACCATGCCCGGCTGAGCAGAATTAGAATATGTATTTATACTGGAAGAATTCTACGAGCTATAAAACTATGACCAGTAGGGGTGGATCAGAACATTGCAACACACAATACAAAAACACGATATGATTGCAAAGTATAGCAAAGGTAAACAAACCACTTAAAAAATATATATGCCAAAAAAACTCAACAATCATTTTCTTCTTCTGGGTTCTTTTCTTACCAGATCATTTTCTTACCAGGAACGACCCACTCAGCTAAGTTTATTTTTCAGAAGCGATCTGGTAGCTTCATGAAGTGGCTTATGTGGAAATGTATTGCAGCAAAATAATCGAAATAATCTTAATGCATGTTTACACACTGCACGATGTAAGCGTACAAGGGAGGCACAGGACCGGTTCAGATATTCTCTGCCACTGTTGATAGCCATGAGAGGGAATTACAGTAAACTCTGTCCATAGCGTTAGTAGCAGACTGTGATAACTATTGCACCACCACTCCCAAAATTACACTCTCACACGCACACAGAAACACAATCATACACTCACGGTCTGATATAATAACCTGAATACTATAAAAATGGGATTACATTTGATAACATCTCCACTTACTGTAAGGAGTCTTGCGACTCAGCAAGGCTCTCTGATTAATCCTGGGTGGTGGGAGGTGTGGTGGGAGTTCACATATCGCTATTCTAGCCTTGCGAATGCACTCGCCCCTCGCTTGCCTCTGCTCCACAATCAGACGACCAAGCATTACGCTAATTTGGGATAGGTTTGGTACTTTTCATTGTTTAATTTCCTGATAAAGTTAAGCCCTGCCCTTTGCTGTATACAACAATGCACGCGCTCCCCCATCACCACCACATTCTAAATTATTCTCTGAATTAATCTCAACACACGAGATTCCACGGCTCATGATTTAGTTCAAAGTGCATGCTGCACAGCTGATGAACTGGCGAACTGAATGAGGCTCATCAATTCATGTATCACCTATCAATATATATATCATGGACATGTATGATGTATGTTTATTAACTGTGAATAACTCAATTAATAATAGGTAATCATTATACTTTATATTATTACGTTAACTCCCCACCTCTGGTCCTTGCATCTTATTATACTCACAAGTGACGACATCACATTGACCCCCTCTAATTAATACCGAATCAGAAGGATTTTCTCCACAATTCTGGCTGTCGCCTGATGAGGCTGGTTGTCATTACCGGCAAAACATGGTACTCAAATTGTAAACGTTGTTGCGGTTTACTCTCCAACACACCGGTTAGTGCTTAACTAGAACTAAATGTCATGTTTTGTTTACGTGACAAACCTTACGAATTGGCTGTGTCAGGTGGCGGCGCGTTTTAGGACATTTAAATTAAGGCGATCTAAACCAAAACATCTCTTTTTATGGGTAACAAATGTACCTTATCAAGACACGACAATGCCAGCTGGATCTGAGGTGAGATCTGTTTCTACACACGAACGCAGTTGTACAGTACTTAAGCTCTGATCATGGTCAATCGGTCCTTGAGTTGTAAACAATTGTGGTTCACGTGGTTAGAATTCTGAGTGGTTGTGCTCAGTCAATGGTGCAAGGGAATCCGGTTAAGGGGGTTCAGGTGTTCTAGAATTATGTTTGAATTGATTACAGTGCATAGTAGTAGCATAATATTGGTAAGAACCTCCTGGTTACACCAGCCCACACGGGATTATTGTCCGTCCGTCAAAAATGGGAGGGGTGGGGCTGGGTGGAGAGGGGAGGGTGGGGAGTTGCTGGGTGGGGAGGGTGGGGCTGGGTGGGGAGGATGGGGAGGGGCTGGGTAGGGAGGGTGGGGCTGGGTGGGGGGTGGAAGGGGTGGGGCTGGGTGAGGAGGGGCTGGTCACCCCGTGGTGCCCTTATAAAACTTTACATTTAACATACTCACGCCGGCTTGTGTCCGCCTTCACAGTCGGGCATATTTGCGGAATACACCATGCCGCCGTTGACCCTGGCCATTGACCGAGCAACCCAACGTTCCTACCAGCTCCCTCTGCAGGAATGTGTTGACAGCACACCCCACGTACCCACATGATGTCTTCAATTTAAAACAATTCCACACTCTCAAGCACACCCACATTCTGGCAAATTGCCCAATGATGCTGGATGTAATTATCAGCGAAACGTCGTAATCAAATTGTAAATGTTATGGATTTACTCTCGAACACACTGGCCACCATTCTTCAAAAGGGATTACCGTTGGTACGGATATTTTAATACACACAATGGACAGGAAGGAAAAGATCAAAAGGCTCACATAATGCCCATGCATAATGTACTTTGACTCATTAATCCCCCCCCCCCCCCATTTTGCGCAAAAGCGCTTAAGTGTGGTCACCACATCTACGCCTCTAAATAAGGAACGAAACAGGTGGACTTATCCACGAATCTGGCTGTCGCCTGATGAAGCTAGTTGTAATTACTGGCGAAACGTCGTACTCAGATTGTAAATGTTGTAACTTGGTTCTCCAACACACCGGTGTGCTGTACTAGTGACGAATTGGCATGTTCTGTTTACGTGACAACCCTTACTAGTTGGCTGTGTCGGGTGGTGGCGGGTTTTAACGACACATTTATATATTTACGCGCTCTAACCCAAAACACCTCTATTATAGATGATATTGGTCGCGAAAGCCTCCGTGTTAAACTCAACTAATAATATATACATTGCAATTTATATTACTACATTAACCCCCCTCCACCTCTTGTTTTCGCACCTGATTTTACTCACAAGTGACGACATCACATTGACCCTCTGTATTTAAGACCGAATCAGGATTTTCTCCATAATTCTGGCTGTCACCTAATGAGGGTGGTTGTAATTACTGGCACAACATCGTACTCCAATTGTAAATGTTGTTGTGGTTTACTCTCCAACACACCAGTTAGTGCTGATCTAGTAACCATTTGGCATGTCTTGTTTAAGTGACAAACCTTACTAATTGGCTATGTCGGGTGGTTAAAGATGCATTCAGATTACGTGATCGAACCCAAAAAACAAATGTACATGGTCAATCAGTCCTTGTGACTTTTAAACAATTGTGGCTGACGTGGTTATAATTTTGAGTGGTTGTGTTCACTGTCGAGGGTGCAAGGGGGTTCTCAGTTAAGGGGGTTCAGGTGTTCTAGAGTTGTATCGTTTAATTTATTACAGTGTGTAGTCGTAGCGTAGTGACAGCACACCACATGCAACCACACACTCTTATTTAAAACTAGCTTTCACCACGCCCGGTCGCCTTTGTCTCCCCAGTGGCGATGTTCAGACACCGCACCAGTTACTCGTTTGAGGCTGAGTCGACCTAAGGGAGGCCCAGGACCGGTTCAAATCATTGTTATCGGTCATGGCCGTGAGTGGGAATCGAACTCGGGTCGCCGGGTTCGTAGCGCAGCACGCTAACCATTACACTACCGCTCCAAAGACAAAGATCCCACATATAGCTTTAACAGACTGTAGGGGCAAGTGCTGTTAGCGAGCACCTATGAAGGCCGGCACGGCACACGAGGGAGTGGGTGACAGCAACACGCCTGGCCGCCTTTGTTTCTCCATTGGCAATATTCACACACCACAGCAGTTACTCGTATGAGGCTGAGTCGAACTCGGGTCACCAGGTTGCCGGGTTCGTAGCGCGGCGCGCTAACCACTACACTACAATGTGTTAGGCTTCCACATGCGCGGGTCATGTGACAGATTTGACGTCACAGCTCACTTGCCGTGCAAAAAAAATGCATTATTGAGCTCCCCTCCCGAAAAAAAAGTGTATTTTTATAATTTTTGCATGGTGTACAGTTTGGAAAGTACCTACATGGCAAATCTGCAGTTTGTTGCATGTCGGGAAGTACGATAAACATTTTGAACAGACACACATATTCACAACTTTGCCTTTTATATATATGGAGATAACAGGTAAAAAAAGTGAGAAGCTGCATTCTTTTTTTTATAAACTGGCTAAGGGCTGAAAGGGGGCAGAATTAATTGGAGTAGATACTGTGCAGTGGAAAAGAGCACGCTAAATAATACAAGTGAAAGAATGTAATGCACTGATGTGCTCCACCACAGCACGTGAGAAGCGGAGTGCAGAGGTAATACCTCGCAAAAGAATGCAGCATTAATGTAGCCTACCTGGGAGTTCACCATTTAGCCGGGTGCTGGTGGCCATGCACGTGGCCTGTAATCCAGCACTGTGGAGGCTCGGGTTGGTGGATCGCGCAAAAGTTTGTGACACTCCCTTCCTGCGAGCGTTGAGGAGGATCCACCATAACCCTCGCTCGCCAGGAGAAGGCAGTACAGCAAGTGGACCAATCATCATCCGTTTCCATCTGTACAGGAATAGGGTGTTTCCTCTTCATGAGCGTGTTTTTTCTCCCGGTGCTCAGGTTTCCTCCCATACGTATAATACACACAACTCATCATGAATTATCTGAACACATCTTAGAATACAAAGCCAAATGCAGGACTATTCTGAAAAAGAGTCCTATGACTCCTATCCTGGATAAGTAACTAAATAATTATATTACATCATTAGACCTCCTTTGCCAGTACCAAAATGTAATAATAGGGTTTTCCCCTTTTTTTCTAGCAACAAAACTGAAACCTTTTTACAAGGATTCATGTCTGTGTAGTGGAGTAAACGATACGCATAGGAATTGGCCACATACAGTACATACAGACATACAAGGAGAGTGGGTCACACGAGGTCAAACAAGTGGTCGAGTCACGGGTGGCGTAAACAAACCGACGTAATTAAAGGAGTCGTGGCACGAGGGCTGTGATTGGTCGAGAGGCTGTCAGCGTTAAGTGGCGGCGTCTCGAAGTCTGACCGTTGGACAGGTGCGAACTGGCGGGGAAATGCCAGCGAGCCACGTGGCAATTAATTAAGGCTAATTGGAAAGGGGATAAAAGGCTAGGTGATTGAACGGGGAGTTGGAGTTGTTGTTGGGCAGTTGTTGGCGAGAGATGGAGAGATACGAAGAGGACAGCTGGCAATGTTAGGGAAGAATAGATTGAGAGCCGAACCCAAAGGACAGTAAAAAGCGATAGGGAGAGTTAGCGGAGAGGTAGTTACGGGGAGATAGGTACAGGGAGAGTTAGGAGATAGGTACAGGGAGAGTTACAGATAGAGTCACTGTGTGTGCGGAGATAGAGTCACTGTGTGTGCGGAGATAGAAAGAGTCACTGTGTGTGAATAGACAGACAGGTCACTGTGTGTGCGGCGATAGAGGAAGTCACTGCGTGTGAAGAGATAGCGGAGGCACTGTGTGTGAGGAGATAGAGGAAGAACCACTGTGTGTGGAAGAGGATGCGCAGATGGTGCTGAGGGGAAGAACCACTGTGTGTGAAAGAGGATGCGCGGACGGTGCTGAGGTGAATCGGAGTGTCCGAGTTGGCGGAGCGCGAAGAGGAGAATTACTGTGTGGTACGGAACGATGGAATAAAAGTGACGGTGGAAGAAAGACGGTTGTCGTCCAAGTGAATTCACGGCACTACATCTGCATTAACCACAATACCTGCAGTCAAAATGCAAACAAAAACATACTACGATAATATATGCATTGTCCTTGAAACTGATTGGTCCACACCAAGGGACGGCTTTCTTTTGAGGCTGAACCCAATTGGTGCTCGACCAGATGATGCCAAAAGGCATACAGCTCAAAGACAATGCACTATCAAAGTAATGAGGGCTCGGGGTGAGCATCTATGCCTTTTGGCGTCATCTGGTCGAGCACCAATTGGGTCCAGGCTCAAAAGAAAGCCGTCCCTTGGTGTGGACCAATCAGTTTCAAGGACAATGCATATATTATCATAGTATGTTTTTTGTTTGCATTTTGACTGCAGGTACTGTGGTTAATGCAGACATGAATCCTCGTAAAAAGGTTTCAGTTTTGTTGCCAGAAAAAAGGGGAAAACCCTATTATTACATTTTGGTACTGGCAAAAGGAGGTCTAATGATGTAGATGCTCACCCCGAGCCCTCATTACTTTGATAGTGCATGGTCTTTGAGCAGGACGCATTTTGGCGTCATCTGGTCGAGCACCAATTGGGTCCAGGCTCAAAAGAAAGCCGTCCCTTGGTGTGGACCAATCAGTTTCAAGGACAATGCATATATTATCATAGTATGTTTTGTGTTTGCATTTTGACTGCAGGTATTGTGGTTAATGCAGACATGAATCCTCGTAAAAAGGGTGCAGTTTTGTTGCCAGAAAAAAGAGGAAAAACCCAATTATATTACAGTTAATTATTATTTGTCTTACCCACTGCATTGTCAAGGTGTTCACAGCCAGGCTGCACTATTTACACAATGCAGTCAAGGCTGTTTCATTGCTATTGGTGTGGTGTCTCCGCCTACATTTCAAGCCTTTTGCCCTTAATGCATATTCTGCATGCGAGGAGCAGTGCAAATCTCTGGACCTTTTGCCTGTGCTGCACGGCTGCACTCTACACCAGTGCTTCTCAGCCTCTTTCATTCCTCGGCACACGCTTTCGAACTTGCTCGATCTTGACGGGACACCGGATCAAAAATTCACGGTGCACCTGGGTGGGTGTGTGGGAAGGTTTTGTAGTTGCCAAAGAATTTGCCCTCCTGCGTGAGCGTATTTGTGTCTCTCTCCGTGTCTGTGTCTCTCCGTGTCTGTATCTCCGTGTGTGTGTGCGCTAGGAACCTGGCGACCCGAGTTTAATTCCTGCTCACAATCAATTACAGGTGGCGGGTATTTGAACTACTTGTGCGCCTCTCCTACATCGACTCAGACTCCAATGAGTACCTGGTGCGGTGTATAAACATCAGCACTGGGGAGACAAAGGTGGCTGGGCTTGGTCCTGGTCACCCATCCCTTCGTGTTTCGTGCCGGCCTTCATAAGTCCTCGCACACAGCAAAATAGGGAGATATTTTGTCCTTTGTCTCCGTGTCTGCGTGCGTCCTCGTGTGTCTCCGTGTCTGTTGTTTCCAATTGCGCAATGAGTGATTGGAGGAGTTCAGAGGGTCGGGGGAGTTTTTTTGCATTGCTCGCAGGTGAAATGAGGTGCCCAGGGTTTGTCGTGATCCCCGACAGGCATGCCAAAATATGCCTTGTAGGCCTCACACATCTTAGCAGATGTTTCCACAGAGTACTTTTTCGCTCTTGTCTTGATAATTTGGCCACAGACATAGAAAAATGCGTCTTCCAGATGCTTGCAGCCTCTAGATGCCATCTCGGAAAAATGCAGATATGTATCCACTTAGGCAGCTGGAACTAAACTGAACTGGTGGGCTTGGATGCACACACACATATATGGTTAAACCCAGTATGGATCGTTAGCAGGCCAGCCTAAATGTTTCTAACCGGCGAAGATATTCTATTAGGGAGATGCACGTTTCGCAAGCGTAGAGAAGGGAGGGAATTACCGTGGCTGAGAAGACCTGGAGCTTCATGCGAAGCAAGAGACCAGGTAATTTCTACACAGCGTAACACAGCCGATGAAAAGATAATGGCGCTCAACTGATTTGGAGTGAGAGCTCTGCTGTTAAACTGGAGCCGGTCATAAGCACACTGGCCAGGTATGGGACTCTCTGCAATCTCTCCACAACTGGCGCATCACCAATTGTGAGTTGTGGGGGTGGATTGTCCGATGGTACAAAATACCCAGGCAGGTGCGTAGTTTTGATGGGGCTGATGGTAAGGCCCCACCTCTTAGTGCCAAGCTCCAGGTTTAGCAGCAGTGCCTCCAACTCCTCCTCTGAGTGAGCAGCAATCACGAGAGCATCGGCATACATAACATGGTTGATCAATAGGGAGCCATCCCTTGGCCACACCCGGGCATCAATCAGCTTCCCATTGTATCTATACCATATGGTAATTCCTCTGGTACAGCCATTGAAGGCTTCACGAACTACGTGGTCAAAAGATATGTTAAAGGTGGGAGCCAGAGGACATCCCTGTCGCACCCCAAGGTGTAGAGGGAATGGCTCTGACTGACGGCCGCTCACCATCGTGAAGGTCCTTAAGGATCGTGAGCAAAGGGTGAGGGACTCCGAAAGTATGAAGAACAACCCAGAGGCCAGGCCTACTGATGGTATCATAGGCCTTGACCAGGTCAATAAAGCACATACATTCACTCACACGCACACATAGACCTACAGACACGCAAAGAAATTGACTTACACTGACTCACATGGTGCCACGCACACAAATCGACTAAGACAAACGCCCATGGACTGACACACACAGACATATCGACTCACACACACAAACACATGGACTTACACACACAAACATATGGACTCACACACGCATAGACATCCACTTGAGATAGACACACATATATCGATGTACACACATACAGCGACTTACACACACACACATCGACTCACATACAGACATACGTGGACTCACACACACATTGACGTAAACACACATGTATTTACACACACATATCGACTCACACACACACATTGACTTACACACACACATCGAGTGACACACACACATGGACTAACACACACACAGCGACTGATACGCACACAAATGGACTGACACGCACACTTGGACTGACACACAAACACTTGGACGTATACACTGTTGTATATATAGGCCTTTTTCCAAAATTGATATTAAGAATAATTCTGCCAATATTATTTTTAATCAATCGTGGTGTCGCGTGGGGGCAAAAGGGGGTGAGGTGAACCCCCCCTCCCCTCACAGCAGCTGCCACTCGCACTCGGAAACCAGGCAGCCGAAGATAACCCATAAAAGATAATAAAAACCCAAAACAAAGGAGAAGGGGGGGGTGCGAACAGGCGTCATCAGCCTCCAGGGCGGCGAAAACTGGACAGACAAATTTTTTTGGTTATATTAGTTAACGGAAAAGTCCAAAAACTCAGCAACAAGAAAAAGTGAGCATCATAGACCCACACACTCACTCCAATTAAGAACCAGGCTACACTCTACATTAGTGGGTTATTCACTCTCATATATGAGTCAATACTAAAGTTATTCACGAATATTGGAAAACATAATAATTATGAAGTGTTAAACCGGGGGCCATCCATTTTCATTTATTTTTTATTATTTTTTTAAATCAAATTTTCAATACCCGGCATATGCAACAACACACACATCGGACGTTGTCCAATCGAAAAAGACAGAGACACACACATAGACTTAAACACACGCATGGACCTACACGCACACACATATGGACTCAAACACACACACACATCGACTCACACACACACACATCGACGTGCACAGCAATCCCCGATGATGGCGCAGCTATCAGTATCGCAGTACTACGTATGAGTAAATAGCGTGACATGAGCGATGGAAACAATAGAAATGCATTGAAGAAATAAGCAGAAATAAGTGTAAATGAAAGAGCAGCAGTACACACAGGTAAGTTGAGAAGCAGGCTACAGTTTAGATTATAGACTGCCAGTACGCCGACTCAATGACATTAGCATTGCTACAGTCGACATAAAAAGCTGCCAATACGGGCAGCAGCTGAAAAAGCAGAAGACAGTCGACATGAAAGGCTGTCAGTACACTGAGTGAGGTAAAGAAGCAGGCAACAGATTATAGACTGGCATACACTCATAATGGTCAAACGGAAAATTAGCAGTGTAGATAATAGAGTGCCAGTGCACTGACGTTAATTAAACAAAATAATTGTAATATCTGGCAACTTATTAGTTTCCTCACCAGCATCCCACCAGGACATCACACTTAGAACGCAAGCCCTCGAGAGTGAAAGTGCGGTCGTGTTATTTTAGTCTTCCAGTAAACTGACCACTTTAGTTTCACAGAGCGGTGATGTTAAAGGTATATGTATTAACTTAGATAAATATATAAAATGTGAAGGAATTTATTAAACACAGTACTCGATATTTTTTTTTGTTGGGATAGTGGGGTGTGGGTGGGGGGTAGACACTCTGCAGAGCTTTAGTCGAGGGGGGAGGGGGGCAAGGTTACTTGCTTTATGGATGGCCGAATGGTAAGGAGTCATTGCCTTTTATGCTTGCTTGCTTGCTTACTCGCTTACCGACTCAACAATATATATAGATATAACAAAAACAACAGGGAAAAAAACACAACCTATAGGAATAGGTTTTACCCTTTTAACTGGCACAAAAACTGACACCTTTATTCAAGGCATCATGTTTGCAATAACCACAACACAAGCAGTCAAAATGCAAACAAAAAAGACAACTCTGATAATAATATGCACTGTCCTTGAATTTGATTGGTCCACACCCGAGACAGCTTTTCTTAGAGCCTAGTCTCCATTGGTGTTGGACCAGAAGACGCCAAAAGGCGTACAACTCAAAAACAGCGCACTATCAGAGTATTGAGGGCTCGGGGTGAGCATTTACATTATGAGACCTCCTTTGCCAGAAACAAGATATAGGAATAGGTTTTACCCTTTTAACTGGCACAAAAACTGACACCTTTATTCAAGGCATCATCAAAAAAAAACACAACCGTTATCTTCTTTGGTTCTTTCGGTAAAGTCACGTAGAATGAGAATAAAATAATAAATTGATAAAATAAAATAACACAATAATATTCTCACGACGTTTCGGCCACAACACAAGCGGCCTTCATCAGGTGAAGGGGGCGAGACTGTCTGGTAGGACAGCGCTGGAGTACGTATACACTGTTGTATATATAGGCCTTTTTCCAAAATTGATATTAAGAATAATTCTGCCAATATTATTTTTAATCAATCGTGGTGTCGCGTGGGGGCAAAAGGGGGTGAGGTGAACCCCCCCTCCCCTCACAGCAGCTGCCTCTCGCACTCGGAAACCAGGCAGCCGAAGATAACCCATAAAAGATAATAAAAACCCAAAACAAAGGAGAAGGGGGGGGGGGGTGCGAACAGGCGTCATCAGCCTCCAGGGCGGCGAAAACTGGACAGACAAATTTTTTTGGTTATATTAGTTAACGGAAAAGTCCAAAAACTCAGCAACAAGAAAAAGTGAGCATCATAGACCCACACACTCACTCCACACACCTCACCGCGTCGTTTTGGGTTGTGCGTCGGGTTGCACCACGCCGAGTCGTTTCAGTGATAGACTGCAGCTTCGACCGGGTCAGTGGTCGGAGCTGCTCCACAGGATGATTGCTGCGACCGCGGGGACGTCGGTCATCACGGGTTCCATTGACGGTATCAGGTTTAGAACACTCATTGACACGGGTGCGTCCGTCACTATCATTTCCCAGTTTTATTTATGACATGCTGCCCGAGAAATATCACACTCTGAGCGCCGTTGAAGTGCCTTGTTACGCAGCCAACGGCGGATCACTCGGTATTATAGGTCAGCTTCATGCTGAAATTTCTATCGGGGATGTTAAATTAGCAGGGACGATTTTCGTTTCAAAGTCGCTAGCCGTTGCATCGAGTTGCCTTCTGGTCGCCATGTTGCATTTTTACCTCCTGTCACACGGCTGTGCACTCCAGCACATGCCACTGTGCATGCACTCGTGGCAGTTTCGGTAAAAATCCCGCCGGGAGCGCAATTGTTAATGCCTCTCCGATTGCGCAAGCAGCTCGATCCTGCTACAACTACGGCTGGCATTTTGCTGGAACCATCTAAGAAAGCAACACATGGACTGGCACTTGTCGGGGCATGTAGTGTTGCTCCGGAGACACTTCGTAGGGGGGGCACGTCTTTGTTATCCACACGTACCCTAACAACTATACATCAATTCTTCATATGCGTGACTAACCCGACTATGCTCCAGGTCCTTCGGCTATAATATACTATGTGAGACTACCTGACCTGACCCAGCCAAGGTACAGGTCCAACACTGAACTCACAGAGTTTGGGCCTTAAAAGGACAGCGAAGCTAGGGGTTCAGAGTCCTACTCTAGCAGGCCTTCTTTCTTCAACTGGTTATCTTCAACTGCTCCGGTTTCCAACTGCTTCCGTCTCAAACTGCTTCGGTTTTTAAACTGCCTGGACCTCTCCAGAGGTTCGCCTTATATCCGTTTCTCAGCCGAGGTGCGGACCTCAGTGAGGGACGTGGGTGACCCCAAAGTCCCCCACTGAGGTCTGCACATCTGCCGTTGCAGGTCAGTGCAGCCGCAGCCCCCCAGCCTTTGGGAGTGTTTGCGAGGGATCGGAGAATCCCTCACAGCCCCCCAACTGCTTCAGGGCTGCCTGTAATTGCCTGCAAATGCAGCCCATCCATGGCGCTACATTACCCCCCCCCCCCTTCTTAGCATCCAGCCGTCTTGGCTGTCCATTAATAAATAAAAACTATAATTAACATTAGTTGTACAAAAAAATATCAAGGTAAGCCACTCCGAAAGGTAAGTGCTGCAACACATAACAATAACAATAAATGTCTAAAACCCATCAATAAAACAGCGATGCAAAAGGGACCCACTCAACTGTGTGTTGTCTTTAATTTGTGATGCGAGTGGTTTGGGGAGGAGTGGGGCAGTAAAGAGAAGTTCAGGAGAACCTGTGAGTTTTAGATCGTGTTCTTGTTGCTGGGCCCCCATTTGGTGGTGTTTCCTTGGATTCCTGCGGAGCAGGGGCAATGAAGGTAAGTGACGGGAGGCCCTCATCAGAGGCAGCGGCTCCTGGTGATGCCGGGTTGTCACCGCTGGGTGGAGATTCCTTGGCAGGTTTCGGCCTCAGCCTCAGTCGCGTTGCACCTGTTGTTGGAGGTACAGACGTAAGTTTTGGGGAATGTGTGTCAGGTTTGTCGGGCACATCACACTCTCGGCCATTCTAACATGCTGGAGATGAATGTGAATCATGTGCGCCGGAAAAAGGCTTAAGGCAAGACGGGTGCACGTACCACGTGTGACGACCCCACCGAATTTGCACACACTGTGGGCGAACGACGCGAATGATCTCAATCGGGCCCCTCCACAGTTGTGCCAACTTATGGAACTTGTGGGCAGTGGGGCCACGCCTTGTGACCCACGGTCTATTTGCGGTTTGAGGAATGTCGGCCCATCAATCGTTCAGTTGGAAACCGGAGCAGTTGAAGATAACCAGTTGAAGAAAGAAGACCTGCTAGAGTAGGACTTTGAACCCATGCTTCGCCGTCCTTTTAAGGGCTGAAGCTCTGTGAGGTCAGTGTTGGACCTGTACCTTGGCTGGGTCAGGTCAGGTAGTCTCACATAGTATATTATAGCCAGAGGACCTGGAGCGTAGTCAGGTTAGGCATGCTACACAGGAGGCGTATAATATACCAAGTGGAAGAGGTCCTCAAGATCAACTGTATGAAGAATTGATGTATAGTGGTTAGGGTACATGTGGACAATAAAGACGTGCCCCCCCCTACGAAGTGTCTCCGGAGCAACACTACATTGGTGCCAGAATTGTCTGCGAATTCACGCCACACAAAGTACTTGGAAGATGGATACAAGAAGCAGAGTGCAACGTACCGCGACGCCGAGAGATGAGGCAGGAGACGCAACAGCGGAAACCGCCATCACGCTCGCGCCACCAACTGTACAACCGGAAGATACAGCTTCTGCTGCTGTCACGATAAACCAATCGGTTTCGACTTCTGCGTCACTTTCTACGTGTTAGCCACAAACGGCCACCATTGCTACTGTACTGGCTCCTCCGACAACACCGGCTGCCGGCTTGTTTTTTAAACCACAATTATTACAACAGAGACTGCCGGCTCTGAAAGAATTATCTGCTTCAAAAGGCGACTGGGCTGCCTTCCAGCCCCGATTCACCACAATCGCCCAGATGTCTGGGTGGTCTACCATCGGCACTCGATGATGAACCGCTGGCGGCATTCCTTACTATACCACCTGCAGAGCGCGCCAACCTACAACAAGCTCTTCAACAGCTGGCAAATATCTATGCGCCACCATCTACCATCCGCCACCGCTTCGTGGAGAGAAGGTGCAATGATCAAGTAACTCCCCTCGCCTACAGAAGCTCCTTGCTCCGTTAACGAAGGCGGCGTACCCCAAGATGGGGGAGGAGGGCATTAATTGTGGCCTTTGGGCCACGTTGCTGTCGGCTGCAGAGCCCCTCGTCGCAGCACTTCGGACATCTATACTGCACCGAACCTTCCCTCCAACCGTCAACACCAGGCGAGTCGCGGCACCACACACTCTCGGCCACATTATCCACATCACCCATCTTGCTCTGATGCGTTGGGTCATGCGTCGGGTCTTGTTGTGTCTCCTCGTTCCCTGGATACCTGGCAGCTTCGACCTGTTCAGTGGTCGGAGCTGGCGAACCACGTTATTGCTGCGACCGCGGGAACATCGGTGGTCACAGGCTTGATCGACGGGGTCCAGTTCAGGAATCTCGTCGATACCGGTGCATCAGTCACGATCGTCTCAGAAAACATTTTTAGCCTTTTACCAGAAAAACACCACCCTCTGCGCCCCTTCAGGGTGCCTTGTGTAGCTGCTAATGGGGGTTCCCTAGGAATTATAGGGGAAATTGACGCGGAAATCTGCATCGGGGATATTAAATTGGCAGGTCCCGTGTTGGTTTCCTCTTTCCTCGCTGTACCCTGTCTCCTCGGTACTGATTTCCTTGCAAAAATGCCAATCAAAATTTTGGTTGATCAATGTTGTATTGAATTACCATCCGGTCGCCGTGTTGCCTTTTTGACACCCGTTACACAACCGCATTCCGCTTCATTCTCAGTACAAGCACTTGCTGCGGTTACTGTTAAAATACCAGCGGGTGCGCAAATATTGATTCCCCTGCGGTTGCGAAAATCTCTCGATCCAATGACTACTGCCAAGGGCATTTTGTTAGTTCCGTCAAGTAAAGTGGTTCAGAAATTGAACCTTGGTTATCTTCAACTGCTCCGGTTTCCAGCTGCTTCCGTCTCCAACTGCTTTGGTTTTAAACTGCCTGGACCTCTCCAGAGGTTCGCCTTATATCTGTTTCTCAGCCGAGGTGCGGACCTCAGTGAGGGACGTGGGTGACCCCAAAGTCCCCCACTGAGGTCTGCACGTCTGCCGTTGCAGGTCAGTGCAGCCGCAGCCCCCCAGCCTTTGGGAGTGTTTGCGAGGGATCGGAGAATCCCTCACAGCCCCCCAACTGCTTCAGGGCTGCCTGTAATTGCCTGCAAATGCAGCCCATCTATGGCGCTACATTACCCCCCCCCCCCCTTCTTAGCATCCAGCCGTCTTGGCTGTCCATTAATAAATAAAAACTATAATTAACATTAGTTGTACAAAAAAATATCAAGGTAAGCCACTCCGAAAGGTAAGTGCTGCAACACATAACAATAAATGTCTAAAACCCATCAATAAAACAGCGATGCAAAAGGGACCCACTCAACTGTGTGTTGTCTTTAATTTGTGATGCGAGTGGTTTGGGGAGGAGTGGGGTAGTAAAGAGAAGTTCAGGAGAACCTGTGAGTTTTAGATCGTGTTCTTGTTGCTGGGCCCCCATTTGGTGGTGTTTCCTTGGATTCCTGCGGAGCAGGGGCAATGAAGGTAAGTGACGGGAGGCCCTCATCAGAGGCAGCGGCTCCTGGTGATGCCGGGTTGTCACCGCTGGGTGGAGATTCCTTGGCAGGTTTCGGCCTCAGCCTCAGTCGCGTTGCACCTGTTGTTGGAGGTACAGACGTAAGTTTTGGGGAATGTGTGTCAGGTTTGTCGGGCACATCACACTCTCGGCCATTCTAATATGCTGGAGATGAATGTGAATCATGTGCGCCGGAAAAAGGCTTAAGGCAAGACGGGTGCACGTACCACGTGTGACAACCCCACCGAATTTGCACACACTGTGGGCGAACGACGCGAATGATCTCAATCGGGCCCCTCCACAGTTGTGCCAACTTATGGAACTTGTGGGCAGTGGGGCCACGCCTTGTGACCCACGGTCTATTTGCGGTTTGAGGAATGTCGGCCCATCAATCGTTCAGTTGGAAACCGGAGCAGTTGAAGATAACCAGTTGAAGAAAGAAGACCTGCTAGAGTAGGAATTTGAACCCATGCTTCGCCGTCCTTTTAAGGGCTGAAGCTCTGTGAGGTCAGTGTTGGACCTGTACCTTGGCTGGGTCAGGTCAGGTAGTCTCACATAGTATATTATAGCCAGAGGACCTGGAGCGTAGTCAGGTTAGGCATGCTACACAGGAGGCGTATAATATACCAAGTGGAAGAGGTCCTCAAGATCAACTGTATGAAGAATTGATGTATAGTGGTTAGGGTACATGTGGACAATAAAGACGTGCCCCCCCCCCTACGAAGTGTCTCCGGAGCAACACTACATTGGTGCCAGAATTGTCTGCGAATTCACGCCACACAAAGTACTTGGAAGATGGATACAAGAAGCAGAGTGCAACGTACCGCGACGCCGAGAGATGAGGCAGGAGACGCAACAGCGGAAACCGCCATCACGCTCGCGCCACCAACTGTACAACCGGAAGATACAGCTTCTGCTGCTGTCACGATAAACCAATCGGTTTCGACTTCTGCGTCACTTTCTACGTGTTAGCCACAAACGGCCACCATTGCTACTGTACTGGCTCCTCCGACAACACCGGCTGCCGGCTTGTTTTTTAAACCACAATTATTACAACAGAGACTGCCGGCTCTGAAAGAATTATCTGCTTCAAAAGGCGACTGGGCTGCCTTCCAGCCCCGATTCACCACAATCGCCCAGATGTCTGGGTGGTCTACCATCGGCACTCGATGATGAACCGCTGGCGGCATTCCTTACTATACCACCTGCAGAGCGCGCCAACCTACAACAAGCTCTTCAACAGCTGGCAAATATCTATGCGCCACCATCTACCATCCGCCACCGCTTCGTGGAGAGAAGGTGCAATGATCAAGTAACTCCCCTCGCCTACAGAAGCTCCTTGCTCCGTTAACGAAGGCGGCGTACCCCAAGATGGGGGAGGAGGGCATTAATTGTGGCCTTTGGGCCACGTTGCTGTCGGCTGCAGAGCCCCTCGTCGCAGCACTTCGGACATCTATACTGCACCGAACCTTCCCTCCAACCGTCAACACCAGGCGAGTCGCGGCACCACACACTCTCGGCCACATTATCCACATCACCCATCTTGCTCTGATGCGTCGGGTCATGCGTCGGGTCTTGTTGTGTCTCCTCGTTCCCTGGATACCTGGCAGCTTCGACCTGTTCAGTGGTCGGAGCTGGCGAACCACGTTATTGCTGCGACCGCGGGAACATCGGTGGTCACAGGCTTGATCGACGGGGTCCAGTTCAGGAATCTCGTCGATACCGGTGCATCAGTCACGATCGTCTCAGAAAACATTTTTAGCCTTTTACCAGAAAAACACCACCCTCTGCGCCCCTTCAGGGTGCCTTGTGTAGCTGCTAATGGGGGTTCCCTAGGAATTATAGGGGAAATTGACGCGGAAATCTGCATCGGGGATATTAAATTGGCAGGTCCCGTGTTGGTTTCCTCTTTCCTCGCTGTACCCTGTCTCCTCGGTACTGATTTCCTTGCAAAAATGCCAATCAAAATTTTGGTTGATCAATGTTGTATTGAATTACCATCCGGTCGCCGTGTTGCCTTTTTGACACCCGTTACACAACCGCATTCCGCTTCATTCTCAGTACAAGCACTTGCTGCGGTTACTGTTAAAATACCAGCGGGTGCGCAAATATTGATTCCCCTGCGGTTGCGAAAATCTCTCGATCCAATGACTACTGCCAAGGGCATTTTGTTAGTTCCGTCAAGTAAAGTGGTTCAGAAATTGAACCTTGTGGGTGCGCAGACGTTCGTGTCACAACATAGGGAGCCCTTTCTACAGGTAATAAACGCTGGTTTGGTTACCTCTGTGGTTCAGGAGGGCACGGTCTTAGCTCATGCGTCGGCCGCAATATTCGACGCACATGTGACTGCTAGCGCTGGGGTAGGTACATGTCCGACGCCAAAATCAAGCTTAGATGTTCTCTGGGCTGATTCTCCGTGCTCAGACTCGGCCGAGCTTTCGGATTCACAGCAACGTAAATTGCAATCGCTTTTGTTGGAATTCACAGATATTTTTTAGCAAAAGGTAAATTCGACTTGGGCCGAACTAACCTTTTGAGCCATCATATTAACACAAAGGATGCGGCTCACAATCGCCAGAATCCGTACAGGTTGAGTTCCACTGAGAAAGATCATGTTTGGCTGGCCGTTGATGACATGTTGGCAGCCGACATCATCTCACCATCCAACAGCCCCGTGGGGTGCGCCAATAGTCCTAGTTAAGAAGCACGATGGAAGCCATCGCTTCTGCGTTGACTTTCGTAAGTTGAATAAAATAACTGTTGCAGATGCGTACCCGCTGCCAAGAATGGATGATTCTCTAGATGCCTTGGCCGGCGCTAAGTATTTTTAACTTTGGACTTCCTTTCCGGATTCTGCAACTGCCACTTGACGAGGTGTCCAGACCCAAAACGGCCTTTCGAACACCTCAAGGTCTTTTCGAATTCAACCGCCTACCTATGGGTCTTCACTCCGCACCAGCAACGTTCCAGAGATTAATGGAATTGGTTCTGGCCGGTCTTCAATAGGATTCCTGCTTAATCTATCTTGACGATGTCATCGTCTTCAGCCGCACCTTCGACGAACACCTCGAATGGTTGCGAGCTGTATTCGTTAAAATGCGTGCCACAAATTTAAAATTTAAACCTCAAAAGTGCCATTTCTTGCAAAAGTCTGTCAGATACCTCGGCCACATCGTTAGTGAATCCGGTATTGCGACGGACCCCGAGAAAACGAAGTGCGAACGGACATGGGCCAGACCTACGTCGATGGGAGAAGTACGAAGCTTCATTGGGTTCGCGTCATATTATCGACGATTTGTTGCCAACTTTGCCACCGTGGCAAAACCACTCCATGCTCTGACAGCTAAAGGAACAAAATTTTACTGGGACAAGGAAGAAAAATCTTCATTCCTTGCATTTCGCATGGCATTGACTGATGCACCACCACTCTGCTACCCAGACTTTAACAAAACTTTCATTCTTGACACAGACGCTAGCGGCACAGGAATCGGCGCCGTTCCATCGCAAGTCATCGACGGTGTCGAACGTGTGGTCGCTTACGGGAGCAGGGTGCTCTCACTGACGGAGCAGCGTTATTGCGTCAGGCGCCGGGAGTTGCTTGCCATTGTCGTCTTCGTAAAAATGTATTGCCCCTACCTGTACGGACGTAAATTTCTGGTATGATCTGACCATGCGGCGCTACAATACGCCTTGTGTGTCGACCAACCTTCTGGACAACTGTCCAGATGGTTGGAAATTTTTACAAGATTTTTCCTTCGAAGTCACGTACAGGAAGGGAACGAAACACTCTAACGCAGACGCACTATCGCGGTTGCCGCAGGATAGCGAATGTACCTGCTTGTCAGGCTCGGGCCGTTGCAAGCTGCCTACGGGTCACACTATCCATCCACTCGCGGCCTCGGTTGGGATGGAAAAGCCATCCACAACTAATGATGGCTGCTCCATTCCTCGCGACACTGTCCTACACCTGGATTCTGCCAAGTGGGGACGCCTCTAAATGGAGGATGTCCCTACTTCCTATGCATCGTCGGGTAACCATGCAGAAAGGGTCACCTCCTGGACTTTCGTCGCCGGTATTTGTTTTCCGCCTTGGGTTGTTGATTCGCTGGGACGAAAGGGCCCAGAAACACCTTCTTGTGGTCCCAACGATACTCAGGGGAAAAATCGTTCGTCTCACACACGAAGATTGGCTCACTTGGGAGTTCACAAAACTCGCAACACAATCCAAAATGATTTATTTTGGCCAGGTATGTCTGCTGACGTCGAAAATATTTTGAAAGGATGTGTTCCGTGCGCCCGCCGGAACCAGCCGGCGCAACCCTGCCGACCCCCACTGCAATCCATCAACGTTACACGGGTTAATGAGATTGTCGCTTTGGACATTTTGGGCCCTTTCCCCACCACACCTCGGGGAAACAAATTTATTTTGGTTGGGGTCGAATACCTAACCCGATGGCCCGTAGCATGGGCCCTTCCAAACCAATCGGCACAGCCTTCGTCAACGGCTATGTTATGGACAAGGGGCCCCCAGAAAAATTACTAACTGACCAGGGGAAAAACTTTTCCTCAAAGCTTTTGAAGGAAGTGTGCCTTCTACTGGGGACGCAAAAGGTCAGGACTTCACCATATCATCCACAAATCTATGGTATGGTTGAACGCCTGAATCGGACCTTGACAGCAATGCTGAGCCATCGGGTTGATGAGACACACCTCTATTGGGATTTGCAAATTAACAGGGTCCTGGCAGCATATCGTATGGCCCTCCATGCATCAACGGGGTATTCACCTTTTTTTTCTAATGTATGGCTGCGACAGCGAACCCCCCATGGACGCACAATTGGGCTTGGTCCCCTCAAAAGATGCTAATAGAATTGAGGAATCGCTCCGGTTCAACCTCGATAGGCTCCGGGAAGCATGTGAGGCTGCATTGGCGAACACGACCAAGAGGCAATGAACGATTGACGGGCCGACATACCTCAAACGACAAATAGACCGTGGTTCACAAGGCGTGGCTCCACTGCCCATAAGTTCCTGTGGATACCTCGCCTAAGTTGGCACAACTGTGAAGGGGCCCGATTGAGATCGTTCGCGTCGTTCGCCCCCACAGTGTGTGCAAATCCGGTGGGGTCGTCGCATGTGGTACGTGCACCCGTCTCGCCTTAAGCCTTTTTCCGGCGCACATGATTCACATTCATCTCCAACATATCAGAATGGCCGAGAGTGTGATGTGCCCGACAGACCCGACACACATTCCCCAAAACTTACGTGTGTACCTACAACAGGTGCAACGCGACTGAGGCTGAGGCCGGAACCTGCCAAGAAATCTCCACCCAGCGGTGACAACCCGGCGTCACCAGCAGCCGCTGCCTCTGATGAGGGCCTCCCGTCACTTACCTTCATTGCCCCTGCTCCGCAGGAATCCAAGGAAACACCATCAAATGGGGGCCCAGCAACAAGAACGCATCTAAAACTCACAGGTTCTCCTGAACTTCTCGTTACTACCCCACTCCTTCCCAAACCACTCGCATCATAAATTAAAGACAACACACAGTTGGGTGGGTCCCTTTTGCATCGCTGTTTTATTGATGGGTTTTCGACATTTATTGTTGTTGTTATGTGTTGCAGCACTTACCTTTCGGAGTGGCTTTCCTTGATATTTTTTTACTACTTTTAATTGAAGTTTTTTTTATTTATGGACAGCCGAGACGGCTGGATGCTAAGAAGGGGGGGTGGGGGGAATATAGCGCCATGGATGGGCTGCACTTGCAGGCAATGACAGGCAGCCCTGAAGCAGTTGGGGGGCTGTGAGGGATTCTACGATCCCTCGCAAACACTCCCAAAGGCTGGGGGGCTGCGGCTGCACTGACCTGCAACGGAAGACATGTGGACCTCAGTGGGGTCACCCACGTCCCTCACTGTGGTCCGCACCTCGGCTGAGAAACGGATATAAGGCGAACCTCTGGAGAGGTCCAGGCAGTTTAAAAACCGAAGCAGTTGGAGACGGAAGCAGTTGGAAACCGGAGCAGTTGAAGATAACCAGTTGAAGAAAGAATACCTACTAGAGTAGGACTCTGAACCCCTAGCTTCGCCGTCCTTTTAAGGACCGAAGCTCTGTGAGGTCAGTGTTGGACCTGTACCTTGGCTGGGTCAGGTCAGGCAGTCTCACATAGTATATTATAGCCGGAGGACCTGGAGCGTAGTCGGGTTAGGCACGCTACACAGGAGGCGTATAATATACCAAGTAGAAGAGGTCCTCAAGATCAACTGTATGAAGAATTGATGTATAGTGGTTAGGGTACGTGTGGATAATAAAGACGTTCCCCCCCTACGAAGTGTCTCCGGAGCAACACTACATTTATACCAAATGGAGATTCCCCCAGTACAGCTATTGAAGGCTTCACGAACTACGTGGTAAAAATAGATGTTAAATAATGTGGGAGCCAGAGGACATCCCTGTTGCACCCTAAGGTGTGTAGGGAATGGCTCTGACTCCCAGCCACGTAGTTTTACCCGGGCCCGCTCACCATCATGAAGGTCCTTAATGATCGTGTGCAGAGGGTCAGGGACTCCAAAAGCACGAAGAACAACCCATAGCCCAGGCCTACTAATGGTATCATAGGCCTTGACCAGGTCAATAAAGCAGAGATGTAGGTCTTATTGGAATCCCTACACCTCTGCTGTAGCAGATGGACAGAAAATATGGCATGTGTGCAGGACCGCCCTTTCCTGAACCCGCATTGGGGCTCCGCAAGCCTCTCCTCAGCGTGCCTGGCAAGGCGATGTTGAATAATCCTTGCCAGGACCTTTCCCGGCACACTGAGGTGTGAGATGCCCCTGTAGTTGTTACAGTCTGTGCGGTCCGCCTTCTGAAAGAGGAGGACCACCAGGGCATCCTTCCAATCCTGCGGAACCCGTCCAGTGGTTCAGACTGTTGTTATGATTTCATATAGGGCAGTCTGTGCACAAACGCCACCCTCCCTCAGCATTTCCCTTGGGAGATCATCTCTGCCCGGTGCCTTTCCTGGTCTCAGACTCCGGATCGCCTTCAGTACTTCCTCAACAGATGGCACCTCAGCCAGCCACTCACAGGGGGTGACTTCTTCCAATATTTGAGGCACCGCAGCCTCAGCAGGGTCATCCCCACTTTGTGCCACGTTTTCCTGGCTGAGGGGTTTCCCCTCCCCCAGGACCTCACAGAAATGCTCAGCAAATCTGCAAAGCTGTTCCTGGGGGTCGGAGATTGGAACACCGTTCTTTCCCCTAATGATGGTAATAGGTGTGGCGCTGCAGGTTACTTTTTTGATGGAGTTAGAAATTTGTGATCGCGAGCCACTGAGGCAGACTCCATCTCCTCAGCAACCCGCGACCACCACCCATCCTTGCAGTGCCTCACGGCTCTACGAACCTCCGAGCGAAGGCTGCGGTAAGCCTCCTCATTCTCTGACGTGGGATTTTGTAGCCGATGACAGTGGGCCTGTCACTTTTTCTCAACTATCCTGAATACCTCCTCTGTCAGCCAGGGTCTCTGGGGAGGTCTGGACCGCGTACCCAAAGCAGCCATTGCAGCTGCATGAGTCACAGTCCTAAACCTCGCCCATTTCCCCTCAACATCAGGAGTGGGGGATGATGCCAACCCCAGCCGCAAGTGATGATGAAATTCTCGCTTGCAACTTACATCAGCTAGCTGAGACCATGCCACTAAGGGTTTGAATGGGGTCCTGGGTGTACACCCACCACCGGGGTGGAAGAATGGCAGGCGCATCTTGCAGATGACTAGTCAATGGTCAGAGGGCAGAAAAGCTCCACGGTAGGTCCTGGTGTCAAGGACATGGGCTCGTATCCGCTGGTCCGGCACTATGTAGTCCAGCAGATGTTCTTGCTTGGACCCGGCATGCATCCATGATGTTGTGTGGATGCGCCGATGCCGGAACAGCGTGTTGGTAATTACAAGCCCATGGGCTGCACAAAAATCTAGCAGCCTCCTACCGGTTATTGAGCTGATCTGGCCCATGCCCTCCAATCATTCCAGACCAGGTGCCAGCATAATGACCAACTCGGGCATGGAAGTCACCCAACAAGATGACTCAATCCTGGGGGCCACTTTAGCCAGCACCTGTGACAGGTCATAGAAGGCATCTGACTCATCGGCTTTGCCTGCATCCCTCCACGGATGTTCGTCTTCGGTGGTGGCATAAGTAACCACGACCACCACTCCTCGCCTCCGGTTGATGGGAAGGCGAGCCCAAAGTAGCCTGGGGTTTACAGCTTCCCACACCTCACCGCCACGCTCCCTTCATTCTTTTGTTCAAAAGAGCCACACCCTGTTGATTTGTAGTGCAGTGTATTGTGCCTGCATAGATTAGGCACCACATTTGAGGTGAAGTAATCAGACCACAAAATACAAGAGAATCAAATACAATAACAGCGGTAAGTGTTACAAGCCAGTCCTGTATGGCTAGATGCGACTTAATAATTTGTTAATGTTACAACCTACATATCGATCTAACATATTAAACTGGATCATCAGGAGCAATTTAGGGTTTAAGAATAAAGTGAAGCGGCTGTCTTTAGTTCATTTGGGATAGATTGAGAAGAAATGTATTATTAGGTCCATGGAACCGGTGTGGTTGAGCAAGGTACAACACATGAGGACATATGTTCGGGAAATGTTTTTTCAGGTTATTAAGTGTCAAAGTTCTCTCCTTTGAAAGATTCAAATGCGGCCGGCAGCTCTGGTTATTACTGCGGCTGCAGTAACCTGAAAAAATATGCACCATATGCTTCACAGTGGATGTTCAAATTCCTCCAATGTCATTCAAAGTAAAAAAGCCATTTCATTAAAATGTCATTAACATTTATCAAATTTTAACAAGTATCCAAAAGCTACCTACCTGAGATCAATCATCGCCCCCTACTGGCAGATGAACGTCCACTTACAGACCGCTGCCGAGTCAACTCATGCGGCACAGGGAGCGTTACACCATGGAAGTGGCCATCGACTGTTTGAGATGAGATATGATATAAGCCACTTTGAGTTGCTGTGTTGTATGAATATAAATACAAATATTATCCCAAGGTGCATGCTATGGAGCTTCCATGTGTCATGCTCCTGGTTACAGGCTCTACCCAAATCATATGGTCACATATACTGGCTGCTCCTCCTCTACATTAATTTAAAAAATTCCACCCAAACCTACGCATCCACAAACGGCTGATTTGTCACGGGCTCCCTCAAAGTCCAACCTCTCCTCCGGCTTAATGCTGCATTCATCGACGACATGGAGCTCAAACCCTGGAGTCTTCATATCACCTTTCCTCCTGGCCATGTATCTAAGCTAGAATTGTCTTATGGTTCTTGCGTTACAAGCGA
Organism: Petromyzon marinus; assembly: GCF_048934315.1. Lineage (NCBI taxonomy): Eukaryota > Metazoa > Chordata > Hyperoartia > Petromyzontiformes > Petromyzontidae > Petromyzon > Petromyzon marinus. Next base: position 4,075,175 of record NC_133737.1, read on the forward strand.
TGGGCGTATTGTGGCACTTGGAATTTCACACCTCGAATGCAGACTTTGCTCCTTATGGATCTCCTTATGCGTGTTTCAGTTTCAAACACTTCAAAGGCATTCAAACACACCGTACTTGACGGGGTTTTTTACGTGTTCCCTGGCGGTTGTTAAGATTTGATGACCGTGCAAACGTCTTACCACACAGAAAACCTGCTGGGCTCTTCTGTGCGTGTTCTTTGGTGTCGGTCAAGATTTGATGATTGTGCAAGTGAATTCCAAGACTCGGTGCACAGTTGTCACGTCCCGTGGACGAGGCGAGTTCTGCTCTTGGTGAGGTCACAAACCAGAGATAGGGAGGCGCTGACATCACCCACTCGTGACTTTGAGGTGACGTCTCCAGAGGGGTTTTAACATATTTCAGTAAACGGGGTAAACAATGTGGGATATCGATAGACACAATTATTTAAAAAAAGTTTTGTTTAAACAGAGATAAATAATTCAATAAAACCTAGACTAGAATACAAATCTGTAACAAAAATCCATGATGCATTTCAAATGTGCTCTTAAAATTACCTCCTTGCTATGAAACAAATCAGCAGACATGATGTCTCTTTCATTTATCAGTCTCTCCATGACACAAATAAATGTTTAACACATAAACTATAAATAGCAGCCTTCTGGGAGTGCATCATTGATTCATTGCAAGCCATCTGTGGACCAGTATTGGTGTACAATGTCTCAACAGCAGTCAGGATTGCTTCAACCGATGGTTACGAACATCCAGATCTTAATCAACAAGGAGCATTTATAGTCCTAGTTCTACAAAATCGAAAAAACATGTAATACAAAATTAATATTTAGTTTTGTGGAGAATGTATCTCCTATACCAGGGGTCGGGAACCTATGGCTCGCGAGCCAGATGTGGCTCTTTTGATGATTGCATATGGCTCACAGATAAAACAAAATATTCTCACTTGTTTTAATCCATCCATCGATTTTTCACTGCGCATGTCCTGTTCATGGCTGCAGGAGCAATTGTCCATTATTTTAATTGGATGATACTGGCCTACGTTTGCCGTTGCTGGGTAAAACAGGTAAACGCCCCCTTTTGAATCAGTCTGAGACTGCGTCTGCTCGGTCATTAGCTCAAAGCTAACCCTTCGACGAAGAAGATGGCGAAAAGAAAAAAAGACGACGAGTATCGTACATTTCAGGACGAATGGACCGAAGAATTCGCCTTTGTGGAGAGAGCGGGTTCTGCGGTGTGTCTAATTTGCAATGACAAAATTACATCGTTGAAACGGTCGAATGTAAAGCGGCACTTCGACACGCGCCACGCTACCTTTGCATCAAAATACCCTGCGGGAGACAGCAGAAAGAAAGCGTGCCAAGAGCTTCTGAGCAGGGTGCAAGCTAGCCAGCAGCAACTCCGCGTATGGACCCGGCAAGGTGACTATAATTCGGCTAGCTTTGCTGGTTCTTTAGCAATAGTGAGGAACGGAAAACTATTCACAGATGGCGAGTATGCTAAAACGTTCATGCTGGATGTAGCCAATGAACTTTTTGATGATCTTCCGAACAAAAACCAAAGAAGAAAGACAAGATAATCAAACGGATACAAGACATGCCTCTGTCGGCAAGAACTGTTCATGATCGTACCATCGTGATGGCAAACAAAGTGGAGGAAACGCAAGTGAAGGACATAAATGCAGCGCCGTTCTTTTCTCTGGCTTTGGATGAGTCAACAGACGTGAGCCATTTGTCGCAGTTCAGCGTGATTGCAAGATATGCTGTTGGTGACACACTGCGCGAAGAAAGTCTTGCTGTTCTGCCATTAAAAGGGTCCACAAGAGGTGAGGATTTATTCAAGTCTTTCATGGAGTTTGCTCAAGAAAAAAGTCTACCTATGGATAAACTTCTCTCAGTGTGTACTGATGGTGCTCCGTGTATGGTGGGGAAAAACAAAGGATTTGTGGCGCTTCTCCGTGAACATGAAAATAGACCCATCCTAAGTTTCCATTGCATTATACACCAGGAGGCACTTTGTGCTCAGATGTGTGACAGGCAGTTTGGCGAAGTGATGTCGCTGGTCATTCGTGTGATCAACTTTATTGTTGCCCGAGCCTTAAATGATCGCCAGTTTAAAACACTGCTGGATGAAGTTGTAAATAACTATCCTGGTCTGCTTTTGCACAGCAATGTGCGTTGGTTGTCAAGAGGGAAGGTGCTTAGCCGTTTTGCGGCTTGCCTGAACGAAATCCGGACTTTCCTTGAAATGAAAGGCGTCGGGCATCCTGAGCTAGCCGACACCGAGTGGCTCCTCAAGTTTTACTATCTCGTAGATCTGACTGAACATCTGAACCAGCTCAACGTGAAAATGCAAGGCATTGGAAATACAGTGTTATCCCTTCAACAAGCTGTATTTGCTTTTGAAAACAAGCTGGAGCTTTTCATCACGGATCTTGAAACAGGTCGTTTACTACATTTTGAAAAACTGAGCCAATTTAAAGATGCATGCACAGCAAGTGAGCCCATTCAAAACCTTGATCTCCACCAGCTAGCTGGCTGCACGTCCAGTCTCCTACAGTCCTTCAAAGCACGCTTTGGAGAATTTCGTGAGCACACTCGTCTTTTTAAGTTCATCACCCATCCAAACGAGTGTTCACTGAACACAGCCGACCTGAATTACATCCCTGGTGTCTCCGTCAGAGATTTTGAAGCAGAAGTGGCTGACCTGAAGGCCTCAGACATGTGGGTGAATAAGTTCAAGTCACTGAATGAAGATTTGGAAAGAATCACACGACAGAAAGCGGAGTTGGCGAGCAAGCACATGTGGACAGAAATGAAAAAACTCCAACCCGAAGACCAGCTGATTCTCAAAACTTGGAACGCGCTTCCTGTCACATACCACACACTGCAGCGTGTGACTATTGCTGTATTGACCATGTTTGGATCTACGTATGCATGTGAGCAGTCATTCTCACATCTTAAAAACATCAAGTCCAACCTACGATCACGTTTAACGGATGAAAGCCTCAACGCTTGCATGAAGCTTAACCTCACCAAGTACCAACCCGACTACAAAGACATCAGCAAATCCATGCAGCACCAGAAGTCGCATTAATGGTGAGTGTTATAACAACATTATTTAAAAGAATAAATTCAGAGGCTTATTATACTGACATTTAGTTGAATTCACTTTTAAAATATATTATATGGCTCTCACTGAAATAAATTTCCAAATTTTTTGCTTTCATGGCTCTCTTAGTCAAAAAGGTTCCCGACCCCTGTCCTATACGTAACTTTTAAGTGGTATGCTTGTAACTGATGAATTATGCGACTGTTCCTTATTTCAAAGACAATGGCTTGCGCCAGAGGCAGATGCTTCCTGAATCACGAAAAATACCAGTTGACCCACATCACAAGAACAGCTCTCACGTGAGTTATCTGTAAAGGTTACTTCCAAAACACACTTTCTCCGAACAATCACATATTCCATGTTTGACCCTTATAGACAAAATGTTACATGTACGCACAAAATCAGACAAATATTCTTTAAATAATAATTTCAAATTATTGATAGGCATATTGCCAAAATGTAATTACTGCACTGAAATGTACTTCATCATGTTATATCGTATTTACAAGTTGATCTCTGTCGGATGAGGCCTTCACCTGCAGCATTCAGATTGAGAGAAGCCAAGTGGTAGTGCATTCTTTTTGTTGCAGAGGTTCAAGATTCAATCCCGACAGGCATCCCTGGTTAGTCCAGGAACATTAATAATAAATATGCACCGTCTGTTTAACAGTGAATTTAAAACATACTATTGTCATTCAAAATGCATTGGTCATTGCATGTTGGTCTCATGGTCAAAATTTGGGAAATTCCAAACATTATTCAGCAATTACATTAATCGCCCCCTACTCAAGACTCATGCCCACATGCAGGCTGGTGCAGGGCCACTTTATGCCACACAGGGGCAGCTGCCACTTGGGTGTGCTTGTACATATTTTCTTGAAAAATAATTAAAAAGACAAAATGTTAATTGATTAAATTATGCAAATTTATTTAATTCTGCAAATGTATGCAATTATGCAAATTAGGCTCAGCTTCGTTGTCTCCGGTGTATTACCAATCGTGATAATACAATGATTCTCGCTTTCACTTTCACTGATTATGCTTTAGTATAATTTTGTCAGGTCTCAGAATTCAGATCTCACTGCAGGATACAGTTCTTATAGTTTAGATAATGCATGAACTTAGGAAGGAACCACTCGGACTCTTCTATGTTAAGCAACTTTAATATCTAAAAACACTCTAATATGCGAACACACTTATGATCGGAATTGTCAACACCATACTCCTGAAGATGTGTTACTCATTGCTCCATACAATTAACCCTCAAGGGTTACGTTGTTAAAACTGAGTAACAGAACAATCAGAGTAGCTCGACCATACACTGCGTTAGGAAAAGTACTTAAAAAATGACAATATTCATACGAAACGTGCTAAAGAAGCATTTGCCCAATGGCAAAAGTAGACAATTAATTGGTAAGATTATTATTTCAACAAAATGTCCTGAAACAAGTGTGCATGATAGTTGTGCCTGTTTGGCTAACAGATGCTTATTAATTGGCTAATAGGACATCAATGAATTTGGACAAGATTCTGTGGTCAAAAGAAAAATCTCCAAAAGTATTCCTGTGTGTAGATTCGTAACATAGATGCTCATAAAGGTTTAGTGTGTCATCAATTCATTCATTCGTAAGGTTATGCAATTAACGAAAACAAATGACTAAAATACTTTTAAACTACCGTATTTATGTAACTCAAGGGACAAAACAATAGTTAACACACCACCTTGGGATGGCAACCCTTTTCGAAACACAAAGATAACTTTTTGGAACAATCTTAAGAGTACCAATATGCGCGTTGTGTGTGTGGGCGTGTGTTGTCTTCTTGCTAACTGTTGCGTTAGCGGCTTCCGAGGTGCAGCACTGCCGAGTCAGCACGTTGGTCACGCTGTGGGTGGTGCCCGTGCTGGCAGGGATGTTGGGCCCGGCTCCGTCGGCGTCGATGTGCGCGATGATCCCGTCGCCAGACACCGCTCGCAGCTCATCCGCTGGTTGCCACGCGTTACCCCCCTTGGCACCAGACACTGTTGATCCTTGTAGACTGTGGAGAGACTGTGGAGAGACAGCGCCTGTCATCTCCCACCCCCCCCCCCCCCTCTTCAAGAGAGTCCTCTTCCAGTTGTCTGTACGACTCGTGCTGCAGAGAGGGCAAGCTACAGATCAAGTTATATCGTTCCGTGTCAGTCTCTGATTCGACCCTCAACGAAAATTCGCCAGTGGGTTGCGATTTAAAGGGGCACTCTCATGAATAGTCGTTGCACCAGTTTTCCTTCGAAGGGTTGACTTTGATCCGAGCACAATCGTAACGATTGTCACTCTATGATCGCATGTGTTGGCTATACACAGCGACCTCACCACCGGGAATAGTAATGCTACAGCACTCTTCCCCACGTTTGTATTGTAATACTGCAAGTACCAGCCTTGGCTGGCAGCCTCTCTCAATGATGTAAACGGTTTTTTTTAAACTCTCCGTGATGCGTGGCTTCTGCCGATGCAGAGCTCCCTATCAATCTTGCCAGTCACGAGGGCAATCCCCGGAGCCTGCCACTCGCAGTACTGATGAAGACCGCTTGTGTTGTAGCCGAAACGTCGTGAGAATTTTGTGTTATTTTATTTTATCAATTTATTATTTTATTCTCATTCTACGTGACTTTACCGAAAGAACCAAAGAAGTGCTGATTTATGTTCTTGCGTTCTTGCTTATATCTGAATTTTCCACCTCAGGCCCTTTCTTCTCACAAAGGGGCAGCTGTTTGGTCCCCTCAAAAGATGCTAATAGAATTGAGGAATCGCTCCGGTTCAACCTCGATAGGCTCCGGGAAGCATGTGAGGCTGCATTGGCGAACACGACCAAGAGGCAATGAACGATTGACGGGCCGACATACCTCAAACGACAAATAGACCGTGGTTCACAAGGCGTGGCTCCACTGCCCATAAGTTCCTGTGGATACCTCGCCTAAGTTGGCACAACTGTGAAGGGGCCCGATTGAGATCGTTCGCGTCGTTCGCCCCCACAGTGTGTGCAAATCCGGTGGGGTCGTCGCATGTGGTACGTGCACCCGTCTCGCCTTAAGCCTTTTTCCGGCGCACATGATTCACATTCATCTCCAACATATCAGAATGGCCGAGAGTGTGATGTGCCCGACAGACCCGACACACATTCCCCAAAACTTACGTGTGTACCTACAACAGGTGCAACGCGACTGAGGCTGAGGCCGGAACCTGCCAAGAAATCTCCACCCAGCGGTGACAACCCGGCGTCACCAGCAGCCGCTGCCTCTGATGAGGGCCTCCCGTCACTTACCTTCATTGCCCCTGCTCCGCAGGAATCCAAGGAAACACCATCAAATGGGGGCCCAGCAACAAGAACGCATCTAAAACTCACAGGTTCTCCTGAACTTCTCGTTACTACCCCACTCCTTCCCAAACCACTCGCATCATAAATTAAAGACAACACACAGTTGGGTGGGTCCCTTTTGCATCGCTGTTTTATTGATGGGTTTTCGACATTTATTGTTGTTGTTATGTGTTGCAGCACTTACCTTTCGGAGTGGCTTTCCTTGATATTTTTTTACTACTTTTAATTGAAGTTTTTTATTTATTTATGGACAGCCGAGACGGCTGGATGCTAAGAAGGGGGGGTGGGGGGAATATAGCGCCATGGATGGGCTGCACTTGCAGGCAATGACAGGCAGCCCTGAAGCAGTTGGGGGGCTGTGAGGGATTCTACGATCCCTCGCAAACACTCCCAAAGGCTGGGGGGCTGCGGCTGCACTGACCTGCAACGGAAGACATGTGGACCTCAGTGGGGTCACCCACGTCCCTCACTGTGGTCCGCACCTCGGCTGAGAAACGGATATAAGGCGAACCTCTGGAGAGGTCCAGGCAGTTTAAAAACCGAAGCAGTTGGAGACGGAAGCAGTTGGAAACCGGAGCAGTTGAAGATAACCAGTTGAAGAAAGAATACCTACTAGAGTAGGACTCTGAACCCCTAGCTTCGCCGTCCTTTTAAGGACCGAAGCTCTGTGAGGTCAGTGTTGGACCTGTACCTTGGCTGGGTCAGGTCAGGCAGTCTCACATAGTATATTATAGCCGGAGGACCTGGAGCGTAGTCGGGTTAGGCACGCTACACAGGAGGCGTATAATATACCAAGTAGAAGAGGTCCTCAAGATCAACTGTATGAAGAATTGATGTATAGTGGTTAGGGTACGTGTGGATAATAAAGACGTGCCCCCCCCTACGAAGTGTCTCCGGAGCAACACTACATTTATACCAAATGGAGATTCCCCCAGTACAGCTATTGAAGGCTTCACGAACTACGTGGTAAAAATAGATGTTAAATAATGTGGGAGCCAGAGGACATCCCTGTTGCACCCTAAGGTGTACAGGGAATGGCTCTGACTCCCAGCCACGTAGTTTTACCCGGGCCCGCTCACCATCATGAAGGTCCTTAATGATCGTGTGCAGAGGGTCAGGGACTCCAAAAGCACGAAGAACAACCCATAGCCCAGGCCTACTAATGGTATCATAGGCCTTGACCAGGTCAATAAAGCAGAGATGTAGGTCTTATTGGAATCCCTACACCTCTGCTGTAGCAGATGGACAGAAAATATGGCATGTGTACAGGACCGCCCTTTCCTGAACCCGCATTGGGGCTCCGCAAGCCTCTCCTCAGCGTGCCTGGCAAGGCGATGTTGAATAATCCTTGCCAGGACCTTTCCTGGCACACTGAGGTGTGAGATGCCCCTGTAGTTGTTACAGTCTGTGCGGTCCACCTTCTTAAAGAGGAGGACCACCAGGGCATCCTTCCAATCCTGCGGAACCCGTCCAGTGGTTCAGACTGTTGTTATGATTTCATATAGGGCAGTCTGTGCACAAACGCCACCCTCCCTCAGCATTTCCCTTGGGAGATCATCTCTGCCCGGTGCCTTTCCTGGTCTCAGACTCCGGATCACCTTCAGTACTTCCTCAACAGATGGCACCTCAGCCAGCCACTCACAGGGGGTGACTTCTTCCAATATTTGAGGCACCGCAGCCTCAGCAGGGTCATCCCCACTTTGTGCCACGTTTTCCTGGCTGAGGGGTTTCCCCTCCCCCAGGACCTCACAGAAATGCTCAGCAAATCTGCAAAGCTGTTCCTGGGGGTCGGAGATTGGAACACCGTTCTTTCCCCTAATGATGGTAATAGGTGTGGCGCTGCAGGTTACTTTTTTGATGGAGTTAGAAATTTGTGATCGCGAGCCACTGAGGCAGACTCCATCTCCTCAGCAACCCGCGACCACCACCCATCCTTGCAGTGCCTCACGGCTCTACGAACCTCCGAGCGAAGGCTGCGGTAAGCCTCCTCATTCTCTGACGTGGGATTTTGTAGCCGATGACAGTGGGCCTGTCACTTTTTCTCAACTATCCTGAATACCTCCTCTGTCAGCCAGGGTCTCTGGGGAGGTCTGGACCGCGTACCCAAAGCAGCCATTGCAGCTGCATGAGTCACAGTCCTAAACCTCGCCCATTTCCCCTCAACATCAGGAGTGGGGGATGATGCCAACCCCAGCCGCAAGTGATGATGAAATTCTCGCTTGCAACTTACATCAGCTAGCTGAGACCATGCCACTAAGGGTTTGAATGGGGTCCTGGGTGTACACCCACCACCGGGGTGGAAGAATGGCAGGCGCATCTTGCAGATGACTAGTCAATGGTCAGAGGGCAGAAAAGCTCCACGGTAGGTCCTGGTGTCAAGGACATGGGCTCGTATCCGCTGGTCCGGCACTATGTAGTCCAGCAGATGTTCTTGCTTGGACCCGGCATGCATCCATGATGTTGTGTGGATGCGCCGATGCCGGAACAGCGTGTTGGTAATTACAAGCCCATGGGCTGCACAAAAATCTAGCAGCCTCCTACCGGTTATTGAGCTGATCTGGCCCATGCCCTCCAATCATTCCAGACCAGGTGCCAGCATCATGACCAACTTGGGCATGGAAGTCACCCAACAAGATGACTCAATCCTGGGGGCCACTTTAGCCAGCACCTGTGACAGGTCATAGAAGGCATCTGACTCATCGGCTTTGCCTGCATCCCTCCACGGATGTTCGTCTTCGGTGGTGGCATAAGTAACCACGACCACCACTCCTCGCCTCCGGTTGATGGGAAGGCGAGCCCAAAGTAGCCTGGGGTTTACAGCTTCCCACACCTCACCGCCACGCTCCCTTCATTCTTTTGTTCAAAAGAGCCACACCCTGTTGATTTGTAGTGCAGTGTATTGTGCCTGCATAGATTAGGCACCACATTTGAGGTGAAGTAATCAGACCACAAAATACAAGAGAATCAAATACAATAACAGCGGTAAGTGTTACAAGCCAGTCCTGTATGGCTAGATGCGACTTAATAATTTGTTAATGTTACAACCTACATATCGATCTAACATATTAAACTGGATCATCAGGAGCAATTTAGGGTTTAAGAATAAAGTGAAGCGGCTGTCTTTAGTTCATTTGGGATAGATTGAGAAGAAATGTATTATTAGGTCCATGGAACCGGTGTGGTTGAGCAAGGTACAACACATGAGGACATATGTTCGGGAAATGTTTTTTCAGGTTATTAAGTGTCAAAGTTCTCTCCTTTGAAAGATTCAAATGCGGCCGGCAGCTCTGGTTATTACTGCGGCTGCAGTAACCTGAAAAAATATGCACCATCTGCTTCACAGTGGATGTTCAAATTCCTCCAATGTCATTCAAAGTAAAAAAGCCATTTCATTAAAATGTCATTAACATTTATCAAATTTTAACAAGTATCCAAAAGCTACCTACCTGAGATCAATCATCGCCCCCTACTGGCAGATGAACGTCCACTTACAGACCGCTGCCGAGTCAACTCATGCGGCACAGGGAGCGTTACACCATGGAAGTGGCCATCGACTGTTTGAGATGAGATATGATATAAGCCACTTTGAGTTGCTGTGTTGTATGAATATAAATACAAATATTATCCCAAGGTGCATGCTATGGAGCTTCCATGTGTCATGCTCCTGGTTACAGGCTCTACCCAAATCATATGGTCACATATACTGGCTGCTCCTCCTCTACATTAATTTAAAAAATTCCACCCAAACCTACGCATCCACAAACGGCTGATTTGTCACGGGCTCCCTCAAAGTCCAACCTCTCCTCCGGCTTAATGCTGCATTCATCGACGACATGGAGCTCAAACCCTGGAGTCTTCATATCACCTTTCCTCCTGGCCATGTATCTAAGCTAGAATTGTCTTATGGTTCTTGCGTTACAAGCGATGGGCGTATTGTGGCACTTGGATTTTCACACCTCGAATGCAGACTTTGCTCCTTATGGATCTCCTTATGCGTGTTTCAGTTTCAAACACTTCAAAGGCATTCAAACACACCGTACTTGACGGGGTTTTTTACGTGTTCCCTGGCGGTTGTTAAGATTTGATGACCGTGCAAACGTCTTACCACACAGAAAACCTGCTGGGCTCTTCTGTGCGTGTTCTTTGGTGTCGGTCAAGATTTGATGATTGTGCAAGTGAATTCCAAGACTCGGTGCACAGTTGTCACGTCCCGTGGACGAGGCGAGTTCTGCTCTTGGTGAGGTCACAAACCAGAGATAGGGAGGCGCTGACATCACCCACTCGTGACTTTGAGGTGACGTCTCCAGAGGGGTTTTAACATATTTCAGTAAACGGGGTAAACAATGTGGGATATCGATAGACACAATTATTTAAAAAAAGTTTTGTTTAAACAGAGATAAAAAATTCAATAAAACCTAGACTAGAATACAAATCTGTAACAAAAATCCATGATGCATTTCAAATGTGCTCTTAAAATTACCTCCTTGCTATGAAACAAATCAGCAGACATGATGTCTCTTTCATTTATCAGTCTCTCCATGACACAAATAAATGTTTAACACATAAACTATAAATAGCAGCCTTCTGGGAGTGCATCATTGATTCATTGCAAGCCATCTGTGGACCAGTATTGGTGTACAATGTCTCAACAGCAGTCAGGATTGCTTCAACCGATGGTTACGAACATCCAGATCTTAATCAACAAGGAGCATTTATAGTCCTAGTTCTACAAAATCGAAAAAACATGTAATACAAAATTAATATTTAGTTTTGTGGAGAATGTATCTCCTATACCAGGGGTCGGGAACCTATGGCTCGCGAGCCAGATGTGGCTCTTTTGATGATTGCATATGGCTCGCAGATAAAACAAAATATTCTCACTTGTTTTAATCCATCCATCGATTTTTCACTGCGCATGTCCTGTTCATGGCTGCAGGAGCAATTGTCCATTATTTTAATTGGATGATACTGGCCTACGTTTGCCGTTGCTGGGTAAAACAGGTAAACGCCCCCTTTTGAATCAGTCTGAGACTGCGTCTGCTCGGTCATTAGCTCAAAGCTAACCCTTCGACGAAGAAGATGGCGAAAAGAAAAAAAGACGACGAGTATCGTACATTTCAGGACGAATGGACCGAAGAATTCGCCTTTGTGGAGAGAGCGGGTTCTGCGGTGTGTCTAATTTGCAATGACAAAATTACATCGTTGAAACGGTCGAATGTAAAGCGGCACTTCGACACGCGCCACGCTACCTTTGCATCAAAATACCCTGCGGGAGACAGCAGAAAGAAAGCGTGCCAAGAGCTTCTGAGCAGGGTGCAAGCTAGCCAGCAGCAACTCCGCGTATGGACCCGGCAAGGTGACTATAATTCGGCTAGCTTTGCTGGTTCTTTAGCAATAGTGAGGAACGGAAAACCATTCACAGATGGCGAGTATGCTAAAACGTTCATGCTGGATGTAGCCAATGAACTTTTTGATGATCTTCCGAACAAAAACCAAAGAAGCAAGACAAGATAATCAAACGGATACAAGACATGCCTCTGTCGGCAAGAACTGTTCATGATCGTACCATCGTGATGGCAAACAAAGTGGAGGAAACGCAAGTGAAGGACATAAATGCAGCGCCGTTCTTTTCTCTGGCTTTGGATGAGTCAACAGACGTGAGCCATTTGTCGCAGTTCAGCGTGATTGCAAGATATGCTGTTGGTGACACACTGCGCGAAGAAAGTCTTGCTGTTCTGCCATTAAAAGGGTCCACAAGAGGTGAGGATTTATTCAAGTCTTTCATGGAGTTTGCTCAAGAAAAAAGTCTACCTATGGATAAACTTCTCTCAGTGTGTACTGATGGTGCTCCGTGTATGGTGGGGAAAAACAAAGGATTTGTGGCGCTTCTCCGTGAACATGAAAATAGACCCATCCTAAGTTTCCATTGCATTATACACCAGGAGGCACTTTGTGCTCAGATGTGTGACAGGCAGTTTGGCGAAGTGATGTCGCTGGTCATTCGTGTGATCAACTTTATTGTTGCCCGAGCCTTAAATGATCGCCAGTTTAAAACACTGCTGGATGAAGTTGTAAATAACTATCCTGGTCTGCTTTTGCACAGCAATGTGCGTTGGTTGTCAAGAGGGAAGGTGCTTAGCCGTTTTGCGGCTTGCCTGAACGAAATCCGGACTTTCCTTGAAATGAAAGGCGTCGGGCATCCTGAGCTAGCCGACACCGAGTGGCTCCTCAAGTTTTACTATCTCGTAGATCTGACTGAACATCTGAACCAGCTCAACGTGAAAATGCAAGGCATTGGAAATACAGTGTTATCCCTTCAACAAGCTGTATTTGCTTTTGAAAACAAGCTGGAGCTTTTCATCACGGATCTTGAAACAGGTCGTTTACTACATTTTGAAAAACTGAGCCAATTTAAAGATGCATGCACAGCAAGTGAGCCCATTCAAAACCTTGATCTCCACCAGCTAGCTGGCTGCACATCCAGTCTCCTACAGTCCTTCAAAGCACGCTTTGGAGAATTTCGTGAGCACACTCGTCTTTTTAAGTTCATCACCCATCCAAACGAGTGTTCACTGAACACAGCCGACCTGAATTACATCCCTGGTGTCTCCGTCAGAGATTTTGAAGCAGAAGTGGCTGACCTGAAGGCCTCAGACATGTGGGTGAATAAGTTCAAGTCACTGAATGAAGATTTGGAAAGAATCACACGACAGAAAGCGGAGTTGGCGAGCAAGCACATGTGGACAGAAATGAAAAAACTCCAACCCGAAGACCAGCTGATTCTCAAAACTTGGAACGCGCTTCCTGTCACATACCACACACTGCAGCGTGTGACTATTGCTGTATTGACCATGTTTGGATCTACGTATGCATGTGAGCAGTCATTCTCACATCTTAAAAACATCAAGTCCAACCTACGATCACGTTTAAAGGATGAAAGCCTCAACGCTTGCATGAAGCTTAACCTCACCAAGTACCAACCCGACTACAAAGACATCAGCAAATCCATGCAGCACCAGAAGTCGCATTAATGGTGAGTGTTATAACAACATTATTTAAAAGAATAAATTCAGAGGCTTATTATACTGACATTTAGTTGAATTCACTTTTAAAATATATTATATGGCTCTCACTGAAATAAATTTCCAATTTTTTTGCTTTCATGGCTCTCTTAGTCAAAAAGGTTCCCGACCCCTGTCCTATACGTAACTTTTAAGTGGTATGCTTGTAACTGATGAATTATGCGACTGTTCCTTATTTCAAAGACAATGGCTTGCGCCAGAGGCAGATGCTTCCTGAATCACGAAAAATACCAGTTGACCCACATCACAAGAACAGCTCTCACGTGAGTTATCTGTAAAGGTTACTTCCAAAACACACTTTCTCCGAACAATCACATATTCCATGTTTGACCCTTATAGACAAAATGTTACATGTACGCACAAAATCAGACAAATATTCTTTAAATAATAATTTCAAATTATTGATAGGCATATTGCCAAAATGTAATTACTGCACTGAAATGTACTTCATCATGTTATATCGTATTTACAAGTTGATCTCTGTCGGATGAGGCCTTCACCTGCAGCATTCAGATTGAGAGAAGCCAAGTGGTAGTGCATTCTTTTTGTTGCAGAGGTTCAAGATTCAATCCCGACAGGCATCCCTGGTTAGTCCAGGAACATTAATAATAAATATGCACCGTCTGTTTAACAGTGAATTTAAAACATACTATTGTCATTCAAAATGCATTGGTCATTGCATGTTGGTCTCATGGTCAAAATTTGGGAAATTCCAAACATTATTCAGCAATTACATTAATCGCCCCCTACTCAAGACTCATGCCCACATGCAGGCTGGTGCAGGGCCACTTTATGCCACACAGGGGCAGCTGCCACTTGGGTGTGCTTGTACATATTTTCTTGAAAAATAATTAAAAAGACAAAATGTTAATTGATTAAATTATGCAAATTTATTTAATTCTGCAAATGTATGCAATTATGCAAATTAGGCTCAGCTTCGTTGTCTCCGGTGTATTACCAATCGTGATAATACAATGATTCTCGCTTTCACTTTCACTGATTATGCTTTAGTATAATTTTGTCAGGTCTCAGAATTCAGATCTCACTGCAGGATACAGTTCTTATAGTTTAGATAATGCATGAACTTAGGAAGGAACCACTCGGACTCTTCTATGTTAAGCAACTTTAATATCTAAAAACACTCTAATATGCGAACACACTTATGATCGGAATTGTCAACACCATACTCCTGAAGATGTGTTACTCATTGCTCCATACAATTAACCCTCAAGGGTTACGTTGTTAAAACTGAGTAACAGAACAATCAGAGTAGCTCGACCATACACTGCGTTAGGAAAAGTACTTAAAAAATGACAATATTCATACGAAACGTGCTGAAGAAGCATTTGCCCAATGGCAAAAGTAGACAATTAATTGGTAAGATTATGATTTCAACAAAATGTCCTGAAACAAGTGTGCATGATAGTTGTGCCTGTTTGGCTAACAGATGCTTATTAATTGGCTAATAGGACATCAATGAATTTGGACAAGATTCTGTGGTCAAAAGAAAAATCTCCAAAAGTATTCCTGTGTGTAGATTCGTAACATAGATGCTCATAAAGGTTTAGTGTGTCATCAATTCATTCATTCGTAAGGTTATGCAATTAACGAAAACAAATGACTAAAATACTTTTAAACTACCGTATTTATGTAACTCAAGGGACAAAACAATAGTTAACACACCACCTTGGGATGGCAACCCTTTTCGAAACACAAAGATAACTTTTTGGAACAATCTTAAGAGTACCAATATGCGCGTTGTGTGTGTGGGCGTGTGTTGTCTTCTTGCTAACTGTTGCGTTAGCGGCTTCCGAGGTGCAGCACTGCCGAGTCAGCACGTTGGTCACGCTGTGGGTGGTGCCCGTGCTGGCAGGGATGTTGGGCCCGGCTCCGTCGGCGTCGATGTGCGCGATGATCCCGTCGCCAGACACCGCTCGCAGCTCATCCGCTGGTTGCCACGCGTTACCCCCCTTGGCACCAGACACTGTTGATCCTTGTAGACTGTGGAGAGACTGTGGAGAGACAGCGCCTGTCATCTCCCACCCCCCCCTCTTCAAGAGAGTCCTCTTCCAGTTGTCTGTACGACTCGTGCTGCAGAGAGGGCAAGCTACAGATCAAGTTATATCGTTCCGTGTCAGTCTCTGATTCGACCCTCAACGAAAATTCGCCAGTGGGTTGCGATTTAAAGGGGCACTCTCATGAATAGTCGTTGCACCAGTTTTCCTTCGAAGGGTTGACTTTGATCCGAGCACAATCGTAACGATTGTCACTCTATGATCGCATGTGTTGGCTATACACAGCGACCTCACCACCGGGAATAGTAATGCTACAGCACTCTTCCCCACGTTTGTATTGTAATACTGCAAGTACCAGCCTTGGCTGGCAGCCTCTCTCAATGATGTAAACGGTTTTTTTTAAACTCTCCGTGATGCGTGGCTTCTGCCGATGCAGAGCTCCCTATCAATCTTGCCAGTCACGAGGGCAATCCCCGGAGCCTGCCACTCGCAGTACTGATGAAGACCGCTTGTGTTGTAGCCGAAACGTCGTGAGAATTTTGTGTTATTTTATTTTATCAATTTATTATTTTATTCTCATTCTACGTGACTTTACCGAAAGAACCAAAGAAGTACTGATTTATGTTCTTGCGTTCTTGCTTATATCTGAATTTTCCACCTCAGGCCCTTTCTTCTCACAAAGGGGCAGCTGTTTTCCTTTTGAAGTCGCTTGGGCTGTTTGTTGTCCGGATGTCTTCATTACCACCATGTTTCCGTTCACGTTTTGGGCAGCGTTCCCCACGCTCCCATCACGGGTTGGAAGTGTTAAAAAAAATTCGCCTCAACACGTGCAGTCTCTCTCAAAAAGGGGGGCTGTAGCCTTTGAAGTCGTGACCTATTGTGCACGGGTGTGCTTGCTGTCGCCATGTTTTCTGTCCTCTCATCATGTGTTGGAAATAACAAAAAAAATACACCTCTTCCAGCTTGGTACCGTACCACTTTCCGCAGTTTGACTCTGCAAGCGACTCAGAGTACGTTTTGAGCAGCGTTCACAGCACTCACGTCGCGGTTTGGGATTCTTGCGTGGTATTTGATGTTAGGGGGAGGTGCCCCCTACATAATTTACTGCTACCATGTGCTGTGTTAGCTACTGGAAGACAAAGGCGGTTGGTGAGGCTCTGATCCCGTGGAATACATATTATCTTGGTCGTGTGTGATTGACATATTTCACATTGTATCTCTTCTGAATGATCCTCGGTCTAATACTTTCAGAATTATTTGGTTAATGCTTAACCAAGATTTGTGGACTACCATAGTTGTTACCTTTGTTCCCAGTCTGTATCGCCAGGGATCCGTGCTTCTTATTTTCAAGTTAGATTTTGATATCCTGAGGTTGAAGATATAGCTAAGCTTCCAACTTTACTGTTGTATTTTAAAAATCCCAGTCAACTCATAATGATTTACTGCCTTAAATGGATTTCGCTGTCCAGGGAGGTTTGTCACCCCTGCTGTTTCCGTCTTTTGTATGTTTTATTGAGTTGTTTCCTTTATGGCAGCCTTCTCTTGAAGTTTAAATTCTTACAAAAAAAAGGCGGAATCAGTATTAATATTTTTTTTTTGGAAAAGGCATATATACAACATGCTCTTCGAGTGTTTGTGATGAGATATGATACAAAACTCCGAGTTGCTGAGGCGATTAAGCAAGCACCATATGAATGCTAATATTATTATAACATAGTGAATGCTTGGCTCTCGCTCCTGGTTAGAGATCTACCCAACCCACAGGTCCGCAAATACTGGCCGCTCTTACTCTGCAGGTTGAACCTAGGAATTAGTATTCAACTTCACATTCTTTAATGAAAGGCGTGTTACAAAGGTGAATGTATTGGGAAATCATCGTCTCAAGCTTACACATCTACCGGGTCTCCATTTAACTTTCTATCATTTAAGAAGTCCACCCACACCTCCACTTCTACAAACTGCTGGGAGTTGCCTCGCTCTGCATCAGAGTCAGAATTCTCCTCCTGCTTCACGTTGCCTCCATCGACGTGAAGGTCTGATTTTGGAATTGAATCTTCATATTCACATTTTACCTTCACTTCTTCGCTCTTCAATGTCGCCTCTTCACATTTCACCTTTGCCGCTTCAAATATCACCTTGACACTTTTTACAGTGTCCAAGCTGGGATTTTCTTCTGGTTCTTGTTTCAGGAGGGATTGGCTCATTGCAGCACTTTGACTTTTACAAGCCGATTTCAGACTGCACTCCTTGGGGACCTTCTGATGCCTGTGTGTTCTCTGGTGCTTTTGAAGAATCGATGACCGTGAAAACACCTTCCTGCACACAGTGCACTTGAACGGTTTCTCTCCTGTGTGTGTTCTCTGGTGTATTTTAATGTAAAATGAACTTGAAAATGCCTTCCCACACACACTGCACTTGAAGGGTTTCTCTCCTGTGTGCGTTCTCTGGTGTTTTTTAAGAAGTGATGAATCTGTAAATGCCTTCTCACACGCAGTGCACTTGAAAGGTTTCTCTCCTGTGTGTGTTTTCTGGTGTTTTCTAAGATTAGATGACTGTGAAAATGCCTTCTCACACACACTGCATTTGAAGGGTTTCTCTCCCGTGTGTGTTCTCTGGTGGCTCTGAAGGTCTTTTGACTGTGCAAATGCCTTCCCACACACAGGACACCTGAAAGGTTTCTCTCCCGTGTGTGTTCTCTGGTGGCTCTTAAGATATGATGACTTTGCAAACGCATTCCCGCACACACTGCACTTGAAGGGTTTCTCTCCTGTGTGCGTACTCTGGTGTATTTTAAGATGTGATGAATGTGCAAACACTTTTGAGCACAAAGTGCACCTGAAGGGTTTATCTCCTATGTGTGTTGTCTGGTGTATTGTAAGATATGATGACTGTGCAAATGCCTTCTCACACACATTGCACTTGAAAGGTTTCTCTCCTGTGTGTGTTCTCTGGTGTCTTTTCAGTTTTGATGACCATCCAAATGCTTTCTCACACACAGTGCACTTGAAGGGTTTCTCTCCTGTGTGCGTTCTCTGGTGGCTCTGAAGATCTTTTGACTGTGCAAATGCCTTCCCGCACAGAGGGCACTTGAAGGGTTTCTCTTCCGTGTGTGTTCTCTGGTGGCTCTTAAGATATGATGACTTTGCAAATGCCTTCCCGCACACACTGCACTTGAAGGATTTCTCTCCTGTGTGCGTTCTCTGGTGTATTTTAAGATGTGACGAATGTGCAAACGCTTTCGAGCACAAAGTGCACCTGAAGGGTTTATCTGCCATGTGTGTTGTCTGGTGTATTGTAAGATATGATGACTGTGCAAATGCCTTTTCACACACAGTGCACTGGAAAGGTTTCTCTCCTGTGTGTGTTCTCTGGTGTCTTTTAAGTTTTGATGACCATCCAAACGCCTTCTCACACACAGTGCACTTGAAGGGTTTCTTTCCTGTTTGAGTTGTCTGGTGCTGTGTAAATTTTCCAGTACGATCCGTGCTGTTTGCATGCTGGTCGCATTGTTTCCTTCTACCGAGCTGCGCTGAGTGCCTTTGCTCCATCAGATCAATTCTGCAGAGGAAGCATCAGAAGAAGCGTCGGCTGCAGACAGAAAAACATATCCACACCATCTACGTCAGTATCGAGGCACAGAGGAATGAAAATATACACATTCACACGTGACTTACACATCTATACTTCTTCATATATTCATGATATAGTGAAAAAGGTTCCCCAATTCATCACATGGGCAGTTAAGGCACACAATGAGAGGGCAAATGGTCATAAATATGCCTGGATGCCCTAGTATCTTCAAAATGAATATTTACTCAAAACTCCAATCACACGATTTCGGATGTCTAGCTACAAAAGTAATAGTAATTTAAGAAACAATTCAGCTAACATAGCAAAGGGTGTTGAAAATAATCCGATTTGTATTATGCAGAAATGCATAAATTAATGTTCAATCGAAACTTCTAGGTGTGAAGCCAGGCTCAGATTTGCTCGAATGAACAGATCTAACTTCAGCTGCATATGTGCTGAGATATTTTCCTGTTTACATTATTATAACAAGTTCCAGAGGAAAACTAAAATAAACTATTGTTTTGATTTAACCTCCATGTTCAATAGTTAATATACATTACTGAAAATACAAACTTGACAATGTCGCATGGAAAAAGGTGGTGGTGTGTCCAAAACTATGCCTGGCCGCCTTCATCTGCTCAGTATTAATGCTTCCTCACTTCACCATGTAATTAATTTAAGCTCAATCAACATAGCAGAGGCCCACAATAAGTTCAGCTTTTACTTACACTATGTAACACGATTTTTGTCCCTGGGTAGCAAGTGTTATTTTTTAATTGGTCATGGCTAAAAAGTATAGAAAATGGATATTATTCCACAAAAACTTTGCTTTTGTGACTAGGACTTAACGTGAAGGAATGACACAAATGCACATGTTTTCTCATTGAAAATAGGTAATTTGCAAAATATCACTCTCCTGGTCACAAAAGCAAAATCTGTGGGGAATAATTGCCATTTTCTCTACTTTTCAGGCATAAGCAATTAGGAAAGAACACTTTCCTAATTGTCCCTGCTATCCAGGGACAATTTTTTTGATACAGTGTAATAAATTATGTTTGCTGTCAGAGATAATCTAAATAATTGTTTAGTCCATAATACAGTGAAATAACTGTGCAACAGCTCCCCACAAAGATAAACTCTTAAATACACATATATTTCACATGGATCATTAACATATTTATAAACAAAACATCCACCATTTATGACGAATTGGAAGTAACCTTATCACAGTGATAATGCCATGATGGGTGTCATTTAAGGCCATGTAAGTATGGATTCCTTGTCAGGAGATAATGGGAATGAACCAGGTGTCAAGGGATGACCGACAGATGAACCAGCTGTGCTCCGCTGTGTCTTGCTGGGTTTTAGGAATCCAGAGTTCCACCCATTCATGTGATTGGCACTCCTCCGACCTCATCGTTGTTGCAGAGCAAACATATCTTAACTGCCCTGCAGCATACCTCACGGGCCTCCCCCACAGAGGCCAATATTGACACTACTGATACCAGTCATTGGCAGTTCCGACCACCTCCACATCCTCCAATCTTTTCTCTAGCCAATGTCATGCCTGTTTAGCCCCTAATATCTGGACTAACAGAAGCTGTTTGAGCATGCGGTAACTGGGATTGCGGGATTCATGACCGAACCAATGCAGCCTCGTCTGTCAAAGAGACTCATGATTATATTCCATATTGATATATTAAGGATCTATAAGCTTAATACAAAATAGTCTGGTTGCATAGGCAGACCAGCTTTCATTGTATAATAAGCAAGCAGAGATGGTCAATTAAATAAGTTCATATTTTGCATCTACAGTGTAATATCTGGGGCCAAGAAGAATCACAGCTTTGTTCGTTCGTTTCTAAGAACGCTTGTCCTGGTGATGGTCGTGGTGGCAGCACACTGAGTAGGGCGGTTCAGGCCTCTCTTTCCCTGGCGACAGACTCTAGCTCAACCTGGGGAATTCCAAAGCGTTCCCTGGCCAGCCGAGTGACAGTCCCACCAGCATGTCCTGGGCCAGCCCTGGGGTCTTAGCCCAGTGGGACGTGTCTGGTAGAGTTCCAGGGGGAGTCTATTGGGGGGCATCCTTACATACATATTTTATATTTATATCACCGATAGAGCCAGGTCCAGGGGTTGTCTTCGCCAACAAGCGACTCGTGGCCGCGTGACCATGCAACCAAGTCGGGCCAGCTTGAAATGGCTATGTGGTGCCATCATGTGCACCAAACATCAGCAGGATATAAGGGCCAGGAGTGGGTGGAATGCCAGTATGGCAGGAAGAGGGATGGTCTCAGGCGATGGACATTCACAGCTTTCATGTTTGCAATAACCACAACACAAGCAGTCAAATGCAAACAAAAAAGACAACTCTGATAATATGCACTGTCCTTGAATTTGATTAGAGCCTAGAGACTAGGCTCTAAGTAAAGCCGTCTCGGGTGTGGACCAATAAAATTCAAGGATAGTGCATACTATCAGAGTTGTATTTTTTGTTTGCATTGACTGCTTATGTTGTGGTCATTGCAAACATGATGCCTTGAATAAAGGTGTCAGTTTTTTGTGCCAGTTAAAAGGGTAAAACCTATTCCAATATGCACACATTTACAGACTTCATTGGCAGAATTCAATAAATAAATTACAATAAAGCCAGCATTGCAAGGCATCACTCTTAATGTTTGATTACTGAGACTTGTGTTTAGCCGGGTAACTTAGTTACCACGGAATAAAAAGTATACTTCCTTTGATCATGTTTGTGCACGAGTGGGGAGTGGTAGTGCAAATGTTCGTGTGCTGCGCCATGAACCCAGTGACCTGATTTATAGTCCCACAGAGCCAGACCACAACAATTGGCTGTCGCATGATGAAGCTGGTTGTAATTACTGGCGAAACGTCGTACTCAAGATTGTAAATGTTGTGGCTTGGCTCTCCAACACACAACCTGTGTGCTGTACTCGTGACGAATTGGCCACGCTCTGTTAACGTGACAAACCCTTACTAGTTGGCTGTGTCCGGGTGGTGGCGGGTTTCACGACACATTTATATATTTACGCGATCTAACCCAAACAAACCTGTATTACTACTGTATATTTGGTGTTTACGTGTCTCTCTCCCCGTGGTCGCGTGGAATTTCCTCCGGACCCTCCGGTTTTCCCCTCCACATTTAGAGTCAACATCACCACGCGTTTAGAGTATTTGACCGACAGACATTTCCACACGTTGATAAGCCACTTTGTTGTGGCTCAAGTGGGCTTGGCCTGGTAAAAATAAAACTGTAGAAATATTTAAAATACAAAAAAAATTCCAAGTAGTGAGCCAGGTGAAGACAAATTAAACTTCAGCAGAGAATTCAAGCAAATGCAATCAGGCGAGGGCAGGAGGCAAGGCCCCGCGTTGTAATGTTCCAACCTGGACATCGATTCCATACTCGCTGCAACTCAATTGATATCCCTACGAGAGAGACGGAGCGAGGCTCTATCTGGGTAAACAACAACAACCACCACAACAACAATCACGATGTGAACTTCTCACCTCGGATCTCTGTGAACGCGCGCAGAGCAGCAGCTTCCTGGTATATCGGGACGTCACGCAGCAGCAGGTGACATGACGTCACTTGCAGGGTTCAACACACTCCGCCCCCCCAACGAGCAGCGGTGAATAAATTATATTAATGAGCCAGGCCCATGTCGGGTGATGAGGCTTGGCTGCTTATCCAGTCGCAATGAACTCGCGACGGGTTTTATGGATAAATTATGTTAATTACCCGACTGTGACTGGGCGTAGCTTTGCCCAAATAAGGATTTTTTACTGAAACCGTAATCGGCAGTGACCAAGCAGACGTGACGTCACGCTCAAAAGCGCGGAGTCGGGGGGGGGGTTGGGGGAGTGACTTACCTTGGTAACATGACGTCACTAGCAGGGTACACCTCCCCCAGGCGTCTCACGCTGATGAGGTAATGCGCAGTGGTGACGTCAGAGAGCGAGCAGGGTTCGAGGTAAAGTTTATTTAGATTCCGTTTCCATTGCTCCCTCCCTTGAACAGAGACCCCTTGAATGCGTAAGCTCAACAACAACAACGTGAACATCATTGTCTGTGAAAATGTTAAGGTGCAAATAACGACGCGGAGGCCGGTCTTCAGGTAAGGGCTTGCCGCCGGTTATTTATTCAGGGTTTGAGATAACTTTAACCCGAGGTAGGTGCCCTACACTGGGTCCTTCACGCGAACCTTCACTCTAGTCTGTTGCTAGCTCGGCTAGCTCCAGGGCTGTCTCCCTCGAGTCGGATCGGGGCTTCAGCCAACACCGACCGACCCGGGGAGAGCGGCACCTTCTACGGCTCCAGCCGGCTTCTCGCCAGACTCCCCGAGCTCTACCCCTGGCTGTCTCTTCAATCGCTCGCTATCCCGAGCTCCCACAACGACCTCGCTTTTGTCACGGGGTCCCCCCCCCCCCCTTAAGTACCCCGAGACATGACGTCATCGCACTGGACAGCGCGCGTGACGTCACGTCCCCATTTTACTCTTCTACATATACACTGTGTGTACACTTTTGATTTAAAGCTTTCGTGACTGCAGTAATTCATA
Source organism: Petromyzon marinus (assembly GCF_048934315.1). Lineage (NCBI taxonomy): Eukaryota > Metazoa > Chordata > Hyperoartia > Petromyzontiformes > Petromyzontidae > Petromyzon > Petromyzon marinus. Next base: position 4,098,900 of record NC_133737.1, read on the forward strand.
TTCTTAGTTCTTTCGGTAAAGTCACGTTGAAGGGAAACAATAAAATATATATAATATATAAATATATAATAAACTATATCAGTATATAGAGATATATATTTTATTATTTTGTTGTTTCCCTTCAACGTGACTTTACCGAAAGAACTAAGGATATGTGTGTACACTGTCTGTGTACACAGAGAATAGGGTTTCCCCTTTTTTTCTGGCAGCATAACAGGTGTTAAGATGTTAAAACACCAAACTGAAAACTTTTACAAGGCATCATATCTGCATTAACCACAATACTTGTGGTCAGAATGCAGACAAAAAAAAACCACTGTGATAATAAACTTGATTTGAAGCCTTCGTGACTGCAGGAATTACTTCTTTGGTTCTTTCGGTAAAGTCACGTAGAAAATGAAAAGAAAATAAATGATGGAATACACGACGTTTCGATTGCAACACAAGCAACCATCATCAGGTGTGAAAGAATGCTAAATTTGAAGTTAAGTCTTGAGAAATTGGAAGTTTGAATAAATAGTAAACGGAAGGGGGAGAGACATTGGAAGTTTGAATAAATAGTCAACGGAAGGGGGAGAGAAATTGGAAGTTTGAATAAATAGTAAACGGAAGGGGGAGAGAAATTGGAAGTTTGAATAAATAGTCAACGGAAGGGGGAGAGAAATTGGAAGTTTGAGAGAGACAAAACACAGACACGGAGAGACACAGAGACAGAACAACGCCTCTGTGGCGAGGCATTAGATAGAGGGGGAGGAGGGGTCATAGAAAGTTAATGGAAACGGCAGGGCGAAGAGCAATTTGAAGTTTGATAAAAACAAAGATAGTAAACTTCGAAATGTAATGCAATGAAAGATAGAGAGTCGGCTAACACAACAGTTAACACATTACCTGGTTTCATTTTCATTTATTTATTAGGTATAGCCCTGCGAGCCATACGGCTCTTGACTCGGTTGCAACCGCAACAAACAAACACGAAAAAAGAACATCTTAAAAGTGACGATGCACAATTTCCCCCCCCCCAAAAAAACCACCGTATATCAACGCTGTGTGCAAAAATCCCAGTGGGATGCAAGTCAAATTAATAACCATAAGACAATTAAGATTACAGCTAACTCTGTACTTCTGTAGTGGTTGCACTTTACACGAACAACTTTTTTTGTCTTTCTTCAAGCACTTGTTTGTTTCCATCGTTGAACACGTTCTCCACACTCCACCGTATCCTGGACACCGCGGCTCTCTCACCGTGCTTCGCCCGTCTCGCTCACCACCTTGGTTCACAGTATCACGTCGCTCTGCTCCGCACACACACACGTACGTCTTCAACTCCTCTTCCTACGCTCTCTCCACTGCTGGCTATCCTCCTCAGCTCCTCCGCCGCTCCTCCGCCATACAGCGTCGTCGCACACAGCGAAACCCAATCTCACTTCTCTGTCTCCGCACACCTCGTCTCCAGCTCCTCTATCACCATGCTCACTCCACTGCTAACTGCTCCGTCTTCTTCAGCTTCGCTCTCACTATGCTCTCTCCACTGCTAACTGCTTCATCTTTGCTATCACTATGCTCACTCCACTGCTAACTGCTTCGCCTTGCTTCAGCTTCGCTATCACTATGCTCTCTCCACTGCTAACTGCTCCGTCTTCTTCAGCTTCGCTCTCACTATGCTCTCTCCACTGCTAACTGCTTCATCTTTGCTATCACTATGCTCACTCCACTGCTAACTGCTTCGCCTTGCTTCAGCTTCGCTATCACTATGCTCACTCCACTGCTAACTGATCCGTCTCCAGCTCCTGTATTACTACGCTCTCTCCACTGCTAACTGCTCCGTCTTCTTCAGCTTCGCTATCACTATGCTCACTCCACTGCTAATTGCTTCGCCTTGCTTCAGCTTCGCTATCACCATGCTCACTCCACTGCCAACTGCTTCGTCTCGCTTCAGCTTCGCTATCACCATGCTCTCTCCACTGCCAACTGCTTCATCTTGCTTCAGCTTCGCTATCACTATGCTCACTCCACTGCCAACTGCTTCGCCTTGCTTCAGCTTCGCTATCACTATGCTCACTCCACTGCTAACTGCTTCGCCTTCGCTATCACTATGCTCACTCCACTGCCAACTGCTTCGGCTTCGCTATCACCATGCTCCAACTCTCTTCTCAACTCTGTTTCCGAACTCCGCGTCTTCACCGCACAGCTCCCAACTCCAATCTCCCCTTCTCTCTCTGTCCCCCCCCCCCCCCCCCCAATTTATCCCCATTCTCATTATCGCTAATTAATTGGTCCGCGTGCCTCCGCACGCCTCGCGTCTTCAACCACCTGCCCCTTTTCCAGACACCTCGACGCCTCCTCGGCCCCAGCAACAGCACAAACCAATCACAGCCCTTCTGGCTTAATTGGCCCGACCGTTACCTCATCACCCCAGCCTCTTCACCTGGCTGTCCTAACACGACCCCACTGTTTCCGCCGTCTCCTCAGGCTGACCCCAGATAAACTCCCCCACTGTCCGTGTGATCCATACAATAGCGCAGTTTCCCCAGCACACCTTCCTACTCCACTACACTTCAACAAACATTGCTTATCTTATAGAAATCGGTTTTACCCTTTTAACTGGCCCAAAAACTGACACCTTTATTCAAGGCATCATGTTTGCAATAACCACAACACAAGCAGTCAAAATGCAAACAAAAAATACAACTCTGATAATAATATGCACTGCCCTTGAATTTGATTGGTTCACACCCGAGACGGCTTTTCTTAGAGCCTAGTCTCCATTGGTGTTGAACCAGAAGACGCCAAAAGGCATACAAATCAAAAACAGCGCACTATCAGAGTACTGAGGGCTCGGGGTGAGCATTTATATTATGAGACCTCCTTTGCCAGTAACAAGATATAGAAATCGGTTTTACCCTTTTAACTGGCCCAAAAACTGACACCTTTATTCAAGGCATCATGTTTGCAATAACCACAACACAAGCAGTCAAAATGCAAACAAAAAATACAACTCTGATAATAATATGCACTGCCCTTGAATTTGATTGGTTCACACCCGAGACGGCTTTTCTTAGAGCCTAGTCTCCATTGGTGTTGAACCAGAAGACGCCAAAAGGCATACAAATCAAAAACAGCGCACTATCAGAGTACTGAGGGCTCGGGGTGAGCATTTATATTATGAGACCTCCTTTGCCAGTAACAAGATATAGAAATCGGTTTTACCCTTTTAACTGGCCCAAAAACTGACACCTTTATTCAAGGCATCATGTTTGCAATAACCACAACACAAGCAGTCAAAATGCAAACAAAAAATACAACTCTGATAATAATATGCACTGCCCTTGAATTTGATTGGTTCACACCCGAGACGGCTTTTCTTAGAGCCTAGTCTCCATTGGTGTTGAACCAGAAGACGCCAAAAGGCATACAAATCAAAAACAGCGCACTATCAGAGTACTGAGGGCTCGGGGTGAGCATTTATATTATGAGACCTCCTTTGCCAGTAACAAGATATAGAAATCGGTTTTACCCTTGAATAAAGGTGTCAGTTTTTGGGCCAGTTAAAAGGGTAAAACCGATTTCTATATCTTGTTACTGGCAAAGGAGGTCTCATAATATAAATGCTCACCCCGATCCCTCAGTACTCTGATAGTGCGCTGTTTTTGATTTGTATGCCTTTTGGCGTCTTCTGGTTCAACACCAATGGAGACTAGGCTCTAAGAAAAGCCGTCTCGGGTGTGAACCAATCAAATTCAAGGGCAGTGCATATTATTATCAGAGTTGTATTTTTTGTTTGCATTTTGACTGCTTGTGTTGTGGTTATTGCAAACATGATGCCTTGAATAAAGGTGTCAGTTTTTGGGCCAGTTAAAAGGGTAAAACCGATTTCTATATCTTGTTACTGGCAAAGGAGGTCTCATAATATAAATGCTCACCCCGAGCCCTCAGTACTCTGATAGTGCGCTGTTTTTGATTTGTATGCCTTTTGGCGTCTTCTGGTTCAACACCAATGGAGACTAGGCTCTAAGAAAAGCCGTCTCGGGTGTGAACCAATCAAATTCAAGGGCAGTGCATATTATTATCAGAGTTGTATTTTTTGTTTGCATTTTGACTGCTTGTGTTGTGGTTATTGCAAACATGATGCCTTGAATAAAGGTGTCAGTTTTTGGGCCAGTTAAAAGGGTAAAACCGATTTCTATATCTTGTTACTGGCAAAGGAGGTCTCATAATATAAATGCTCACCCCGAGCCCTCAGTACTCTGATAGTGCGCTGTTTTTGATTTGTATGCCTTTTGGCGTCTTCTGGTTCAACACCAATGGAGACTAGGCTCTAAGAAAAGCCGTCTCGGGTGTGAACCAATCAAATTCAAGGGCAGTGCATATTATTATCAGAGTTGTATTTTTTGTTTGCATTTTGACTGCTTGTGTTGTGGTTATTGCAAACATGATGCCTTGAATAAAGGTGTCAGTTTTTGGGCCAGTTAAAAGGGTAAAACCGATTTCTATATCTTGTTACTGGCAAAGGAGGTCTCATAATATTGCTTATCTTCTTTGGTTCTTTCGGTAAAGTCACGTAGAATGAGAATAAAATAATAAATTGATAAAATAAAATAACACAATAATATTCTCACGACGTTTCAGCCACAACACAAGCGGCCTTCATCATTGTGTTATTTTATTTGATCAATTTATTATTTTATTCTCATTCTACGTGACTTTACCGAAAGAACCAAAGAAGATGAATCCTTGCAGTCACGAAAGCTTTAAATCGAAATATTGCTTAACCATACGTTTTCGAAATCACCAAAATAAAGCGATAAAAACAATTTAACAGTGATAATAGGAACTGTGATTCAAATTTAACAATAAACTATATACATAACATGTACGACCAAACTTTGCAGCCATAGCTGGAAGCATGAGTCACTCCATAACAGCAGGAGTATCAGCAGGAGTATCCAAAGTTTTCAATGCACCTTTAAAGGTCAGCAAACTATAATCAAAGCTCAAGGTCATACTTTGCAGCGGACATCCGGAGTGATGCATTTGATTTCAGGCCACTCAGCATAGCAGTGGTAGCGGGGGGTGTACAGCTCCTCAAGAGCAGTTTTGAGTGGAGATCTCACAGGTAGTGATCCAAGTTGCAGTTTATTGGCGATAGCATTCCAGACCCTGGGGGCATCAACAGCAAAGGCCCTTCCTCCAGTATTTATACGGCAATAAGGAATGTAAAGCTGGTAAATGAGTGAGGACCTTAGGTCACATTTGTTCTTTGAAACAGTGAGGAGATCCAGCACGTAGTCTGCTGATTCTTTTGTAAGTACATCGTGAAAAAATAAGATCTGATGCACAAGCCGTCGATCATTAAGAGATGATAAGTTTGACCCAATGTAGAGATCGCAGTGGTGGGTCCTATATGGGCAGTTCAATGCAAATCTTAAGGCAGAGTGATAAATTGGGTCAAGCTTCTTCAGTACAGTATTTGGGGCTGATTTCTATACGTCACAGTAATCAAGTAGGGGAAGTAGGTGCTTTTATCAATTCCAAACGGAGCAGTGGGGAAGCAATGCTTGTGTCGATACAGAAAACCAATATTTTATTGTCTTTTTACCAATATAATCAATGTGATCTTGAAAATTAAGTTTTGAATCAAAGATGACCCCAAGATACTTATAGATCTTGACTTGCTCTATTTGATAATTATGTAAGAAATGTTATTGAGGAAAAATACTCTTTGGTTCTTTCGGTAAAGTCACATAGGTAGAAAAATTTAAAAAATTAAAATAATATATCACGACGTTTCGATTGCAACACAAGCAGTCGTCCTCAGGCGGAAAAAAATATCCAGCAGTGGAACTACTGAACCAGCGAGAGAGCTGTTACAAGGTTATATATGTGGAATGCGATCGGTATTACCTTATATTCTTAGTTTTTTTCGGTAAAGTCACGTTGAAGAGAAACAACAAAATAATATAATATATATAAAACAATAAAAATTCTCACGACGTTTCGACCATAACTCAAACGGTCATCTTCAGGTGTGTTGGTTTGCATACATTTATTTTTAAACGGCGCATTTATTTATTTATAAAAAACGTTAGCGTCACGCGCAGCGATTTGGCAGTTTGCCCAGGACTAGTCCATCTATATTTTGAAAAGAGGAGGGGGGAGACGAAATTTTTTATAATGTATGCTGTCTGAAAGCCACTGTAAGCGTGAACAATCAATTAAGAACTGAAATGGTTTATCAAATCTTTCCAATGATTGCTAAGATAGAATCCATCTTCTCGGTTGAAATTGTCTCTGTGCTTGTATATGTGGATAGCCTCATGAACGAATCTCTCATGGAAGCCAGATGGCTTACAAAGAACCTCTGTCTTGGAAAAGTCAATGGCATGTGAGCCTACTGAATTAGAACAATGATCTGCTACGGCCGAGGTGTTGGTCCTACCGTGTTTAAGGTCTGCTTTGTGTTCACGAATGCGGTCCGAGACATGGCGTTTGGTTTCTCCAATGTAACTACTACCACAGAGGCAACTTAGTTTATAGACACCAGGGTACCTTTTTACAAAAGCTTCAAATCAAGATTGAACCGTCTCTACGGGGAGGGTTTCCACACATCTGTTAGATCTTTTAACAGACTGCGAGACAAGGCTCACCTGATCGAGTCGCTCACCTTTCTGAAGAGATGCCGCGACAAGGTAATTACCGATCGCATTCCACATATATAACGTTGTTGTAACAGCTTTCTCGCTGGTTCAGCAGTTCCACTGCTGGATTATTTTTTTCCGCCTGAGGACGACCGCTTGTGTTGCGATCGAAACGTGATATTTTTTATTTTGTTTTCTTTTTCTGTCTACGTGACTTTAACGAAAGAATCAAAGAATATGGATTCCAGCAGCCACGAAAGCTTAAAATCAAAATTGAGGAAAAATAATTTTTTGCTTTAGTCCTGGTGAGAAGCGTAGTACCTTGGTTTTGGAGGTATTCAGGACTAGTTTAAGAGCAACTAGCTGATGTAGTTTGTTGAAATCACACTGGAGCTTAGCAATCACGTCATCTGGAGAGCAGCCAGCAGTAATCAGTATCGTGTCATCTGCAAACAGATTTAGCCTGGAATGACAGAGAGAACAAGAGGGGGCTGAGGATGGAACCCTGTGGATCCCCTTTTATTTTCACCCTGTTTGATCTTCAACCATCGATGAATATAGTTTGGGTGAAAGAAGAGAGATATTTTTTTTTACCATTCCACTGCGTGTTTGGAGAAACGGAGGCAACTTAGTTTACTAAGCAGGGTGTTGTGGTCGACTGTATGAAAGGCTTTGGAGAAGTCAAGAAAAAGACTGGCGCAGTACTGCTTATTATCAATGCAATTGTAAATGTGATTTAGAGAGTCTAATGCAGCAGCAGGAGTCGTGACCTATTGTGCACGGGTGTGCTTGCTGTCGCCATGTTTTCTGTCCTCTCATCAAGTGTTGGAAATTTAAAAAAAAGTTTACACCTCTTACAGCTTGGTACTGTACCACTTTCCGCAGTTTTGACTCTGCAAGCGACTCAAAATACGTTTTGAGCAGCGTTCACAGCACCCACGTCGCGGTTTAGAATTATTGCGTGGTATTTGATATGTTAGGGGGAGGCGCCCCCTGCATAGATAATTTGCTGCTACCATGTGCTGTTAGCTACTGGAAAACAAAGACGGTTGGTGAGGCTCTGATTACTGTGGAATACATTATCTTGGTCGTGTGACAAATTTTGCATTGTATCTCTTATGAATGATCCTGGGTCTAATACTTTCATAATTATTTGGTTCATGCTTAACCAAGATTTGTGGACTACCATAGTTGTTACCAAGGATATTCCGAGGGTTTTATTTACCTTTGTTCCCCGTCTGTATCGCCAGGGATCCGTGCTTCTTATTCTCAATTTAGATTTTGATGTCCTGAGGTTGAAGATAAAGCTAAGCTTCCAACTTCACTGTTGTATTTTTAAAATCCCAGTCAGCTCATAATGATTTACAAAACTCCGAGTTGCTGAGGCAATTAAGCAAGTGTAGAGGTGATAGCTACTCACAGATTCCCCGCCAAGCAAACGGCCAGGGGTCAGATAAGGGGAAACGGATCCAAACGATAGATTGGGAAGGACTAATCAGGAAGGTTCCACGAGGGAGCGTGGGATTGGGCAGAGCCAGCCCCAAAACAGTATAAAAGCGCGAGCGCTGGGAGCGCAAGCTCAGTTCTCCCCACACGAAGACCGGGCTGAAGAGAGATAGGACCCTGGACCAAGCCTTCCAGTCCTTTTAAGGACTGAGGCTCAGTGTAACCAGTAGTCGGGGGACTCACCGAGCTAGCGGTGGGTCAGCATAGGTCCTGGATAGGCAGGACTCTGGGTCCCAGCCTTCCAGTCCTTCTGAGGGCTAAGGCTCAGTGTGACCTGTGGTCGGGGACCCACCGAGCCAGCGGTGGGTCAGCTAGCCTCCCCTAGGTCCCAGCTGGAGGACGCTTAGGTTAGCAGGAACTCGTCAGTGTAGGTCCCGTCGAGTCCGGAGTTAGGGACTGACTGTGTTGAAGAAAGACAATAAACAGTGTGTGCTTCATCTTCTTGGTTCTTTCGGTAAAGTCACGTAGAAGGGAAATAATAAAATAATAAAACATAAAATAAAATACTCACAAATAATTTTATTCGTCCTTATATAACACTCCACAAGCACCATGTGAATGCTAATATTATTATAACAGTGAATGCTTGGGAGCTTATTGGCTCTCGCTCCTGGTTAAAGATCTACCCAACCCATAGGTCCGCAAATACTGTCCGCTCTTACTCTGCAAGTTGATTCTAGGAATTGAGTGTTCAATTTCACGTTATTATCATTAAAGGCCCGTGACAAAGGTGAATCTATTGGACCTTCATTGTCTCAAACTTAAACATCTACAGGGTCTCCTTATGACTTTGTATTGTCTAGGAAGTCCACCCACACCTCCACTTCTACAAACTGCTGGGAGTTGCCTCGCTCTGCATCAGAGTCAGAATTCTCCTCCTGCTTCACGTTGCCTCCATCGACGTGAAGGTCTGATTTTGGAGTTGAATCTTCATATTCACATTTTACCTTCACTTCTTCGCTCTTCAATGTCGCCTCTTCACATTTCACCTTTGCCGCTTCATATTTCACCTTGATACCTTTTAAAGTGTACAAACTGGGATTTTCTTCTGGTTCTTGTTTCAGGAGGGATTGGCTCATTGCTGCACCTTGACTTTCACAAGTCGATTTCAGACTACACTCCTTGGGGATCTTCTGATGCCTGTGTGTTCTCTGGTGCTTTTGAAGATGTGATGACTGTGCAAAGGCCTTCCCGCACAGAGTGCACCTGAAGGGTTTCTCCCCCGTGTGTGTTCTCTGGTGTATTTTAATATAAAATGAACTTGAAAATGCCTTCCCACACACACTGCACTTGAAGGGTTTCTCTCCTGTGTGCGTTCTCTGGTGTTTTTTGAGAACTGATGAATCTGTAAATGCCTTCTCACACACAGTGCACTTGAAAGGTTTCTCTCCTGAGTGTGTTTTCTGGTGTTTTCTAAGATTTGATGACTGTGAAAATGCCTTCTCACACACACTGCATTTGAAGGGTTTCTCTCCCGTGTGTGTTCTCTTGTGGCTCTGAAGATCTTTTGACTGTGCAAATGCCTTCCCACACAGAGGGCACCTGAATGGTTTCTCTCCCGTGTGTGTTCTCTGGTGGCTCTGAAGATATGATGACTGTGCAAACGCATTCCCGCACACACCGCACTTGAAGGGTTTCTCTCCTGTGTGCGTTCTCTGGTGGCTCTGAAGATATGATGACTTTGCAAACGCATTCCCGCACACACTGCACTTGAAGGGTTTCTCTCCTGTGTGTGTTCTCTGGTGCTGTGTCAAATTTCCAGTACGATCCATGCTGTTTGCATACTGGTCGCATTGTTTCCTTCTACCGAGCTGCGCTGAGTGCCTTTGCTCCATCAGATCAATTCTGCAGTAGAAGCGTCAGAGCAAGCGTGAGCTGCAGACAGAAAAACATCCACACCATCTACGTCAGTATCGAGGCAGAGGAATGAATATATACACAGTCACACATGACTTACACGTTTATACTTATTAATATATTCATGATATAGTGAAAAGGATTCCCCAATTCATAACATGGGCTGTTAAGGCACACAATGAAAGGGCAAATGGTCATAAATATGCCTGGATGCCCTCGTATCTTAAAAATGAATGTTTACACAAAACTCCAGTCTCACAATTTCGGCTGTCTAGCTACGAAAGTAATAATTATTTAAGAAAAATTCAGCTAACATAGCAAAGGGTGTTGAAAATAATACTATTCGTATTATGCAGAAATGCATAAATTAATGTTCAATCAAAACTTCGAGGTGTGAAGCCAGGCTCAGATTTGCTTGAATGCTCGGATGAACCTCCATGTTCAATAGTTAATATACATGACTGGAAATACAAACTTGACAATGTCACACAATGTAACACATTGGCATGGAAAAAGGTGGTGGTGTGTCCAAAACTATGCCTGGCTGCTTTCATCTGCTCAGTATTAATGCTTCCTCACTTCACCATGTAATTAATTTAAGATCAATAAACATAGCAGAGGCCCACAATAAGTTCAGCTTTCACTTACACTATGTAACATTATTTTTGTCCTTGGGTAGCAAGTGTTATTTTTTAATTGGTTATGCCTAAAAAGTATAGAAAATGGCTATTATTCCCCAAAAACTTTGTTTTTGTGACCAGGACTTTACGTGAAGGAATGATACAAATGCACATGTTTTCTCATTGTAAATAGGTAAATTGCAAAATATCACTCTCCTGGTCACAAAAAACAAAGTTTGTGGGGAATGATAGCCATATTCTGTACCTTTGAGGCATAAGCAATTAGAAAAGAACACTTACTACCCAGGGACAATTTATTTTTGTTAGACAGTGAAATCAATCATGTTTGCTGTCGAAGATAATCTAAATAATTGTTGAGTCCATAATGCAGTCAAATAACTGCGCAATTGCTCCCGACAAAGATAAACTCTTAAATACACATACATATCACATGGATCATTAACATATTATATAAACAAAACATCCACCATTCATGACGAATTGGAAGTAACCTTATCACAGTGCTAATGCCATGATAGGTGTCATTTAAGGCCATGTAAGTATGGATTCCTTGTCAGGAGATAATGGGAATGATCCAGGTGTCAAGGGATGACCGACAGATGAACCAGCTATGCTCCGCTCTGTCTTGCTGGGTTTTAGTAATCCACAGTTCCACCCATTCATGTGATTGGCAGTCCTCCGACCTCATCGTTGTTGCAGCAAATATATCTTAACTGCCCTGCAGCATACCTCACGGGCCTCCCCCACAGAGGCCAATATTGACACTACTGATACCAGTCATTGGCAGTTCCGACCACCTCCACATCCTCCAATATTTTCTCTAGCCAATGTCATGCCTGTTTAGCCCCTAATATCTGGACTAACAGAAGCTGCTTGAGCATGCGGTAACTGGGATTGTGGGATTCATGACCGAACCAATGCAGCCTCGTCTGTCAAAGAGACTCATGATTATATTCCATATTGATATATTAAGGATCTATAAGCTTAATACAAAATAGTCTGGTTGCATTAAGGATGAATCACAGGCAGACGAGCTTTAATTGTATATGCAAGCAGAGATGGTCAATTAAATAAGTTCATATTTTGCATCCACAGAGTAATATCTGTGGCCAAGAAGAATCACAGCTTTGTTCGTTCATTTCTAAAAACGCTTGTCCTGGTGATGGTCGTGGTGGCAGCACACTGAGTAGGGCGGTTCAGGCCTCTCTTTCCCTGGTGACAGACTCTAGCTCAACCTGGGGATTTCCAAAGTGTTCCATGGCCAGCCGAGCCACATAGTCCCACCAGCATGTCCTGGGCCAGCCCTGGGGTCTTAGCTCAGTGGGACGTGTCTGGTAGATTTGGTTAGAAGAACTCCCTCATCAAGACTCTATACCATAGAGCCCAATGCATTTCCGACCAGGAACACATTACCAGTGAACTCAAACACGTACACCAGGCTCTCAGGGCTAATGGTTACTCCGACTACACAATCCGCAAAGCCATCACTCCAGTCATGAAGAAGGATCCTCTTGTGGAGCCACTCAAAACCATCACCTTACCCTACATTGCAGGGGTCACTAAAAAGATCTCCAAAATCCTAAATAAACACAAGATCCAGGTCCGATTCAACACAGTACATAAAATCCGTGATCTGGTTCCATCTGTAAAAGATGCTGTTCCAGACATACAGTACCCGGGCGTTTACAAACTAAAGTGCCTCTGTGGTAGTAGCTACATTGGAGAAACCAAACGACATATCTCGGACCGCATCCGCGAACATAAAGCAGACTTGAAACACGGTAGAACGAACTCCTCCGCCGTGGCAGATCACTGTTATAATTCAGTGGGCTCACAGACGGAGGTTCTTTGCAAGCCAACCGGCTACCATGAGAGATTCGTTCATGAGGCTATCCACATATACAAGCACAGAGAAAATTTCAACTGAGAAGATGGATTCTGGCTTAGTAACCATTGGAAAGATGTTTTAAACCTTTTCGGTTCTTAATTAATAATTTTATGGTGACCTTCAGACCGCAGCTCTTTCGCTGGCATTGACTCTTAATACTTCTCACACCACGGTTAATGGTATGGTTTATAACATGATTATAACAGCGCCTCGCAGCTGTTTCTCTCCTCTGTTCCGACCATGATGGACTCGTCCGTCTTAACGGGGCTCGTAGTGGTCCGTGGTGCTGATGTGGAGGGTAAGAATCCACCCATTTTTTCGCCATATAGCATCGTGATATATAACGACTTATTGTTAGTAGCTCAGCTGATTGGAGAATATATAGAGTTTATTGATAACAATGAGGTAGTTTATATTTTAGTTTTTTATCTGTTTACTATATGGTATTCATTATATAGTGTAGTGCATACCCAGTTGCTGTTAATAGCTCTGCTTATTGAAGAATATATGGAATGGAACTTTCTACAAACAAACTGAGGGCACCCCAATGGGCTCCCCCCTATCTCCGGTTATAGCTAACATTTTCATGGAGAAATTTGAGACTGACGCCATCCAGACTGCCACTCTGCGCCCAACCTTATGGAAGAGGTACGTGGATGACACTTTTGTCATCTGGCCACATGGCTGGCCTGCTCTAGACCAATTCTTCAATTCCATACACCCAGCCATCAGATTTACCATGGAAGTCGAAAAGATGGCAAGCTACCTTTTTTGGATGTCCTAATAAAAAAGAGACCTGATGGTTCAATGAGCCACTCTGTCTACAGGAAAGCTACCCATACGGATGCTTATCTGAATCCGGATTCCCACCACCATCCATCACAAAAGAATTATCTCATCAAGACTGTACCATAGAGGCCAATGCATATCCGACCAGGAACACATAGGCAGTGAACTCAAGCACGTACACCAAGCTCTTAAGGCTAATGGTTACTCCGACTATACAATCCGCAAAGCTATCACTCAAACCATGAAGAAGGACCCTCTTGAGGAGCCTTTCAAAACCATCACTTTACCCTACATTGCGGGGATCACAAAAAATATCTCCAAAATCTTGAATAAACACAAGATCCAGGTCCGTTTCAACACATTACATAAAATCCGTGATCTGGTTTCGTCTGTACAAGATGTGATTCCGGACATACAGCACCCTGGTGTCTACAAACTAAGTTGCCTCTGTGGTAATAATTACATTGGAGAAAAACCAAACGCCATGTCTCGGACTGCATTCGTGAACACAAAGCAGACCTTAAACACGGTAGGACCAACACCTCGGCCGTGGCAGATCATTGTTATATTTCAGTAGGCTCACATGACATTTACTTTTTCAAGACAGAGGTTCTTTGTAAGCCATCTGGCTACCATGAGAGATTCATTCATGAGGCTATCCACATATACAAGCACAGAGACAATTTCAACCGAGAAGATGGATTCTGGCTTAGCAATCATTGGAAGGATTTGATAAACCATTTCAGGTCTTAATTGATTGTTCATGCTTACGGTGGCTTTCAGACAGCATACATTAATTTTTCGTCCCCCCCCCCTCCTCTTTTCAGAACATAGATGGACTCGTCCTTCTAAATAAACTGCCAAATCGCTGCGCGTGGCGCTGACGTTTTTTATAAATACACTGTTTAAAAATAAATAAATGCAAACCGACACTTCTTTCAAATGTTTCTTGCCGTTGTTTTTTTTTTCACACCCGATGACGACCGTTTGTGTTATGGTTGAAACGTCGTGAGAATTTTTATTGTTTTATATATTTTTTATTATTTGATTGTTTCCCTTCAACGTGACTTTACCGAAAGAGCTAAGAATATGAATTACTGCAGTCACGAAAGCTTTAAATCAAAATTTACATTTATTATATTGATGTAATTTAGACTTAGGTTTTTTTTTCACATCGGTTTACTGTATGATAGTTGAGTTGTTGCAGCCCCTTTGGCGTCCATGCACTAGGTGCCTCTGTGGATGTGTAGGCTTTGACTTTAACATAGCTATTTCTGTGACCAGTCACAAGCTAATCCCTCAACTGTTTCAATGCTAAATTCTCCTGTTTGATATGTAAACCCCTTTGTCAAGGTGCCTCACTTCTCTCAGCCAGCTTAAAAGACGATGCGAATCTTAGCAGCGTTCATTGTAGCTCTGTCGTCCCGACAGGTTGTTCCTTCCACCTGAAGGCCACTTGTGTTGTGGCCGAAACGTTGTGAGAATTTTGTTGTTTTATTTTATTCTTATTCTACGTGACTTTACCGAAAGAACCAAAGACGGTGTCTGGTAGAGTTCCAGGAGGAGTCTATTGGGGGGCATCCTTACATATGTTCTATATTTATATCACCACTAGAGCCAGGTCCAGGGGTTGTGTTTGCCAACAAGCGACTCGTGGCTGCGTGACCATGCAACCAAGTGGGGCCAGCTCGAAATGGCGACGTGGTGCCATCCTGTGCACCAAACATCCGCAGGATGAAGGGCCAGGGGTGGGTGGAATGCCAGTATGGCAGGAAGAGGGATGGTCTCAGGCGGACTAGACCTTGGCGATGGACTCTCACAGCTTTGTATGGAGCAAAAGTCCAGGCACCTTCCACACAGTGTTACACAATCTAATGAAAGAATGCTGCTCGACTAATTTTAAGTGAGACTTTGGCTGCCAAACCAGAGCTGGTTGTGAAAACAACCAGGTATAGGATCTCCTCCACCACTTGTAGAACTGCCTGAAAATTCATGGAGAGTTGAGCAGGTGCAGTGTTATATGACATGAAATTCCCAGGTAGGTGATTTATCTTTGTGGAACATTTGAAAGCCCCCATTTCAGGATGGAGTTATCAAGCCACAGAACAAGATTCCCTAATTCCATCTCATTGAGTATCCATTACCAGATCATCTATAACCAGGCATCAATTAGCGTATCATTGTAACCGTTAACGAATGCAATGTTTTTTATATGACCACTGGGAGCTTCTCAAACTACACAGTTATTGAAGATGCTATGTAATGTAATGCATGGGGCCAGAGTTAATTTCCGTCACAAGCCAAGTTGAATAGGAAATGGCTCCGACTCCTGGTCACACAGCTTTGGACCGTCCTGCCCAAAATCATACAAATCCTCAAATAATGTGAGCAAAGGCATAGATTTGAAAGCAAATAACAACCCGAAGCCCCAAGCCGCTTTATGGTACTATAGGCCTTACTTAAATCAAGAATGCAGAGATCTAGTTTCTGTAAAAAAAATCCGTACGCCTCTGCTGTAGTCAATAGAGAGAAAATACAGCAGCCCCTTGCATTTCGCGGAGGTTACGTTCTTGGAAATTGCCACGCGAAAGCTAAAAGAGTGATATTCACTACTTAAGCCTTAACTAAGTAATGGCGTTAGGTAAACTTCAATTATAAATCTATAAAGATAAAGCAGACTTTGCGCTTGCATAGATTTTTTTGTTAACTAAATTGCGCCAACACACCCCAAACTTTCCATGCGTACTCACGGGTGAGTTAATGTGTACCCCTCCCCGCTCCTCACTTCCCCCCTCTCTTTCTCTTGCCATGTGTTAAAGCCCAGAGCATTCTCACTACTTCCGGTTTGCCACATGCAAACACATTATGACATTTCATATACTACAATTCCACGCACTCACCATAACATAAGTGTCTCCACTGCACTATTACTTACCATGTTATCCTTACCTATTATCAGCCCTGTGTTTTTGCCGCCAAATTAATCCACTTCCGATTCCTTACTCCAGGCCTATGCTGCAACTGTACCATGTTCTTTGGGTCTTTCGGTAAAGTCACATAGATAGGTTCAAAGAAAATAACTAAAAACTACACGTTTCCATCGCAACACAAGCAGTCATCAGGCAAACTGTTTATAAAGGTTTGGAGATGGGCGTAGCCCAAGTGTATCAGCAGCATCAGCAGCAAGGGCAGTGCAGCAATGCCAATGCAGCAGCAATGCCAATGCAAAAGCAATGCCAATGCAGCATGTTAATGTAAGATCGGTGAACGGCCTCCACGGCGAGCGCACTGAGGTGGCTATGTTAAGGTGAGAGATTAGCATGTTAATGAAAGATCGCAGAGCCGCCGCCAAGTCTAGGTTGGCGCGTGGTGGCTGTGTTAGTGTGAGAAATTTAACCTGTTAATGTAAATTCGGAGAGACGAAAATAGCAGCTAACATCGGAAGGTGGTAGGATTGGAACATCACAGCCAGTTATGACTTAAACTGGTTGATAACGTCCTTCCAATGATTGTTAAGTTTGTACCCATCTTCTCGGTTGAAATTGTGTCTGTGTCTGTATATATGGATGGCTTCATGAACGATAGATAGCCAGTGGGTTTGCAAAGTACCTTTGTCTTAGAGAAATCAATTTCGGATGAGCCCACCGCATTAAAAGAATGATCAGCCACAGCCAAAGTATTGGTCCGACCGTGTTCCAGATCTGCTTCATGTTCAAGAAAACGGTCCGAGACATGTCGCTTAGTTTCCCCATTGTAACTACTGTCACAGACACAGCTTAGTTTGTAGACGTCGGGGTATTGCATGTCAGGGATCACATCCCAAAGAATATTAATTCCTGCAGTCACAAAAGCTTTAAGTCAAGATTGAACTGTACCATGGTTGAGCTGCCTACAATGACCATCTCGAGCCTATTCATGTAGATACCTGCCAACAATACCAATACAAGCCACCAATTACAAAACAACAATAGGAGATATAACTCATGCTTCAAAATGACATGTTTTGGCACCAACCAACTCATCCTGACATCTGGCTAAATGTCCACATCACAAGTGCAGGGCCAGGTACACAATCGCATTGGCAGTCTGCTGCCACTACCTAATGACCTACCTACATTACCACAGATCTACTTTCATGTTTGACAATACTAGACAGGCTCACCAGCATTGCAAAAATGTCATCAACACCAAGATGCAAGTCCTATTGCTGCGGCAAGACATGCTCCATAAGAAAACTCCTTTGTTCATAGTTTCAAGTGTGCCATGGAGAAGATGACTTCAGAGTACAATGTTGTCATTCATGCCGACTAAACTCCACATGGTCAACATGAGTGCCGCTTAAATGCACTCACAACATCTGAAGTCGCTGTCATTCTGACTGCTGAACAACATGTCACTCGAGGCATCGTCTTGCAATTGAGGAATATAATCCTACACAGAAATGAAACACACCGATCCTATGAGGCTCTTCAATGTCTACTGATTTTCTGGCAAGGTGAGGATGGCTACAATTTCCTAGTTCGCCAAACTGACCCAGCAACAGGCTTGCCAACAAAGGATTTCCGCCATGGACTTTTTTTGCCTTCAGGAACATAGTGCGAAACGGCAGCTTCAATCTCTTTTTGAGATGCAAAGAGCTCTTCCACCAATTTGCTGTCAACATGTATGCCAAAATTAAAGCTTCATTTGATTAAATCCACCAGATGGCAAAACATCCAACATTGTTTATCCTGAAGCTCTCCAAGGGTAACAAATTTAAAAGCTGCCCTCATTATGAAACAAAGCGTTGCGATTGTATAACACAAACAAAAAACCGTGACAATATACACACATTTACAGACTTCACTGGCAGAATTCAATAATTCCAATAAAGCCAGCATTGCAAGGCATTACTCTTAATGTTCGATTACTGAGACCTACGCGAACCCGGGTAACTTAGTTATCACTGAATACAAACTATACTTCCGATGATCATGTTTGTGCACGAGTGGGGAGCGGTAGTGCAAATGTTCGTGTGCTGCGCCATAAACCCAGCGACCTGATTTATTGTCCCCCAGAGCCAAGCCACATTTGGCTGTCGCATGATGAAGCTGGTTGTAATTACTGGCGAAACGTCGTACTCAAGATTGTAAATGTTGTGGCTTGGCTCTCCAACACACAACTGGTGTGCTGTACTCGTGACGAATTGGCCACGCTCTGTTAACGTGACAAACCCTTACTAGTTGGCTGTGTCCGGGTGGTGGCGGGTTTCACGACACATTTATATATTTACGCGATCTAACCCAAACAAACCTGTATTATTAATGTATATGTGGTGTTTACGTGTCTCTCTCTCCTCGTGGTCGCGTGGATTTTCCTCCGGATCCTCCGGTTTTCCCCTCCACATTTAGAGTCAACATCACCACGCGTTTAGAGTATTTGACCGACAGACATTTCCACACGTTGATAAGACACTTTGTTGTGGGCAGGTCGATTCTGAAAAAAGCGGTATAGCAGCTCAAGTGGGCTTGGCCTGGTGAGATAAAAAAAAAACCTCTAGAAATATTTAAAATAAAAAAGTCTCAAAGTAGTGAGCCAGGTGAAGACAAATTAAACTTCAGCAGAGAATTAAAGCAAATGCAATCAGGCGAGGGCAGGAGGCAAGGCCCCGCGTTGTAATGTTCCAACCTGGACATCGATTCCATACTCGCTGCTACTCAATTGATATCCCTACGAGAGAGAGAGAAGGAGCGAGGCTCTACCTGGGTAAACAACAACAACCACCACGACAACAACAACCACGATGTCAACTTCTCACCTCGGATCTCAGCGAGCGCGAGCGCAGAGCAGCATCTTCCTGGTATATCGTGACGTCACGCGGCAGCAGGAGGTGACATGACGTCACTTGCGGTGTTCAACAAATCCTCTCCTAACGAGCAGCGGTGTAACTTAAATTATGTTAATGAGCCCGGACCATGTCGGGTGATGGGGCTTGGCTGCTGAACCAGTCTTAATGAACTCGCGACGGTATAATTGAATATATTATGTTAATGAATCACCAGTGACTGGGCGTAGCTTTGCCCAAATAAGGATTTTTATTGGAACGGAAATCGACAGTTACCAAGTAGACGTGACGTCACGCTCAAAATCGCGGTGTCGGGGGGGGGTTGGGGAGTGAATACCTTGGTGACATGACGTCACTAGCAGGTTCACCTCCCCCAGGCGTCTCACGCTGATGAGGTAATGCAGAGTGGTGACGTCAGAGAGCGAGAGAGAGAGCAGGGTTCGAGTTTAAGTTTATTTAGATTCCTTTTCCATTGCTCCATCTCTTGAACAGAGACCCTTTGAGTGCGTGAGCTCAACAACAACGTGAACATCATTGTGTTTATACACTGTGTGTGTACACAGTGTGTACTGTGTACACAAACTGTTTGTACAAACTGTGTGTGTACACTGTGAGTGTGTACACAGTGTGTACTGTGTGTACAAACTGTGTGTGAACAAGCTGTGTCTCCACTGTGTGTGTCTATGTACACTGTTGGCACAGTAGGTGGCACAGGTGGTACATCGGCCAGTCATCTCAGTCAGTCGACCCATGGCACCTGCTGGGTCTGCCCAGTGAACTCATGCCGGCGGGCGTTCGACACTTCACGTGGCCTTAACGTGCACGTAGCCTGGCACAAGCCTCGTGGTGACATCACCGCCACTTAGGGGGCGTCCATAAATGACGTCACGCGATTTTGGACGATTTTTGACAACCCCCCCCCCTTCGTCACGCGGCATCACAAAAAGTCAGACCCCCCACAAATATGACGTCACAAAGCTCTGCCCCCCCCCCACCCAAATGCTTCAAGTCGCTTTAAACTATTGTCATTGTAGTGCGTGTTTAATGTGGCGCTGCACTCTGATGTTGTAGGAGAAAACATTTATTAAAAAGTCTATTTAATTGCGCATTTTTACGTGACGTCACAAATGTCTAACCCCCCCACTAGTGACGTCATTTATGGACGACACCCTTAGTGGCGAATGACGGTTGTTGTTCTTGTCAATGTGTGTTTATGTGTACACTGTGCGGGTACACTGCGTGTGTATGTGTGTGTATACTGTGTGTATGTACATTGTGTGCTGATGAAAGTTGCAAGCGAGAATTTCATCATCGCTTGCGACTGGGGTTGGCATCGTCCACCACTCCTGATGTCGAGGGTAAATGGGCGAGGTTTAGGACTGTGATTCATGCAGCTGCAATGGCTGCTTTGGGTACGCAGTCAAGACCTCCCCAGAGACCTTGGCTGACAGATATAACACAGAGACACAGAGAGAGAGACACACGCATGGGCACACAGAGAAACAACGTCTCTGTGTCGAGGCCTTAAATAGCTAGAGAGGGGGTACAGAAAGAGAGGGGGGTTAGAAAAATTAGCATGTCAATGGGAGATCCCGCATTGGTGGATCTCTCATTGCGGGATCTCCCATTGTTAACTCTTTCCGCTTGTGTGTCTGTGTATGTGTCTCCGGTTCTGTGTCTTGTCTCTCTCTTGGATGTAATCAACCAGGTAGGGTGTTGACTTGTGTCAGCTGACTTTCTGCGCTGTGTTGCATTATATTACTAAGTTTACTAGGTTTGTACCTGATGATGCTTGCTTGCTTTGCAAATGAAACGTCGTATGATATGTAATTTATTATTTTCTATTTATACGTGACTTTACCGAAAGAACCAAAGAATAAAAGATGTAATATAATTTAACGTGAATAACGTTAGTATTAATATGATATGTATGAGAAGTGGTAACCCACTAGGTAGATTATAGTCTGGTGTGTTTTTTATCGTAGTGAGTGTGTTGACAGTTTATGATGTCGACTCATTTGTCGCTAAGTTCTGAACTTTAACCATTGTATTAAGAGCAACGAAAGGGAAAATTATTTAAGAATTCGCCTGTGCTCGTGGTGCCTGGTTGTCTGTGCTCTTAAAAAGGGGGCCTTTGAAGTCATGTAGATTTCCCCCCGAGCCTCATTAGTAATCCCCCCCCTTTTCCTCTTTGTTTTGGGTTTTATTACCTTTTATGGCTTACCTCCGGTTGTCTGGTTGTGTGTGAGGGGAGGGGCTTTGCATCACCCCATTTTGCCCCAAGTGACACCACGATTGATAAAAAAAAATTGTCAAAATCATTCTTAATATCAAAAATGGAAAAAGGCCTATATATACATGCCATATTTTCTGTCCGTCTGCTACAGCAGAGGTGTAGGGAATTCCAACAAGACCTACATCTCTGCTTTATTGACCTGGTCAAGGCCTATGATACCATCAGTAGGCCTAGGCTCTGGGTTGTTCTTCGTGCTTTTGGAGTTCCTGACCCTCTGGTCACGATCATTAAGGACCTTCATGATGGTGAGCGGGCCCAGATAAAACTACGTGGCCGGGAGTCAGAGCCATTCCCTGTACACCTTGGGGTGCGACAGGGATGTCCTCTGGCTCCCACATTATTTAACATCTATTTTGACCACGTTGCTTGTGAAGCCTTCAATAGCTGCACCGGGAGAATCTTCATTTGGTACAGATATACAGTAATGGGAGGCTGATCGATGCCCGGGTGCGGTCAAGGATGGCTCCCTATTGCTCAACCACGTTATGTATGCCGATGATTTGGTAATAGCTGCTCATTCAGAGGAGGAGTTGGAGACGCTGCTGCTGAGATTGGAGCGTACCACTAAGAGATGGGGCCTTACCATCAGCCCCACCAAAACTAAGCACCTGCCTGGGTATTTTGTACCATCGGACACTCCACCCCCACAACTCCCAATTGGTGATGGGGCAGTTGTGGAGAGAGTGGAGAGTTTCCCATACCTGGGCAGTGTGCTTATGACCGGCTCCAGTTTAACAGCAGAGGTCTCACTCCAAATCAGTCGAGCGGCAATATCTTTTCATCGGTTACGTAACGCTGTATGGAAGCTACCTGGTATGTCGCTCCGCACTAAGCTTCAGGTCTTCTCGGCCACGGTCATTCCCTCCCTTCTCTGCGCTTCCGAAACGTGGGCCCCCCTAATGGAACATCCCCTGATGATGTCCTCGTCAGTTTTGATGTGGTCTCTCTGTTCACCAAGGTTCCAGTGCCTGACACCATAGCAATAATTGAAGACTTAGTCCAACATGGACTGAACCCTGATGTCCCTGCACTGGTTAGGCACTGCCTCACCAACACTTACTTCACTTGGAATGGTACCTTCTACAAGTAAAATGAGGGCACCCCTATGGGTTCCCCCTTGTCACCAGTGATAGCCAATGTTTTCATGGAGAAATTTGAAACAGATGCCATCCAGACATCCACTCTGTGTCCTTCCCTGTGGAAGAGATACATGGATGGTACTTACGTCATTTATCCACATGGCCTCCCAGCATTGAACCAATTTCTATATCACATCAACTCCATGCACCCATCCATCAAATTCACCATGAAAGTGGAGATGGATGGTAAGCTACCATTCCTGGATGTTTGTTTGAGAGGAAACCCAATAGCTCTTTGGGACATTCTGTCTACAGGAAGGCCACCCACACAGATTCCTACCTGAAACCTGATTCCCACCACCATCTGGCACAAAAGAATTCCCTCATCAAAACACTATATCATATGGCCCACTGCATCTCTGACCAACACCAACTGGCCAGTAAATTGGAACATGTACATCGTGCCCTCAAGATGAACGGATACTCGGACCGTGCTATCCGCCAGGCTGTTTCTCCCACCGTGGAGAAACAACCCCCGGAGACTCCGATCAAGACCATTACGTTGCCATACATAGCAGGCGTGACCAAAACGATTTCCAAAATTCTAAACAAACACAAGACCCAGGTCCGATTCAGTACAGTACACAAGATCCGTGATCTGATCCCATCAGGATGCCATTCCTGACTTACACTACCCTGGTGTCTACAAACTGAGTTGTACTTGTGGGGATTGTTATATTGGGGAAACGAAACGACATTTCTGATCGCATTCGCGAGCACAAGTCGGATTTGAAACATGGCAGAACGAATTATTTGGCCGTAGCTGACCACTGTTGTAATACTGCTGGCTCTCATGACATTGTGTTCTCCGATACCAAGTTGCTCTGTAAACCTCCAGGTTACTACCAAAGATTTGTCCATGAAGCCATACAGATATACAAACATAGACATGACTTCAACCGAGATGATGGATTCAGATTGAGCAATCATTGGAAGGATGTAATTAACCAAGTTAAACGTTAGCTGCCGTGCAGTTTACTGCTAGACAGACAGTTTAGATTTAATTGTCATAAACATATCCATATTCCCAGCCTGTTACCCCCAGCTTTACACACTTCCGTCACCATTACCACACGCTGTTTTTTTGGTCTTCTTTAGCTTAGCTTGTGCATCCATGAAGCCATACAGATATACAAACATAGACATAACTTCAACCGAGATGATGGATTCCAATTGAGCAATTAGTGGAATGATGTAATTAACCAAGTTAAACTTTAGCTGCATGCAGTTTACTGCTAGACAGCTAGTTTAGATTTAATTTTATAAACATATCCATACTCCCAGTCTGTTACCCCACATTACCACACGTTTTTTTACCCTTTACATTTCAGTTTGAACTCTATGCGTTACTTATTTACCCGGCAGCATAACAAAAGGCGGCTTATCTACTTCCACCATCTACATTACAAAGCCTAAGTTTGAACTCCAATCGTTGCTCGGGGTACACAACGCTACCTCCCAGCCCACACCCCGCCCCCACACTCACCATGCCCCCTCCCCCCATCCCCCCACGACTATATAATTATTCGTCACAGCCACCTCTGAGATACACTTCAGCGGTTTTCTTTCGCTAAGTTGTCCCCACCTGAAGATATACGCTTGTGTTGTGCCCGAAATGTCGTGGTTAAATTTATTTTAATTTTTTACCTACGTGACTTTACCGAAAAACCCCAAAGAGTATGAATCCTTGCAGTCACGAAAACTTCAAATCTAGAATTCATGCCCACACGCAGGCTGGTGCAAGGCCACCTGATGCCCTACAGGGGCAGCTGCCACTTGGGGATGCCCTTCAAAGGTTTGTGATGAGATACGATACAAAACTCCGAGTTGCTGAGGCAATTAAGCAAGCACCATATACATACAAATATTATTAATTTAAACATAGCAAATGTTTGGGAGTTTATTGGCTCTTGCTCCTGGTTAGGCATCTACCCAACCCACAGGTCCACAAATACTGGCCACTCTTACTCTGCAGGTTGAACCTAGCAATTCAGTTTTCAACTTCACATTCTTTTCATTAAAGGCCTGTGACAAAGGTCAATCTATTGGAGATTCATTGTCTTAAGCTTACACATCTACCAGGTCTCCACTTGACTTTGTATTGTCTTAAGAAGTCCACTCACACCTCCACATCTACAAACTGCTGGGAGTTGCCTCGCTCTGCCTCAGAGTAAGAATTATCATCCTGCTTCACGTTGCCTCCATTGATCTTCACATTTTACCTTCTCTTCTTCGCTATTCACTGTCACTTCACATTTCACCTTTGCCTCTTCATATTTTACCTTGATATTTTTCAAAGTGTCCAAGCTGAGATTTCCTTCTGGTTCTTGTTTCATGAGGGATGGGCTCATTGCAGCACTTTGACTTTCACAAGCCAATTTCCAACTCCGCTCCTTGGGGATCTTCTGATGCCTGTGTGTTATCTGGTGTCTTTGAAGATGTGATCATTAATGTGCAAACATCTTTCCGTACTGAGTGCACTTGAAGAGTTTCTCTCGTGTGTGTTCTCCTCTGTTGCCTTTTAAGAACTGATGACCATTCAAATCCCTTCTCACACACAGTGTACTTGAAAGGGTGTATCTCCTGTGTGTGTTCTCTGTTGTTGTTTAAGCATAGATGGAGTGGAAAATGACTTCCCACACACACTGCACTTGAAGGCTTTCTCTCCTGTGTGTATTATGTGGTGGGTCAGAAGAATTGATGACTGTGCAAATGCCTTCCCGGACAGAGTGCACTTGAAGGGTTTCTCTCCTGTGTGTGTTCTCTGGTGCTGCTTCAAGTTTCCAGTATGATCCGTGCTGTAAGGATACTGGTCGCACTGGTTGTTTTTTGTACTGAGCTGTACTGAGTGTATTTCTTAGATCAGACCAATTCTGCAGAGTAAAGTGTCACAGAAAGAATCAACTGCATAAATAATTTAAATATCCACACCATCTAGGTTAGCATAGCGGCACACATGCATGCATATATACACAGTCACACATGACTTACACGTCTATACGTATTCATACATGAATTATATATTTTTAAAATGACCTAATTCACCACACTTGCTGTTCTGACACAATGGGAGGATAAGTGGTGAGACATATGCCTGGAAGCCCTAGCTTCTTCAATGTTTATGTCAATCCAAAACTCCACGCACACAATTTCGTCTGTCTGTCTACGAAAGGAATATGAATTTAAGACAAATTCAGCTAACATAACAAAAGGTGTTGAAAATAAACTATTTGTACTGTGCACACATTTTTCGAAATGTACACATTAATGTTCAATCGCAACTTGGGTGTGAAGCCAGGCTTAGAATTATTTGAATGCTCGGAGGAACAGATTTAACTTCAGCTGGTTATGTGCCATGTTCCTATCCTGACTGTTTCCATGCTGATAAAAAGTTCCAGGGAGACAAAAAGAGCTATGGGTTTTGATCAAATCTCCGTGTTAGAATAAAAACAAACTTTTCATTCTCACACACTGGCACCTTCATCTGCTTACTACTGATGCTTCTGCACTTCACAAATTCGTTGAGTAATTAACCCAGCGAAGGCTCACAATATTTTAGCTATCACGTGTTGTTTGCTGTCGGCAATAATAAAACGAATTGTTCGGTTCATGATGCAGTCCAATAACAACTGCATCACTGCTCTCCATACAGACTTTCTCTTACATCCATATTTCACATGGGTCAGTAACAGATAACAAATATAACACCCATCATTCCACTAATTGCTGTTAATATCAAAACACTTGTGTCAGGCTAGGTGAAAATTGAGGCCATGCCAGTATTTAACACTTGTCAGCCTTGGTCAGACCTGGGTGTTACAGATTGACCGAGTTGTCTGGCTGATGCACCACTTGTGCTCCCTACTGTGCCACCTCACTGCACTTTAGCTCAGTCGCTCGACTAATTGATGTGAACATCGTTTCTCCATCATTGTTGCGGCAGGGTGAATATCTACAACTGTCCTTTTGCATCTTTTATTAGGCTCCACCAGAGGCCAATCTTGATACTTCTGATACCAGTCATCGGCAAGTAGACTCTGCTACAAAGTCTCATTTACGGCATTTGCAAAGACATTCTCTTGATAATGCTGCACTCATTTAGCCCCTGCTTATCTAGACGAAAAGAGTCTGCTTGAGCATGCGGTATCTTGGCATGCAGGCTACATGACCCAGTCAACGTAGTATCGCCTGTCAGAGAGGCTGATGGGTCTCTCTCTTCATCTCTGTAGGGATCTGTAAGCACCTGATACAAACCAGCCTGGTTCAACCCTGGGTGAATTGTAAGCAAGCCAGTCCAGTGAACCCAAATGTTCATGTAAAGCAGTCTACGTCTCACATTCATAAAGCAAGGCAAAATAACTCTGGCCAAGGAGACTCATGCAGAGCTTGGTATGGACCAACAGTCCAGGAATCTTCAAAATGGTGTGATGCAGTCAACTCAAAGATAATGTTCCTCGACTAATTTGAATTGAGTCTTTGGCGGCCAAGTCAGAGCTGGTCATGAACACAGCAGACAAGAATGGGAGCTTCTCCACTACCTGCAGAACTGCTCGATTACTCATGATAAGTTGAGGTGGTGGAGGGTTGAATGACATAAAATACCAAGTCACATGCTCTATTTTAGTAGAATATATAAAAGGTCTCACTTCTTAGTAGCACACTCCAGTGAGTAGCCATTACCAGATTATGAGCATAAATATCATAGTGGACCAGCAGGGAACGGTCCCTTGACTACAATAATGAAAATTCTTCTTATAGTGCCATTGAACATGTCTCAAACAACAATGATGATGTAAAATCAGACAATGTAGGGGCTAGAGAGCATACCTGTCACACCCCAAGTTGAACAGGAAATGGCCCAGACTCCTGGTCATGAAGCTGTGGCCAGCCCTACCCACCATCATGACAATCATTAATTCAAGTGAGCAGAGGGGAAGGGTCCCTGAAAAAATAAAGCTCAACCCAAAGCCCTGGCCCCAATGAGGATCTGCAAGCCTCGTCCCATCAGTTCTGCAAGCCAATGATGAATAATTCTCATCTGGTAATCAGTGGTCTTTAAAGATTTTCTTCCTATCCCAGAGAGCCCATTATTTGATCCACCCAGTTGCAATAATATTCTGTACTGCAGCCTGCGAAAAAACTGCCACCCTCCTTTAGAAGTTTGTTTTGTAAGTAATTTATGCACGGCGCTATAACTGCTCGCAGGCTCTGGATGGCTCCTCACATCTCAGGTGACACTTAAGACAGAAAGTAAAGAGGAGTGACTAATTCTAATATCTGGGGCTGCACAGCCTCATCTTGCCCCATGATGCTGCCTGGGCTGCAGGGTTGTCCCTGATGGAACACCCCACAAATACTCTGTAAATCTGCAAACCTGTTTTGTCAGGCGATATTTCATCACCGTTCTTTCCCTTAATGTTACTAATAGATTTGGAATTGCAAGTTACTTTTATTAAATTAAACAGTTATTGGTGATTGCGAGCTGTTGAAGCAGCTTCCATCACCACAACAACTCATAACCACTCCGCGTCCTCTTGAAGAAGGCATGCTACAGATCAAGTTATATCGTTCCATGTCAGTCTCTGATCCGACCCTCAACATAACTTCGCCTGTGGGTTGCGATTTGAAGGGACACTCTCATGAATAATGGTTGTGTGGGGGCTACCGTCCCCCGCCACCACCGAATTGTCGGGGCCGTTGCCCCCCGACTCCCCCGTTCCATTCATACCACTACCCCCCGGCTGTTCTGTGGGGTCCGGGCTACCAACCCCCAATTCTTCGCCCCCTTGCACCCTGACTTTGCAGCTGCCGCGTAGGCATGTTTCAATTGGTGGCTCGTATGCTTCGCGCTTGCGGCGCACTACGCGGGATCGGCGGCGTGCTGCGGTGAGCGTGCTCGCAAAGCAAGACTCTGTCCCGCACGGACACAGATGGGTATAACGCGCCGACGCGTGAATCTGCTCCAGTTTGAAGGGCCGTTTAAACCGCCGCGCATATACGCACACACCCGGCGCATAGCTCGCTACCTCGCTATAGACAACCACGCAGGTACGCGACTGCAAAACAGTCGCACAGGTACGCGAGCGCTACGCACTACCGTAAACAGCCGCGTAGGCACACGCACGCTAAGCACTCCGCCTCGTTGTAAACGCAAACACAAAGCACGCTTCACCCTCCTCTTCACACTCACAGAGACCACACGACGCAGTTTATCCCCCCGCTAGCTATTTTATTTACCGTGAGTCACCCGTTAAACTACGCGTGATTGTGTGGGTCAGTGGATGCCAGCCTATTCCCCTTGGGATCCTAGACTGAATTTAATCTGCCTATCGCCCCGCTTTCTACCCTCAGTAAAATAGCCCAAGCTTACCTCTCCTCTACTTACGCTTATTCCTACCCTGATGCGCTGGAAGCTGTTGAAGGGCGATGCGGTGGGTCGTCTCCATAGAGGATTGAGCCTGGCTGCGCTGAAGCTCATCACACGGACGACTCGACGGCTGACTCCAATGCTCCGTGGACCGCGATGATTTGAAGAATTCCTCTCCACTGCTCCCAGCCTCCGCATTTTATCCACCCTAAAGGCATTCCGTTGCTCTCGCGCTTGCCCACCCGTGCCCCTTTCATATTCGGGTCTATAATCGGCATTCAGATGTTTCCGCACCCGTGCCGTCATGTCCATTCAGAGGTCTGGCTATTCCTGTCCCTTTGTTATCTAGATCCCTAATCCTACCTATAACAAAGGCGTCTCGCTGTTCCCACACTCCGTGCCGTGTGTGTGTGATCTCATCCACGGTGGCTTTACAGCCCCTGCCGTGACTATGGTATTATAATATCAGGCCACGGTGCCGCGGTGCTGGTCAGCCTCGGAGGTAGGTCGCCCAATTCCCCGGCCGCAGGAAACCATGAAGCTCGATCCCATTAGGGGCTTCTGGACGAAAACCTGTTGGCCAGGTGTCCCACCCCACGGGCCCTATGTGGGGCATGCGTGTGCGGGGTGTGCGTGTATTCATGCGGGGGGGGGAGGGCGGCGAGGGCGTGCAGCGTCGGCGTCGTCACTCCCCGGTGGCGGCGTCACGGCGGTGGGTACGGCCCCGACGGAGCAGCTCCGCTGCGGTGGCACCACAGTTGCACCAATTTTCCCTCTAAGGGTTGACTTTTGACTTTGATCTGAGCACAATCGTAACGATTGTCACTCTATGATCGCATGTGTTGGCTATACACCGCGACCTCGTAACCGGGAAGAGTAATGCTACATCACTCTTCCTCACGTTTGTATTGTAATGCTGCGAAGTACCAGCCTTGACTGGCAGTCTCTCTGAATGACGCAAACATTTTTTTTAACTCTACATGATGCATGGCTTCTGCCGATGCAGAGCCTGCCACTCGCAGTACTGATTTCTGTTCTTGCCTTCTTGCTTATATCATAATTTACCACCTCAGGCTCTTTCTTCTCACAAAGGGGCAGCTGTTTTCCTTTTGAAGTTGCTTGGGCTGTTTTTTGTCTGGATGTCTTCATTACCGCCATTTTTCCGTTCACGTTTTGGGCAGCGTTCCCCATGCTCCCATCACGGGTTGGAAGTGTTAAAAAAAATTCGCCTCAGGCTTACAGTCTCTCTCAAAAACGGGCGCTGTGGCCTTTAAAGTCTTGACCTATTGTGCACGGGTGTGCTTGCTGTAGCCATGTTTTATGTCCTCTCATCACGGGTTGGAAGTACAATATAACAAAAACATTGTTTACACCTCTTATAGCTTGGTACCGTACCACTTTCCGCAGTTTTGACTCTGCAAGAGACTCAAAGTATGTTTTGAGTAGCGTTCACAGCACTCACGTCGCAGTTTGGAATTCTTGCATGGTATTTGATATATTAGGGGGAGGCGCCCCCTGCATACATAATTTACTGCTACCATGTGCTGTGTTAGCTACTGGATCACAAAGGCGGTTGGTGAGGCTCTGATCCCGTGGAATACATATTATCTTGTTCGTGTGAGATTGACATATTTCACATTGTATCTCTTCTGAATGACCCTAGGTCTAACACTTTCATATTTATTACTTGGTACACGCTTAACCAAGATTTGTGGTATACTATAGTTGTTACCAAGGATATTCCGAGGGTTTTGTTAACCTTTGTTCCCCGTCTGCATCGCCAGGGACCCGTGCTTCTTATTCCCAAGTTATATTTTGATATCCTGAGGTTGAAGATATAGCTAAGCTTCCAACTTTACTGTTGTATTTTAAAAACCCCAGTCAGCTCATAAACGCTTGGGTCGATATCGCTGTCCGGGTAGGTTTGTGACCCCTGCTGTTTCCGTCTTATGTCTGTTTAATTGAGTTGTTTACTTTATAACAGTCTTCTCTTGAAGTCAACCGGAGATTTCCTGCAGAATCTGTCGGGGAGGCTGACCTCTGACTCCTCGCTCCCTGGAGAGCCGTTGCTCTCCTCCAGCGTGCTCGGGGGAGGGATACTTCCCTCCGACCCCCCCCCTCACCACAGTCCCTCGGGGCATAATCCGCCACTGGCGCGTAGCCACCTGGGATCAATCCGCACACACTCCCCCTCGCGTGCTCCTCCAAACGTTATGCACGCCGTACGCAGTCGCGCACACTCATGCGTCCGCAGCCACCAAAATTCGACGTGGCTACCTGCCCGGCGCTGCGCACCAATCGCACGCGCGGGACCCGGGGTCGGGGGTCAGAAGGCAGGGGCGTCACTCGTACGCGCGCAGCCGATTGGAGGAGGTGCCCCGGAGCTGGTTTAAAGGGCTGTATGAACAATCTCGCGTGCACGCTGCCCGTCTACCTCGCGCACACGTTAAGCAGAGGTGGCACGGGTGATCTCGCGTGCACAATGCCCGTCTACCTCGCGTACACGTTAACTACGAGCTACACACAGTGGCGAGCGCACACACGCGGGTAAAACACACGCTTGTGCGCAAACACAGGATACCACAACGAGAAGGCTCACAGCACCATGCACTCCTCTCCGCACTCGCAGGGACGACACAACAAGGTTTATTGACTACTGGCGATTTATTCTCCGCGAATAACGAAGCTAAACTACCCATGTCAGTGTGGGCCAGCAGGGCAGGTCTAACCTATCTCCCGGTGGTCTAGGACTCAATCTGTCCCATCTCTCCCTAATCACTCTCCCTAAGGATATTCCCCTTAATCTCACCTCTCTCCTACATACTCATGGTTCGACTCGGAGGTGGAGGAAGCCGTGGAAAGGCGAGGCTCCATGTAGTCCTTGCTGGGAACGGGGCCTGGCTGCGCTGCGACTCGTCTCACGGTGCTCTCTCCGACGTCCGCTTTTTACTCTTTAAACAAGTGCATTCGTCCTGCCAATCAGAGGGCCGCCCTGTTTTCCCGCCACTCGTTACTCTGCCTCACTCTGTACCTGCTTGCTGACCCGTGTCGAGTGTGCCCCTCTATCCGCGGCGGCTGAGCAGCCCGGTCGTGACCATGCAACCACCATCCAGGTCACAGCGCCGCGGTGTGAGCTAGCCTCGGGGGAGGTCGCCCAATTCCCTGGTCGCAGGAAACCGTGAAGATTGGTCCCATGAGAGGGCTTCCGGGTGAAAACCTGTCGGCCAGGTGAACTCCCCTCGGGGCTCTATGTGGGGGGTGTGTGTGTGTGTTCATGTGGGGGGTGGTGGGGGAAGCGCTGCGACGGAAGCCGGGTGGCTTCGTTGCTGCAGCACCACCGCCGCAGGCACGGCTCCGACGGAGCGGCTTCATTGCTGTGGCACCACATAGCCCCCCGAGGTGCCAGTCCCCATCCCGAGTTGACTGGAGCACCTCGCCTGGGTTGCCCCCACGAGGTAGCGTCGCAGGGTCCGGGGGTGGTGGCTCCGTCTCCCGGGGTTCCGGCGGCGGTCTCCTCCTCCACTCCAACGGCCCCCCTCGTCCCTTGGCACCTGCGGGCTGGGGAACAAACTCAGAGGCCGCAGGGTTTAGGGGTCGTCGTCCCCGCCCCCCCCCCCCCCCCCCGGCCCGGGCCGTGACCTCTCGGGGCCCCGTGGGGCCCATATACCGTGCGAGGCCCCCGAGCATGGGGGATGTGGGGACCCCGGGATTTCGGGGTACACGAACGGCGGGGTTCTCCCTCGCCGGGGCTGCCCTCCAGGGTTTCAATCGGTGGATGTTGACCACCATCTCTCGGCCCCTCTCACCGCCTTGAATCAGCACTGTCCATGGGGAGATCTATCGCCCCACCATCCAGGGTCCGTGCCAGTAGGTGGTCAGTTTCCCCACCTGTCTGGCCCCGACGCGAGGGGTGTGTAGCCACACCTTAGAGCCCGCCGAGTAGAAGCGGGGCTCCATACGGGGTCGGGCGCCATGCTCTTGCCGCTGATGCGCAGCTTCTCCTTGCGGGTAGGTCCGGCCCCGGGCCCCTCGCAGAGTCTCCATCAGGTGCTCCACGGGGCGACTCCCCTCCTCCCGTTGTGATGGGGGAACGCCGAACAGCAGATCTGCAGGTAGACGAGACTCACGGCCAAACATCATTAGGAATGGGGTCTGTCCCGTAGACGTGTGTACCGTGGTGGCATAGGCGAACAGGGCATAGGGGAGGTGTTCATCCCAGTCTTGCTGATTTGCGGCCGCCATGCATTTGAACTTCCCAGCTAGGGTCTGGTTCATACGCTCCACCATACCGTTCACCTGGGGGTGGTACGCCGTGGTTCGGTACTTCTTGATTCCGAACTCGCGGCACAGCGCCTGAAACAACTCTGCCTCGAACTCACTACCTTGGTCGGTAGTGACCCACTCAGGGATCCCGTGCTTAAGTACGTAGTGCTCCATGAATGCCCGGGCCACCACAAGGGCCATCTTATCGGGGATGGCCACCGCCATGGGATACTGGGTGAAGTATTCCACCGCTATGAGGATATACCGGTTGCCCCGTGGGATCGCGGGAACGGTCCCTGTAGGTCGATCCTGACAAGCTGGTTCGTCCAACTGACATAGGACGGTCTCAGGGGCACCTGGTATCGCGCCGGTTGCGGCCCGCACTGCTGACAAGCGTGGCAGCCCTGTACCCAGGCGGCCACGTCTTGCGTCAATTTGGGCCAGAGATACTGGCGACGTAGGGTCTCCTGGGTGCGCCGTTCTCCATCATGGCCTCCGAGCAGGTGGTCGTGCACCAGACGTAGCAGCTGGGGTCACACCTGGGCGGGAACACAGATGCACCCCGGCTGGCCGGCCTCGGTTAGCTCCCGTACCACCCCGTTCTGTACACACAACCGGGCGTACAACCCACTCCAGGGTCCTGGTAGGGTGTCCTTCTTCTCCCGTAAGGCTGCTTCCACCGCCGCCAGATCCGGATCCCGCTGCTGGGTCCGTCTCAGCTGATCGTCGTCCAAGCCCGGGAAGGCGCAGCCGACGTCCTCTTGGATCCGCCCGGTCAGGGTGGGGTGGTCCGTCGAGTCCCTTGCTCCTCCTGCAGGGGTCTCTGTGGTGCATACTGCACTCTCTCTCGCGAGAGGGGGTTTAGTCTCAGCGTGCTCCCGGGGTCCCGTTGCCTGTCGGCAGTGCCCCCCCCCCCCCCCATGAAGCACGGGCAGGCCTCCTCCGCCCTCGTCTTGGCGCACACCACGGGCCGCCTCGACAAGGCGTCCGCGTTTGCATGCGTCCACCCAGCCCGGTACTCGATCTGCAGGTTGTATTCCTGCATCTGCGCCAGCCATCGGGCCATCTGCCTGCGCGGTTCCTTGAAGGTGAGGAGGAACTGCAGAGCATAATGGTCAGTGCGCACCCGACATTTCCTGCCGTACAAATACGGCCGGAACTGTTTACACACGAAGATCACGGCATACAGTTCTTGACGGGTCACGCAATAGTTCAGCTCCGCCCTGCTCAGGGTCCGGCTGGTGTATGCGATGACCCGCTCCGTCCCATCCTGCACCTGTGACAACACCGCGCCCAGCCCACTGCTGCAGGCGTCGGTGTCCAAAATAAAATCGGTGGTGAAATCGGGAAAAGCCAGGGTGCGGGTGTGGGTGAGGTGATCTTTGAGGGTGGTGAAGGCCGTCTGGCAGGCCTCCGTCCACTGATAGGGGTTCTTAGGGGAAGTGAGTTGGGTGAGGGGGGGGTGCAATCTCGCTGAATCCCTTTACAAATTGACGATAATAAGTGGCGAGCCCCAAGAATGACCTGATCTCCGTCAGGTTCCTTGGCCATGGCCAATCCACTACGGCGCATACCTTCTCTGGATCGGTGCGCACCTCTGCCTCGCTGACTCGGTGTCCGAGGTACCCTACCTCGTACTGTGCAATGTAACACTTACGTGGTTTGAGCTTGAGATGGGCTGCTCGCAGTCGCTGGAATACCTCTCGCAGCCTGGACCAGTGCTCAGACAGAGATCTACTGAACACTGTCACATCATCCAGGTAAATTAGGCACTGTTCCCACTGCAAGTCCCGCATCACCAACTCCATCAACCGCTGGAACGTCGCAGGCATGTTAGTGAGTCCGAACGGGAGCACCCGAAACTCAAACAGTCCCATCGGGGTGGCGAATGCGGTTTTTGGCCGATCCTCCTCCGCCATCTCCACCTGCCAGTACCCGGACGCCAGATCGAGGGTGGAAAAATACCGCGCTCCTGCGAGGCTGTCAAAGGTGTCATTGATGCGTGGGATGGGGAACGGTCGTCGAGGGTCACTGCGTTCAACTTTCGGTAATCAACACAAAACCGGGTCGACCCATCCTTTTTCGTCACTGGTACTACCGGGGCAGACCAGGGGCTCGCTGAGGGCTGGATTATGTTATCACGGAGCATATCCACAACTGCCTCTTTAATCTGGCCCCGTTCAGGTGCGCCCACTCGGTATGCAGGGAGTTTAATGGGTCGGGCGGCACCGGTGTCAATTTGGTGCTTCACTGGCAAGCTCCTCGCACTCAAGCGCGTGCTCGACAAGGGTATCAAAGGGGAGGCTTGCACTACCCAGTTTGGGCTGCCACCACGCGGTGCAGGCTAAATACTGGAGGTTTTTGTCGGCGGCCAGCTCGTCAATTACCTCTGTCGTGAACTCTGGACGGGCGATCCGTGTCAGTGATTACACGTCTTCGGCATAGTCGCGAAAGTCCTCGCGGGTTGGCGGCGGCGCGCCTCTAAGGCCGTCTTTGCCTGTCTCACATTACGCATGCCGAAGCGTAGGTCAAGTCGGCACATCAACTCTTCTAACTGGGTTTGGGCGCTTGCGGGTAGAGCCTCCACAAAGTCAGCTGCCCGCCCATCTAGATTAATAGTAAGTTGCCGTAACGCCTGCGCGTCTGTCCAGCCATTAAGCTCTTTAGCCCCTATGATGTTGCGGGCAAACGCTTTCCATGAAGGGGTCCCCTGGCCGGTAAACACATACCTTATTTTCGCGTGGAGTAACGCGCCTCTCTCCCGTGGGTAAAACACACGCTCGTGCGCAAACCCAGGATACCACAACGAGAAGGCTCACAGCACCATGCACTCCTCTCCGCACTCGCAGGGAAGACACGACAAGGTTTATTGACTCTGCGAATAACGAAGCTAAACTACCCGTGTCAGTGTGGGCCAGCAGGGCAGGTCTAACCTATCTCCCGGTGGTCTAGGACTCAATCTGTCCCGTCTCTCCCTAATCACTCTCCCTAAGGATATTCCCCTTAATCTCACCTCTCTCCTGCGTACTCGCGGTTCGACTCCGAGATGCAGGAAGCGTGGAAAGGCGAGGCTGCACGTAGTCCTTGCTGGGAACGGGCCTGGCTGCGCTCGACTCGTCTCATGGACGATCCAGTAGCAGGCACGATGACTCCTCCGATCCTTGACCCCAGAAGAACACGACTGACTGCCCCTACCTTCCCTGCCCTTTGTATTGTCCTTACATCAAAGATAACTTGCCGCTGATCCGCTGGCCTCTCGTCCAATCAGGAGCCTCGGATTTCCCACTCCTCCCTAATCGGATCGGTGCTCTCTCCGACGTCCGCTTTTTACTCTTTAAACAAGCGCATTCTTTCTGCCAATCAGAGGGCCGCCCTGTTTTCACGCCGCTCGTTACTCCGCCCCACCCTCTACCTGCCTGCTGACCCGTGTCGACTGTGCTCCCCTATCCGCGGTGGCTGAGCAGCCCTGTCGTGACCATGCAACCACCATCCAGGTCACGGCGCCGCGGTGTGAGCTAGCCTCGGGGGAGGTCGCCGTGAAGATTGGTCCCATGAGAGGGCTTCCGGGTGAAAACCTGGTGACCTCCCCTCGGGGCTCTATGTGGGGTGTGTGTGTGTGTGTGTTCATGTGGGGGGTGGTAGGGGAAGCGCCGCGACGGAAGCTGGGCGGTTTTGTTTCTGCAGCACCCCCGCCGCAGGCACGGCTCCGACGGAGCGGCTTCGCTGTTGCAGCACTACTGCCGCAGGCGCGGCTCCGACGGAGGGGCTTCGTTGCTGTGGCACCACAAATCTCATTAGCCGCCCCTTGGGTTTGCCAGTTTTTTAAATTAAATTTCATCACTTCCCAAGCAGGCTTGTGAGTAATTATCCTCCAGCTGTCTTTTGTGTGTTAAGGTAGGAGGCAGGGGGGTAATCACCTTTTCCGTGCCCCAGCGCTACATCCCGATCAAA
The DNA here is from genome assembly GCF_048934315.1 of Petromyzon marinus. Taxonomy (NCBI): domain Eukaryota; kingdom Metazoa; phylum Chordata; class Hyperoartia; order Petromyzontiformes; family Petromyzontidae; genus Petromyzon; species Petromyzon marinus. The sequence continues at coordinate 4,136,056 of NC_133737.1, forward strand.
ATTTTTACAAAAAAAGGGCAGAATCACTCTAAATATATATTTGGAAAAGGCATATATACAACATGCTCTTCGAGTGTTTATGATGAGATTTTATACAACATCCGAGTTGCTGAGGCAATTAAGCAAGCACCATATGAATGCTAATATTATTATAACATAGTGAATGCTTCAGAGCTTATTGGCTCTCACTCCTGGTTAGAGATCTACCCAAACCACAGGTCCGCAAAATACTGGCCGCTCTTACTCTGCAGGTTGAACCTAGGAATTGAGTGTTCAACTTCACGTTATTTTCATTAAAAGCCCGTGACAGAGGTGAATCTACTGGAGCTTCATTGTCTCATGCTTACACATCTACTGGGTCTCCATTTGACTTTGTATTGTCTAGGAAGCCCACCCACACCTCCACTTCCACAAACTGTTGGGAGTTGAGACTTGATTCGAAGCTTTCGTGACTGCAGGAATTACTCTTTGTTTTTTTCGGTAAAGTCACGTATAAATAAGAAATAATAAAATAACATAATAGCGTACAACGTTTCGGTTGCAACACAAGCAGCCATCATCAGGTACAGAAGAGCTAAATTTACGAGAGAGAGGAAACACATAACCCCAGATGTATATACAGACACCCAAGTAGGGGGAACTAACACAGATACAACAGGGGACACAGAGAGAGAATCACACCAAACAAACAGGGTTTAGCAAAATTTGGAAACCATATAAAGCAACACAGACGGTCGGTCAAAACACAATTAACGCATAGGCTGGTTGATTACTCTATTTCAAAGATTGCTAAATTGCAAGTTAAGTATGAAATTTTAAAATACAGACCGCACACACACCCATAGACATCCAAGCAGAGCGAACCAGCACAGAATGAAGTCGCCTTAAACAGGCAGAGAAGGTAAGGCTGAGAGACAATGGGACAAATTATTTTATTTCCATTCTACGTGACTTTACCGAAAGAACCAACAAGAAGAGAGAAACCTTCAAGTGCACTTTGTGTGAGGAGGCATGTGTGGAAATGCTTTCGAGCATATATACACAGTCACACATGACTTACACGTTTATACTTATTCATATATTCATGATATAGTGAAAACGATTCCCCAATTCATCAAACGGGCTATTAAGGCACACAATGAAAGGGCAAATGGTCATAAATATGCCTGGATGCCCTAGTATTTTCAAAATGAATGTTTACCTAAAACTCCAAGCACACAATGTCGGCTGTCTAGCTACGAAAGTAATATTTATTTAAGAAAAATTCAGCTAACATAGCAAAGGGTGTTGAAAATAATACTATTTGTATTATGCAGAAATACATAAATTAATGTTCAAACGAAACTTCGAGGTGTGAAGCCAGGATAAGATTTGCTTGAATGCTCGGATGAACCTCCATGTTCAATAGTTACAGTGAGGGTAAAAGGTATTTGATCCCCTGCTGATTTTGTACGTTTGCCCACTGACAAAGAAATGATCAGTCTATAATTTGATGGTAGGTTTATCTGAACAGTGAGAGACAGAATAACAACAACAAAATCCAGAAAAACGCATGTCAAAAATGTTATAAATTGATTTGCATTTTTATGAGGGAAATACGTATATGACCCCTCTGCAAAACATGACTTAGTACTTGATGGCAAAACCCTTGTTGGCTATCACAGAGGTCAGACGTTTCTTGTAGTTGGCCACCAGGTTTGCACACATCTCAGGAGGGATTTTGTCCTACTCCTCTTTGCAGATCTTCTCCAAGTCATTAAGGTTTCGAGGCTGACGTTTGTTCAACTCGAACCTTCAGCTCCCTCTACAGATTTTCTATGGGATTAAGGTGTGGAGACTGGCTAGGCCACTCCAGGACCTTAATGTGCTTCTTCTTGAGCCACTTCTTTGTTGCCTTGGCCGTGTGTTTTGGGTCATTGTCATGCTGGCATACCCATCAACGACCCAGTTTCAATGCCCTGGCTGAGGCAAGGAGGTTCTCACCCAAGATTTGACGGTACATGGCCCCGTCCATCGTCCCTTTGATGTGGTGAAGTTGTCTTGTCCCCTTAGCAGAAAAACACTCCCAAAGCATGTTTCCACCTCCATGTTTGACGGTGGGGATGGTGTTCTTGGGGTCATAGACAGCATTCCTGCTCCTCCAAACACGGCGAGTTGAGTTGATGCCAAAGAGCTCCATTACTGGTCTCATCTGACCACAACACTTTCACCCAGTTGTCCTCTGAATCATTCAGATGTTAATTGGCAAACTTCAGACAGGCATGTATATGTGCTTTCTTGAGCAGGGGGACCTTGCGGGCGCTGCAGGATTTCAGTCCTTCACGGCGTAGTGTGTTACCAATTGTTTTCTTGGTGACTATGGTCCCAGCTGCTTTGAGATCATTGACAAGATCCTCCCGTGTAGTTCTGAGCTGATTCCTCACCGTTCTCATGATCATTGCCACTCCACGAGGTGAGATCTTGCATGGAGCCCCAGGCCGAGGGAGATTGATAGTTCTTTTGTGTTTCTTCCATTTGCGAATAGTCGCACCAACTGTTGTCACCTTCTCACCAAGCTGCTTGGCAATGGTCTTGTAGCCCATTCCAGCCTTGTTTAGGTCTACAATCTTGTCCCTGACATCCTTGGAGAGCTCTTTGGTCTTGGCCATGGTGGAGAGTTTGGAATCTTATTGATTGATTGCTTCTGTGGACAGGTGTCTTTTATATAGGTAACAAGCTGAGATTAGGAGCACTCCCTTTAAGAGTGTGCTCCTAATCTCAGATCGTTACCTGTATAAAAGACACATGGGAGCCAGAAATCTTTCTGATTGAGAGGGGGCCAAATACTTATTTCCCTCATTAAAATGCAAATCAATTTATAAAAATTTTGTAATGCGTTTTTCTGGATTTTGTTGTTGTTATTCTGTCTCTCACTGTTGAGATAAACCTACCATTACAATTATAGACTGATCATTTCTTTGTCAGTGGGCAAACGTACAAAATCAGCAGGGGATCAAATACTTTTTCCCCTCACTGTATATGAATAAGTATAGACGTGTAAGTCATGTGTGACTGTATTAATGCATTCCTCTGTGCCTTGATACTCACGTAGATGGTGTGGATATTTTTTTCTGTCTGCAGCTGACGCTTCCTCTGCAGAATTGATGTGATGGTGCAAAGGCAATCGGCGCAGCTCAGTACAAAAAGGAAGCAATGCGACCAGTATGCAAACAGCATGGATCGTACTGGAAACTTGACACAACACCAGATAATACACATAGGAGAGAAACCCTTCAAGTGCACTCTGTGCCGGAGGGTGTTTGCAAAGTCATCAGTTCTTCAGACCCACCAGAGAACACACACGGGAGAGAAACCGTTCAGGTGCACTCTGTGCGGGAAGGCATTTGCACAGTAATAACATCTTCAAAGACACCAGAGAACACACACAGGAGAGAAACTCTTCAAGTGCAGTGTGTGTGGGAAGGCATTTTCAACTTCATCTACTCTTAAACAACACCAGAGAAAGCACACGGGAGAGGAACCCTTCAGGTGCACTGTGTGCGGGAAGCCATTTGCAGAGTCATCAAATCTTAAAATACACCAGAGAACACACACAGGAGAGAAACCTTTCAAGTGCAGTGTGTGTGCGAAGGAATTTTCACATGCATCTACTCTTAAAATACACCAGAGAACACACACAGGAGAGAAACCTTTCAAGTGCACTGTGTGTCAAAAGGTATTTGCAGACTCATCAGTTCTTCAGAACCACCAGAGAACACACACAGGCGAGAAACCCTTCAAGTGCACTGTGTGCGATAAGGCATTTGCACAGTCATCAGTTTTTCAGATCCACCAGAGAACACACACGGGAGAGAAACCCTTCAGGTGCACTCTGTGCGGGAAGGCGTTTGCACAGTTAGCAAATCTTCAAGGCACCAGAGAACACACACAGGAGAGAAACCCTTCAAGTGCAGTGTGTGTAGGAAGGCATTTTCAGCTTCCTCTACTCTTAAAAATCACCAGAGAACAAACACAGGAGATAAACCCTTCAAGTGCACTCTGTACGGGAAGTTGTTTGCAGAGTCATCACACCTTCAAAGACACCAGAGAACACACAGGCATCAGAAGATCCCCAAGGAATGGAGTCTGAAATCGACTTGTGAAAGTCAAAGTGCTGCAATTAGCCCATCACTCATGAAACAAGAACCAGAACAAAATCCCCGCATGGACACTTTGAATGGTATCAAGGTTAAATATGAAGACGCAAAGGTGAAATGTGAAGAGGTGAAATTTGAAGAGGCGATGGTGAATGTGAAATGACAGTGAAGAGCGAAGAAGTGAAGGTAAAATGTGAAGATGAAGATTCAACTCCAAAATCAGACCTTCACATCGATGGAGGCAACGTGAAACAGGAGGAGAATTCTGACTCTGATGCAGAGCGAGGCAACTCCCAGCATTTTGTGGAAGTGGAGGTGTGGGTGGACTTCTTAGATGATACAAAGTTAAATGGAGACCCGGTAGATGTGTAAGCTTAAGACAATGATGCCCCAATACATTCACCTTTGTCACACGCCTTCATTAAAGAATGTGAAGTTGAACACTCAATTCCTAGGTTCAACCTGCAGAGTAAGAGCGGCCAGTATTAGTGGACCTGTGGGTTGGGTAGATGTCTAACCATGAGCGAGAGCTAATAAGTTCTAATTTTTATGCTAATTCCTTTGTCAAGGCGCTCTGTTTCTTCTCACACAGCTTAAAGGTCGCGGTCTGAGCTTGGCTGTGTTCGCTCCAGCGCTGTCCTCGAGACAGTCTCGTCCCTTCACCTGATGAAGACCACTTGTGTTGTGGCCGAAACGTCGTGAGAATATTATTGTGTTATTTTATTATATTAATTTATTATTTTATTCTTATTCTACGTGACTTTACCGAAAGAACCAAAAAAGAAGAAAAAGCTCCCAAGCATTCACTATGTTATGAGAATAATATTTGCATGCATACGGTGCTTAATTGCCCATAATAGAGCTTTCCTTTTTTTAGATCGCGTACATATAAAATTTTCATGAAACTAGCCACTACGTGATTTGTTCTCCAATGCACTGGTGTGCTATACTAGTGTAGTGACATCAGGGACGTCACTATATGGTGTTGGTCCGGGAGGGTCGTGGTGTGCGATGTTCCTATGTCGCGGACAGCACTGGGTGGTTTGCTGTATGATGCCGGCTTTACTATAGCACGGCGTGCGATGCACCGTCATCACATACACCCCGTAGATGGGTGTAGTACCATACCTAGCGGGGCTTGGTGAGCGCTGGGATAGTGTGGGCATAGCATGTAGTGCAGGCTCCCACAAGGTGGAGCGGGATAGTGTCAGCCCAGGGACCGGGTTGTCCCGGGCCATGGCACTCTAGTTGACCCCGTAGACACATGATCCGGAGTGTCCACAGAGAGGGCCCCAGGTGGGGGGGCTAGGGGGTGATCACTTGTCCGGGAAGAGCTCTTGAGAGGGATCGAGAGGGAGCTAGAACACTCGAAGGCGGGCGGGGCCTGGGCGGAGCCAGCCCTGACCCGGGAGCATATAAGATGGGTCCCGGAGAGGGACCGGGGTCGCTTCGTTCTACAAGCTGGAAGCTCCACGTCCTACAAGCTGGAAGCTCTACGTCCTACAAGGCATCAGCACGTGGCCGGGACCCGAGTGAGGGGTCCGACCCTTCGTAGTTGTAACTCCTCCGTATAGTGTAGTTAGCTGGGTGGTCACCACCCTAGGCTGTATCTGGTAAAGGGGCAGTTACCCCTTTGTGTAATACGTGTTGCTATAATAAATGTGTTGCCTCTAAAGAATAACGTCTGCAACTCAGTTGGACTCACTACACTAGTGTAGTGTAATAGCGCCGACTGTTGTCCAGGAATGGCAACTGCAGTAGACAAACAGTACACAAGCCGGGTGTGTTGGCAGGGCCAAGGAACTGGGGCAAGGGTCATGGAAGACCCTATCTGGAAGCTCCTGGAACCTGCTAGTGGGTTCGAGAAGAAAAGCGCAACCAGGGCAGAGCCTGGCCACGCTGGGTAGCATAAAAGCAGCTGAGTGCGGGAGCTCAGGGCTGCCAGTTCTAGGAGTGGGCTCATCTCTTCTTTGCTATCATCTTCGCCGCCTTCATCGCTGTCGTTTTCACTAGATTATGCGCGGCCGGATGAAGAAAGAACCCACCTATAGGGTCGTCGGAGGATGGGAAAGGCAAAATATTCATCCCTCCGACAGCCCGGGACCCAGGATCCCGGTTACGAAGCCCATTGGCAGAGAGAGAGCGGCAGTGAATCAGCGGGAGAGCGGCTGCGTATCAGCGGGAGAGCAGCGGCACATCGGCGGGAGAGCGGCCGTGGATCGGAGGGAGAGCGGTGGTGAATCAGCGAGAGAGGAGCCCGATCCTCCACGGTCATGCGCCAAGCATGCGGCATGGCCGCGGACCGCCGTGTTGAGGGGAGCGCGGGAGGCGCGCCACTACCAGCGGTGCAGAAAGGAGTCACAAGGGGACCCTGGCGGCAGTCCCTGTCGGTGCTGGAGCAGATGAGCCGGGGCAGAGACCGCACATGTGGTGGGTGCCATTTTGCCCTTGGAGGGCTTGGCATAGCCGGCGGGCATTATTTTGCGGAGAGCGCGGGACAGCGCTAGAGGGGCGCCGGAGTCGATGGCGATGCAATGGGCAATTTTTGGTCTACCGCAGGAGACGCGCATGAGATTTCTCCAGCGGAAGCAAGGGGAGGCTGAGACGCCCTTCGCTTTCCGGGAGGTGCTGCTGGCTCTGGGGCGGAAGGCGTTTACCCCCAGATGGGTGAGACGGTGCTCGACTCCTTGGTGGTGGAAAGGCTAGTGGTGCTGGCGTGGGAGTCGGGGATCGTCCTGCCCTTCACCGAAGGCATGGGGATCACGTCCTTGAAGGTGGCCGAGGAAATTCAGGGCGATGAGGCCCGCCAGCATTGGCCCAAGGTGGAGGCTTGGCCATGGCGGGAGGAGGACATGGTGGCTGTGGTGTGTGGCCTGGGAATGCGCAGGAGAATGCCCCCATGGGTGGGTTGACAACCGAGGCAGCCCCCTCCACCCTGGGGTCCTACGGCCGAGTGTTTCAGGTGTGGTCAGCCGTGCCACATCGCCAGAGAATGCCGGGGTGTCAGCAGGGTGCCGGCAGTGCCACCGACGCACTCTGACCCACCGGCAACGTCTTCCCAAGCTCCACCGGATCCGAGTCTCTGATGCTTTCCGAGACCGCCGTGTGCAAAGTGTCAGGGGCTGGATCCGATTCGGTGCTACTACGGAATTCAGCGAGTGGCCGTGCCCTTTAGGCCATTGTTTTTTTTGTTCCTGGTCCTCGGAATACCAAGGACTGCAAGACCCCCCCATTGCCAAGGACCGGCTCACGTGAGCTACGTTCCGGTAAAGGCAGACTCTCCGTTGGAAGGTGGAATTCCGGGGGGTTGTGCATGTTGTTTGGGTTGTGTTATCGGTTCACGGGGGGGGGGGGGGGGTTCTTGCCCACACCGCGGTTGGGCTGCGTGTTGTCAATTTGCGGAAGGCACCGCGGGTTGTCCTTTGTGTTAGCGGTTTGCGGGGGACGCCGGGGTTGCGCTGTGTGGTTACGGTTCGTGGAAGATGCTGCGGTTGTAATGTATGGTCGCGGTAAGTGTTGCAACCAAGGTTTTTTTTCGTTATGAATTATTTTTTGGTGTTGGTGGTGTTCCTCGGGATTGGGGATTGCTCTGGCTGTTCACTGGTTGCAGTTGCTGGATGTCAGTCGACTGTTGTCCAGCAACAGTCGGCTGACATCAGTTCACACGCCGGTGAGCATATACACGGGTGTGTTGGCAGGGCAGAGGAACTGGGGCAAGGGTCACGGAAGACCCTATCTGGAAGCCCCTGGAACCTGCTAGTGGGTTCGAGAAGAAAGGCGCGACCAGGGCGGAGCCAGGCCACGCTGGGTAGCATAACAGCAGCTGCGAGCGGGAGCTCAGGGCTGCCGGTTCTAGAAGTGGGTTCGTCTCGTCGTCGCTGTCATCTTCGCCGCCTTCGTCGCTGCCGTCTTCTAGATATTGCACGGCCGGATAGTTGTTGGCTGTCTCAGTCAGCGCCAATGGTGTTACACGGTCAGGGTTGTGTTTAGGCTAGGCTAGACGACTAGGGAAAGTACAAGGGTGAACCTGTGAACCTGTGAAGGTGTTAATAAAGAAGGTGGCCCCTGAGAAACCTTGTCTCCTGCTCTGATGATACTACACTAGTGTAGTGGATCCAATCAGGCGCACACTAGAACTTGAAGGCAACACGGTTTATTAACTAACATCATATAACCCTTAACGGAATAAAAACATGAGGTGGTAACCCACTGTTCCTACACTTAGCTATATACACTTGGAGTAGATGGCTGTACATACTTGATGGGCAACTACAAACCGGACCAGGTCAGCCAACGCGCTGCCTGGTCCACGTGTGCGACGCCTAGAGACCATAAGATCCGCCGCCGATGAAGGTTTCTTACAGCAGCATCGACCCCGCCCTCCCCCCCTCCCTCCGGGGCTCGGCTTTTATCCTTATTGCGTGGCCAGGCCCCGTCTTTGGCCACGCCTCATTTCCCGATCCTTCGTGAGGATTCAGGGCCTACCTCACGTGTTCCTCAACCCTGGCACCCCGCCATCCGCACCACCTCCGGTCACGTGCCCCTTCCTGTTTACCCATCCTCCCCTGGTATGCCCATCCGGTGTCCGGGGAGAGGCTCCGCCCCTACAGAACCACCCACATGGTACTGTCTTTACACAACGGTACTCATACCAACGACACTACACTAGTAACAAATTGGCATGTTCTGTTTACGTGACAAACCTTACTAATTGGCTGTGTCGGGTGGTGGCAGGCTTAATGACGCATTTATATTTACGCAATCTAACCCAAACAACCTCTTAAGGATGATATTGGTCGCGAAAGCCGACAAACACTCGAAGTTTCAAAACGTCGTGAGAATTTTATTGTGTTATTTTATTCTATTATTTTATTATTTTATTCTCATTTTACGTGACTTTACCGAAAGAACCAAAGAAGATGAAACATACGTGACTTTACCGAAAAAACCAATGAGTAATTTTATGCAGTCACGAAAGCTTTAATAATTTATCACACTTCTACGGGGAAGTTACCGTTGTAATTATGTGTAAGATGTGCCCTTTTTTGAGCTGCCGTTTTGTATTTACAAGAGGTGGTCATTTTTTGAGCTGCCGTTTTGTATTTACAAGAGGTGGTCCTTTTTTGAGCTGCCGTTTTGTATGTGTAAGATGTGCGTGTTTGAGCTGCCGCTCTCGCTCTGGCCCCTCCCCCCCTCCAACTGTATTTCCTATTTAAGCTTCTGTTCATCCCTCCGTCCCCCCCCCTCTCTCTGCCTCCCTGTCCGTCTTTCCTCCCTCCTTACCTCTTGGTGGACTTGTATATGTATTTCTACTGACCGTGTACCTCGTATTTTTCATTCTATCTATGCTGGTATGTGCAATCCAAAGGTTGAACACCAAATTTAACACTCTTCTGAAATTCGTGGTCCGCCAGGAAGTGTCTAACTGTGTTGTTGGCCTGACTGGATGTGCTTCACATAATGTTTTTTTCAGGTTTGTTGAATTCTCGTCTCTCATCTTTTTGTTGTATTTCCCTCCGTGATTTGTTCTTGACACCTGATGAAGATCGCTTGCGTTGTGATCGAAACGTCATGATTGTTTTTTGTTTTAATATAATTTTATTGCATTTCTACATACGTGACTTTACCGAAAAAAACAATGAGTAATTTTATGCAGTCACGAAAGCTTTAATACTTTATTTGAACTCTAACCCCGACCTCTGACGTCTGCACTCCGCATTACGTCTTCGGCGTGAGACGCGAGGGGAGGTGTAACCCGCTAGTGACGTCATGTCACCAAGGTGTTCACCCCCCTCCACCGCGCTTTTGAACGTGAAGTCACGTCTGGTTGGTCACTGCCGATTTCCATTCCAGTAAAATCACTGGCGTAATTTATTAACATAATTTATTCATTAATACCGTCGCGAGTTCACTCACGAATGGGCCTGTTTCGTTAACATAATTTATTAAGTTACACCCGCCGAACATTGGGATGGGAGGTGTTGTACCGCGCACGTGACGTCATGTCACCTGCTGCCGCGTGATGTCACGAGTAACCAGGAAGCTGCCGATCCGCGCGCGCGCTCACTGAGATACGAGGTGAGAAGTTCACATCGTGGTGGTTGTTGTCGTGGTGGTTCTTGTTGTTGTTTACCCAGGTAGAGCCTCGCTTTTCTCTCTCGTAGGGACATCAATTGAGTAGCAGCGGGTACGGAATCGATGTCCAGGTTGGAACATTACAACGCGGGGCCTAGCTATGCGGCGCCTTGCCCCCTGCCCTCGCCTGATTGCATTTGCTTTAATTCTCTGCTAAAGTTTAATTTGTCTTCACCTGGCTCACTACTTTTAAACTTTGTTTCTTTAAAATATTTCTACAGTTTTTTTTTTATCTCACCAAGCCAAGCCCACTTGAGCTGCTATACCGCTCTTTTTCAGAAGCGACCTGCCCACAACAAAGTGGCTTATCAACGTGTGGAAATGTCTGTCTGTCAAATACTCTAAACGCGTGGTGATGTTGACTCTAAATGTGCAGGGAAAACCGGAGGATCCGGAGGGAAATCTACGGGGAGAGAGACACGCAAACTCCAAATGTACATCCATAATCCAGGTTTGTTTGGGTTAGATCGCGTAAATATATAAACGTTAAACCCGCCACCACCCGGACACAGCCAATTAGTAAGGGTTTGTCACGTTAACAGAACGTGGCCAATTCGTCACTAGTACAGCACACCGGTTGTGTGTTGGAGAGCCAAGCCACAACATTTACAATCTGAGTACGACGTTTTGCCAGTAATTAGTACCAGCTTCATCAGGCGACAGCCAAATGTTATGGCTTGGCTCTGTGAGAATATTAATCAGGTCGTTGGGTTCATAGCGCAGCACGCTAAACATTGTACTACTGCTCCCCAGTCACGCACAAACATCATCTGAATTATAGTATTCATTCAGTAATAACTAAGTTACCCGGATTAGCTCAGGTATCAATAATCAAATATTAAGTATAATGTCTTGGCATGCTGGCTTTATTATAATTATTTAATTCTGCCAATGAAGTCTGTGAATGTGTGTATATTGTTACGGTTTTTTGTTTGTGGTATACAATCGCAGGGCTTGTTTGTTTCATAATGAGGGCAGCTTTTTAATTCATTACCCACGGAGAGCTTCAGGATAGACAATGTTGGATTTTTTGCCATCTAGTGGGTTTAATCGAATGAAGCTTGCGTACATGTCGACAGCAAATTGGCGGAACAGCTCTGCATCTCAAGAAGAGATTGAAACTGCCGCTTCGCACTATGATCCTGAAGGCAAAGAAGTCCATGTCGGAAATCTTTTGTGTTGGCAAGCCTGCTGCTGGATCAGCTTGGCGAAGTAGGAAATGTTAGCCATCATCACCCTGCTAGAACATCCGTGGACATTGAAGATCATCATAGGATTGGTTAGTTTCAATTCTGTGCAGGGTATTGTTTCTCAGTTTCAAGACGATTCCTCGAGTGCCATGTTGCTCAGCAGTCAGAATGACAGCGACTTCAGATGTTGTGAGTGCATTTAAGCAGGTGCAGCCCCGGGCTGACCCGGGCTGCACCTGTTTCCTTTCCAAATTAGGTGGTGGTTTGCGCGTGCAACCGAGTGTTGTGCAAGCGCTCGTGTTTGTCTTAGGTTGCACTCGGCCTACAGTGTGCCCCACTTGTTTAACTACACTACATCTATATTTTTATATTCTTTTATTGTCTTGGAATATTTTTTGTACGTGGTTTCTCAATGTTTATTTCAATTTTATTTGGGTCTTTTGGTAAAGTCGCATAGATGGTTCAAAGAAAATAACAAGGACCCAATCAAAACCATAACCTTGCCATACATAGCAGGAGTCGCCAATAAGATTTCCAAAAATCAAAATCATTAACAAACAAAAGATCCAGGTTCGATGTGATCCCTGACATGCAATACCCTGACATCTACAAATTAAGCTGTCTGCGGCAGTAGTTACTTTGCGGAAACTCAGCGACATGTCTCGGACCGTGTTCGTGAACATAAGGCAGATCTGAAACACGGGAGGACCAATACCTCGGCCGTGGCTGATCACTGTTTTAATGCAGTGGGCTCACGTGAAATGTATTTCTCTAAGACGAAGGTCCTTTGCAAACCCACTGGCTATCAACAAAGATTTGTTCATGAAGCCATCCATATATACACAGACACATTTTTAACCGAGAAGATGGGTACAAACTTAACAATCATTGGAAGGACGTTATCAACCAGTTTAAGTCAACTGGCTGTGATGTTCCCTTCCTGCCACCTTCCGATGTAAACATTTATATTTTTTCCCCGTGGCTTCGGCTCTCCGATTTCACATTAACAGGTTGAATTTCTCGCGCCAAGAGGGCCACCTACGGACGCCGACCTCTACGTCGTGGTGCTTCTGCGATCTTACATTAACATGCTAATCTCTCACATTAACATTGCCACACGCGCACTCGTTGCGGACGCCGCTCTCCGATCTTACATTAACATGCTAATTTCTCACATTAACATCACTAGCCTCGCCCACTTTGTTTATGACCATAGGACTACAACCTATGAAACAGTCTGCATGCAGCAGCTTTCCTCCTGATGACGATCACTGTTGTTGTGATCGAAACGTCGTAGTTGTTTGTTATTTTCTTTGAACTATCTACGCGACTTTACTGAAAGACCCAAATCATATGAAAGCTTTAAGTCAAGATTTATTTCAATTGTTTAGTTTATAGTTTGTTTGGAATACAATCATCTCAATCATCTCTTGACACCTGGATCATTCCCATGCGCTGCTGACAAGTGACCCACACATGGCATTAAATTGTACCTATCATAGCATGAGCACTGTGACAGGGTTTCTTCGAATTACTGATGAATGGTGGCTGTTTTATTGATATCTATACTCTTTGGTTTTTTCGGTAAAGTCACGTAGGTAAAATAAAATTAAAATAAAAGAAAACAACTCGAATCACAACGTTTTGGAGGCAAAACAAGCTTCCGTCTCAGAGCTCCCCACTTGATGCAGCTATCTTGCTGCGACTGTTCCACCTGAAGACGGTAGCTTGTGTTGCCTCCGAAACGTCGTGATTTGATTTAGTTGTTTTATTTTATTTTACCTACGTGACTTTACCGAAAAAAACAGAGTGAATCCTTGCAGTCACGAAAGCTTCAAATCTATAATTATTGATATCTGTTACTGATTCATGTGAAATGTATGTATGTAAGAGTTTATTTATTTGGGGAGCGGTGGCACAGTTATTTTACTGCAATATGAACTCGGCAAACATGATTGATAAGTGGTAGCTGAACTTTTTGTGGGCCTCTGCGATGTTGATTGATTTTTTATTACTTGGTGATGTGAGGAAGCATTAATACTGAGCAGATAAAGGCAGCCAGGCATGTTTTTGAACACACCACCACCTTTTTACCGTGCCACTGTGTGACAATATAAAGTTTGTTTTTGCTGTAAAGTACATTAACTCTTTTGAACACGATTGTTAAATCAAAACAATAATTTATTTTAGTGTTCCTCTGGAACTTTTTATAAGAATGGAAACAGGAAATTAACATGGCACATATGCAGCTGAGGTTAGATCTGTTCATCCAAGCATTCAATTCTAGGGCATCCAGGCATAATTATGACCATTTGTCCTGTCATTGTGTGCCTTAAAAGACTGCGTGATGAATTGGGAAATCTTTTTCACTATATCATGAATATATGAATAAGTATAGACGTGTACGTCATGTGTGACTGTGTACATATTCATTCCTCTGTCCCTCTATACTGACATAGATGGTGCGGACATTTTTTTTTCTGTCTGCAGCTCACGCTTCCTCTGACGCTTCCTCTCCAGAATTGGTGTGATGGAGCAAAGACACTCAGCGCAGCTCGGTACAAAAAGACAACAATGTGACCAGTATGCAAACAGCACAGATCATCCTGGAAACTTGACACAGCACCAAAGAACACACACAGGAGAGAACCCTTTCAAGTGCACTGTGTGTGAGAAGGCATTTGCACATCCATCACTTCTTCAGAGGCACCAGAGAACACACACGGGAGAGAAACCCTTCAAGTGCACTGTGTGTGAGAAGGCATTTGCACAGTCATCAGTTCTTCAGAGGCACCAGAGAACACACACAGGAGAGAAACCCTTCAGGTGCACTGTGTGTGATATGACATTCGCACATTCATCACATATTCAAAGACACCAGAGAACACACACAGGAGAGAAACCCTTCAGGTGCACTGTGTGTGATAAGGCATTTGCACAGTCACCACATCTTCAAAGACACCAGAGAATACACACAGGAGAGAAACCCTTCAGGTGCGCTGTGTGTGAGAAGGCATTTGCAGACTCATCAGTTCTTCGGAGCCACCAGAGAACACATAGGCATCGGGAGATTCCTAAGGAGTGGAGTTTGAAATCGACTTGTGAAAGCCCAAGTGGTGCAATTAGCCCTTCCCTCATGAAACAAGAAGCAGAAGAAAATCCCAGCTTGGACACTTGGAAAGGTATCAAGGTGAAATATGAAGATGCGAAGGTGAAATGTGAAAAAGTGACAGTGAAGAGCGAAGAAGTGAAGGTAATCTGTGAAGATGAAGATTCAACTACAAAATCAGACCTTCACATCGATGGAGGCAACGTGAAGCAAGAGGAGAATTCTGACTCTGAGGCAGAGCGAGGGAACTCCCCGAAGTTTGTGGAAGTGGAGGTGTGGCTGGACTTCTTAGACAATACAAAGTCAAATGGAGACCCTGTAGATGTGTAAGCTTGACACAATGAACTTCCTATAGATTCACCTTTGTCACAGGCCTTTAATGAAAAGAATGTGAAGTTGAACAGTCAATTCCTGGGTTCAACCTGCAGCGTAAGAGCGGGCCAGTATTTGTGGACCTGTCGGTTGGGTAGATGTCTAGCCAGGAACGAGAGCCAATAAGCTCCCAAGCCTTCACTATGTTATAATAATATTTGCATTTATATGGTATTTGCTTAATTGCCCATAATAGAGGTTTTTTGGATTAGATCACGTAAATATCAATGTTTAGTTGAACTCGCCACTACCCAATTGGTTCCTTACTAGTGTAGTGTAATAGCGCCGACTGTTGTCCAGCAACGGTAACTCCGGTGCACAAACAGTACACACGCGAGTAAGCATATACACGGGTGTGTCGGCAGGGCGGAGGAACTCTGGCAAGGGTTACGGAAGACCCCATCTGGAAGCCCCTGGAACCAAGGCGGAGCCAGGCTGCGCTGGGTAGCATAAAAGCAGCTGAGAGCGGGAGCTCAGGGCTGCCGGTTCTGGGAGTGGGCTCGTCTCGTCTTCACTGTCACCTTCGCTGCGTTTGTTGCTGCTGTTTTCGCTAGATATTGCGCGTCCGGATAGTTGTTGGCTGTCTCGATGTTACACGGTCAGGGTTGTGTTTAGGCTAGGCTAGCCAACTATGGAGAGTGCGATGGCAAACCTGTGAAGGTGTTAATAAAGAAGGTGCCCCCTGAGAAACCTTGTTTCCGGCTACAATGACACTACAACTGGTGTCAGGAGTGGGGTGAAGAAAGAACCCACCTATAGTGTCGTCGGAGGACGGGAACGGTGAAACATTCATCCTTCCGGCAGCCCCGGGACCCCGGTTATGAAGCCCGTTGGTAGAGATAGAGCGGCATCGCATCAGTGGGAGAGTGGCTGCGAATTAGCAGGAGAGCGGCGACGAATCCGCGAGAGAGGAGCCCCATCCTCTGCGGTCACGCGCCGAGCACGCGTTATAGCCGAGGACCGTCATTGAGGGGAGCGCAGGATGGCGTGGGAGGCGCGTCGTCGCTAGCGGCGCGGAAATGAGTCACGCGGGGACCCCGGCGGCCTGGGCCGGGGACCGCGCATCTGGTGGGCACCATTTTGCCCGTGGAGGGCCTGGCATGGCCGGCGGGGGCTATTTTCCGAAGAGCGCGGGACAGCGCTGGAGAGGCGCCGGAGTCGATGGCGCTGCAAGGGGTAATTTTTGGCCTACTGCGCGACGCCCGTACAAGGTTTCTCCAGCGGAAGCGAGGGGAGGCCGAGACGCACTTTGCTTTCCGGGAGGCGCTGCTGACGCTGGGGTGGAAGGTGTACCCCCAGATGGGTGAGACGGCGCTCGACTCTTTGGCGGCGGAAGGGCTGTTGGCGCTGGCGCGGGAGTCGGGGATCGTCCTGCTCTTCGCTGAAGGCATGGGGATCATGTCCTTGAAGGTGGCCCAGGAAATTCAGGGTCACAACACCCGCCACCATTGGCCCAAAGTGGAGGCTTGGCCATGGCGGGAGGAGGACATGGTGGCTGTGGTGTGTGGCCAGGGGACGCACGGGAGAAGGCCCCCGCAGGTGGTTTGTCAACCGCGGGGCAGCCCCCTCTGCCCTGGGGTCCTATGGCCGAGTGTTTCAGGTGTGGTTGGCCGGGCCACATCGCCATAGAATGCTGGGGTGTCAGCAGGGCACCGGCAGCGCCACCGACGCCCTCCAACCCGCCGGCAACCTCTTCCCAAGCTCCACCGGATCCGAGTCTCTGATGCTTTCCGAGACGGGCGTGTGCAAAGTGTCAAGGGCTGGATCTGATTAGATGCTACTGTGGAATTCAGAAGGGGCCGTGCCCTTTAGGCCATTGTCTTTTTTGTTCCCCTTCTTCGCAATCCCAAGGAAAGCAAGACCCTGCCAAGGCGGGGTGACCAGTGTCAAGGACCGGCTCACATTAGCTACGTTCTGGTAAATGTGGACTCTCCCTTGTAAGGCGGGATTCGGAGGGGTTGTGTATGTTGTTTGGGTTGCGTTATCGGTTCACGGGAGGGGGGGGGGGGGGTGTCGCGATTGTGCTGTCCCCGACGGGGTTCTTGCTCACACCGCAGTTGCGCTGCGTGTTGTCAGTTTGCGGGGGGGGCGCCGCAGGTTGTCCTTTATGTTGGCGGTCTGCGGGGGGCACCGGGGTTCCTCTATGTGGTTACGGTTCATGGGAGAAGCTGCGGTTGGACTTTATGGGAAGTGTTGCAACCAAGGTTTTTTTTGTGTTGGTGGTGTTCCTCGGGGTTGGGGGTTCCTCTGCCTATCCACCGGTTGCAGTTTCTGGATGTCAGCCGACTGTTGTCCAGCAACAGCAACTGGTGTGGAAAAACAGTACACACGCCGGTGAGCATATATATACGGGGGTGTCGGCAGGGCGGAGGAATTGGGGCAAGGGTCACGGAAGACCCTATCTGGAGCCCCTGGAACCTGCTCGTGGGTTCGAGAAGAAAGGCGCTACCAGGGCGGAGCCAGGCCATGCTGGGTAGCATAAAAGCAGCTGAGAGCGGGAGATCAGGGCTGCCGGTTCTGGAAGTGGGTTCGTTTCGTCATCGCTGTCATCTTTGTCGCCTTTGTCGCTGCCGTCGTCGCTAGATGTTGCGCGGCCGGATAGTTGTTGGCTGTCTCGGTCAGCGCCATCGGTCTTACACGGTCAGGGTTGTGTTTAGGCTAGGCTAGATGACTATGGAGATTGCGATGGCGAACCAGTGGTGTTAATAAAGAAGGTTCCCCCTGAGAAACCGTGTCTCCTGCTCCGATGACGAAATTAGTAACAAATTGGCATGTTCTGTTTACGTGACAAACCTTCCTAATTGGCTGTGTCGGGTTGTGGCGGGTTTAATGATGCATTTGTTTTATGCGATCTATCCCAAAATACCTCTTATGGATGATATTGATCACGGAAGCCTACGTGTTAAACTTGCTGAATTGCCTCAGCAATTCGGAGTTTTGTATCATATCTTATCACAAACACTTGAAGAGCACCCCACGTGGCAGCTGCCTCTGTATGGCATAAGGTGGCCCTGCACCAGCCTGCATGTGGGCATGAGTCTGTCAGTAGGGGGAAATAATTGATGTGTAATCTCCATTATGTTTTTTAATGGATAATATTTGTAATTACCCAAATTTTGACAATGACAGCAACATGCAATGACCCATGCGTTTTGAATGACACAATAGTATGTTTTACATCCACTGTTAAGCAGACAGTACATATTTTCGTTAATGTTACTGAGTAGCCAGAGGTGCCTGTCGGATTTGTACCTTAAACCTCTGCAATAAAAAGAGAATGCACTACCACTTGGCTTCCCTCAATCTGAGTGTAGGCATGCCAGCCCGAATGTTTCTAACCGGTACAGATGTTCCATTTAGAGGGTCCACGTTTCACATCCCTATAGAAGGGAGGACATTACTGGCCGAGAACACCCGAGGCTCCGTACGGACCGACAGACTAGGTAGCTTCCACGCAGCATTGCGCAGCTGATGAAAAGATAATGCGGCCCGACTGATTCGGACCATCCACACTGGATACACACACGCAGTGTATAAATAAGGTGTACACACACAGTCTGTTCATACACAGGGTGTATACACAGTGGAAATGGTGGTTCTTGTTACTAAGTAGCGGTGATGTCACCATGGCGCTTGTACCAGGCTATGTGCACGTTAAGGCCACGTGAAGTGTCGCCAGCCTGCAGGAGTTCACGGGCAGACCCATGTTCCATGAGTCAACTGACTGAGATCACTGTGTCCCCAACTGTGCCAACACAGTGTATACAGTTTAACACGTAGGCTTTTGTGACCAATATCCATAATAGAGGTTTGTGGGGTACATCGCGTAAATATATAAATGTGTCATTAAAACCCACCACCACCCGACACAGCCAACGAGTAAGGGTTGTCACGTAAACAGAACATGCCAATTGGTCACGAGTACAGCACACCGGTGTGTTGGAGAGCCAAGCCACAACAGTTACAAACAGAGTACGACGTTTCGCCTGGAATTACAACTAGCTTCATCAGGCGACAGCCAGGTTTGTGGAGAAGTCTTACTATTTTGTTCCTTATATAGAGGCGTAGATGTGTTGACCACCCTTCTGCACTCTTGCACAATGTGGGAGGGGGGGATTATTGAGGCAACGTACATTATGCATGTGCATTATGCGAGCCTTTTGAACTTGTCCTTCCTGTCTATTGTGTTTATTAAAATATTCCTACCAATAGTAATGCCTATGGAAGTACGCTGCCCTTTGTAGGCATGCATTTCAATAATGATCGAGAAGAAACCTGATGGCTTGTTGAGACATTCTGTCTACAGGAAAGCCACCCACACGGATTCCTATCTAAAGCCTGATTCCCACCACCATCCAGCCCAGAAGAACTCCCTCATCAAAACACTACACCATAGGGCACGTTGCATCTCCGACCAGCAACACCTAGCCAGTGAGCTGGAGCACGTACACCAAGACCTCAAGATGAATGGATATTCAAACAGCACAATCTGCAAAGCTGTATACCCAACCATGGGGAGAGAACCATCTGAGGACCCAATCAAAACCATCACCTAGCAGGTGTTACCAAAATATTTTAAAAATCTTGAACAAACAAGATCCAGATTCGATTCAACATAGTACACAAAATCCGTGATTTGATCTCATCTGTGAAGGATGTCATTCCTGACATCCTTCACAGATGGTGTCTACAGACTAAGTTGTGTCTGCGGTAGCAGTTACATTGGGGAAACGAAACGACATGTCTCGGACCGTGTTCGCGAACACAAGGCAGATTTGAAACACGGCAGAACCAATACCGCTGCCATGGCTGATCACTGTTTTAATGCGGTGGGTTCACACAATATTGTTTTTTCCGAGACCAAGGTACTCTGCAAACCTTCAAGCGACCATCAAAGATTTGTCCATGAAGCCATCCAGATGTATAAACACAGACATAACGTTAACCAATATGGATACAAATTAAGCAATCATTGGAAGGACTGGATGAACCAGGTAAAGTTTTAACTTATTTGATGTTTCCTTCCTACCTGCCAATATTAGCTGATTCTCAAATTTCCGGGCCCTCGCCGAGCTTATATTTACAAGCAAATTTATCTCTCCTACTCGCTCTCTCCTGCTTGCTCCGCAATTAACATTAGCTGTTCCGCGCATCTCTAAACCTTTATAAACAGCCTGCCTCAGCAGATTCCCCCTCTTTTTCACCTGAAGACGGTTGCTTGTTTTGTGATGATGCTGGTGTTGCAGTAAAAAAACATCTGGTCAACCAACTGGCAAGCCAACCCAAGGGTATAAACGACCGTTTAATGACCTTAAAGCTCCACCTATTGGGTAAAAAAGGACACCATCATCAGTGCCTATGCCCCTACCATGACCAAGTCTGACGAGATCAAACCAAGTTTTATAATGACCTGGAAGTCATTATTGCTGCCACAGCCAGCTCTGACAAACTCCTGATACTTGGTGACTTCAATGCCAGAGTTGGAAGTGACTATCAATCATGGAATGGAGTCATAGGTGCACATGGCATTAGAAAATGTAACAGCAACAGCTTTTTGCTGCTGAAAACATGCTCTGAATTTGACCTCATCACCAAAGCGCAAGAAAGCTTCATGGATGTATCCTCGTTCCCACCACTGGCACCTGGTTGACTATGTCATCATGAGGAGGAGCGACCGACACAATGTCACGGTGACCAAGGCAATGTGTGGTGCTGAATTTTGGACTGACCATCATCTCATCATCTCCAAACTTAACATCTGGATAAAGCCTCCCAGACGCCCACAAGGAAAAAGACGTGTCAAGCATCTTAACATCACTCGCCTACAACAGGAACACACCAGACTGGCCTTTGTTGAGGCTCTAGCCCATCACCTGGAGTCTCTAAGCTTTAAGCATACAGGCACTGAGGCAGACTGGATTGCCCTCAAGACCGTGCTGCATTCTACAGCCCTTGAATCACTTGGTGTTCCCATACGTATACATCAAGATTGTTTTGATGAGAACGACACAGAAATCCAAGCACTTCTTGACGAAAAACATCGCCTGCATAAAGCATATCTGAATGACAGCAGCTAAAGCTTAAAGAAAACTGCCTTCCTCAACATTCGCAGGGTTGTCCAGCGGAGACTCAGAGTCATGCAAGACACCTGGCTGTGTGCAAAAGCTGAGGAGATTCAGTCCTACGCTGACAGTAACAACATCAAGTGCCTCTGATACACTCAAGCAGGTCTATGGTCCGCAACACTCGGAAACTTCACCTCTCCTTAATGCAGATGGAACAACACTCCTCACAGAGAAGGACAAAATACTTGCAAGGTGGGCTGAACACTTCAGTGCAGTCCTCAACCAGCATAAATGAGGAGGCAATTACGAGTGCCTCAAGTTGAAATAAACCAGTCCCTTGCTGTTCTACCGTCCATTGAGGAAACCAGCAAAGCCATATGCCTCCTCTCATCAGACAAAGCTCCAGGATCCGATGCCATTCCAGCGGAAATCTACAAGGCTGGAGGGCCTCGCTTGGTCGAGAAATTGACCAACCTCTTCCAGTCTCTCTGGAAATTAGAAGCCGTTCCCCAGGAGTTCAAGGATGCCTCTATAATCCATCTCTATAAGAGGAAAGGCTATCAAGCCTACGACAACCATAGAGGCATCTCAATACTATTAATCGCTGGCAAAATCTTGGCAAGAATCATTCTGAACCGCCTATTTGTCCACCTCAACCAGGGTCTGCTACCTGAGAGTCAGTGTGGTTTCAGAAAAGACCGCGGAACCACTGACATGGTATTTACTGCCCAGCAGTTACAGGGGAAATACCAAGAACAAAATGCTGATCTATATATGGCTTTCATTGATCTAACAAAGCATTCGACATAGTCAGCCTGGAGGGCCTATGCTAGATCATGGCCAAGTATGTGTGTCCAGACAAGTTCATTGGTATCATAGTTTCATAGTTTCATTTATTTGGTATAGCCCTGTGAGCCATTCGGCTCTTGAATCGGGTGCAACCGCAACAAAGAAACAAAAACAAAAACATGAACAAGAAAACATCTTAAAGTGACTTTGTGCATGTGCAAACAGAAAATCCAGGAAAAAACATCAATATATTCCTGAAATAGCACCGTACACCAACGCTGTGTGCAAAAATCCCAGTGGGATGCAAGTCAAACAACAACAACAAGAAAACTTTGATTAAGGCCATCAGTCTAACTCCGTACTACAATAAACAAAAACATGGCCAAACCAAAAAACTTTTAGAAATTACCAAAATAAAGCCATAAATGCAATGTAACAGTGATCATAGGAACTGTGACCGAATTTTTAACAATAAACTACATAAATAACATGTAACACCAAACCCTAGAGCCACAGCTGGCTGCATGAGTCACTCCACAAACAACGGGAGCATCAGTCAGAGTATCACATTTTTCAATGCACCTTTAAGATCAGCACACTAAATCAAAATACAGATAATACTTTGCAGCGGTCATCCGGAGCGAAACATTTTATTTTATTTTAGGCCACTGAATAGCAGTGGCAGCTAGGGGTGTACAACTCCTCTAGAGCAGTTTTGAGTGAAGATCTCATAGGTAGTGATTCAAGTTGCAGTTTATTGGCAATAGCATTCCAGACCCTGGGGACATAAATAGCAAAGGCCCTTCCACCGGTTTTTGTACGGCAATAGGGAATGTGAAGCTGGTAGATGAGCGAAAACCTGAGGTCAAATTTGTTCTTTGAAACAGAGAGGAGATCCAGCAGGTAGTCTGCGTATTTTTTTGCAAGTACCTCGTGAATATATAAGATCTGGTGTACAAGCCGTCGAACATTAAGATATGTTAAGTTTGACCCAATGTAGAGATCACAGTGGTGAGTCCTATATGGGCAGTTCAATGCAAATCTTAAGGCCGAGTGATAGATGGAATCAAGCTTCTTCAGTACAGTACTTGGGGCTGATTTATACACGATATCACAGTAATCAAGTAGAGGCAGTATGGTAGCTTTTATCAATTCCAAACGGAACATAGGGGGGAAGCAGTGCTTGTGTCGATACAAAAAAACAATTTTTATTTTAGTCTTTTTACCAATATAATCAATGTGATCTTCAAAATTCAGTTTTGAATCCAGGATGACCCCAAGATACTTATAGAACTTGACTTGCTCTTTTTGATCATTATTTAAGGAATGTAATTTGGGAAAAATAACTTCCTGCTTTAGTCCCGGTGAGAAGCATAGCACCTTGGTTTTGGAGGTATTTAGGACTAGTTTAAGAGCAACTAGCTGATGTTGTAGTTTGTTGAAATCACCCTGGAGCTTAGCAATCACGTCATCTGGAGAGTGGCCAGCAGTAATCAGTATCGTGTCATGTGCAAAAAGATTTACCCAGGAATGATCCAGGTCAGTGCCCAAGTCATTGACATAAAGAGAGAACAAGAGGGGGCCAAGGATGGAACCCTGTGGAACCCCTTTTGTTATCTTTACACTGTTTGACCTCCAACCATCTGTGAATACAGTTTGGTTGCGAGAAAAGAGGTAATTTTTTAACCATTTTACTGTGTTTTTGGAAAAACCGAGGCAACTTAGTTTACCAAGCAGGGTGTTCTGGTCTACTGTATCAAAAGCTTTGGACAGGTCAAGAAAAAGACAGGCACAGTACTGCTTATTATCAAGGCTACTGTAAATTTTATTCAGAGAGTCTAATGCAGCAGATGTGGTGCTGTATTATTTTCGGAACACAGATTGTTTTAGATGTAGTAGATTGTTGGTGGACAGGAAACTGCTAATTTGGTAGTTCAATAATTTTTCAAAAAGTTTCATCAATGGGAACAAAATTGAGATAGGTCGGTAGTTATTGGGATCATCTTTAGGGCCCACTTTGTGAAGTGGACGGACATAGGAATGTTTCCATTCTAGAGGAACTGATGCTTCTTTGATGGACAGGTTGAAAATATGGGCTATAGGTTTGTATATTAGGTGACCAACAGTTAGTAGAGCAAAGACAGGAAAACTATCTGATCCGGTATAGGAGGACCCTTTGAGGTAGGACAGCTGTTTCAGAACATTACTTTCGTGGATTGGCTGTAAACTACATTCGTTTAATGTTTGGACAGGGGTGTAGGAATTTGCATAAGCAGGGGTGACTCCCAATACATTATCAAAAAGATTACCAGCTTCAGAAAAATGAAGGATAAAATTGTCAACTATTTTTTTGGGATCTGAAAAATATTCCCCATTTCGATTTATCTCAACAGGCAGATTGTCTGTTTTGGATGCCTTTTCGATACATTTGATTGTTTTCCAAAAAATCCTGGCATTTCCATGTGATTCCAGGAGAGTGGAGGAAAAGTAGGCATTTTTTGCATTCCGTATTTTTTTGACGCATCTATTCCTTAAAATCCTGTACTCTAGCCAGTCATTTACCAGATTACTTTTCTGAGCATATGCTCAAGCCTTGTCCCTAGTTTTCATGAGCTTTGTAATCAAAGGATCAAACCATGGTGGGCAGTTGCCTTTAGTTTTTAATCTAACCAACGGAGCATGTTTGTTAAGAATTTGGAGAAACGTGTACCTGAAAGTCTCCCAAGCCGTAGTCAAGTTGGGGATACAACAGACCTTGTCAATATCCGAGTGAAGCACAACATTAGTAAATGCCTGAGTGCTGAAGTGCATCAAAGAGTGCTTCTCAACAATTTTAGGGGGGGCTTTGGGTCTGGCTGATGATCTCACCCCAAAAATGAAGGAGTGATCACTAAGGTTGTTTCCCAGAACACCAGTCAGTGCGAAATTGTGAAGGACATTTGTCAATAGGACGTCAAGCAGAGTTGACTATCCCGGATTTTTTAGGTTGGGTCTTGTGGGGACATTTATTAATTGAAACAGGTTAAATTCATCTGTAAAATTTGTGGCCACGGCCGGCGGGTTTAGCCAATTCCAATTTAGATCACCCACTAAAACTATTTCACCTTTTGGGAGGCCCTCAAAAAGCGCTCTCAGTGCAGATGCAGCTTCAACATCCTTCCCACTAAGGGGTCTATAGCAGCACACTACCAATATCTGTTGATTATTTGGGAGAGTTATTCTGAGAGCTAAACCTTCAAAGCAACTTTTTTTAAACAAGGAGTGAGCTGGTGAACATGCAATAGTATTACGAACATAGATGGCAATTCCACCTCCTTTAGATCCTCGGTCAAGCCGAAAAAGGTTGTAGTTGTCAATCGTAATCTGCAAGTCATTAACGGCAGGAGTGAGAAATGTTTCTGTTCGGCAAAAAATGTCCTAGTCAAGATTTGCCACTTCTAGTTTTAGTTGACTTAATTTAGTCACAAGCCCTCTGATGTTGACATATAGAAGACCAACACCTTTTCTGCCAGAAAAATCTACAGAATTTTACGAGTTCTTTACGTTTGGGCCAGGATGAAGCTCAATACCACCCAGAAATAAGAAAAGTAGAATTAAAAGTTTGCACAAATATTTTCTGTGAAAGGATGAAGAGCGGCGAACCTTGGACGAATAGCAGCAGCTCGCAGATGGTGTTATTTTTAAGAGCAAAATGAAGTTTGGAAGGAGTGCTGGTGAAGTAATGGGACAAAGATAGGGTTTAAAAGGATACAAAGATGGAGTGTAGAAGTGTCTATGAGCTGTTTAATTTGCAGGTGTAGTGGCAAATCGAGCAAAAAGTATGGACGCAAAGTAATGAGGGTAGCTGTTTGTAGAGTTGAGTGTGGCACTAGATATGGCCGGGAGGGACAGCAGTAGGGTACACAGCAAGAGAATTGCCATCTCTAAAATATCCGGGGTAAACACAGATTAACACACAAGCGGAAAAGAAAAAATATCTATACTTGTAGCTGCTGTTGTAGAAGTTGCTGTAGCAGCTGCTGTAGCTGGATCCGTTGCTGCGACTGTAACTGTTTCTTCTGCAGCAGCAGCTGCTGCTGTAGCAGCTGCTGTAGTTGCTGCTGTAGTAGTTGCAGCTGCTGTTGTAGCAGCTGCTGCTGTAGCTGCATCCGTTGTTACTGTTGCTGCTGTAGCTGCTGTAGCTGCTGCTGTAGTAGTTGCAGCAGCTGCTGTAGCTGCCGTAGCTGCTGCTGTAGTAGTTGCAGCAGCTGCTGTAGCTGCCGTAGCTGCTGCTGTAGTAGTTGCAGCAGCCCCTTCAGCCGCCGCAACAGTCGCAGCAGCCGCTGCAGCTGCACCCGTTGTTGCTGTAGCTGCTGCTGCAGCTTCTGCAGCAGTCGCAGCAGCTGCTGCAGCTGCACCCGTTGTTGCTGTAGCTGCCGTAGTTGCTGCTGCAGCCGCTATAGCAGTCGCTGTAGTAGTTGCAGCAGCGGCTGTAGCTGCACCCGTTGTTGCTGTAGCTGCCGTAGTTGCTGCTGCAGCCGCTGTAGCAGTCGCTGTAGTAGTTGCAGCAGCTGCTGTAGCTGCACCCGTTGTTGCTGTAGCTGCTGCTACAACAGCCGTAGCAGCTGCTGTAGCTGCTGCAGCAGCTGCTGTA
The DNA here is from genome assembly GCF_048934315.1 of Petromyzon marinus. NCBI lineage: Eukaryota > Metazoa > Chordata > Hyperoartia > Petromyzontiformes > Petromyzontidae > Petromyzon > Petromyzon marinus. The sequence goes on from NC_133737.1 coordinate 4,162,485, forward strand.
GCTGCACCGGTTGTTGCTGTAGCTGTTGTAGTTGCTGCTGCAGTAGTTGCAGCAGGAGCTATAGTTGTAGCTGCTGCTGTAGCAGTCGTTGCAACGGGAGCTGTAACTGCTGTAGTAGTTTCAGCAGGATATGTATCTGTAGTAGCTGCAGCAGGAGCTGTAGCTGCTGTAGTAGTTGCGCCAGGCGCACGACCAACCAGGCCTCACTCAGGCTGCGCCACGTGCACAACCAACCAGGCCTCACTCAGGCTGCGCCAGGTACACACACGAGCGCACATCACCACACCATCACACACGCACACGAGTGCACATCACCACACCATCACACACACGAGTGTACACCATCACATCATCACACACACACACGAGTGCACATCTCCACACTATCACACACATACAGAGTGTACACCACCACACTATCACACACACAGAGTGCACATCACCACTCCATCACACACACACAGAGTGCACACCATCACACCATCACAACACACAGAGTGCACATCACCACACCATCACACACACAGAGTGCACACCACCACACCATCACACAGAGTGCACACCATCACACCATCACACACACAGAGTGCACATCACCACACTATCACACACAGAGTGCACATCACCACACCATCACACACACGAACGCAGAAGTCCCTCTCGTCATGGCCACTCTCACACGGCTCACCCCCCTCACACGGCTCACTCACACACACGGCTCACTCACACACACTCACACGCAGCTTGTGGTGCCGCCGCAGCAGAGCCGCTCCGTCGGGGCCGTACCCACCGCCGTGACACCGCCACCGGGGAGTGACGGCACCGACGCGGCGCGCCCCTTGCCGCCCCCCCGCACAAATGCACGCACACCCCACGTAGAGCCGGGAGGGAAGGTCACCTGGCCGACAGGTTTTTATCCAGAAGCCCCTAATAGGATCAAGCTTCATGGTTTCCTGCAGCCGGGAAATTGGGCGACCTACCCCCGAGGCTGAAGAGCACCGCGGCGCCGTGACCTGGGATTGTAATGGCATGGTCACGGCAGGGGCTGTTTAGCCACCGCGAGTAGAACCACACACACACGAACACGAGTCAGTGGGTGGATAGCGGGAAGAATGCAAAGCAGACGTCCAAGAAACCACTGCGGTGACGTCACCAGAGCGGTGATCCGAGGGCGGGAAAATCCAGACCTCTGATTGGACAGGGGGGGCACAGGGTGCGGGAACAGCAGGACGCCTTTGTTATAGGTAGGATTAGGGATCCAAATAACAAAGGGACAGGAATATCCCGCCCTCTGATTGGACGGGGGCATGGGCGCAGGAGCAACTGAATGCCTTTTTGTTATAGGTGGGATTATAGATCCGAATTTCAAAGGGCACGGGTGCGCAGGTGCGGGCACCGTGGAATGCCTTTGTGATAGGTAGGATAAAAGGCAGGTGATTGAGGCAGTAAGGAGCAGAGTTCTTCAAGTCATCGAGGTCCACGGAGCATTGGAGCCTGCCGTTCGGATCGTCTGTGTGACGAGTTTCAACGCAGCCAGGCACGATCTTCCACGGAGACGACCCACATCATCGCCCTTCTACAACTTCCAGCGCATCAGAGTGGAAGTAAGTGTAAGTAAGAGAAAGAGATTAGCTTGGGCTATTTAATCGAGGGTAGAAAGCGGAGTGATAGGCAGGATAACTTGAATCTAGGATCCTCGAAGGATAGGCTAGCGTCTACTGACCCACGCAAACCCACGTAGTTTAACAGGATATTCGCGGAGAATAAAATAGCCAGTGGGGAGTAAACTGTGTCGTGTGGTCTCTTTGTGGGTGTGAAGAGAAAGGTGGAGTGTCTTGCGTTCGCGTGCATGCGCGGTTTATAGCGAAGCAGAGAGCTAAGCGCCTGGTGTGCGCATATACGCGCGGGTGTTTAAACGGCCTTTAAATCGGAGCGGAGTGACTCCCTCCAATCAGCGGCGCGCGCACAGCCGACATCCTTGCCCTCTCACCCCTGACCCCAACTCCCTCGAGTGTGATTGGTGTACGGGGCTGGGCAGGTAGCGGCGTCGGGTTTGTTATTGCCTGGGCGCGTAGAGCGTGTGTGTGAGGGAGTCACGCGTCGGCGCACCGTACCCATTTGTTTACGTACGGGAGTCACGCATCGGCGCGCCGTACCCGTTTGTTCACGTGCGGGACGGAGTCTTGCTTCGCGAGCGCGCTCACCGCAGCACACCGCCACTGAACCCGCGTAGCGCGCCGCAAGCGTAAAGTGTGCAAGCCCACTAATTGAGCCATGCCTACGCGGTCGGCAACAAAGTCAGGGGCCCCGGGGGGCGAGAAGTTAGAGGTCGCTAACCCGAACCCCACAGAACAGCCGGGGGGTAGTAGTACGATGTAACGGGGGAGTCGGGGGGCAACGGCCCCGACAATTCGGTGATGGCGGGGGACGGTAGCCCCCATAAGCTCGTATACAGCTAATTCACCGCTAATTCTCACTCACATTATCACACACTCACGCACAGTTTACACTCACGCAAAACAACTCACAAAAACAACTCGTGCAAACTCCATGATGGCATGGTGGCCAGCGTCAGAGACCAGCAAGAAGTCTTTGATCCATTCCCAATCACAAACGGGGTGAAGCAAGGCTGCGTTTTAGCGCCAACGCTCTTCAGCATGGTGTTTTCTGCCATGCTGCAAGACTCATTCCAGAACCACAACACTGGGATTAGCTTTATCTACCGTTTTGACGGTGGGCTATTCAATCTGCGGAGGATGCAAGCCAAAACTAGAGTGGAGGAAGTCACTTCGAGAACTTTTGTTTGCTGATGACTGTGCTCTGGCTGCTGGCTCAAATAAAGATCTACAGGAAAGTATGGACCACTTCTCCTTAGCTTGTAACAACTTCAGCCTAACAATCAGCACAAAGAAGACTGCTCTTGGGAAACCCTACACTGAGCCCACCATTTTTGTGAATGGGCAAAAGCTTTCAGCTGTTGACAAGTTTACTTACCTTGGTAGTACTCTGTCTCACGCTGTGCACATAGATGATGAAGTTAACATCAGGATTGTCAAGGCCAGTGCAGCTTTTGGACGTCTACGTAACTCGGTATGGGAAAGGACTGGCATCAAGCAGGAGACAAAACTGAAGGTCTACCAGGCTGTTGTCTTACCAACTCTTCTGTATAGGTGCGAAGCCTGGAAAGTCTACCAGCGCCATGCCAAGAAATTGATCCATTTCCACTTGAGCTGTCTGAGGAAACTGCTGAGGATCAAGTGGCAAGACAGAATCCCTGACACGGAAGTCCTCAGCAAGGCCAATATCCCCAGCATCCACACCTTGCTTGCGAAGGAACATCTTAGATGGACTGGCCACGTGACCAGAATGCCCTGTGTGAGACTGCCAAAACAAGTCTTCTTTGGCGAGCTGAAGAATTGCAAGCGAGCGCAAGGTGGTCCCAAAAAGCGCTACAAGGACACCCTTAAAGTTTCCTTGAAGAGCTTTGGATTCGACCTGAAAAGCTGGGAACCCCTAGCTCGGAACCGACCTGCCTGGAGAAGAAAAGTACAGGACGGTGCAGTCATCTGTGAGAGTGGGAGAAGCTCCTGTGCTATCATGAAGAGGCAGCAGCGGAAATCGACCAAGGAAGGACTTGTGGCTGCACCTCAGAGCTCTACATCCTCCCTGACCTGTCCAGTGTGCCACAGAGAATTCCGGGCTCGGATTGGCCTGTTCAGCCATCTGCGGACTCATCAAAACCCAACAAAATGACAAACGTGCCATAGTCATCATCAACTATGATGGACGAACAAGAGAGAGAGAGAGGTTGGTCACATCCGATTTCCGTTCCAGTAAAATCCTTGTTTGGAAAAAACTACGCCCAGTCTCTTGCGGGTAACATAATTTATTCATAAATATTGTCGCGAGTTGATTGCGACGGGTTAAAGAGCCAAATCATTTACCCCTAGCTGCCACTGCTATTCAGAATGGCCTGAAATCAAATGTATCATTCCGGATTACTGCTGCAAAGTATGATCTTGAGTTTTCATTATAGTGTGCTGATCTTTAAAGGTGTATATCTTTTATTCTGCTACTGATACTCCTGCTGTTATGGAGTGACTCATGCAGCCAGTTATGGTTGCAAAGTTTGGTCGTACATGTTGTGTATATCATTTATTAAATCTGAATCACAGTTCCTATGATCACTGTTACATTGTTCGTATAGCCTTATTTTGGTGATTTTTAAACGTTTTGGTTTATCCATGTTTGTCGTAGTACAGAGTTAGCCTGATAACTTTAATCTACATTGCCTTGAGTATGTCTTATGGTTGTTATTGTTTCACTTGCATCCCAATGGGATTTTTGCACACAGCATTGAAATACGGTGTTTTTTCTGGAAGACTTTGCTGTTTTTTCATGGATTTTTCTATTGCCTGTAGTCATGTTAAGATTTTGATTTAAAGCTTTGGTGACTGCAGGGATTCACATTCTTGGTTCTTTCGGTAAAGTCACGTAGAAGGGAAACAATAAAATAATAAAAAATATAAAACAATAAAATTATCACGACCTTTCGACTGCAACACAAGCAATCATCATCAGGTGCTTGTGTTGCAGTCGAAACGTCGTGAGAATTTTATTGTTTTATATTTTTATTATTTTATTGTTTCCCTTCTACGTGACTTTACCGAAAGAACCAAGAATGTCACTTTAAGATGTTACCTGTTCATGTTTTTGTTTGTTGCGGTTGCACCCGAGTCAAGAGCCGCTTGGCTCACAGGGTTATAACTAATAAATGAAATGAAAATGAAATGAAAATGACATTGTCCTGGCACATTAACATAATTTATTCAATTTTGATTTAAAGCTTTCGTGACTGCAGGGATTCATATTCTTGGTTCTTTCGGTAATGTCTCTCTCTAAGTTCACTAGGGTTTGTTTTCAACCTGATGACGATTGCTTGTGTTGCAATCGAAACGTCATATCCTGCTATTTAATTTATTTTCTTTCGACGTGACTTTACCGAAAGAACCAAGATTATAATTTATTCAGTTACATCGCCGCTCGTTGGGGGAGGGGATTGTGTTGAACCCCGCACATGACGTCACGTCACTTGCTGCCGCATGACGTCACGAGACACCAGGAAGCTGCCGATCCCCGCGCGCGCTCACTGAGATCCGAGGTGAGAAGTTCACATCGTGGTTGTTGTTGTGGTGGTGGTTGTTGTTGTTTACCCAGGTAGAGCCTCGCTCCGTCTCTCTCGTAGGGACTTTAATTGAGTAGCAGCGACTATGGAATCGATGTCCAGGTTGGAACATTACAACGCGGGGCCTAGCCGTGCGGGGCCTTGCCTCCTGCCCTCGCCAGATTGCATTTGCTTTAATTCTCTGTTTAACTCTTCGGTTCTTTCGGTAAAGTCACGTCGAAAGAAAATTAATTAAATAGGATATGACGTTTCAATTGCAACACAAGCAATCGTCATCAGGTTGAAAACAAACCCAAGTAAACTTAGAGAGAGACAAAACGCAGCGATGGAGACACAGACACACAAGCAGAGAGAGAACACAACATAGACTTTACCTTAAGAACCAAAGAGTAATTCCTGCAGTCATGAAAAATCAAATCAAGTTCTCTGCTTAAGTTTAATTTGTCTTCACCTGGCTCACTACTTTTAAACTTTTTTTTCCTTTTAAATATTTCTAGAGTTTTTGTTTTACCAAGGCCAAGGCCACTTGAGCTACACCGCTCTTTTTTCAGAAGCGAGCTGCCCACAACAAAGTGGCTTATCAACGTGTGGAAATGTCTGTCGGTCAAATACTCTAAACGCGTGGTGATGTTGACTCTAAATGTGCAGGGAAAAACCGGAGGATCCGGCGACCACGGGGAGAGGGACACGCAAACTCCAAATATACGTCCATAATACAGGTTTGGGTTAGATCGCGTAAATATGTAAATGTGTCGTTAAACCCGCCACCACCCGGACACAGCCAACTAGTAAGGTTTGTCACGTAAACAGAACGTGGCCAAGTCGTCACGAGTACAGCAGTAGTGTGTAGTGTAGTGTGTAGTGAATAGTGTAGTGTATAGTGTAGTGTATAGTGCAGTGTATAGTGTAGTGTATAGTGTAGTGTGTAGTGTAGTGAGTAGTGTAGTGTATAGTGTAGTGAATAGTATAGTGTAGTGTATAGTGTAGTGTATAGTGTAGTGTATAGTGAGTAGTGTAGTGTATAGTGTAGTGTAGTGTGTAGTGTAGTGTGTAGTGTAGTGAGTAGTGTAGTGTATAGTGTAGTGTATAGTATAGTGTAGTGTGTAGTGAGTAGTGTAGTGTATAGTGTAGTATAGTGTAGTGTATAGTGTATTATAGTGTAGTGTGTAGTGTATAGTGTAGTGTATAGTGTAGTGTATACTAGTACAGCACACAGGTTGTGTGTTGGAGAGCCAAGCCACAACATTTACAATCTGAGTACGACGTTTTGCCAGTAATTACAACCAGCTTCATCAGGCGACAGCCGAATGTTGTGGCTTGGCTCCGTGGGAATATAAATCAGGTCGCTGGGTTCATAGCACAGCACGCTAACCCTTGCACTACCGCTCCCCAATCACGCACAAACATCATTGGATGTACAGTAAAACCTTGGATTGCGAGTGTTTTGCAAAACGAGCAAAATGTTTTAATAAATATTAATTATAGGTAGCAGAAGCATGGTAGTAACTGAAAGAAATAGACATGGAGCCAATGGCAACTAATTGATCAGAAGTGTAAATGAAGTGAATAATGTTTGGAGAAGACTTTTCCTTTTGGCTGCAGAGTAGGCACCTGGGTCATTTTAAATCTTTAAAACAGTCTTCCTCAGCAGCTGTCCCCCGATTTTTTTCTTCCTGATGATGAACGCTTGTGTTGAGATCGAAACGTCGTAGTTTTTTTGTTATTTTCTTGGAACCTATCTACGTGACTTTACCGAAAGACCCAAATAATATTATTTAAAGGGCTGTCTGTGCTGGCTTATACAGTTAAGGCTGGCCTGCCTATGATCCCTCCTCTATTGAACCAGACAAGATTGTATTAGAACCTTACAGATCCCTAAAATATCAGTACAGAATATAATCCGTGAGACTCTTTGCCAGGCGAGGCTACATTGGTTGGGTCATCATTCCCGCATAACCAGACAACGCATGCTCAAGCAGCTTCTGTTAGTCCAGATATTAGGGGCTAAACAGGCATGGAATTGGCGAGAGAAGAGATCGGAGGTTTGGAGGTGATCAGACCTGCTGATGACTGGTACCAGGAGTGTCAAGATTGGCCTCTGTGAAGGAGGCTGGTGATGTATGCTGCAGGGCAGTTGGAGGTATTTACTCTGCAACAACAATGATGTCAGAGGAGCGATGCTCACGTGAATGGGTGGAATGCTGGGTGCTGAAAACGCAGCAAGACAGCGGGGAGCACAGCTGGTGCATCTGTCAATCATCTCAGTCATCCCTTGACACCTGGATCATTCCCATGACCTGCTAACAAGTGACCCACACTTACATGGCATTAAATTGCACCTATCATGGGATGAGCACTGACAAGGTTGCTTCGAATTATTGATGAACGGTGGCTGTTTTGTTTATCTGTTACTGATTCATGTGAAATGTATGTAAGAGTTTATTTATTTGGGGAGCGGTGGCACAGTTATTTTACTGCATTATGAACTCGGCAAACATGATTGATAAGTGGTAGCTGAACTTATTGTGGGCCTCTGCGATGTTGATTGATTTTTTATTACTTGGTGATGTGAGGAAGCATTAATACTGAGCAGATAGAGGCAGCCAGGCATGTTTTTGAACACACCACCACCTTTTTACCGTGCCACTGTGTGACAATATAAAGTTTGTATTTGCTGTAAAGTATATGAACTCTTTTGAACACGGAGGTTAAATCAAAACAATAGTTTATTTCAGTTTTCCTCTGGAACTTTTTATGAGAATGGAAACAGTCAGGAAATTAACACGGCACATATGCACCTGAAGTTAGATCTGTTCATCTGAGCATTCAATTATAGGGCGTCCAATCATTTATGACCATTTGTCCTGTCATTGTGTTCCTTAACAGATCGTGTGATGAATTGGGAAATCTTTTTCACTATATCATGAATATATGAATAGGTATAGATGTTAAGTCATGTGTGACTGTATATATGCATTCCTCGATACTGACATAGATGGTGTGGATTTTTTTTCTGTCTACAGCTGGCGCTTCCTCTACAGAATTGGTGTGATGGAGCAACGGCACTCAGCGCAGCTCTGTACAAAAAGGCAACAATGTGACCAGTATGTAAACAGCACGGATCGTACTGGAAACTTGACACAGCATCAGAGAACACACATAGAAGAGAAACCTTTCAAGTGCACTGTGTGTGAGAAGGCATTTGCACAGTCATCAGGTCTTCAGAGGCACCAGAGAACACACACAGGAGAGAAACCCTTCAGGTGCACTCTGTGTGGGAAGGCGTTTACAGACTCATCACATCTTAAATTACACCAGAGAACACACACAGGAGAGAAACCCTTCAAGTGCACTGTGTGTGAGAAGGCATTTGCACAGTCATCCGTTCTTCAGAGGCACCAGAGAACACACACGGGAGAGAAATCTTTCTGGTGCATACTGTGCGGGAAGGCGTTTGCATTGTCATCACATCTTCAAAGACACCAGAGAACACACACGGGAGAGAAACCCTTCAGGTGCACTGTGTGTGATAAGGCGTTTGCACAGTCATCAGATCTTCCAAGACACCAGAGAATACACACGGGAGAGAAATCTTTCTGGTGCATACTGTGCGGGAAGGCATTTGCATTGTCATCACATCTTAAATTACACCAGAGAACACATACAGGAGAGAAACCCTTCAAGTGCACTGTGTGTGAGAAGGCATTTGCACAGTCATCTGTTCTTCAGAGGCACCAGAGAACACACACGGGAGAGAAATCTTTCTGGTGCATACTGTGCGGGAAGGCGTTTGCATTGTCATCACATCTTCAAAGACACCAGAGAACACACACGGGAGAGAAACCCTTCAGGTGCACTGTGTGTGATATGGCGTTCGCACATTCATCACATATTCAAAGACACCAGAGAACACACAGGCATCAGAAGATCCTCAAGAAGTGGAGTCTGAAATCGACTTGTGAAAGTAAAAGTGCTGCAATGAGCCCATCCCTCATGAAACAAGAACCAGAAGAAAATCCCAGCTTGGACACTTTGAAAGGTATCAAGGTGAAATATGAAGAGGTGAAGGTGAAATGTGAAGAAGTGACAGTGAAGAGCGAAGAAGTGAAGGTAAAATGTGAAGATGAAGATTCAACTCCAAAATCAGACCTTCACATCGATGGAGGCAACGTAAAGCAGGAGGAGAATTCTGACTCTGAGGCAGAGCGAGGCAACTCCCCAAAGTTTGTGGAAGTGGAGGTGTGGCTGGACTTCATAGACGATACAAAGTCAAATGGAGACCCGGTAGATGTGTAAGCTTGAGACATGTAAGCTCAAATATTTTCACCTTCGTCACAGGCCTTAATGAAAATAATGTGAAGTTGAACACTCAATTCCTAGGTTCAACCTGCAGCCTAAGAGTGGCCAGAGTTTGTGGACCTGTCGGTTTGGTAGATCTCTAATCAGGAGCGAGAGCCAATAAGCTTCCAAGCATTCACTGTTATAATAATAATTGCATTTATATGGTGCTTGCTTAATTGCCTCAGCAACTCGGAGTTTTGTATCAAATCACAAACACTCGAAGGGCAGCTGCCTCTGCGTGGCATAAAGTGGCCCTGCACCAGCCTGCATGTGGGCATGAGTCTGTCAGTAGGGGGCGATGATTGATGTGTTATCTCCGTCATGTAATTTCTGGATAATATTTGGAATTACCCATATTTTGACAATGACAGCAACATGCAATGACCTATGTGTTTTGAATGACACAAGAGTATGTTTTACATCCACTGTTACGCAGACCGTGCATATTTTGGTTCATGTTACTGGAGTAGCCAGGGGTGCCTGTCGAATTTGAACCTTGAACCTCTGCAATAAATATAGAATGTGCTACCACTTGGCTTCCCTCAATCTGAGTGTAGGCATGCCAGACTGAATGTTTCTAACTGGCGCAGATGTTCCATTTAGGTCCACGTTTCACATGCCTATAAAGTGGAGGGCATGACTGGCCGAGAAGACCCGAAGCTTCGTGCGGATCGACAGACCAGGTAGCTTCCACACAGCATTGCGCAGCTGATGAAAAGACTGCTGCCCGACTGTTTTGGACCTCCCACACTGTGTGCACACATTTTCAGTGTAGACATGTTCTGTGCACACAATGTACACAACGTACACACGCACAGTGTACCTGCACTGTGTGCACAGTCTACACATACAGAGTCTATACACAAACACATTAACAAGAACAACAACCGCCATTCGCCACCAAGTGGTGCTGACGTCACTACGGCGCTTGTACCAGGCTACGTGCATGTTAAGGCCACGTGAAGTGTCGAACGCCCGCCGGCAGGAGATCACAGGGCAGACTCAGGTGCCATGGAATGACTACTGAGATGACTGACCGAAGCACTAACTGCCCCCTACTGTGCCAACAGTGTACATACAGTGTATACACAGTGTACACACAGTTTGTACACTGTGTACACAGTGTATATACACAATAATGTTCACTTTGTTGAGCTCACGCACCCAAGGGGTCAATGTTCAAGTGAGGGAGCAATGGGATAGGAATCTAAATAAACTAGACCTCGAAACCCTGCTCTCTGACGTCAACACTCCGCATTAACTCATCGGCGTAAAACGCGAGGGGGAGGTGTACCCCGCGAGTAACGGCATGTCACCTGCTGCCGCGTGACGTCACGAGATACCTGGAAGCTTCTCCACGCGCGCCCTCACCGAGATCCGAGGTGAGAAGTTCACATCGTGGTTGTTGTTTACCCAGGTAGAGCCTCGCTCCGTCTCTCGTAGGGATATCAATTGAGTAGCAGCGAGTATGGAATCGATGTCCAGGTTGGAACATTACAATGCGGGGCCTTGCCTCCTGCCCTCGCCTGATTGAAATTGCTTTAATTATCTGCTTAATATTCTTTCGGTAAAGTCACGTAGAGCAAACATTTTTACAAAAAAACTACGACGTTTTGATCGCAACACAATCGTCATCAGGAGCAAAAAGAGAGGGAAAGCTGCTTAGGCAGGCTGTTTTGAAGGTTTGGAATGGGTGTAGCCCAAGGGTCTTAAACGAAGTGGTTGGGGCTAATGATGTTAAAGTGGTAAATTTGCATGTAAATGTAAGATCGGAGAGCTACTTCCACAAGGAGGGTGCAGAGGTGTCCATTGTATTGTGAGAGATTAGCATGTCAATATAAGATCGCAGAGCCGCCACCACATCGAGGACACGAGCGACGGCCGTGTTAGTGTGAGACATTTAACCTGTTAATGTAAAATCGGAGAGACCATGTTATATCTTCTGATGATCTGGTAATGGCTACTCAATGAGATGGCGTTAGAGAATCTTGTTTCGTGCCTTGATAATTCCATCATGAAATAGGGCCTTAATACGTTCCACAAAAATGAATCGCCTGCCTGGGAATTTCATGTCATACAACACTACACCTGCTCAACTCTCCTTGAATAATCAGGCAGTTCTACAAGTGGTTGAGCTCCCATACCTCGTTAATGTGTTCAAGACCAGCTCTGGTTTGGCAGCCAAAGTCTCACTTAAAATTTGTCGAATAGTATTGTTTCATTAGACTTTGTAACACTGTGTAGAAGCTGCCTGGACTTTTGCTCCATACAAACCTGTGAGTGTGCATCGCCAAGGTCTAGTCCATCTGAGACCATCCCTCCCCCTGCCATACTGGCATCGCACCCGCCCCTCACCCTTTGTCCTGCGGATGGTGGGCGCACAGGACGCGCCACATAGCCATTCCAGGCTGGACCTGAATGGGTTGCGTGGTTCACCAAGCCACCAGGCACTTGTTAGCGAACACCACCACCAAGGCTCGTTCCATGCGTGATATCAATATAAAATATCTGTAAGGATGCCCCCCAATAGACTACCGTGGAAGTCAACTGGGCACGTCCCACTGGGCGAAGACCCCAGGGCCAGCTCAGGACACGCTGGCAGGACTACAGTGAGGGAAAAAAAGTATTTGATCCCCTGCTGATTTTGTACGTTTGCCCACTGACGAAAAAATGATCAGTCTATAATTTTAATGCTAGGTTTATTTGAACAGTGAGAGACAGAATAACAACAACAAAAATCCAGAAAAAAACGCATGTCAGAAATGTTATAAATTGATTTGCATTTTAATGAGGGAAATAAGTATTTGAGCCCTCTGTAAAACATGACTTGGTACTTGATGGCAAAACCCTTGTTGGCAATCACAGAGGTCAGACGTTTCTTGTAGTTGGCCACCAGGTTTGCACACATTTCAGGAGGGATTTTGTCCCACTCCTCTTTGCAGATCTTCTCCAAGTCATTAAGGTTTCGAGGCTGACGTTTAGCAACTCGAACCTTCAGCTCCCTCCATAGATTTTCTATGTGATTAAGGTCTGGATAATGGCTAGGCCACTCCAGGACCTTAATGTGCTTCTTCTTGAGCCACTCCTTTGTTGCCTTGGCCGTGTGTTTTGGGTCATTGTCATGCTGGAATACCCATCCACGACCCATTTTCAATGCCCTGGCTGAGGGAAGGAGGTTCTCACCCAAGATTTGACAGTACATGGCCCCGTCCATCGTCCCTTTGATGCGGTGAAGTTGTCCTGTCTCCTTAGCTGGAAAAAACACCCCCAAAGCATAATGTTTCCACCTCCATGTTTGACGGTGGGGATGGTGTTCTTGGTCATAGGCAGCATTCCTCCTCCTCCAAACACGGCGAGTTGAGATGATGCCAAAGAGCTCCATTTTGGTCTCATCTGACCGCAACACTTTCACCCAGTTGTCCTCTGAATCATTCAGATGTTCATTGGCAAACTTCAGACGGGCATGTATATGTGCTTTCTTGAGCAGGGGGACCTTGCGGGCGCTGCAGGATTTCAGTCCTTCACGGCGTAGTGTGTTACCAATTGTTTTCTTGGTCACTATGATCCCAGCTGCCTTGAAATCATTGACAAGATCCTCCCGTGTAGTTCTTGGCTGATTCCTCACCGTTCTCATGATCATTGCAACTCCACGAGGTGAGATCTTGCATGGAGCCGCAGGCCGAAGGAGATTGACAGTTCTTTTGTTTCTTCCATTTGTGAATAATCGCACCAACTGTTATCACCTTCTCACCAAGCTGCTTGGCAATGGTCTTGTAGCCCATTCCAGCCTTGTGTAGGTCTACAATCTTGTCCCTGACATCCTTGGAGAGCTCTTTCGTCTTGGCCATGGTGGAGAGTTTGGAAACTGATTGCTTCTGTGGACAAGTGTCTTTTATACAGGTACCAAGCTGAGATTAGGAGCACTCCCTTTAAGAGTGTGCTCCTAATGTCAGCTCGTTACCTGTATAAAAGACACCTGGGAGCCAGAAATCTTTCCCCTCATTAAAATGCAAATCAATTTATAACATTTTTGAGATGCGTTTTTCTGGATTTTTTTGTTATTCTGTCTCTCACTGTTCAAATAAACCTACCATTAAAATCATAGACTAATCATTTCTTCGTCAGTGGGCAAACGTACAAAATCAGCAGGGGATCAAATACTTTTTTCCCTCTGTATGATAGCAGTGCATACTGACTGGTGGTACCTGCTATCACTACAGCAGTGCATACTCATTGTGGTGAGCCCTGCTATGTTTACAGCTATGCATACTGCTGTGGTGGTACCTGCTATAATAACAGCAGTGCATACTGACTGTGGTGGCACCTGCTATGATTACAGCAGTGCATACTGTGGTGGTACCTGCTTTCACTACAGCAGTGCATACTGACTGGTGGTACCTGCTTTCACTACAGCAGTGCATACCAACTGTGGTGGTACCTGCTTTCACTACAGCAGTGCATACTGACTGGTGGTATCTGCTACGATTACAGTAGTACATATTGACTGTGGTGGTACCTGCTATGATAACAGCAGTGCATACTGACTGTGGTGGTACCTGCTATGATTACAGCAGTGCATACTGACTGTGGTGGTACCTGATTTCACTACAGCAATGCATACCGACTGTGGTGATACCTGCTATCACTACAGCAGTGCATACTCATTGTGGTGGGCCCTGCTATGTTTACATCTATGCATACTGCTGTAGTGATACCTGCTATCACTACAGCAGAGTGCATACTGACTGTGGTGGTACCTGCTTTCACTACAGCAGTGCATACTTACTGTGGTGGTACCTGCTATGATAACAGCAGTGCATACTGACTGTGGTGGCACCTGCTATGATTACAGCAGTGCATACTGTGGTGGTACCTGCTTTCACTACAGCACTGCATACCGACTGTGGTGGTACCTGCTTTCACTACAGCAATGCATACCGACTGTGGTGATACCTGCTATTACTATAGCAGTGCATACTGACTGTGGTGGTACCTGCTTTCACTACAGCAGTGCATACTGACTGTGGTGGTACCTGCTATGATAACAGCAGTGCATACTGACTGGTGGCACCTGCTATGATTACAGCAGTGCATACTGTGGTGGTACCTGCTTTCTCTACAGCACTGCATACCGACTGTGATGGTACCTGCTTTCACTACAGCAGTGCATACCGACTGAGGTGGTACCTGCTTTCACTACAGCAGTGCATACCGACTGAGGTGGTACCTGCTTTCACTACAGCAGTGTATACCGACTATGGTGTCACCTGCTTTATCTACAGCAGTGCATACTGACTGTGGTGGTTCCTGCTTTCACTACAGCAATGCATACCGACTTTAGTGGTTCCTGCTTTCACTACAGCAGTGTATACTGACTGTGGTGGTATTGCTTTCACTACAGCAGTGCATACTGTGGTGGTACACATGATTACAGCAGTGCATACTGTGGTGGTACCTATGATTATAGCAGTGCATACTGACTGGTGGTACCTGCTATGATAACAGCAGTACATACTGACTGTGGTGGTCCTGCTATCAATACAGTAGTACATGCTGACTGTCTTACCTATGAAAGGTAAATGTGTCAATGTGTGTCTGTTCGAAATGTTTAGCATACTTCCCGACATGCAACAAACTTGAAATTTGGCATGTGGTTAGCTTCCGAACAGTACACAATGTAAACACTATAAAAATAGACTTTATATTTTGGGGGGGCGGGGAATGATCATGAAGTGTGTGGCGTCAATCCGATATCTGGTGAGCGTTTGTGGTATCGATTAAATGGGAATAGGCCGATTCTAAATAAATCTATAACCTTCGATTCCTTTGTGCAATTTAAAGAATCCAATCTTGGCACGCGAGCTTAAGTTTTGTTTTTTTCCACCGCGCATTGGGTTTGTTCATTTTTAATTAATTAGGTAAGTTTTGAGAAGTTTTAAAATGTATTTTTCCCCCAGGCAATGCCGGGTATTTCCCGCTACAAGCAGTATATATCGACTCTATGGCACAAAGTACTCACCTGACAGAGTGCCATGATGAGGCCTAGTCTTGTGAAGAGCCCCCGGCCTTGCCTAGAGTACCCAGCCGATGAAGGCTGGGGGCTGGGCAGCTCCCCCCCCCCCCCCGTCCTACGATAATCCTGTCTAAGCGGAATAGCTTATCCCCACCGCGAGGCTTGGGGCGTGCCGCCCGGAAAAATTTTTTCGGCCTAAGCCCCACCGTCAGCGCGCCAAATGCCTCGCAAGCGCACGTACACAGAGGGACATACAGACGGACAGAGAATGACGTTTATAGGTAAGATATGCGATCTAACCCAAAAAACCTCTAATGGATGATGTTGGTTGCGAAATCCTACGTGTTAAACATTCATTTTAAAGATACTAGGCCTTCCAGGTATATTTCTGACCACTTTCCTCTCATTTTGTGCCTTAACAGCCCGTGCAATAAAATGGGGAATCTTTTTCACTACATAATGAATATTTGAATAAGTATAGACATGCAATTTATGTCTAACTATATATGCATTTTTCTGTACCTCGATGGTGAAGTAAATGATGTGGATATTTATCTTTTCTATTTTACAGCTGACGCTTCCTCTGCCACTTTGCTCTGCAAAATTGGTCTGATGGAGTATAGGCACTTAGCACAGCTCGGTACAAAAATGCAACAATGCAACCAGTGTGCATACAGCACGGATCATACTGGAAACTTGACAGCACCAGATAACTCACAGGAGAGAAACCATTCAAGTGCACTGTGTGTGAGAAGGCATTTGTTCTGTCAACACATCTTCACACCCACCAGAGAATACACACAGGAGAGAAACCCTTCAAGTGCAGTGTGTGTGGGAAGGCATTTTTAGATTCAACTAGTCTTCAAAGACACCAAAGAACACACACAGGAGAGAAACCTTTCAAGTGCACTGTGTGTGAGAAGGCATTTGCACGGTCATCATCTCTTAAGAGCCACAGGAGAACACACAAAGGAGAGAAATCCTTCAAGTGCACTGTGTGTGAGAAGGCATTTGCACAGTCTAAAGTTCTTCTGATCCACCATAGAATACACAGGGGAGAGAAACCCTTCAAATGCACTGTGTGTGGGAAGGCATTTTCAGATTCATCTACTCTTAAAAAACACCAGAGAACACACACAGGAGAGAAACTTTTCAAGTGCACTGTGTGCGGGAATGGGTTTGCAGAGTTCTCAAATCTTAAAAGACACCAGAGAACACACGGGCATCAGAAGATCCCCAAGGAGTGGTGTGAAATCGGATTGTGAAAGTCAAAGTGCTGCAATGAGCCCACCCCTCATAAAACAAGAACCACGTGAAAATCCCAACTTGGACACTTTGAAAGATAACAAGGTGATATATGAAGAGGCGAAGGTGAAATGTGAAGTAACAGTGAAGAGCGAAGAAGTGAAAGTAAAAAGTAAATATGAAGATTCAACTCCAAAATCGGATCTTCACATCGATGGAGGCAACGTGAAGCAAGAGGAAAATTCTGAGGCAGAGCGAGGCAACTCCCAGCAGTTTGTGGATGTGGAGGTGTGGGTGGACTTCTTCGACAATACAAAGTCAAATGGAGACCCGGTGGATGTGTTAGCTTGAGAAAATGAAGCTCCAATAGATGCAACTTTGTCACAGGCCTTTAATGAAAAAATATGGAGTTGAACACTCAATTCTTAGGTTCAACCTGCAGAGTAAGAGTGGCCAGTATTTGTGGATCTGTGGGATGGGTAGATCTCTAATCAGAAGTGAGAGCCAATAAGCTCCCATTTGCATTTATATGGTGCTTGCTTAATTGCCTCAGCAACTCGGAGTTGTGTATCATATTACAAACACTCGAAGAGCACCCCCAAGTGGAAGCCTCTGTGTGGAATAAGGTGACCCTGCACCAGCCTGCATGTGGGCACGAGTCTGTCAGTAGGGGGCGATAATTGTAATTTCTGGATGATGTTTGAAATTACCCACATTTTTACCATGACACCAACCTTTGCGTTTTGAGTGACAATAGTATGTTTTACATCTACTGTTAATCAGACAGTGCATATTTTGGTTAATGTTACTGGAGTAGCCAGGGGTGCCTGTCGGATTTGAACCTCTGCAATAAATGTTCATAACCAGCGCAGATGTTCCATTTAGAGGGGTCCACGTTTCACATGTTTGTAGAAGGGAGGGCATGACTGTGGCCGAGAAGACCCGAAGCTCCGTGCCGAGCGACAGAACAGGTAGCTTCTGCGGGGGCTGCTGCCCCCCGCCTCCTCCGTCGCAATCGTACTACTACCCCCCGACTGCTCTGTTGGGTTCGGGCTACCGACCTCCAACTCCTCGCCCCCCTGTGCCCCTGACTTTGTTGCTGCCCGCGTAGGCGTGATTCGATTGGTAGGGCCGATGGCTTTACGCTTACGACGCGCTTCGCGGGCTCAGTAGCGGGTGTGCTGCGGTGAGCGCGCTCGCGAAGCAAAACCCCGTCTCGTGCGCGAACGAAAGGGTACAGCGCGCCGACGCGTGACTCCGCGGCCGGCGCTTAGCCCCCCGGGATCCGTTCGCATACACGCCCTACGTGCCCAGGCGCTAACAAACCCGACTCCGCTACCTGCCCAACTCCGTACACCAATCACACGCGAGGGGCTTGGGGTCAGGGGTTAGAGGGCAGGGGTGTCCACCGTACGCGCGCCACTGATTGGAGGGTGTCACTCCGCCCCGATTTAAAGGCCGTTTAAACAGCCACGCGTGTACGCGAACACCAGATGCTACACCCTCCTATTCGCCGTAAACGGCCGCGTATGCACGCGAACACAAAGCACTCCACCCTCCTCTTCACACTCACAACGGCCACACGACACCATTTATCCTCTACTGGCAGTTTTATTCTCTGCGAATATCCCGCTAAACTGCGCGTGTTTATGTGGGTCAGCAGACTCTAGCTTATCCCTCGGGGATCCTGGACTCAATTTATCCTGCCTGCCTCTCCACTCTGTACCCTCTGATTAATTAGCCCACACTCACCTTACTCCCAATCTGATGCTACAGAAGCTGTGGACTGCGATGCCGTGCGTCGACTCCGTGGAGAGTTGGGCCTGGCTGCGTTGAACTTCGTCACACGGACGACTCGAACGGCTGGCTCCAACACCCCGCTGACTTTGATGCTTTGAAGGACTCTCCCTCTACTACCTGAATCCCCCTCCTTTTATCCTACCTATAACAAAGGCATTCTGCTGTTTTGCCCCCCCCTTGGCCTCCTGTCCAATCAGCGGCCTGGATTTTCCCACCCTTTTTATAGTCGGATCCTAGCTCTGGTGACGTCGCCGCAGTGGTCTCCTCGACGTCCACTTTCTGTTCTTCCCACTACTATCCTACTGACCTGTGTTGCGTGTGTGTGGTTCCACTCGCGGTGGCTAAACAGCCCCTGCCGTGACCATGCAATTTTAATATCAGGTCACGGCGCCGCAGTGCACGTCAGCCTCGGGGGTAGGTCGCCCAATTTCCCGGCCGCAGGAAACCATGAAGCTTGATCCCATTAGGGGCTTCTGGATGAAAACCTGTCGGCCAGGTGACCTTCCCTCCCGGCTCTACGTGGGGTATGTGTGCATTCATGTGGGGGGCGGCGAGGGGCGCGCAGCGTCGGCGTCGTCACTCTCCGGTGGCGGCGTCACGGCGGTGGGCACGGCCCCGACGGAGCGGCTCCGCTGCGGCGGCACCACACTTCCACTCAGCATTACGCAGCTGATGAAAAGATGCCACCCGACTGATTCGGACCACCCACACTGTGTACACACATACTCAGTGCAGACATTGTGTACATGGACACACACCATGTGTACATGGACACACAGTGTATACACACTGTTCACTTTGTTGTTGTGCTCACGCACCCAAAGGGTCTGTTAAAGAGAGGGAGCAATGGAAAAGGAATCTAAATAAACTTAAACTCTCACCTTGCTCTCTCAGTCTCTGACGTCATCACTCCACATAGCCTCGGCGTGAGATGCCAGGGGGAGGTGTCCCTCGCTAGTTACGTCATGTGACCAAAGTATTCACACCCTCCGCGTTCTTTAACGTGACGTCACGTCTAGTTGTTGACCGCCGATTTTCGATCCAGCAAAATCCTGCTCTGGGCAAATCTGCGCCAAGCCACTGCCGGCTCATTAACATAAGATATTCTGAAATAGTTCCGAGTTCATTGCAACGGGTTCAGCAGTTCTGCCTTATCACTCCGACATGGACATGGCTCATTAACATAATTTATTAAATTAAACCCCATTCTCATTGGGGGCAGTGTTGTTTCCCGCCAAGTGACGTCATGTCACCTGCTACCTCGTGACGTCACGAGATATCAGGAAACTGATGCTCCGCGCGGGCACTCGCATCCGTGGTGAGAAGTTCACATCGTGGTGGTTGTTGTCGTGGTTGTTGTTGTTTACCCAGGTAGAGCCTCGCTCCTTCTCTCTCTCGTAGGGATATCAATTGAGTAGCAGCGAGTACGGAATCGATGTCCAGGTTGGAACATTACAACGCGGGGCCTAGCCATGCGGGGCCTTGCCTCCTGCCCTCGCCTGATTTCATTTGCTTTAATTCTCTGTTTAAGTTTAATTTGTCTTCACCTGGCTCACTACTTTGAAACTTTTTTTATTTTAAATAGTTCTACAGTTTTTTTTTTATTTTTCTATGCCAAGCCCACTTGAGCTACACCGCTCTTTTTCAGAAGCGACCTGCCCACAACAAAGTGGCTTATCAACGTGTGGCAATGTATATCGGTCAAATACTCTAAACGCGTGGTGATGTTGACTCTAAATGTGCAGGGAAAAACCGGAGTATCCGGAGGAAAATCCACGCGAGAGACACGCAAACTCCAAATATACATGAAATGTAGACGTGTCGTTAAACCAGCTACCATCTGACAGCCAATTAGTAAGGGTTTGTCATGTAAACAGAACGTGGCCAATTCGTCACTAGTATAGCACACCGGTTGTGTGTTGGAGAGCCAAGCCACAGAATTTTCAATCTGAGTACGACGTTTCGTCAGTAATTACAACCAGCTTCATCAGGCGACAGCCAAATGTGCCTTGACTCTCTGGGAGTATAAATCAGGTCGCTGGGTTTATAGCGCAGCACGCTAACCATTGCACTACCGCTCCCCACTCATGCACAACATTATCATCAGAAGTATAGTTTTTATTCAGGACTAGCTAAGTTACCCGGCTTCGTACGGGCGTCGGTAATCAAACATGAAGGGTAATATCTAGCCATGCTGGGTTTATTATAATTATTGAATTCTGCCAATAAAGTCGATAAATGTGCGTATTTTTTTTATTTAAAGCTTTCGTGACTGCAGTAATGTCAGTAATGTCACGTTGAAGGGAAACAATAAAATAATAAAGTATATTTTATTTTATAAAATAATAAAATAAAATATACTTTATTGTTTTATTATTATTTTATTGTTTCCCTTCAACGTGACTTTACTGAAAGAGCTAAGTATATGTGTGTATTTTGTCACGGTGTTTTGGTTGTGTTATACATTGGCGGGGCTTGTTAGTTTCATGAGGACAACATTTACATTTGTTACCCTTGGTGAGCTTCAGGATAGACGGTGTTTGATGTTTTGCCATCTGGTGGGTTTATTCGAGTGAAGCTTAAATTTTGACATACATGACAGAAAATTGGTGGAAGAGCTCTTTGCATCTCAAGAAGAGATTGAAGCTGGCGTTTCACACCATGACCCTGAAGGCAAAGAAGTCCATTGCGAAAACCTTTTATGTTGGCAAGCCTGTTGCTGGGTCAGTTTGGCGAAGTAGGAAATGGTAACCATCATCAATTTGCCAGAAAATCGGTGTACATTGAAGAGCATAATATCTGTGTTTTTGCAATTCTGTGTAGGCTATTGTTCTTCAGTTGCATGACGATGCCTCGAGTTCCTTGTTGTTTAGCAGTCAGAATGACAGCGACTTCAGATGTTATGAGTGCATTTAAGTGGCACTCATGTTGACCGTGTTGAGTTTAATCGGCATGAATGACAACATTGTACTCTGAAGTCATCTTCTCCATGGCACATTTGAAACTGTGAACATAAAGAGTTTTCCTTATGGAGCATGTCTTGCAACAGCAATAGGACTTGAATCTTGGTGTTGATGACATTGTTGCAATGCTGGTGAGCCTGTCTAGTATTGTCAGACTTGAAAGATTTTGATTTAAAGCTTTCGTGACTGCAGGGATTCATATTCTTGGTTCTTTCCGTAAAGTCACATAGAAGGGAAAAAATAAAATAATAAAAATATTTTTATTATTTTATTGTTTCCCTTCTATGAAAGTAGATCTCCAGGAATGTAGGTGTAGGTCATTAGGTAGTGGCAGCAGACTGCCAATGCGATTATGTACCTGGCCTTGCACTTTAAATGTGGGCATGTAGCCAGATGTTGGGATGAGTTAGTTGGTTCCTTAAGATGTGATTTGGAAGCATTAGTTCTGTCTTGTATTGTTCTTTCGGAAATGACTTGCATAGGTAGTGTTGGCAGTTATCAATACAGTACATGAATCGGTTCGGGATGGTCATTAATTGGAGGCAGCTGAACCATTTAACAGTGCCAGCATGGTCCTGGAGGTCTCCTTTCCATGCCTTTGCGTGCAAATAGCTGCCTGCAAGCAGGAGACATGGAACCAATATAAACTAATAGATCAGAAGTGTTAAGTGAGGAATGTATGGAATAGAAGACTTTCGTCTTCACTGCAGGGTAGGCACCTGGTTGCAGTCATTGTAGTGCTGTTTACAAGCTGCCTTACTTCTTGTTGGACTGGAGTTTGATAATTAGCTGTGGCAGCAGCCATTTGTGCTGTTGAGTTGCATTCGCTGCAGGTGCAGGCATAGCATCACTGGTCGCATGCTGTCTTGCTTCTTTCTGTACTAGAGTTTCATAATCTGTAGGTGCAGCCATCGCAGCACTTGGAGCATGCCGTCTTGCTTCTTGGTGTTCAGGAGTGTCATCAATAGGTGCAGCACTGGCAGCATGCTGTCTTGCATCTTATGTATTCAGGAGATTCATAGCTGTAGGTGCAGCCATTGCAGCACTTGTACATATGGCATCAATTATTGTAATCGGCTTTGGTGAAGAGAAGTGCATGTTTTCCGCAAGGAACATTTTAGGTGGAGGTAAAAGTTAGTAAGCAGAAAAAAAGAGTAAATGAATGTGTGAATGAATGCTATATAGAGATTGTTAATGAAATGATAGTTGAATGTGTGATCGTTGTAGGAGTGTGAAGATATAGCCGCAAAGGAAGGAAGTATAAGTCTGTAAGTTGTTGGAGGAAGTAATGTTTTGTAGTGATTGAAGTGGGTAAGAATAGTATGTGTGTGGTGGTGTGTGTGCATACGTAATTAGGTAAACGCGAGTGTGTGTATGTGCATGCTTTTTATTCCTTACTAGGCGATGTAGCCTTGATGTATTTAGTCCTGCCTGTTGTATATGTTGTGTCGAAGTAGGTCGATAGTGCTTGTACGTAGATGTAGGTATTTTTGAATAGCACATGGTTTTCATAAACATTGCAGTATGTTAGAGGTGAGCCGTGCGCTTTCAGGGAGGACAGCAAGGAGTCGGGAGTGGATGAATTTGGTGGCAAATATGCAGGCCTAATAATATGGAAGGATAACGTGGTAAATGAGAAAAAATATAGCAGTGTAGTGCAGACACTTATGTTGTGTTGAGTGCATGGAAATGTAGTATATGAAATGTCATGTGTTTGTGTGGCAAACCGGAAGTCGTGATAATGCCCCAGGCTTTAACACATGGCGAGAGAGAGGGGGGTCGCAACGGCAGGGGGTTGGAGTTTCCAGGTGTTACATATGTTGAAGGTGAGCACGTTAGCTAAAAATAGTGCGAAAAACACACCAACTCACCCGTGAGTATGCATGGAAAGTTTGGGGTGTGTAGATTTCATGGTGTTGGCGCAATTTGGTTCACAAAAAACAAACATACACAAAGTCTGCTTCATTGATTTCGATTCATACTTCTATTTTTTTTGTCTTGGAATGTGTTTTTGTACACGGTTTCTCCACGTTAATTTCACTAATTTAGTTTATTTGGAATACAGTACAGTACTTGCTCTTTGGTTCTTTCGGTAAAGTCACGTAGGTAGAAATAAAATAAAACAAAGCTTCAAATCAAGATAATACAGTACTTATTTCAATTGTGATGTTTTATATTTTAGTTTGCCGTTTACATAACCCCGTTATTTAGGTAAGGCTTAAGTATTGAATATCGCCGTTTTTGCTTTCGCGCTGCACTTTCCAAGAATGTAATCTCCGCGCTATTCATGGTGCTCCTGTCTTTTCTGTCCATTGGGTACAGCACAGGAGTACGAATTATCAGCAGAAACTAAATCAATGCTTTCTTGATTTAATTAAGGCCGTCTGACCAACCGCCAATTGCTGTCCGTGGTGCTAACGTTTAAGAAAAACGCCACTTTTTTCAAATTTTCTTGCTGTGGTTTTCACGCCTGATGATGATATTGTTTTGTATTTTTATTATTTTAAAACTTGATTTGGCGCTTTCGTGACTGCAGGAATTATTTTTTTTGTTCTTTCGGTAAAGTCACGTAGAAATAGAAACTATGATATTATGGAATTTATTATGTAATTTATTATTTTTTATTTCTACGTGACTTTACCGAAGGAACCAAAGAATAAATTGTATTATTTTATTATTTCCATTCTACGTGACTTTGCCGAAAGAACCAAGAACATGCCTATGGTACCGTAAAGAGGCATGGGGCTTTGGGTTGTCTATGTTGTCAATGTCTCTGCCTCTGCTCACATTCGTTGAGGATGTTTATGATTTTTTGCTGGCCCGGCTAAAGCTGCATGACCAGGAGTTAGAGACATTTCCTGTTCAACTTGGCTTGTGACGGAAATTCGGTCTGGCCCCATGCATACATAGCATCTTCAATAATTATGTAGTTTGAGAATATCACAATGGCCCTAGAAAAAACAAAACTTGTTTTCTTTTTTAGGCTACAGTCTACATTATAGACTGGCAGTACACTCACCGAGGTTAAGAACCAGGCTACCGTCTACATTATACACTGCTAGTACGCTCACCAAGGTTTTTGTCTCCATTATAGACTGCCAGTACACTCACCCAGCTTAATAAACATTGCTACAGTCTACATTATAGACTGCCAGTACACTAACTCCGACTAAGAACCAGGCTACAGTATTTATATTATTAACTTTATTTTTATTATTTTTATATCTACTAACTTTACCAAAACAACAAAAGAGTATAGGCGTGCAATTCGCATATGACTGTGTAAATATGCATTCCTCTGTATCTTGATAGTGATGTAGATGGTGTGGATATTTTTTTTCTGTCTGCAGCTGACGCTTCCTCTGCCTCTTTGCTCTGCAGAATTGATCTGATGGAGCAAAGGCACTCACCGCAGCTCGGTACAAAAAGGCATCAATGCAACCAGTGTGCATATAGGACAGATCGTCCTAGAAACCTGACACAGCACCAGAGAACACACACTGGTGAGAAGCCCTTCAAGTGCATTGTGTGTTGGAAGTCATTTGCATGTTCAACACATCTTCGGATCCACCAGAGAACTCACACAGGAGAGAAACCATTCA
The DNA here is from genome assembly GCF_048934315.1 of Petromyzon marinus. Taxonomy (NCBI): domain Eukaryota; kingdom Metazoa; phylum Chordata; class Hyperoartia; order Petromyzontiformes; family Petromyzontidae; genus Petromyzon; species Petromyzon marinus. The sequence continues at coordinate 4,187,634 of NC_133737.1, forward strand.
AGTGCACTGTGTGTTGGAAGTCATTTGCACAGTCAACACATCTTCAGATCCACCAGAGAACGCACACAGGAGATAAACCCTTCAAGTGCATTGTGTGTGGGAAGGCGTTTGCACTTTCATCTGCTCTCAAAAATCACCAGAGAACACACACAGGAGAGAAACCTTTCAAGTGTGCAGTGTGTGAGAAGGCATTTGCACGGTCATCAGTTCTTCAGACCCACCAGAGAACACACACGGGAGAGAAACCCTTCAAGTGCACTGTGTGTGACATGGCGTTTTCACAGTCATCAGCTCTTCAGACCCACCAGAGAACACACACGGGAGAGAAACCCTTCAAGTGCACTGTGTGTGAGATGGCATTTTCACAGTCATCAGTTCTTCAGACCCACCAGAGAACACACACGGGAGAGAAACCCTTCAGATGCACTCTGTGCGAGAAGGCCTTTGCAGAATCATCTACTCTTAAAATACACCAGAGAACACACACAGGAGAGAAACCCTTCAAGTGCAGTGTGTGTGAGAAGGCATTTTCAGTTTCATCTAGTCTTAAACAACACCAGAGAACACACACAGGAGATAAACCTTTTAAGTGCACTGTGTGTGAGAAGGCATTTGCACGGTCATCAGCACTTCAGACCCACCAGAGAACACACACAGGAGAGAAACCCTTCAAGTGCACTGTTTGTGAGACTGCGTTTGCACGTTCATCAAATCTTCAAAGACACCAGAAAACACACATGCATTGGAAGACCCCCAAGGAGTGGAGTCTGAAATCGGCTTGTGAAAGTCAAAGTGCTGCAATTAGCCCATCCCTCATGAAACAAGAACCAGAAGTAAATCCCAGTTTGGACACTTGGAAAGATATCATAGTGAAATATGAAGAGGCGAAGGTGAAATGTGAAGTGACAGTGAAGAGCGAAGAAGTGAACGTAAAATGTGAATATGAAGATTCAACTCCAAATTTGGATATTCACATCGATGGAGGCAACGTGAAGCAGGAGCAGAATTCTGAGGCAGAGCGAGGCATCTCCCAGCAGTTTGTGGACGTGGAGGTGTGGTTGGACTTCTTAGATAATACAAAGTCAAATGGAGACCCGGTAGATGTGTAAGCTTGAGACAATGAAGCTCCAATAGATTTACCTTTGTCACAGGCCTTTAATGAAAATAATGTGAAGGTGAACACTCAATTCTTAGGTTCAACCTGCAGAGTAAGAGTGGCCAGTATTTGTGGATCTGTGGGATGGGTAGATCTCTAATCAGGAGTGAGAGCCAATAAGCTCCCATTTGCATTTATATGGTGCTTGCTTAATTGCCTCAGCAACTCGGAGTTGTGTATCATATTACAAACACTCGAAGAGCACCCCCAAGTGGAAGCCTCTGTGTGGAATAAGGTGACCCTGCACCAGCCTGCATATGGGCATGAGTCTGTCAGTAGGGGGCAATAATTAATGTGTAATCTCTGTTAAGTAATTTCTGGATGATGTTTGAAATTACCCAAATTTTTACCATGACACCAGCATGCAATTACCTTTGCGTTTTGAGTGAATAGTATACTCTTTGGTTCTTTCGGTAAAGTCAAGTAGGTAGAAAAATAATAGATCACAACGTTTCGATCGCAACACAAGCAATGATAACGATTGCTTGTATTAAGATTGAAACGTCGTGATCGATTATTTTTCCACCTATGTGACTTTCCCGAAAGAACCAAAGAGTTTGGACTCCTGCAGTCACGAAAGCTTCAAATAAAGATTGACAATAGTATGTTTTACATCCACTGTTAATCAGACAGTGCATATTTTGGTTACTGTTACTGGAGTCGCCAGGGGTGCCTGTCGGATTTGAACCTCTGCAATAAATGTTTCTAACTGGCGCAGATGTTCCATTTAGAGGGGTCCACGTTTCACATGCCAAGAGAAGGGAGGGCATGACTGTGGCCGAGAAGACCCGAGCGACAGACCAGGTAGCTTCTACTCAGCATTGCGCAGCTGATGAAAATATAATGCCGCCAGACTGATTTGGACCACCCACAAACTCTGTACACACAGTGAAGGAAAAAAAGTATTTGATCCCCTGCTGATTTTGTACGTTTGCCCACTGACAAAGAAATGATCAGTCTATAATTTTAATGGTAGGTTTATTTTAACAGTGAGAGACGGAATAACAACAAAATCCAGAAAAACGCATGTCAAAAATGTTATAAATTGATTTGCATTTTAATGAGGGAAATAAATATTTGACCCCTCTGCAAAACATGACTTAGTGCTTGGTGGCAAAACCCTTGTTGGAAATTGCAGAGGTCAGACGTTTCTTGTAGTTGGCCACCAGGTTTGCATACATCTCATGAGGGATTTTGTCTCACTTCTCTTTGCAGGTTTCGAGGCTGATGTTTGGCAACTCGAACCTTCAGCTCCCTCCACAGATTTTCTTTGGGATTAAGGTCTGGAGACTGGCTAGGCCACTCCAGGACCTTAATGTGCTTCTTCTTGAGCCACTCCTTTGTTGCCTTGGCCATGTGTTTTGGGTCATTGTCATGCTAGAATACCCATCCACGACCCATTTTCAATGCCCTGGCTGAGGGAAGGAGGTTCTCACCCAAGATTTGACGGTACATGGCCCCGTCCATCGTCCCTTTGATGCGGCATAAAAACACCCCCAAAGCATAATGTTTCCACCTCCATGTTTGACGGTGGGGATGGTGTTCTTGGTCATGGGCAGCATTCCTCCTCCAAACACGGCGAGTTGAGTTGATGCGAAAGAGCTCCATTTTGGTCTCATCTGACCACAACACTTTCACCCAGTTGTCCTCCGAATCATTCAGATGTTCATTGGCAAACTTCAGACGGGCATGTATATGTGCTTTCTTGAGCAAGGGGACCTTGCGGGCGCTGCAGGATTTTAGTCCTTCACGGCGTAGTGTGTTACCAATTGTTTTCTTGGTGACTATGGTCCCAGCTGCTTTGAGATCATTGACAAGATCCTCCCGTGTAGTTCTGGGCTGATTCCTCACCGTTCACATGATCATTGCAACTCCGCGAGGTGAGATCTTGATTGGAGCCCCAGGCTGAGGGAGATTGACAGTTCTTTTGTGTTTCTTCCATTTGCGAATAATCGCACCAACTGTTGTCACCTTCTCACCAAGCTGCTTGGCAATGGTCTTGTAGCCCATTCCAGCCTTGTTTAGGTCTACAATCTTGTCCCTGACATCCTTGGAGAGCTCTTTCGTCTTGGCCATGGTGGAGAGTTTGGAATCTGATTGATTTCTTCTGTGGACTGGTGTCTTTTATACAGGTAACAAGCTGAGATTAGGAGCACTCTCTTTAAGAGTGTGGGAGCCAGAAATCTTTCTGATTGAGAGGGGGTCAAATACTTATTTCCCTCATTAAAATGCAAATCAATTTATAACATTTTTGACATGCGTTTTTCTGGATTTTTTCTTATTCTCTCTCACTGTTCAAATAAACCTACAATTAAAATTATAGACTGATCATTTCTTTGTCAGTGGGCAAACGTACAAAATCAGCAGGGGATAAAATACGTTTTTTCCCTCACTGTACGCAGTGTAGGCATGTTGTGTGCACACTGTTCACGCACAGTGTGTGCACACAATGTATCCACAAGGTGTGCACAGCACCTGCACAGTGTACACACGTGAACAAGAACAACAACCGCCATTCACAACCAAGTGGTGGTGACGTCGCCACGGTACTTATGCCAGGCTGTGCACGTTCAGGCTACGTGAACTGTCGAACGCGCACCGGTAGGAGGTCACGGGGCAGACCCAGGTGCCATGGGTCAACTGATGGAGATGACGGCCGATGCACCACCTGTGCCTCCCCCTACTGTGCCAACACCGTGTACACACAGTGTACATAGACACACAGTGTATACACAATGTTAACATTGTTGTTGAGCTCACGCACCCAAAGGGTCTGTTAAAGAGAGGGAGCAATGGAAAAACAATCTAAGTGAACTTAAACTCAAACCTCCCTCGGTCTCTGACGTCATCACTCCACATGACCTCGGCATGAGATGCCAGGCGGTGGTGTTCCTCGCTAGTAACGTCATGTGACCAAGGTATTCACCCCCCCCCCCTCCACTGTGCTTTTAAGCGTGACATCACGTCTGGTTGGTGACCGCCGATTTTCGATCCAGCAAAATCCTGCTCTGGGCAAAGCTCCGCCAAGTCACTGCCGGCTCATTAACATAATTTATTCTGAAATAATTGCGAGTTCATTGCAACGGGTTCAGCAGTTATGCCCCATCACTCCGACATGGACCTGGCTCATTAAAATGTTTTATTAAGTTACTCTGCGGCTCATTGGGGAAGTGGTGTTTCCCTCCAAGTGATGTCATGTCACCTGCTGCCGCGTGGTGTCATGAGATCAGGAAACTGATGCTCCGTGCGGGCACTCGCATCGGAGGTGAGACGTTCACATCGTGGTTGTTGTGGTAGTTTTCCCAGGTAGAGCCTCCCTCCTTTCTCGTAGGGATATCAATTGAGTAGCAGCGAGTATGGAATAGATGTCCAGGTTGGAACATTACAACGCGCGGGCCTAGCCGTGCGGGGGCTTGCCTCTTGCCCTTGCCTGATTGCATTTGCTTTAAATCTCTGCTTAAGTTTAATTTGTCTTCACCAGGTTCACTACTTTGAAACTTTTTTTCTTCCAAATATTTCTACAGTTTTTAATTTTACCAGGCATAGCCCACGTGAGCTATACCGCTCTTTTTCAGAAGCAACCTGCCCACAACAAAGTGGCTTATCAACGTGTGGAAATGTATATCGGTCAAATACTTTAAACGCGTGGTGATGTTGACTCTAAATGTGGGGGGAAAAACCGGAGGATGTGGAGCGAAAATCGGAGGATCCGGAGGAAAATCCACGCGACCACTGTTGTATATGTCGGTTGTGAAAATTTTGATGAAAATAATAAAAATTTAATGAAATTTGAAATTCGTGTCATTTTCCGAAATTATGTAAATTGCACTTGCTTTATGCTAATTTGAGAGAAAACCGTATACATTTATGCGAGTGGGTGTGATTATGCAAATACAAGTCGTTACGATAATCAGGCTCCGCCTCGCTGACGAGAGTCGGATTATCAATCGGGATCATATAATTAATCGTATGAGGTTATGCCAGTGTGATGCAAGGATGCCAGAGTAACTCGCTCGTTTAACTTCATATTAATGCTCGGTAATATAATTATTCTCGCTTTAACATTTACTGAGTGTATTAGTGTGTTTATGTCAGGTCACCAAACTCGAATCTCAACGCAGAATACAGTTCTTATAAATAAGATTATTACGCATGAAATCAGGAAAGAACACGCAGACACTTTTGTGCTAAGCAATTTTAATTCTCAACAAAACCTTAATTCTATGATACTAGCGGTAAGTACCCGGTGTAGCCGGGGTAAAAAAATATATTTTAGAACTACTCTTAAAAACCTTACATATACTTACACAGATACTAAGATATTGTGAAAGCCCGGTGGGCCATTTGTCCATTTCACCAACATCTTTTTAAGAGGCTTGCAAAAGTCCAAAAAGTAAAAGAAAGTGTGGGGTAAATAGTTGATCTAAAAGGTTTCCGAAAATTGTGGACACCTCCCCCCTCTCAAAAATATATATTTACCCCCGCGTTGGTATCTATATCTACACACCCTACATACAACAGAGTAAGTAGTATCTCTTGACTATGTAGTTGTATATACTGACTGTACAGTAGTATCTACTGAGCCAGTAGTAGCTACTGACTGTAGTAGTATTTGCTGATTGGAGCAGTAACTACTGACCGTAGTAGTATTTACTGGGCCTACAGTAGTGTCTACCGACTATAGTAGTAACGACTAACTGTATAGTAGTATCTGCTGACTCTATAGTAGTATCCACTGACTATAGTAGTAGTTTTTTTGTTTTTACAGCTTTATTTTGGTGATTCGAAAACATATGGTTAATATAAATTGTCTTGTGATTGTTGTTGTTGGCTTGCACCACATTGATTTTTGCACACAGCGTTTTAATACGTTTTTTTGTGTGGAATATTTGCTGGTTTATTCCAGAATGTTTCTGTTACGCGTTGTTGCTTTAAGATGTTCTGTGTTCAAATTTTGTTTGTTGCGGTTGCACCCGACTTAAGAGCCGCATGGCTCACAGGGCAATACCTAATAAATGAAACTTGAATGAAACTTGAAACTACTAACTCTATAGCAGTATGTACTCTATAGTAGTATCTACTGACTCCAGTAGCTACTCACCGTAGTAGCGTGTACTGACTGTATAGTAGTATATACTGACTAGCAGTATTGACTGACTAGTGGTATATACTGACTGTTTTAGTATCTTCTAACTCTATATAGTAGTATCTACCAACTCGACAGCAGTATCTACTATCACTACAGCAGTGCATACTGTGGTGGAACCTGCTATGATTACAGCAGTGCATATTGTGGTGGTACCTGCTATTACAGCAGTGCATACTGCTGTGGTGGTACCTGCTATGATTACAGCAGTGCATAGTGTGGTGGTACCTGCTATCACTACAGCAGTGCATACCGACTGTGGTGGTACCTGCTATGATTACAGCAGTGCATACTGACTGTGGTAGTACCTGCTATGATTACAGCAGTGCATAGTGTGGTGGTACCTGCTATCACTACAGCAGTGCATACTGACTGTGGTGGTACCTGCTATGATTACAGCAATGTATACTGACTGTGATGGTTCCTGCTATGATGAGAGCAGTACATACTGTGGTGGCACCTGCTATGATGACAGCAGTACATACTGTGGTGGTACCTGCTATCATGAGAGCAGTACATACCGAGTGTGGTGGTACCTGCTATGATAGCAGTACATGCTGTGGTGGTACCTGCTATGATGACAGCAGTACATACTGTGGTGGTACCTGCTATGATAGCAGTACATACTGTGTGGCACCTGCTATGATGACAGCAGTACATACTGTGGTGGTACCTGCTATGATGAGAGCAGTACATACCGAGTGTGGTGGTACCTGCTATGATGACAGCAGTACATGCTGTGGTGGTGCCTGCTATGATGACAGCCGTACATACTGTGTGGCACCTGCTATGATGACAGCAGTACATACAGTGGTGGTACCTGCTATGATGAGAGCAGTACATACCGAGTGTGGTGGTCCCTACTATGATGACAGCAGTACATGCTGTGGTGGTACCTGCTATGATGACAGCAGTACATACTGTGGTGGTGGTACCTGCTATGACAGCAGTACATACTGTGGTGGTACCTGCTATGATGACAGCAGTACATACTGTTGTGGTGGTACCTGCTATGATGACAGCAGTACATACTGTGGTGGTGGTACCTGCTATGATGACAGCATTACATACTGTGGTGATGGTGGTACCTGCTATGACAGCAGTAGATACTGTGGTACCTGCTATGATGACAGCAGTACATAGCGAGTGTGGTGGTACCTGCTATGACAGCAGTACATACTGTGGTGGTACCTGCTATGATGACAAAAGTACATACTGTGGTGGTACCTGCTATGACAGCAGTACATACTGTGGTGGTACCTGCTATGATGACAGCAGTACATACTGTGGTGGTGGTACCTGCTATGATTACAGCAGTACATACTGTGGTGGCACCTGCTGTGATGACATCAGTACATACTGTGGTGGGACCTGCTATGAAGACAGCAGTACATACTGTGGTGGTACCTGCTATGATGACAGCAGTACATACTGTTGTGGTGGTACCTGCTATGATGACAGCAGTACATACTGTGGTGGTGGTACCTGCTATGATGACAGCATTACATACTGTGGTGATGGTGGTACCTGCTATGACAGCAGTAGATACTGTGGTACCTGCTATGAAGACAGCAGTACATACTGTGGTGGTACCTGCTATGAAGACAGCAGTACATACTGTGGTGGTGGTACCTGCTATGATGACAGCAGTACATACAGTGTTGGTACCTGCTATGATGAGAGCAGTACATACCGAGTGTGGTGGTACCTGCTATGATGACAGCAGTACATACAGTGTTGGTACCTGCTATGATGAGAGCAGTACATACCGAGTGTGGTGGTACCTACTATGATGGCAGCAGTACATGCTGTGGTGGTACCTGCTATGATGACAGCCGTACATACTGTGTGTGGTACCTGCTATTATGACGGCAGTACATACCGAGTGTGGTGGTGACTGCTATGATGACAGAATTACATACCGAGTGTGGTGGTACCTGCTATGATGACAGCAGTACATACTGTGGTGATGGTGGTACCTGCTATGATGACAGCAGTACATACTGTGGTGATGGTGGTACCTGCTATGATGACAGCAGTACATACTGTGGTGATGGTGGTACCTGCTATGATGACAGGAGTACATACTGTGGTGGTACCTGCTATGATGACAGCAGTACATACTGTGGTGGTACCTGCTATGAAGACAGCAGTACATGCTGACGTTATGTATCTTCAATGTGAAAGGTAAATTTGTGAGTATGTGTGTCTGTTCGAAATGTTAAGCATGCTTGGCGACATGCAAGCAAGTTTTGTAAACGGGAATAGGGCGATTCTAAAGAAATCTACAACCCTCGATTCCTTTGCACGATTGAAAGAATCGATTATTGGCGCGCTCAGGTTTTATTTTAATGTAAATTAATGATTTAAAGCTTTCGTGACTGCAGTAATTCATATGCTTAGCTCTTTCGGTAAAGTCACGTTGAAGGGAATCAATAAAATAATAACATATATAAAACAATAAAAATTCTCACGACGTTTCGACCATAACACAAACGGTCGTCATCAGATGTGTCGGTTTGCATTAATTTATTTATTTTTAAACGGTGTATTTATAAATAAAAGAGCTAAGAATATGTAAATTAATGAGTTATGTTTTCATTTGTATGTAGTATTTAAGTTTTCAGACGTTTTTAAATATATTTCCCCGCTAGTAGCAGTATATATCGACTCTATAGCACAAAGTACTCACCTGACAGATTGCCGTCGTGAGGCCTAGTCCCGTGCAAAGCCTCCGGCCTCGCCTAGATTGCCCGGCCGAGGCTGGGGGCTGGGCCGCTACCCCCCCCCCCCCGCGCTACAATAATCCTATTTAATCGGTATAATTTTAGTATCTACCGAGCCTATAATAGTTAGTGCACACATTGGTGTGGAGGGGGAGAGAAGAGGACGTGACACTTTGATGAATTTACCTCAGCGTTGCGTGTACATTTTTTGCATTTTGAACGCGAATGAAAAATGGCGTCCACCCTCCGGCGACGGCGTCTGTGCGTTGCCAGGGGCAACAACTCGCGCCTGTGCGTTGCCAGGGGCAACTCGTGTCGGCGTCTCGCGCATGCGCAGCAGCGAGCCGGTCGGCAAAAGTAAATAAATAAATAAAGAGGAATCGCGCCAAAACGTTAATTAAACCACTTTAAAGGCGACGGACGGCAAAACGGAATAGCCTATACCAAACGGGGGGCCCGGGGCGTGCCGCCCGGAAACATTTTTTCCACGCGAACCCCACGGTCCGAGAGCCAAATCCCTCGCAAGCACGCACGCGCGGAGACTTTTATATATAAGATTAATTATCAGGGTCGGAATTATCAACACAGTACCGACACAGTAACCATCAACGATAGCGTTGTTTCACTTTGGCAACTGCACATATGATTAATTCCACTGCGTAACGCGAACTCAGTTCTAAACCAAAAACCTTAACTTTATAATATGTTCATTTCATTGATCCAACTCTTCAATCCTCAATAATCACGTTAATTTGGTAACGGAACAATTGATTACTTCCTCTGGGTACCACGAGCATATGGAAAATATGAATAAATCCTTAATATTTCATCCGACGATATTCATGCGAAAAGGCAGTCAAACAATTATTATTCCCAAAGGCACAAATATACGTCAATGGATTAATCGGCAAGATTATGCCATTAAAAGAAAACAATAAAAAACGAACGACTCAAATACTTATAAGTGACCGTATCCACGTAACTCAATGGCAGCAATGTTCTTCACGATTAGTTGATATTTTAATGCACTTTATAATTAGTCTTAATATTGTGTGGGTGCGGTGGATTGTCTCTTTGGTAAATTCTGGTGTGAGCAGACGACGTAAGCGTCATGGGTTTGTGAACGTGGGGGAGGGGTATACGAACAACGGCTGGTTCCCTCTATTGCTCGGCGTTGGACGTTGACTGAAGATTATCTCCGCCGCTGGATGATGAGCTGCGCCGCACGCGCTCTCTCCGTGGAGATGCGCGAAATCACGCTCTTCGCTGGTTCACTGACTCTTTTGCTCACGGGCGGCTGGTCAGGCTCTTTCTCCTGCTGGATGAGCCAAGTCGGCACAACACTTGGTGCTGGCAGCTGGTACTCGATGTAGAATAAAAGTCTTTGAGCGATACTTCGTCTTTCAGCTCTGAACTCACATCGCTTACTCTGCCAGCCTCGCCATCCTAGGTTGATCGCGGGGCCCACCTCAGGGCCTGCCGCTCGCTTCCCTCTTCTGTAGCTCGCCGAACTGTGCCTTGTTGAACTGTCGAGAGCTTAATTGTCGCTCACTCTCAGAACTTGAAATTGTATTTGCACACCTCTTACACAACTCTGATAGCTTAGTACGATACAGCTTATCACGATCCTCGATTCTGCAAGCGACTCAAAACATCAGGATGAATGTAGAATAACTTTTAGCGATACTCTGTCGGTCCATGCCGAACTCAGCACCTAACATCCCCTCGCCCCTCTTCTCTGCGGGACACAGCAAACATTACTAATGTCTCGAGACCATGCCTCGGAGCTTGTTTGATGTCTTCTTCCGATCTGCTGTCTCGCTGTCCCTTGCCGAGCTTAAAAAGTGAAATTCTCTCTCCTCTCTCCGTGTCTCTTGCGAGAGAAAAAAAACATGCTCCCTCTGTGTTGTGGGGGGGGGGTGTAGTCCGTGTGTGTATCATTGAGTTTAGCGCAGTGTGTACAGATGGCCCCCGCGATAATAAATTTCCCTCGCTCTGGTGTTAAATTCCTGCTCTCTCGTGCTGCGGGAAGACAAAGGCGGCCAGGAGGCTCTCTCCTATGGAACACAGCCTATCTTGGCTGTGTAAGCCCCTCCCATTCCGCCTCCTTCCTTCTCAATAACCCTTGATGTAACACTGCATTCTGTCCCCAAGATTTGTGATTTAACAGTTCATCATTAGATGTTACCTCCGATATTCCAAGGGTTTTATACTTTTGCTCCCTGTCCGCATACATACACGATGTCGACCTATTTACTAAGTTCTAAACTTTAACCGTCGTATTAATAGCTAAGAAGGGTAATATGTTTAAATCTCTTTCTGTATGGCATCACTCTGCGGGGTGACGAAAGGGGGGGGGGGTCCTGAAGCCTGGAATTTCCCCTTCCCTTTTGGTGACCCCGGCGGCTGTGTTGCATCAACAGGTTTGTTTGTGAATTGTCCTTTGGCAATCTGGAGATTTTGCAGATGGTGGCTAACCTCTGTTTGCCCCGGAGTTTATTATTTATTTATTTTGTTAATGGCATTTTTACGATCTCCATCTGCTGTTTGCTGGTCCCTGTCGTAGCAGTGTTTATAATTTATTTCTGTTACTATTAAAAAAAACATCGACAAATATTATTATTGATATTGTGGAAAAAGGGCCGTATACAACACCACGGGGAGAGAGACACGCAAACTCCAAATATACATCCATAATCCAGGTTTGTTTGGGTTAGATCGCATAATAAATATATAAAGGTGTCGTTAAACCTGCCACCACCTGACACAGCCAATTAGTAAGGTTTGTCACTTGAACAGAACGTGGCCAATTCTAAGTATTGAATTCTGCTAATAAAGTCGATAAATGTGTGTATTTTGTCACGGTTTTTTGGTTGTGTTATTCATTTGCAGGGCTTGTTAGTTTCATGAGGACAACATTTACATTTGTTACCCGTGAAGAGCTTCAGGATAGACAGTATTTTATGTTTTTCTATCTAGTGGGTTTAATGGAATGAAGCTTCAATTTTGACATCCATGTCGACATCAAATTGGTGCAAGAGCTCTTAGCATCTCAAGAAGAGATTGAAGCTGGCGTTTCGCACCATGACCCTGAAGGCAAAGAAGTCCATGGCGGAAATCTTTTGTGTTGGCAAGCCTGTTGCTGGGTCAGTTTGGCGAAGTATGAAATGGTAACCATCATCACTTTGCCAGAAAATCAGTGGACATTGATGAGCATCATAAGATCTGTGTTTTTCAATTCTGTGTAGGGTATTTTTGGGTTGCAAGACGATCCCTCGAGTGCCATATTGTTCAGCAGTCAGAATAACAGCGACTTCAGATCTTGTGTGTGCATTTAAGCGGCACTCATGTTTACGTGTGAAGTTTATTCGGCACGAATGACAACATTTTACTCTGAAGTCATCTTCTCCATGGCACACTTGAAACTGTGAATATAAGAGTTTTCCTTATGGAGCATGTCTTGCAATAGCAATATTACTTGCATCTTGGTGTTGATGACATTGTTGCAATGCTGATGAGCCTGTATAGTAATGTCAGACATGAAAGTAGATCTCCAGTAATGTAGGTGTAGGTCATTAGGTAGTGGCAGCAGACTACCAATGCGATTATGTACCTGGTCCTGCACTTTAAATGTGTGCATGTAGCCAGATGTTGGGATGAGTTGGTTGGTTCCTTAAGATGTGATTTGGAAGCATTAGTTCTGTCTTGTATTGTTCTTTCGGAAATGGCTTGCATAGGTAGTGTTGGCAGTTATCAATACAGTACATGAATCGGTTCGGGATGGTCATTAATTGGAGGCAGCTGAACCATTGTACAGTTCCAGCATGGTCCTGAAGGTCTCCTTTCCATGCCATTGCGTGCAAATAGCTGCCTGCAAGCAGGAGACATGGAACCAATAGCAACTAATAGATCAAAAGTGTTAATTAAGTGAGGAATGTATGGAATAGAAGACTTTTCGTCTTGACTGCAGGGTAGGCACCTGGTTGCAGTAATTGTGCTATTTGCAAGCTGCCTTGCTTCTTCTTCTTCTTTGGTTCTTTCAGTAAAGTCACGTAGAATGAGAATAAAATAATAAATTGATAAAATAAAATAACAATAATATTCTCACGACGTGTCGGCAACAACACAAGTGGCCTTCATCAGGTGAAAGGACGAGACTGTCTGGAGGACAGCGCTGGAGTGAAAAAGCCACGCTCAGATCGCGACCTTTAAGCTGTGTGAGAAGAAACAAAGCGCCTTGACAAAGGAATTAGCATAGAATTTAGTATTGAAATGACTGAGTGATTAGCTTGTAACTGGTCACAGAAATAGCTATGTTAAAGTCAGAGCATACACATTCACAGAGGCACCTAGTACAAATCAAACAGGAGAATTTAGCATTGAAATTACTAGGCGAATTTAGCATTGAAATAACTGAGTGATTAGCTTGTGACTGGTCACAGAAATGTCTATGTTGAAGTCAAGGCCTACACATCTGAGCTATTCACAGTAACTGGGTATACACTACAATATATAATGAATACTATATAGTGAACCAATAAAAAAACTAAAATATAAATTACCTCAATGTTATCAATAAACTCTATATATTCTCCAATCAGCTAAGCTACCAACAATAAGTCGTTATATATAACAATGCTATATGGCGAAAAAAAATGGGTGGATTCTTACCCTCATCTTTAGCAACACGGATAGCTACGGGCCCCGTTCAGACGGACGAGTTCATCCATTATTTATTTTTTTTGTCTCGGAATTTGTTTTTGTACACGGTTTCTCCACGTTAATTTCACTAATAAGTTTATTTGGAATACAGTACAGTACTTGCTCTTTGGTTCTTTCGGTAAAGTCACGTAGGTAGAAATAAAATAAAACAAAGCTTCAAATAAAAAAAACTTATTTCAATTGTGATGTTTTATATTTTAGTTTGCAGTTTGCATAACCCCGTTATTTAGGTAAGGCTTAAGTATTGAATATCACCGTTTTTGTTTTCTCGCTGCACTTTCCAAGAATGTAATCTCCGCGCTATTCAAGGTGCTCCTGTATTTTCTGTCCATTGGGTACAGCACAGGAGTACGAAATATCAGCAGAAACTAAATCAATGCTTTCTTGATTTAATTAAGGCCATGGACTTGTCCGTCTGACCAACCGCCAATTGCTGTCCGTGGTGCTAACATTTAAAAAAACGCCACTTTTTTCAAATTTTCTTGGTGTGGTTTTCACGCCTGATGATGATTGCTTGTGTTGCAATTGAAACGCCGTGATAATTTTATTGTTTTATTTGTATTGTATTATTTCCATTCTACGTTACTTTACTGAAAGAACCAAGAATGTGCCTATGGTACCGTAAAGAGGCTTGGGGCTTTGGGTTGTCTTTGTTGTCAATGTCTCTGCCTCTGCTTACATTCGTTGAGGATTTTTATGATTTTTTGCCGACCCGGCTAAAGCTGCATGACCAGGAGTTAGAGCCTTTTCCTGTTCAACTTGGCTTGTAACGGAAATTCGGTCTGGCCCCATGCATACATAGCATCTTCAATAATTATGTAGTTTGAGAATATCACAATGGCCCTAGAAAAACAAAACTGGCAGTCTATAAAGTAGACTGTAGCCTAAAAAAGAAAAGTTTTTTTCAGGCTACAGTCTACATTATAGACTGGCAGTACACTCACCGAGGTTAAGAACCAGGCTACAGTCTACATTATACACTGCTAGTACCCTCACCAAGGTTTTTTCTCCATTATAGACTGCCAGTACACTCACCCAGCTTAATAAAACATTGCTACAGTCTACATTATAGACTGCCAGTACACTCACTCCGACTAAGAACCAGGCTACAGTATTTATATATATTTTATTCACTTTATTTTTATTATTTTTCTATCTACGTGACTTTACCAAAACAACAAAAGAGTATAGACGTGCAATTCGCATATAACTGTGTAAATATGCATTCCTCTGTATCTTGATAGTGATGTAGATGGTGCGGATATTTTTTTCTGCCTGCAGCTGGCGCTTCCTTTGCCTCTTTGCTTTGCAGAATTGATCTGATGGAGCAAAGGCACTCACCGCAGCTCGGTACAAAAAGGCATCAATGCGACCAGTGTCCATACAGGACGGATCGTCCTAGAAACCTGACACAGCACCAGAGAACACACACTGGTGAGAAGCCTTCAAGTGCATTGTGTGTTGGAAGTCATTTGCATGTTCAACACATCTTCGGATCCACCAGAGAACTCACACAGGAGAGAAACCATTCAAGTGCACTGTATGTTGGAAGTCATTTGCACTGTCAACACATCTTCAGATCCACCAGAGAACGCACACAGGAGATAAACCCTTCAAGTGCATTGTGCGTGGGAAGGCGTTCGCACTTTTATCTGCTCTTAAAAATCACCACAGAACACACACTGGAGAGAAACCTTTCAAGTGCGCAGTGTATGAGAAGGCATTTGCACGGTCATCAGTTCTTCAGACCCACCAGAGAACACACACGGGAGAGAAACCATTCAAGTGCACTGTGTGTGAGATGGCGTTTTCACAGTCATCAGCTCTTCAGACCCACCAGAGAACACACACGGGAGAGAAACCCTTCAAGTGCACTGTTTGTGAGATGGCGTTTTCACAGTCATCAGCTCTTCAGACCCACCAGAGAACACACACGGGTGAGAAAACCTTCAAGTGGACTGTGTGTGAGATGACATTTTCACAGTCATCAGTTCTTCAGACCCACCAGAGAACACGCACAGGAGAGAAACCCTTCAGATGCACTCTGTGCGGGAAGGCATTTTCAGTTTCATCTAGTCTTAAACAACACCAGAGAACACACACAGGAGAGAAACCCTTCAAGTGCGCTGTGTGTGAGAATGCGTTTGCACGTTCATCAAATCTTCAAGGATACCAGATAACACCCATGCATTGGAAGACCTCCAAGGAGTGGAGTCTGAAATCGGCTTGTGAAAGTCAAAGTGTTGCATTGAGCCCATCCCTCATGAAACAAGAACCAGAAGTAAATCCCAGTTTGGACACTTTGAAAGATATCATAGTGAAATATGAAGAGGCGAAGGTGAAATGTGAAGTGACAGTGAAGAGCGAAGAAGTGAAAGTAAAATGTGAATATGAAGATTCAACTCCAAAATCGGATTTTCACATCGATGGAGGCAACGTGAAGCAGGAGGAGAATTCTGAGGCAGAGCGAGACAACTTCCAGCAGTTTGTGGAACTCGAGGTTTGGCTGGACTTCTTAGACAATACGTAGTCAAATGGAGACCCGGTAGATGTGTAAGCTTGAGACAAAGAAGCTCCAATAGATTCACCTTTGTCACTTGCCTTGAATGAAAATAATGTGAAGTTGAACACTCAATTCCTACTTTCAACCTGCAGAGTAAGAGCGGCCAGTATTTGTGGTCCGGTGGGTTGAGTAGATATCTAACCAGGAGTGAGAGCCAATAAGCTATAACATTTACTATGTTATAATAATATTTGCATTTATATGGTGCTTGCTTAATTGCCTCAGCAACTCGGAGTTTCGTATCCTATCTCATCACAAACACTCAAAGAGCACCCCCAAGTGGCAGCTACCTCTTTGTGGCAAAAGGTGGCCCTGCACCAGCCTGCATGTGGGCATGCGTCTTTCAGTAGGGGGCGATAATTGATGTGTAATCTCCATTATTTAATTTCCTGATAATATTCATTGGGTCTTTCGCTAAAGCCACGTAGATAGAAAAACACAAGTAATCGTCATCAGGTGAAAAAATAGCGGGAGAGCTGCTGAGGCAGGATGTTATAAAGGTTTAAGATGGGTGTAGCCCAAGGGTCATAAGCGAAGTGGGCGGGGCTAGTGATGAAATTTGCATGTAAATGTAAGATCGAGTAAATCGGAGAGCTATCTCCACGACGCCGAAGCTGCGGAGGTAGCCATTGTATTGTGAGAGATTAGATTGTCAATGTAAGATCGTAGAGCCGCCGCCACATCGAGGAAAACGAGCAATGGTGGCTCTACAGTGGGTGGAAAAAAACGTCTCCACGCTGCCACCGCCGGGGAGAAAGTGCCACACACATAGCGCTGGCCCGCCGATTTCTTAAAATAAATTTTTGTTAGCGGTAGCTGCACTGCTCGCCGAGCTCGGAGCTAGAGGAGCCGGTCGAACGCGTCGGTGTGCCGGGGCCGCAGGGAGACGACTCCGGCGCTGCTGCTTCTCGCGCACGGAAAACCTTCGAAAGGCAGCGTGATCTGGTGGGACAGGGTTCCCGCCAAAATCATGCTTCCCGCCAAGAACGACGCCTGTGGAGGGGGACCTCCATTCATCCCAGGCGCACCCCCGCTGTCTGCTTTGAGTGTCGTGCTGAGAAGCAAGATTCCCTGGGATGCCGTCATCTTCCACCACGCTGTCCTTCGTTCCTCTGGGTCCTCAGGCAAGTAGTGACACATCCCACACCTGGCACTTGCAGACACATCATCGTTTTTAGTGCGCCGGGTAAGTTTTTTGGGTTGGGTTGGGTGACGGATGGCCGTGGCGTCCGTGTCAGTTGTGCGCATTATAACATCGTTTTTTTGAAGTTGCGGTGTCGGGATCTTCTATTTATGTGCAGACTGTATGGAGCATTGCTCGGGATTGTTGGAGCATTGCTCGGGATTGTTTATGATTGTGGAGACTGTCTACTGCATTGCCGTCGAGATCGTCGATTTTTGTGCGGACTGTATACTGCATTGCCGTAAAGTTCGGGTGCTCTAAGCCCCGAGGAAATCTTGTTTTTATTGTAATGGGGATATCCGAATGGCAGGTCCAGTGTTTCAAAGTCACTGGCTGTATCCTGTCCATTGCACAGATTTTTTCGTGCGAGAATGCCCCTTATGATCCTGGTGGATCTAGGGTGCGATGGGCTGCCATCTGGCAGTCAAATTGCGTTGATGTGTCCTCTCCATCTTGATTATGTACAGCCGAATGCTACAATGCGAGCCCTGGTGAGAGAGGCGGTTTAAATTCCCTCCCGATACGGCCAACATGTGCTACTGTTAAAGTGAAACTCCGCGTCGGGGGGGTGGTAACGGGTTTTTGCCGAGGTCCCAGTGTGCAAATGTGATGAGTACCGTGCATCATGTGTCGTTGTTACGGAATCAACTCACACAATGGTGGCATCGATGATTGACTGAACCCCCCGGTTGACGTGTACGATTTTGTAATTGAGATGCCATTTCGGAAAAGCGAGGGGTGCTAAAGGGTGACATGAAATGTCCATAATGGTCCTCAAAGTAGGGCTGCTGATGTGTGTGAAGGAGAGTTGTAACACTATAACTTTGGGGTGCCTACCGTTCTGTGGAGCAAAGTTGTACAGGCTGCGCGCTGTTTGATGGGATGGTTGCACGGTGGCAGGGGACACTGACGTCCTTGTTGTGTCGAGGGGTGTGTGCGTTTTTTTCTTTGCCGGGCGGGATCCCTTCATCTCCACTACCCAAGGGCTGGGTGGCTGATGTGTCCGACGAGTTGGGGCGTGTGTCCGCGGAGGTCGTGCCTTAGGAGTTTTCTGGTTTCCACCCACAGGATCCCAGCACCTGACACCCTTGGAGTTGCCAGTTGCGCCGGCCGGATGTGGATTGGGGAGAGTGAAGCGGCCGTCACCCACTCCTGCTCCTCCTGTTTTTCTTCCTGGGAGGGGCTGCATCCATTAGGCCTTCTTTAAGTCCGCTGTTGAAATGACCCTTCCACACCGTCTTATTTATCCCTACGCTGTTGGAGATCGCACACACGATCGCACACACGAGCCGGATTGTGCTGTCGGTTGGACTTGGTCCTTCATGTGCTCGTGGGTTGTGACATGTTGTGGGTGTTGGGGGTGTACATTGTCTGGGGGTTGTGTTGGTCATGCGCGGAAATTTTTTTTGGGTACTCCTCGGTTGATGTACACATTGTCTGGAGGTTGAGTCAGTCCTTGTACAAATTGCAAAGTTTTTTTCTGAGTGTGTGGGGGTTTTTTCACTTTCTCGGTAACTGTGTATATTTTTCTGCCGACTGTTGTTGGGTTTATTGTTGCACAGAAAAATTTGGGAGGCATTTTTGTTGTTACTGTTGGTAATTAAGGAATAGTGATCAGCCAGAACTGCTGTGTTTTATAAAGGGGGGGGGGGAGGGGGGGTGATGTAGTGACATAAATGGAGTCGCTATGGCTTTTAGCACCAGCTACCATCACAAGAGTGGAGCTTTGTGTATTGGATCTCTCTCTGGCACAAAGTGGGTATGCCACAGAAGCGGGCCCTAGGGAGCATAGTCCTGGTAACAGTGAGAGAGAAATCGAGTGAGAACATGGCAGTCTGGGTGACCTCGAGAGGGCACGTGACCGGCATTGGGTAGCAAGGGGGCCCAAAAGGGGGCTTGAGGGACATGTGATGCTGGCTCCAGATCCTTCTGGAAAGATCCAGAAGGGGAAGTGCCGGAGGCGGAGCAAGTCCACGCTCGTCAGCATAAGAGGGATGGCCTGAGAGCAATCGCGGCTGTCTTCTGGAATCAACACGTCGGTGCTATGTCTCTTCGATCCTCGGTCCTCGGTCTTCGATGTTTATGTTCGTGGGTCAGGCAGTATGTTACTGACTGACCCAGTTATGTAGTTTCCCCGTTGTGGTATAGTTACCCCGTTGTGGCCTAGTTAATCAAGTGTACGTTTATGCAGCTACCCTGTTGGGGTGTTATAATAAACGTGTTGCCTCCAAGCTTCTTGTGTGCATCTCCGTAGAACCCACTACACATCCACTGTTAAGCAGACGGTGCATGTTTTGGTTAATGTTTCTGGAGTAGCCAGGGGTGCCTGTCCCATTTGAACCTTGAACCTCTGCAATAAATAGAGAATGTGCTACCACTTCGCTTACTTCAATTTGAGTGTAGGCATACCAGCCTGAGAGTTTCTAACCTGCGCAGATGTTCCATTTAGAGGGGTCCATGTTTCACATGCCTAGAGAAGGGAGGGCATGACTGTGGCCGAGAAGACCCGAAGCTTCATGTGGAGCGACAAACCAGGTAGCTTCCACACAGCATTGCGCAGCTGATGAAAAGATAATGCCGCCCAACTGATTCGGACCACCCACACACGTACACAGTGTAGACATGTATTGTGTACACAATGTACACACACATTGTACACACACCATGTACATACAGAGTGTACACAGTGTACCTGCACAGGGTACACACAGTTTAATAACCATTGCTACAGTCTACATTATAGAATGCCAATACGCTCACCGAGGTTAAGAACCAGGCTACAGTCTACATTATAGACTGCCAGTACACGCACCAAACTTAATAACCAGGCTACATTTTTTTTTTTAATCTTTCGTGACTGCAGTAATTCATATTCTTAGCTCTTTCGGTAAAGTCACGTTGAAGGGAAACAACAAAATAATAAAATATATATAAAACAATAAAATTCTCACGACGTTTCGACCATAACACATCAGGTGTGTCGGTTTGCAAACCGACACCTGATGACGACCGTTTGTGTTATTGTCGAAACGTCGTGAGAATTTTTATTGTTTTATATATATTTTATTACTTTCTTGTTTCCCTTCAACCAGGCTACAGTCTATGGAAATGATGTGGTTGACGAATTGGTTCAGAGCTGGTAGGCCATGTGTCCAGATGATGAACGTGTCGTCTACGTACCTCTTCTACAAGGACGGACGTAGAGTGGATGCCTGGATGGCATCTGTCTCACTGTTTTCCATGAAAACATTGGCTACAACTGGAGATAAGGGAGAACCCATTGGGGTACTTTCAACTTGTTTGTAGAATGTTCCATTGCAGGTGAAGTAAGTGTTGGTGAGGCAGTGTCTAACCAGGGCCGGTACATCAGCATTCAGTCCTTTATGGACCAAATATTCAATGATTGCAATGGTGTCAGGCACAGGTACTTTGGTAAACAAAGAGACTACATCGAAACTAACGAGCACATCACCTGGAGATAGTGAGATGTCCTTAATTAACGATACCAAATGAGCTGAGTTAAGTACAGCTAAGGTGGTCTTACCAGTGAATGGTTGTATGGTCTCAGACATAAATCGGGCCAGTTTATAGGTGGGTGAGTCAATTGTGGAGACGATAGGACGAAATGTTGTACCTTCTTTATGGATTTTTGGTAAGCCATAAAATCTGGGTGGTCTAGCAGCAGAGGGTTTTAAGGAAAGCTGTTGAGTTGGTTCGATTAAAGATGTCGAATCAGTGATGATATTATTGGTTTTCGTAACCAGGCTGTTGGTGGGATCTCTATTGATTTTGGTATAGCTTCCATCATTAAGTAGGGCCTGAATTGTGTTATTGTATGTGGTTTTGTCCATGATGACAGTGGCATTGCCCTTGTCGGCTGAGAGGATGACGAGATGAAGGTACTCTGCAAACCCACTGGCTATCAGCAAAGATTCGATCATGAAGCCATCCAGATATATAAACACAAACACAATTTCAGCCGAGAAGATGGGTACACACTGAGCTATCATTAGAAGGACGGTATTAACCAGCTTATGTCTTAACTGGATGTGTTCCCTTCCTAGCTACCGATGTGAGCAGTTATTTTCGACTCTCTGAGTTACATTCACTAACAGAACCACCGTTAGCTGTGTTAGTAAATGGCGGCTTGCCATCCTTTTCCACCTCCATGTGGCGATGGCTCTCTCCGAGCTTATATTTCCAAGCAAATTTCTTACATTGACATGCTAATCTCTCACAATACAATGGCCACCCCCACAGCTTATTTTGTCAAAATTTACCCGATCTTACATTTACATGAAAATATAATCTCTAGCCCCGCCCACTGACCCTCAAATCTTTATAACTTCCTGCCTTAGCAGCGCTGCAAACATATATTCTTTCCTGCTTCAGCAGCTCTCCCGCTATATTTTTCACCTGATATGACGATTGCTTGTGTTGCGATCGAAACGTCGTGATATTCTTATTGTTTTTATTAATTTTATTATTTTTCTATCGACGTAGCTTTGGGGCCGTCCATAAATGACGCCACGTGATTTTGGACGATTTTTGATCCCCCCCCCCCACTCGTCACACGGCGTCACAAAAAGTCAGACGCCCCCTCAAATATGACATCACAAAGCTCTGCCCCCCCCCCAAACCATATTCCATTTTGAAAACAAAACATGCTTCAAATCGCTTTAAACTATTGTCATTGTCGTGCATATCTAATGTGGTGATGCACTCTGTTGTAGGAGTGTTGTTATAACAATTAGTGTTATAACAATTATATATTTATATTCTTGGTTCTTTCGGTAAAGTCACGAAAGAAACAAGAATATGAATCCCTGCAGTCACGAAAGTTTTCAATCAAAATTATATATTTATTTAAAGTTGCGCATTTTGATGTGACGTCACATTTCTCAACCTCCCCCCCCTCTCGTCACATATCGTCACAAATGTCTGACCCCCCCCCCCCCCCTAAATAGGCGTCGTTTATGGACAGCCGCTTTACCGAAAGACCCAAAGAATATGGTGAAATCCTTATTTGGGCAAAGCTAAGCCAAATCACAAACGAGTCATTGACGTAATTTATTCGTAAACAGCGTTTCGAGTTCATTGCGTTGTACCCCGACAGTGACGTCATGTCATCTCATACTGCAGCGTGACGTCACAAGATTACAGGAAGCTGCTCCTCGCGCGCGCTCTCTGAGGTCCGAGGTGAGAAATTCACATCGTGGTTGTTGTTGTCGTGGTGGTGGTTGTTGTTGTTGTTTACCCAGGTAGAGCCTCGCTCCTTCTCTCTCTCGTAGGGACATCAATTGAGTAGCAGCGAGTATGGAATCGATGTCCAGGTTGGAACATTACAACGCGGGGCCTAGGTATGCGGGGCCTTGCCTCCTGCCCTCGCCTGATTGCATTTGCTTTAATTCTCTGCTTAAGTTTAATTTGTCTTCACCTGGCTCACTACTTTGAAACTTGGTTTATTTTAAATATTTATACAGTTTTTTTTATTTTACCAGGCAGAGCCCACTTGAGCTGCTATACCGCTCTTTTTCAGAAGCGACCTGCCCACAACAAAGTGGCTTATTAACGTGTTTAAATGTATATCGGTCAAATACTCTAAACGCGTGGTGATGTTGACTCTAAATGTGCAGGGAAAACCTCCTGAGGATCCGGAGGAAAATCCACGCGACCACGGGGAGAGAGACGCGCAAACTTCAAATATACATCCATAATACAGGTTTGTTTGGGTTAGATCGCGTAAATATATACATGTGTCGTGAAACCCGCCACCAATTAGTAAGGGTTTGTCCTGTTAACAGAACGTGGCCAATTTGTCGCTAGTACAGCACACCGGTTGTGTGTTGGAGAGCTAAGCAAGCCTGTTGCTGGATCAGTTTGGCGAAGTAGGAAATACGAGGCATCATCACCTTACCATAAAATCAGTGGACATTGAAGAGCATCATAGGATCGGTGTATTTCAATTCCGTGTCGGGTATTGTTCCTCAGTTCCAAAACGATACCTCGAGTGTCATGTTGCTCAGCAGTCAAAATGACAGCGACTTCAGATGTTGTATATCGGTCGAATACTCTAAATGCGTGGTGATGTTGACTCTAAATGTGCGTTTTAAGTGGCATTCATGTTAACCACGTGGAGTTTAGTCGGCATGAATGACAACGTACTCTGAAGTCATCTTCAGAGTACAACGGTAGTGCTGGTACGAAGATGTAGATATGAAACTGAACATAAAGAGTTATCCTTATGGAGCATGTCTTGCAACAGCAGTTGGACTTGCATCTTGGTGTTGATGACATTGTTGCAATGCTGTTGAGCCTGTCACCTATTGTCAGACATGCAAGTAGATCTGTGGTCATGTAGGCAGGTCATTAGTGGCAGCAGACTGCCAATGCGATTATATACCTGGCCCTGCATTTTAAATGTGGGCATGTAGCCAGATGTTGGGATGAGTTAGTTGGTGCCAAAATATGTAATTTGGAAGCATGAGCTCTATCTTCTATTGTTGTTTCAGAATTGGCTCGCATAGGCAGTGTTGGCAGGTATCAATACATTAATAGGCTCGGGATGGTCATGAATTGTGGGCACCTGAACCATGGTACTGTTGCAGCATAGCCCTGGAGGGTCTCCTTTCCATATCATTGCATGGCAGTAGCTGCAAGAAGTATACATGCAACGAATGACAATGGATCAAAAGTGTAAATAAAGTGAGGAATGTATGGAAATGATTGATTTTCCTTTTGACTGCAGGGTAGACACCTGGTTGCAGCCATTGTAGTGCTGTTTTCAAGCTGTCTTGCTTGCTGGTGGACTGGAGTTTAATTAGCTGTGGCAGCAGCCATTTGTGCTGTGTTGTGTTTGTTTTCTCTGTAGCTTATTGCTGTTAAGGAGTTGCGTTCAACGTAGGTGCAGGCATCGCAGCACTGGTCGCATGCTGTCTTGCTTCTTGCTGTACTGGAGTTTCATAAGCTGTAGGTGCAGCCATCGCAGCACTAATGGCATGCAGTCTTCTTGTTTAGAAATGTCATCAATAGGTGCAGCCATGGCAGCACAGGCAGCATGCTTTCTCACTTCTTTGTGTTCAGGAGTTTCATTAGCTCTAGATACAGCCATTGCAGCTCTTGTATCAATTATTGTAATCGACTTTGGTGAAGAGAAGTGCACGTTTTCCACGAGGAACATTATAGGTGGAGTCAAAATAAGCAGAAAAAAGAGTAAATAGTGTGTGTGAGTGAATACTGTGTAGAGATTGTTAATGTAATGATAGTTGAATGTGCTATCGTTCTAAGAATGTGAAGACATCGCCGCAAGGGAACGAAGTATAAGTTGTTGGAGGGAGTAATTGTTTTTGTTTGAAGTGGGTATGAATAGTATGTGGTGGTGTGTGTACATATATAATTATTTTATAGTGTTTGTATGTACATGTTTTTATTCCTTAACATGTAATGTAGATAGTCTTTGGGTCTTTCTGTAAAGTCACGTAGATTGAAAAATAATAAATAATCACGACGTTTCGATCGCAACACAAGCAAACGTCGTGATTTTTTTAATTAGTTTTCTATCTACGTGACTTTACCGAAAGACCCAAAGAGTATGAATTCCTGAGTCACGAATGCTTTAATGCAATGTAGACTTGATGTATTTAATCGTAGGTGTTGTAAAGCGTCTTATGTTGTGTAGAAGGAGCTTGGTAGGGCTGGTACGTAGATGTAGATATTTTAGAATAGTACATGTTTTTTTTAAAATAAATATTGCAGTGTGTGTTAGAGATGAGTGGTGCACATGCAGCAGAGAGGATAGTAAGGAGCTGGACGTGGATGAATTTGGCAGCAAAAACGCAGGCCTGATAATTGGAAAGGATAACGTGGTAAATGAGAACTATAGCAGTGCAATGCAGACATTTATGTTATGGTGAGTGTGTGGAATTGTAGTATATGAAATGTCATGTGTTTGTGTGTGTGGCAAACCGGAAGTAGTGGGAATGCCCCGGGCTTTAACACATGGCAAGAGAAAGAGAGGGGGGGGGGAGCGCAGGGGTTGGATTCAGCGGCGGGGGGTTGGAATGTGCAGGTATAACAGGTGTTGAAGGTGAACAGGTAAGCTACAAATAGTACGAAAAACACCAACTCACCCGTGAATACGCATGGATAGTTTGGGGCGTGTAGGTTTCATGATGTCGCAATTTTGTTCGCGAAAAAAACATGCGCAAAGTCTGCTTTATTTACATAACTTCATACTATTTTTTGTCTTGGAATATTTTTTTTACATGGGTTCTCAATGTTTATTTCAACTATAATCTTAGCTCTTTCGGTAAAGTCACGTTGAAGGGGAACAATAAAATAATAAAATATATATAAAACAAAAAAAATTCTCACGGCGTTTCGACCTTAACGCAAACGGTCGTCATCAGGTGTGAAAAACCAACGGCAAGAAACATTTGAAAGAAGTGGCGGTTTGCATTTATTTATTTTTAAACGGTGCATTTATTTATTTAAAAAATACGTTGGCGCCACAGGCAGCGATTTGGCAGTTTATTTAGAAGGACGAGTCCATCTATGTTCTGAAAAGAGGAGGGGGGAGACGAAAAATTAATGTATGCTGTCTGAAAGCCACCCTAAGCGTGAACAATCAATTAAGACCTGAAATGGTTTATCAAATCCTTCCAATGATTGCTAAGCCAGAATCCATCTTCTCGGTTGAAATTGTCTCTGTGCTTGTATATGTGGATAGCCTCATGAACTAATCTCTCATGGTAGCCAGATGGCTTACAAATAACGTCTGTCTTGGAGAAGTCAATGTCATGTGAGCCTACTGAATTATAACAATGATCTGCCACGGCCGAGGTGTTAGTCCTACCGTGTTTAAGGTCTGCTTTGTGTTCACGAATACGGTCCGAGACATGGCGTTTGGTTTCTCCAATGTAACTACTACCACAGAGGCAAATTAGTTTGTAGACACCAGGGTACTGTATGTCCGGAATCACATCTTTTACAGACGGAACCAGATCACGGATTTTATGTAATGTGTTGAAACGGACCTGGATCTTATGTCTATTCAAGATTTTGGAGATATTTTTTGTGATCCCCGCAATGTAGGGTAAAGTGATGGTTTTGAAAGGCTCCTCAAGAGGGTCCTTCATGGTTTGAGTGATAGCTTTGCGGATTGTATAGTCGGAGTAACCATTAGCCTTAAGAGCTTGGTGTACGTGCTTGAGTTCACTACCTATGTGTTCCTGGTCGGATATGCATTGGGCTCTATGGTGCAGTCTTGATGAGAGAATTCTTCTGTGATGGATGGTGGTGGGAATCCGGTTTCAGATAAGCATCCGTATGGGTAGCTTTCCTGTAGACAGAGTGGCTCATTGAACCATCAGGTGTCTTTTTTATTAGGACATCCAAAAAAGGTAGCTTGCCATCAACCTTATGGAAGAGGTACGTGGATGACACTTTTGTCATCTGGCCACATGGCCGGCCTGCTCTAGACCAATTCTTCGACCACATAAATTCCATACACCCAGCCATCAGATTTACCATGGAAGTCGAAAAAGATGGAAAGCTACCGTTTTTGGATGTCCTAATAAAAACGAGACAGAGCCATTTCTTGTTCAACTTGGCTTGTGACAGAAATTCACTCTGTCCCCATGCATTACATTACATAGCATCTTCAATAATTATGTAGTTTGAGAAGCTCACAATGGCCATATAAATTAATAAGCATTTGTTACAGTTACAATTATATGTTAATCGATGCCTGGTTGTAGTTAAGTGATCGTTACCTGCTGGTCAACCATGTTACAGCTGCTGATGATCTGGTAATGACCACTCAATGAGATGGAGTTAGCGAATCTTGTTCTGTGCCCGGATAATTCCATCATGAAATGGGGCCTTGCATATGTTTCACAAACATAAATCACCTGCCAGGCAATTTCAAGTCCTAAAACACTGCACCTGCTCAACTCTCCATGAGTAATCAGGCAGTTCTACAAGTGGTGGAGGAGCTCCCATACCTGGTTAATGTGACACGACCTGCTCTGGTTTGGCAACCAGAGTCTCACTTCAAATTAGTCGAGCAGCATTATTTCATTAGCTTGTTTAACACTGTGTGGAAGCTGCCTGGACTTTTTCTCCATACAAATCTGTGAGTGTCCATCGCCAAGGACTCGTCAGTCTGAGAGCATCCCTCTCCCTGCCATACTGGCATTGCACCTGCTCCTCACCCTTTTTTGCTGCGAATTGTGGGCGCACAGGATGGTGCCACGTAGTCATTTCAGGTTGGGCCCGACCGGGTTACCTGGGTCCTCCGGCCACAGGGGGCTTTTGGCGAACACAATCCCCGGGCCTGGCTCCAGGAGTGATATCAATATAAAATATACGTAAGGATACCCCCCAATAGACTCCCTCTGGAATTCTACCAGGCACCGCCACTGGGCAAAGACCCCGGGGCTGGCCCAGGACATGCTGGCGAGACGATGTTACTTGGCTGACCTGGGAACGCTTGGGAATTCCCCACAAAGACCTAGAGTCTGTCGCCAGGGAAAGGAAGGCCTGGACCGCCATACTCAATGTGCTGCTACTGCGACCCCAACCAGGGCAAGCGGATTTAGAAACTAACAAACAAACAAAGCTGTGATTTTTCTTTGCCACATATATTACTCCTTTCTCTGTGAATGTAAAATATGAACTTATTTAATTGATCTGTGCTGGCATATACAATGAAGGCTGGCCTGCCTATGATCCTCTATTCAACCAGACTATATTGTATTAGAAGATTACAGATCCTTTACATATCAATATCAAATATAATCAGTGAGTCTGGCAGGCAAGGCAGCATTGGTTTGGTCATGAATCCCGCATTCCCAGACACCGCATGTTCAAGCAGCTTCTATTAGTCCAAATAATAGAGGCTGCACGGGCATGGCATTGGCTAGAGAAAGATTGGAGGATGTGGAGGTGATCAGACCTGCCAATGACTGGTGGAGGAGGCCCATTAGGTATGCTGCAGGGCAGTTAGAGGTATTTGCTCTGCAACAACGATGAGGTCGGAGTAGCGAGG
Organism: Petromyzon marinus; assembly: GCF_048934315.1. NCBI lineage: Eukaryota > Metazoa > Chordata > Hyperoartia > Petromyzontiformes > Petromyzontidae > Petromyzon > Petromyzon marinus. The sequence goes on from NC_133737.1 coordinate 4,216,180, forward strand.
GTTACATGAATGCGTGGAACGATTGGTTCCTAAAACCCAGCAAGACGGTGGGGAGCACAGCTGGTGCATCTGTCAGTCATCCCATGACACCTGGATCATTCCCATGACCTGCTGACAAGTAATCCACACTTACATGGACTTAAATTCCCCCTATCATGGCATGAGCACTGTGATAAGGTTATTTCCCATTCTTAATTAATGGTGGCTGTTTTCTTTATTTAATCTGTTAATGATTCATGTGAAATGTATGTGTATGAAAGAGTTATACTCTTTGGTTCTTTCGGTAAAGTCACGTAGGTAGAAATAAAATAAATCACGACGTTTCAATCGCAACACAAGCAAACTTCATCAGGTGGGACAACCACGGCAAGAAAATGCTGAAGTCGGCGGGAGAGCTGCCGTGGCAAGAGGTTATATAGGTAAGAGAGGGGGGAGGAGGCAAGGGGGGAGAGAGAGAGGGGGGGGGGGGGGTATGTGGTAGGGAGAGGCGGGCGCGTGAGCGCTAGGGGAAGAGGACGTGAGATTGGGGGGGGCAAAGTAGGCGGAGCTAGAAGTGGGAAGGTTGGAAGAACCGAAAGAGGACGTGAGGATGGGGGCGGACGTGGGCGGGGCTAGCAGTAAACCAGCAGGTACGATGGAAACAACAAGTTGAGGCATTACCTGGTTGATAACATCCTTCCAATGATTGTTTAATTTGTTTCCATCTTCTCGGTTGAAGCTTTGTTTATATATCTGGATGATTTCATGAACAAACCTTTAATAGTAGCCCGAAGGTTTGCAGAGTACCTTGGTCTCGGAAAAACCAATATCATGCGAGCCCACAATGTTATAACAATGGTCAGCTATGGCAGAGGTATTGGTTCTGCCATGTTTCAGATCTGCCTTGTGTTCGCAAACACGGTCCGAGACATGTCGTTTCGTTTCCTTCGGGCTACTTGTACAACTCAGTTTGTAGACTCCAGGGTATTGCATGTCAGGAATGACCTCCTTCACAGATGGGATTAGATTACGGATTTTGTGTACTGTATTGAATCGGACCTGGATCTTGTGTTTAAGATTTTGGAAATATTTTTGGTAACACCTGCTATGTATGGTAAAGTGATGGTTTTGATTGGATTCTCAGGAGATTGTTTCTCCATGGTTGGAGAAACAGCTTTGCGAATAATGCGGTCCGAGTACCCATTCATCTTGAGGGCTTGGTGTACGTGTTCCAGTTCACTGGCTAGGTGGTGTTGGTCGGAGATGCAGTGGGCCCTATGGTGTAGTGTTTTGATGAGGGAATTTTTCTGTGCCGGATGGTGGTGGTGGGAATCAGGTTTTAGATAGGAGTCTGTGTGGGTGGCTTTCCTGTGGACAGAGTGTCCTAACGAGCTGTCAGGCCTCTTCTCAAACAGAACATCCAGGAATGGTAGCTTACCATTCTTCTCCACTTCCATGGTGAATTTGATGGATGGGTGTATGGAATTGATGTGGTTGAGAAATTGGTTCAATGCTGGCAGGCCATGTGGCCAAATGACGAAAGTGTCATCTACGTATTTCTTCTACAAGGAAGGATGTAGGGTGGATGTCTGGATGGCATCAGTTTCACATTTCTCCATGAAAATATTTGCTATCACTGGTGATAAGGTGGAGCCCATGGGGGTACCTTCATTTTTTTTGTACAAAGTACCATTCCAGGTGAAGTAAGTGTTGGTAAGGCAGTGCCTAACCAAAGTTGGTACATCAGGATTCAGTCCATGTTGGACTAAGTCTTCAATTATTGCTAAGGTGTCAGGTACAGGAACCTTGGTGAACAGAGAGACTACATCAAAGCTGACAAGCAAATCATCTGGAGACAGATGCTGAGGTAGTCTTGCCCGTGAATGGAAGCAAGGTCTCAGTTTAAGAGATTATCTATGTGGGGAGCAGTGGCGCAGTTATTTCAATGCATTATGAACTCAACAATTATAGTTTGATTATTATCGTTGACAGCAAACTTGATTGATAAGTGAAAAAGTAACTTATTGTGCGCCTCTGATATGTTCATTAATCCTTTATTAATTACTTGAAGTGAGGAAGCATGAAGACTGAGCAGATGAAAGCGGCCAGGCATGTTTATGGACACACCCCCACCTTTTTACCATGCTATTGTGTGACAGTGTCAAGTTTGTATTTGCTGTAAAGTACATCAAAAATCAAAACAATAGTTTATTATTGTTTTTATAAGCGTGGAAATAGTCACGAAATTAACACAGCACATATCCAGCTGAGTTATTGGTAAATATTCATTTTGAAGCTGCTCGGGCGTCCACGCATATTTATGACCATTTGTGCTCTCATGGTGTGCCTTAACAGCCCGTGTGATGAATTGGGGAATCTTTTTCCCTATATCATGAATATTTGAATACTTATAGACGTGTAAGTCATGTGTGACTGTGTATACATGCATTCCTCTGTGCCTCGATACTGAAGCAGATGGTATTGATATTTTTTTTCTGTCTGCAGCTGACGCTCCCTCTGCAGAATTGGTCTGATGGAGCAACGGCACTCAGCGCAACTTGGTCCAAAAAGGCAACAATGTGACCAGTATGCAAACAACATGAATTGTACTAGAAACTTAATACAGCACCAGAGAACACACACTGGTGAGAAGCCGTTCAAGTGCACTGTGTGTTGGAAGTCGTTTTCATGGTCAACGCATCTTCGGATCCACCAGAGAACTCACACTGGAGAGAAACCATTCAAGTGCAGTGTGTGTGGGAAGGCGTTTGCATGGTCAACACATCTTCAGATCCACCACAGAACACACACCGGAGAGAAACCCTTCAAATGCAATGTATGTGGGAAGGCGTTTGCACTTTCATCAACTCTTAGAAAACACCAGAGAACACACACAGGAGAAAAACCTTTCAAGTGCACTGTGTGTGAGAAGGCATTTGCACGGTCATCAGTTCTTCAGACCCACAAGAGAACACACACAGGAGAAAAACCTTTCAAGTGCACTGTGTGTGAGAAGGCATTTGCACAGTCATCAGTTCTTCAGAGCCACCAGAGAACACACACAGGAGAGAAACCATTCAGGTGTACTCTGTGCGGGAAGGCGTTTGCACAGTCACCACATCTTCAAAGACACCAGAGAACACACACAGGAGAGAAACCCTTCAAGTGCAGTGTGTGTAGGAAGGCATTTTCAAGTTCATCTACTCTTAAACAACATCAGAAAACTCACACAGGAGAGAAACCTTTCAAGTGCTCTGTGTGTGAGAAGGCATTTGCACGGTCATCAGTTCTTCAGAGCCACCAGAGAACACACACAGGAGAGAAACCCTTCGGGTGCACTGTGTGCGGGAAGGTTTTTGCCGAGTCATCACATCTTACAATACACCAAAGAACACACACGGGAGAGAAACCCTTCAGGTGCACTCAGTGCGGGAAGGCATTTGCAGAGTCATCACATCTTAAAATACACCAGAGAACACACACAGGAGAGAAACCCTTCAAGTGCAGTGTGTGTGGGTTGACATTTTCAGATGCATCTACTCTTAAAAGACACCAGAGAACACACACAGGAGAGAAACCTTTCATGTGCACTGTGTGTGACAAGGCATTTGCACAGGCATCAGTTCTTCAGAGCCACCAGAGAACACACACAGGAGAGAAACCCTTCAAGTGCACTCTGTGTGGGAAGGCGTTTACACAGTCATCAAATCTTCAAAGACACCGGAGAACACACACGGGAGAGAAACCCTTCAAATGCAATCTGTGCGGAAAGGCGTTTGCACATTCATCACATCTCCAAAGACACCAAATGACACACAGGCATCAGACGATTCCCAAGGAGTGGAGTCTGAAATCTTCTTGTGAAAGTCAAAGTGCTGCAATGAGCCCATCCCTCATGAAACAAGAACCAGAAGAAAATCCCAACTTGGACACTTTTAAAGGTATCAAGGTGAAATATGAAGAGGCGAAAGTGAAATGTGAAGAAGTGACAGTGAAGAGTGAAGAAGTGAAGGTGAAATGTGAAGATTCAACTCCAAAATTGGACCTTCACATCGATGGAGGCAACGTGAAGCAGGATAATTGTGACTCTGAGGCAGAGCGAGGCAACTCCCAGCAGTTTGTGGAAGTGGAGGTGTGGCTGGACTTCTTAGACAATGCAAAGTCAAATGGAGACCCGGTAGATATGTAAGCTTGAGACGATGAAGCTCCAATAGATTCACCTTTGTCCCAGGCCTTTAATAAAAATGTGAAGTTGAACACTCAGTTCCTAGGTTGGGTAGATGTCTTACCAGAAGCGAGAGCCAGTACCCTTCCAAGTATTCACTATTTTATAATCATATTTGCATTTATATGGTGCTTGCTCTATTGCCTCAGCAACTCGTTGGAGTTTTGTATCATATCTCATCACAAACGCTCGAAGAGCACCCCGAAGTGGCAGCTGCCTCTGTCATTTTTTATGTTTGTAATTACCGCAAATTTTGACCATGACACCAACATGCAATGACCTATGCGTTTTGAATGACACAATAGTATGTTTTACATCCACTTTACATCCACTGTTAAACAGAAAGTGCAAATTTTGGTTAATGTTACTGGAGTAGCCAAGGGTGCTTGTCGGATTTGAACATTGAACCTCTGCAATAAAAAGAGAATGCGCTACCACTTGGCTTCCCTCAATCTGAGTGTAGGCATGCCAGCCTGAATGTTTCTACCCGGCGCAGATGTTCCATTTAGAGGCGTCCACGTTTCACATGCCTGTAGAAGGGAGGACATGACTGGCCGAGAAGACCCGAAGCTTCGCGCGGAGCAACAGACAAAGTGGCTTCCACTCAGCATTACGCAGCTGATGAAAATATAATGGCACCTGACTGATTCAGACCACCCGCACAGTGTTCACACACATGCAGTGTAGACATGTATTGTGTACACTGTACCCGCAGTGTACACACCGCCTGTACATACACAGTGTATACACACGGTAACAAGAATCGCCATTCATCACTAAGTGGCTGTGACGTCACCACGGCGCTTGTGCCAGGCTATGTGCACGTCAAGGCCACGTAAAGTGGCGAACGCCCGCCGGCAGGAATTCACGGGGCAGACCCCGGTACCATGGGTCAACTGATTGAGATGACTGGCCGATGCATCACCCGTGCTCCTTTCTGTGCCAACAGTGTACACACTGTTTGTAGCACACAGTGTAGACACAATAATGTTCACGTTGTTGTTGAGCTCATGCACCCAAGGGGTCTCTGTTCAAGAGAGGGAGCAATGTAAAAGGAATTAAATAAACTTAAACTCTAACCCCGCTCTCTCACTCTGACATCACCACTCTGCATTACCTCATCGGCGTGAGACACCTGGGGGAGGTGTACCCACTTGTGATGTCATGTCACCAATGTATTCCCCTCCAACCCCCCTCCGCGCTTTTGAGCATGACGTCACGTTTGGTTGGTCACTGCCAATTTCCTTTTCCACTAAGATCCTTATTTGGGCAAAGCTACGCCCAATCCCTGGTGACTCATTAACATATTGTAATCATAAACCTTGACTTAAAACTTTCGTGACTGCAGGAATTCATATTCTTTGGTTCTTTTGGTAAGGTCACGTAGATAGAAAATAAAAAAAATAAAACGTGAATGAAAAAAAATTGTGTCTTTTCATCATGATCTAGTTCACACTTAACATTGACGTAAAAATGTCTACATCTGATTGGGAACATGTAGATAACATGACTGCTTCATCAGCCGCTACAATGTCAGCTAAAATGTAAAGATAACCTGATTTCCAAGTTCAACCTTTCCAAGAAGAAAACAGATCCACACATTGAAAAGTTATATGTTGACAAGGTTATTAATCTGAGTAATAGCCCAATTTCTGATGGTCTAAAGTCGGTTTTGGCTAAAGGGTTGAACTTCTCAGTCACCTCCAAACACATAACAGTGGATGACATCATTGCCCAGGTCGATGTAGCTCTTAAGGGTTTGGGACACATCTCTGCAGACATGACAAGATCTGAAATTGCTACAACCCTCAAAAGCGCTTAGATACCAGCAACATCAGTAAGGATGAGCGTTTTGTGTGATCTCAATTGAAAAAGAGGGTTGATATCGTCATCCTCTCAGCCAACAAGGGCAATGCCATGGTCATAGACAAAACCGTGTACAATAATACAATTCAGGACCTACTTAATGATGGTAGCTACACGAAAATTAAAAGGGATCCCACCAACAGGCTCATTACAAAAACGGACAGTATCATCACTGATTCAGCTTCATTAATTGAAAAGACCAAACGGTTTTCCTTAAAACCTGCTGCGAGACCACCCAGATTATACGGCTTACCAAAAATGCATAAAGAAGGTACACCCCTTCTTCCCACAGTCTCCACCATTGGCTCACCCAACTACAAACTGGCCCGATATATTGACTTCAAGCTTTCGTGACTGCAGGAATTCATGTTCTCGGGTCTTTCGGTAAAGTCAAGTAGATAGGTTCAAAGAAAATTACAAAAAAACTACGGCGTTTCGAAACATAGTTTTTTTGTAATATTTTTGAAACCTTTCTACGTGACTTTACTGAAAGACCCAAGAACATGGCCCGATATCTGTCTGAGACCTTGCACCCATTCACTGGTAAGACCACCTCTTCTGTACTTAGCTCACCTGGTATGATGAATTAAGGACATCTCACTGTCCCCAGGTGATTTGCTCGTTTCGATGTTTCTTTGTTCACCAAAGTTCCTGTGCCCGATACCATTGCAATCATTGAAGATTTGGACCAACAAGAATTGCATGCTGATGTACCAGCCTTGGTGAGACACTGCCTCACCAATACATACTTCACCTGGAATGGAACATTCTAGAAACAAACTGAAGGCACCCCAATGGGTTCTCCCTTATCTCTGGTTGTAGCCAATATTTTCATGAATTTTTTTTAGATGATGCCATTCTGTCTACAGGAAAGTAACCCATACTGACGCCTACCTCAAACCTGATTCTCACCACCGTCCATCCCAGAAGAATTTCCTCATCAAAACGCTACACCATAGAGCTCAATGTATCTCCGACCAAGGCTTTGATTGGTGTAGACCGACTGCTGGTGTGGAGGTTTTCTTCTATAATAACATGAGCTGCTCCGTCCATGCTGCTGACACACTTAGGCTACGCCCATCTCTAAACCTTTATAAACAGTTTGCCTTTAGAGGCTAACCCCCTTTTTCCTGATGACGTCCACTTGTGTTGTGATCGAAACGTCGTGGTTTTTATTTTTATTCTGATTTTTATTTTATTTGTATTACTGAAAGAACCAGACAGTCTACATTATAGATTGCTAGTGCGCCCACTCAGGTTAAGAACCAGGCTACATTCTGCATTATAGACTGCCAGTACTCACCCAGCTTAACCATTGCTACAGTCTACATTATATACTGCAAATATGCTCACCAGCTTGAAAACCAGGCAACAGTCTACATGATAGATGGCCAGTACACTCACCAAGCATAAAAATCAGGCTACAGTCTACATTATAGACTGCCAGTATGCTCACCGAGGTTAAGAACCAGGCTACAGTCTACATTATAGACTGCCACTACACTCACCCAGCTTAACCATTGCTACGGTCTACATTATAGACTGCCAGTACACTCAACAAACTTAATAGCCAGGCTACAGTCCACATAGATTGCCAGTACACTCACTCCAATTAAGAACCAGGCTACAGTCTACGTTAGTGTTTTTTGTATTATTTCATTTTAATTATTTTTATTCGCTTTTTTTGGTATCTACGTGACTTTACCGAAAGAGCCAACAAATACAAAATATAATGTTTTAACTTAAAGCTTTCTTGACTGCAGGAATTCATTATCTTTGGGTCTTTCTGTAGAGCCACGTAGATAGAAAAAAAATAATACAAATATCACGACGTTTCGATTGCAACACAATAAATTGTCACCAGGTGAAAAATATATAGCGGGAGAGCTGCTGAGGCAGGGATGTTATATAGGTTTGAGATGGGTGTAGCCCAAGGGTCATAAGCGAAGTGGGCGGGACTAGTGATTACATTTGCATGTAAATGTAAGATCGTAGAGCTCAGCTACCTCCACGACAACGAAGCTGCGGAGGTGACCGTTGTATTGTGAGAGATTAGCTTGTCAATGTAAGATCGTGGAGCCACCGCCACATTGAGGAAAACGAGCAACGGTGGCTGTGTTAGTGAGACATTTAACCTGTTCATATAAATAAATTTAACCTGTTAATGTAACACCAGAGAGTCGAATATAACCACTGACATCGGCAGGTAGGATGGAAACATCACAGCCAGTTATGGCTTAAATTGGTTAATAGCGTCCTTCCAATGATTGCTGAGTTTGTACCCATCTTCTCGGTTGAAATTGTGTCTGTGTTGACATATCTGGATGGCTTTATGAACGAATCTTTGCTGATAGCCAGTGGGTTTGCAGAGAACCTTCGTCATGGAAAAATCTATTTCGTGTGTGCCCACAGCATTAAAACAATGATCAGCCATGGCTGAGGTATTGGTCCGTCCATGTTTCAGATCTGCCTTATGTTCATGAATACGGTCCGAGACATGATGCTTAGTTTCCCCAATGTAACTACTGCTGCAGACACAGCTTAGTTTGTAGATGCCGGGGTATTGCATGTCAGGGATCACATCCTTCACAGATGGGATTAGATCACTAATTTTATGTACTGTGTGTAATCGAACCTGGATCTTGTGTTTGCTCATGATTTTGCAATTATTATTTTTGGCCCCTGCCTATGTATGGCCAAGGTGATGGTTTTGATTGGGTCCCCAGATGATCCTTTCCCAACGGTTGGGGTGATAGCTTTACGGATTGTATAGTCTGAATATCCATTCATCTTGATGGCTTGGTGTACATGTTCCAGTTCACTGGCTAGGTGGTGTGTCTAACCAGGGCCGGTACATCAGCATTCAGTCCTTGTTGGACCAAATCTTAAATGAAATTTGTGAAATTCTGCAAATGTGTGAAATTATGCAATTAGCTAAAATTCATAACATAATGAAACGTGTATTTCATGTTAATTGAGTGCAAGTCTCATGTGATCACTCGTATGCGTGATTAAACTTGTAAAATATTAAGTGAAAAGGTATGTATATGGTCTATATGTGTTAGTTTGTATTATTGCACTGTGTGATGATAGGGTGACACCTGCCGGCCTGTAAGGGTAATTACGGTTATAACTGCATTACTTAATGCCTTATTATGAAGGGGCGTATCTGGGGTAAAGGTTAAGCGTGGTGTCAGTCGAAATGCTCCGGGAACCATCCCGAAGAGTCTCGTGGGTTCTAGGAGGGGGGCTTGGCCAGAGGTGGAGCTTGGCCACGCCAGGGAGATATAAGGAGCACTGAACCAGAGCTTCGGGGCTGTTAGTGTGGGTCTGGGTCCTGTGTGCATCGCTGCCGCCGTAACCTCTTCGTCTTCAACCACGTGGCTGTTCTTCTGTAAGATCAGCTCCATCGCCGCCGCTATGCTCGTCAACCAGCCAACGTAGCGCAGGAACGCAGATGGGCTGCATGTTAGGACAGCCTAGGTGTAGCCGCGTTACGAACTGTATCGCCCTGTGTGCTCTTAATAAATAAGAAGCCTTCTACTAGACGTGTCAGAAGTCGCTCACTACATTTGGTGTCAGAGTTGTAAAGTTTTCATTTTTTCCTCATCGAAAGAGGAATAGTGATAAAATTTTAACTATGTCGAAGTATCAGAAGTAGCGGAACCCACCTGTGGCGTCTTCTGACGATGACAAGACGCTGAATCCTTACAGCCCCAGGAACCGCGCTCCCGGTTACCCAAGTCGCGGCGGGAGAAGCTGCAGCGCCGGAGGCTGCGGGACCGGAGACAGCTTCTTCGTAGCAGAAACCCGAACTTGGATGGCACGTGGTGTCGGATCAGTTGGAGCTCCTGCGTGCGACCACGCGGCCGGAGGCCGCTATTACACGCAGCACGGGAGACGCGCGGCCGGGGGCCGCCAATTCACAGCACGGGCGTGATTCGCCGCAAGCGACGCCTGTTACCATTGACGCAGCAAGAGGATCGGAACGGACGCGTCGACTGCCTCCCATAAGATAATTAATCGCGGCAGGGGGCGATTGGAGCGCTTTCACGTGGCGCTTCGAGGCGGCTTACCGGTCGTTGATTTGGACCAAGGAGGAAGCACTATGAGCTCTGCCCACGGTGTTAGACGACGCGCTCCCCATTTTTCGAGCGATACCCCAGGGAAGAACGACACTCAAAGACGCATGCGCCGAGATGGCCGAAGTATACAAGCCACCTTCCGACACCCGTAATAATTTTTTGCAGCGGAGGCGAGGGAAGGCCGAGACGCCTTTCGCCTACTGCAGCATTTTGTTGGCGTTGGGAGAAGTGGCGTACCCCGCGGTCTTCCAGAAAGTCCTTGACTCCTTGGTGATGGAAAGAATGTTGGGGCTGGCCCGCGAGATGGGGGTCGTCTTGCCCTTCATCGATGAGGATAAGCAGACATCCCAATGGGCCGCCCAATGTCTGCAGGCCCATGAGAACTTGCGCCATTTATCCCAGAAGGTGGCCTGGATGGGCGACACTGGGATGATGAGCTGCTAGGGTGGGTGCCCCAGAACGTCATCAATCAGCCGACAGAGGACCTACTGATGGAGGGTGACGTTGCAGCTGTGGTCACGACAGGAAGTCGCACACGGGGAGAGGTGCCACAGCAGTCGCGGAACTGGAGGCTGCGCGAGGGTGTATCGTCTACAACGGAGGGCCACACTCACCTGCTTCCGTTGCGGCCAGCCGGGGCACTTCGCGCGAGGATGTCTGAGCCCGCGTCAACCTCCAACGTCTCCGGGCTCCATCGACGGCGGCGTCCCAACCCCAGCAGGCGAGTCGCAACACACCAGACACTCGGCCTATGTTACAATCTCATGCATCCACACTTGCAAATGACATCTCCACCCCGCATCACACTCACGTTGCCGCCGGGGAACAGGGATCAGTTATACAGGGATGGCCTAGCTTGGGAACACAGTGGAAAAAGTGAGCGCGTAGGGTTGTCGTGGCTGCTGCGGGGGCTTCGGTCGTGTCGGGTTCTATACAAGGAATTATGGTACGGGTGTTCGTTTATACGGGTGAATTCCGCCACCATCATTTCGGATGTGATTTTTGACCTGTTGCCTATCAGGGATCGGATTGTTAGGCCGGTGGAAAACGCGTGCGTCGCAGAAAACGGTGGTAGTATGGGGATTATAGGGCAAATTGAGGCCCGTGTCGAGATTGGCGAGATTTCAGTTGTTGGGCCTGTACTGATTTCGAAGACACTGGCAGTGTCTTGCCTTTTGGGCACGGATTTTTTTAGTCAAATGCCCCTTAAGAGCCTCACTGATCAGGGTTGTGTGGAGATGCCGTCGGGCCGTAGACTGTTCTTTTTGGAGTTCCCACCAGAGTACGGTTGCTAATTTTACAGTCCAGGCTCTTGCAAAGGACTCGGTGCATATTCCGCCGGGATCGGAGATGTTGGTGCCACTGCACTATCGAAAATAAATACAGGCAGCGCTTCCTAAATCAGGTGTCTTGTTGACTCGGAGTTTGGCGCTAGTTGGCGCACAGACAGTCGTCTGCCTCGACCAGGAGCCATTCTTGCAGGTGCTGAATTTAGGCCCGGAGACAGCTGTGGTTCAGGCAGGGACAGTGTTGGCTCATGCAACAGCCGCTTTCCATGAAGGGGACTGTGTTGCGTGCGGTGAGATTGTTGGCGCGGTAGGAAAGGACGTTGCGAAGGACGAGGCTTGGGTGGAGGTGTTATGTCGGGAGAATCCGAATTTGTCCCGGGCGCTGCAAGGGGATTTACGATCGCTGCTGCGCGAGTTTTCGGATGTGTTTAGTTAAAACAAGTTCGATCTTGGCCGTAGCTCCCTGTTGCAACATCACATTGATACGGGAGAGGCTTGGCCCATTCGTCAGAACCCATATTGGTTAAGTCCACTGGAGAAGGAACAGGTGCAAAAATCGGTGGATGAGATGTTGGCCCCCGATATTATTTCTCTTTCTACGAGCCCGTGGGGAGCGCCCATTGTGCTCGTTAACAAACATGATGGCAGTCTTCGATTTTGTGTGGACTTTCGGTTATTGAACAAGGTCTCGGTAGCCGACACATACCCGCTCCCCCACATGGACGATTCCCTGGACGCATTGTCCGGCGGGCGGCTCTTCTCTACTCTCGACTTCAATCTCGACTTGTTGACGGGGTTTTGGCAACTTCCCCTGGACGAATCGTCAAAACTGAAAACCGCGTTCTGCACTCCCCAGGCATTCTTCCAATTTAAATTCCTTCCGATATGATTGCACTCGGTCCCGGCCACTTTTCAGAGGCTTAAGGAGCTCGTTTTGGCTTGTCTGCAATGGGATTCCTGCCTCATCTACTTAGATGACATTGTATTTAGCAGGACTTTTGAGGAACACCTCCTGCGACTGCGAGCTGTCCTTGAGCATATGCGGTTGGCCAATCTGAAATTGAAGCCTGCTAAATGGCATTTGTTATGAACCTCTGTGCGATACTTGGGTCACATTGTCAGTGGGAACGGGGTGGCCACGGACCCCGAGAAGACGGCGTGTGTGCGTGACTGGCCATCCCCAAGTCAGTGGGGGAGGTCAGAAGTTTTGTCGGATTTGCTTCATATTATCGTAGATTTGTACCACAATTCGCTATGGTGACCAAACCGCTGCACGCTGTGACGGGTAAGAACCAGAGGTTTAAGTGGGGGTCGGAGGAGGAGGCTGCATTTACGGCTCTTCGAAAACACTTGGTCAATGTGCCCACGCTCGATTACTCAGACTTCGCCTTGCCCTTCATTCTCGATACGGATGCTCGTGACACGGCCATAGGTGCCATCCTTTCCCAGGTTAAAAATGGTGTGGAAAGAGTGGTCGCATACGGTAGTCACATTTTGACTACTGCTGAACAGCGTTACTGTGTCACCTGTAGGGAACTATTGGCTATTGTATATTTTGTACAACAGTACAGGCCTTATCTTTATGGCAGTGAATTTGTTGTTCACTGTAGTCATGTGGCCCTTGAGTACTCACTCAGAGTAGAGCAGCCCTCCGGGCAGCTCTCGTGGTGGATGTAAGTACTCCAAGAGTACTCGTTCCAGGTGATGTATCAAAAACGGGGGCGGCATTTGAACGCCGACGCATTGTCCCGATTGACTCTGGGGAATGGTTGTGAGTGTGAGTCGGGCGTGGGGCGTTGTGCACCTCCGGTGGCGAAGCACTCTTGTCATGACAGCGCTTGAGAGTGTGGAGCCCGATGAGGAGGTGGCACCACGGGATAGTGTATTGCACCTTACGCGCGCTGAATGGGGAGGCTTGCAGTTAAAGGATGTGTTCCTTATGACCTTACGGAGTCAAGCGGAAGCTGGACAGAAGGAGTCTGCTCCCTCTGACAGCCTACGACCGGTCCTAAGGGATGGTGTTTTAATGATGGGCAGGGACGGTTTACGTCGGCACCGGGTCATTGTGCCCACTGCCCCTGCACGTAAGCTGTTTCAGGGAGTGCATGAGGACAAGTTGTTACACCTTGGGGTGCGGAAAACGTTGCTGACGTTGCAACGCGATTATTATTGGCCGGGGATGTCGAGCGACATACACCACCTCACTCCGGGTTGCACGGAATGCGCGCGTAGAAAACCGCCATTGATAAAGTCGCAGCCTCCGTTGCAGTCTATTTAGGTTTGGCGCATCAATGAATTGGTCGCACTCGACATCCACGGGCCATTTCCTGCCACGCAGAGGGGGAACATATTTCTTTTGGTAGGGGTGGAATGTTTT